>NC_045426.1:44622506-45247506 GCF_902635505.1 Sarcophilus harrisii | reverse complement strand
CTAACCAGCCTATCCACTATACAGTACTCTCTCTCAACATAGAGAGAAAGGGAAAAAAAATGTAGGAAATGAGGAAATACACTGTATAGAGGAATAAATGAGAAATAAAAAAGATGTGGCAACAAAAATAATTTAAATGATTAAACCAAGTAATTAGCAGAATTAATATTTAAATTGAGTGATGGTTCCACAAATTAGTATGAAAATGTCTGGACTGAAGTGCATTTCACTCCAAATATTTACTATATGCCTAAAAAAAAAAAAAGATTATTCTCCCCTCCTGAAAATATTTAGTCAATTGTAGTATAACATATTATTAAAACCCAGTCAAATTTTCTAAATATATACATTAACATTATTGTAAAAGTTACTTTCAGGGAACAATTGTTTAATTGATCATTTCAATTTGACAAATATATATCAAAAGCCTAGTAAATCTGTGATCTTATGGGCATAAACTAATAAATGTTCCTTAAAACCTATTAAATGAATGCTAGATAAGGGTAGGCCGCTGTTTCTGGTAGTTATGGGCAGTTGAAATTGATTGACTGATGTTTTATGAGATAATAAATTTTGTTCATGCTGGGTTACACAAATTAAATGGCTATTTATTTAAATATTCTGAATACATAGTTTTTCAAAATACATAATGCTATGAATTTGTTATTAATGTTTAGTTTAGCATTAGAAGTTCTCTTGATTTTGTTAAATAGAAATAAAATAGGCATTTGCATATATCAATGTAAACATCTGAAAATAAAAATTAATTTAGATTCCATTTTTAAGGATAAAACAAGTTTTAAAATGAGGAGGATTTATTTTAGGAAATGAATCATTGGATTACAATCAAAGTTTAAGGGACCTTAGAAATTGCAGAGTTCAATCTTTTCATTTTATTGATAAGAAAATGGGTCTATAAAGATTATATAACTTGTTCAGGGTCATACGAGGAATAAATAACAAGATTTAAATAATAGAGTCAGGATTCTAACAAAGATCCCCAGGTGCTATGTACAAAACTCTCTAGAAGTTAACAGTTTTAAAAGACAATGTGAATTAATGTTTAACATTTTAAGACTAAAAGTGAATAAGCAGATAACTGTCTGCTTTTGATTATGTCTGGTTCCATTTAAAGGAAAAAAATTTGTCTATTTTAAGTCTTCTAGTATGTTGCATAACCATTTATATTTCAGATGCCAAAAGCCAGTGTCCCATACCCTTTCCTTTCCTTTCTTTCTCAATTTTCCCCTTACTTTACCATCCTTGTCCTTTCCTTTCCAAAGACTTTCATTTCATCCAGCGTCATATCCAGTGATCTTGAGCTCTATCTTTCCATTGGACCCAGATGACTCTGGAGGAAAAAGGGAGGCAGGTGACCTTGCACAGCCCTCCCTCATATTAAATGCTTTTCATGGCATCACCTCACTGATGTTATGGTCCTTTCTGAAAATGAAGAACACATGACTTCTGTGAGTAAAGCTGGCCCACAAAGTGGAATTAGTCAGTTGAAAGACTCCCTCCCTCCCTACTTCTCTCTCATTTCCTCCTTCTTTTTCTCCTTCTTTCCTCCCTTCCTTCCTTTCTCCCTTCCTTCCTCCCTTCCTTCCTCCCTCTCTCCCTTCCTCACTTCCTTCCATCCTTCTTTCCTCCCTCCCTCCCTCCTTTCCCTCCTTCCTTCCCTCCTTCTTTCCTTCCTTCCTATCTCTCCTCCCTCTGTCCACATAGAGTATCATACCCTTATCTACAGATGCTCTTAAAAAAAGATTAGTTTTTGTCTTTTGTATCTCTGAACCCTCGCAAAATATTTTGGGATTCACTGGCTAGATTTCTTTCTTAAGGACCAGGCTTTAAACCCAAACCAATCTGATTCTCACTAACCATCAATAGGTCCTAGGCCAAGCTCCATTTGGTCATTGTTTTGGTTCTGATAGATTCAGATTGAATGTAAATAGCACTTACCTTTGCTTTGGCCAGAAATCCAGATTTATTTATTTATTTACATTTTTTACTAGGTGAAAGAGAAGATTTTTTTTTTTTTTTGTCTTAGTTGCTACCTAGATTTAATCACTGAATGGAGGTAGCCTCAGTGAAACTGTGATCTGTTGAAGATTTTAGCTTGAAAAGGCCATCTCCCATTTCAACCAGGATTATCTCTAGGTGTCTTGATTTACATGTTGCCATTGAATCTAGATGGCTCTGGAGTGTAAAGTAAGACAGGGGATCTTGCACAGCTGTCCACTTAAATCCAATTCATTTGTATATCATGATATCACCTCCCTGATGTTCTGGTCCTCTTCAAGAATAAAAGACAAACAACAACTATGTAAACTGATGCAAAGCTAAAAGAGCAGAATTCAGAGACCAATTTGTACAAAAGTATTAAAAAAAAAGAACAACAAAGACAAAATTGAAAGCCTTTAAAACTGATCATTGCAACAATAGAATAGGAATTTAGAGGACTGAAAATAAACATGTAACAAACTATTGCAAAAGAATAGATGAACTTGAAATGCAGAATTAGGTAAACATTTTTGAATGTGACTTATTTGAGAATTTATTTTTCTAGATTATGAATATGTACTAAAAAGGGCTTTTTACAATTTGGAGGTTTGGTCAAAAGAAAAAATAACAAATATTTTTAAAATAAATATTAATTAATTAACATTAAAAGTTTCTCAATAGAGAAAGTTGGTGAAATCTATTGGCATGATGTCCTGATCAAGTCAATGTAATTTATTGGTCAAAAACCAATAGATTTTGTTTACCTACAAAATATTCACAATAGCCACTATAAGTAATAATAACTATAACATTTGTAGAGCACTTTACATATGCTCTCATTTCAACTTCACAACAGCTTCATCAAATGAATAATATTATCATGTCCTTTGTTATAAATTAGAAAACAGAAAGTGAGAGGAGTAAAATTACTTGCTCAATCATACAATTTCTAAGGACCTGAGGCAGATTTTGAATTGAGATCTTCCTGAATTCGAGTCTAACATTCTATCCATTATCCTATATAAATAACTTAACTTTCAAATGAAGAAAAATTCTTAGTAAAATAGTTGTGTATTTCATGGGAGCAGGGACTATTTTATGTATAAATTTTTTACTAGAATGCTTCTACAAAGTACAAAAGCTGCAGAAGTACAAAGCTGTAGAATAATTTTTTGAACCAATGTTTCTAATGAACATCTATTTCTAAAATATATAAAGAATTCTGTTAAATTATAAGAATATGTAATTCCCCAAATGATATGAACGGACAATTTTCAGATGAAGAAATTAAAAACATCTATAATCATGTGAAAAAATACTCTAAACAGCTATTGATTAAAGAAATGCAAATTAAAATAACTGTGAGGTGTTACCTCATACCTCTCAGATTGGCAAAGATGACAGGAAAAGATAATGATAAATATTGGAAGGGATATGGAAAAATTGGGACACTAAATTTGTAACCCCTACCACTTAGTGCATATACATTTAATATCATTATTACTTCATTGTTTATGATAGCTTTTATCAAGATGTATTTTCCTTCCTTATCTCTTTTATTTAGATCTATGTTTAGTTTTGCTTGATCTGAGATTAGAATTTCTACCCCTGCCTTTTTTGTTTTACTTCAGGTGAAGTATGATAAATTTTGCTGCCTTTATTCTGAATGTGTTTCTCTGTGTCTTTTTATCTATATATATTTACATAGATATATAGTTAGATAAGCACCTATACATTTATATAAATATATAATGCTGCAAGTGTTTCTTGTAAACAACATATTATAGGATTCTGTTTTTTAATCCACTCTTTTTGATGGGAGAGGTAATCCCATTCGCATTCACAGTTATGATTCCCAGCTCTGTATTTTCCTCTATCCTATTTTTCCCTTGTATATACATTTGTTCTCTCTTTCCACCCGGTTCTTAATAATATTTTGTTTATTTTAACTCACACCATCCACTGTCTTATCTTCACCACTCCTTTCCCTTTTCTTATCTTTTTTCCTAGTGTTTCTGCCCTCATATTCAGTTCCTCTGTTTTTCCCTCTTTCTCCTCTAAATTCTTTATAGGATTAGATATATTTCTTTTTTCTATTAAAGCTTTTTAATTTTCAAAAGATATGCATGGATAATTTTTCAACATTAAGCCTTGCAAAATTTTGTGTTACTATTTACTCCCATCCTCTCACTTCTTCCCCTAGATAGCAAGTAATCCAATATATGTTAAACATGGTTAAATATATATATTAAATCCAATATCTGTATACATATTTATACAATTATCTTTCTGCACAAGAAATATCAAATCAATAAGGAAAAAATAAGAAAGAAAATAAAATGCAAGCAAACAACAAAAAGAATGAAAATGCTATCTTGTGATCCACACTCAGTTCCCACAGTGCTTTCTCTGGGTGTAAATGGTTCTCTTCATCATAAGATCATTAGAATTTATAATGTTCTTCTCTAAAATATAATGTTCTTTGAGAGCAGGTTTCTTGGGGGGCTTTTGGAGGCAGCCTTTGTTTCAGTTCAAAGTAATAATCACCTCAAATGCAGCCAGGAGTTAAAAGTCCAGATCCTTTATTGTTTCCTTCAAAATAGTCCAGTTAGCTTTCCTAGAGGCTTATCTCTTTCTTTGTTTCTGAGAGCTCTTGCCACTAGTCCTTTGTCTCTTCCAGCTTCAGCCTCCAGCCAGCACAAAGGTGGAAGTTGGAATGAATCTGACTCCACCTCTGAGGGTGAGCTTGTGGGCTTCTGTCTTGTGAATCTCCTGGACTCCACTCTGGTTGAGGATCCTAACTTATATATGCTCTCTTAAAGGTGTGAATCTTAAAGGTGTGAAAGGTGTGAACTCTCCTGAAGTGCATCCTGGTTGAAGCTCCTAGCTCTATCAATTACAGTGACTTAGCACCTTGTTTCAAATTCTGGCCCATAACAGGAATTGGTCTGGATAATGGATCTCATGGTTGAAAAGAGTCAAGTCCATCAGAACTGATCATCATATAATTTTGTCTCTGTGTACAATGATTTCCTGATTCTGCTCATTTCAATTAGCATCAGTTTATGTAGGTCTTTCCAGGCCTTTCTGAAATCATAGTGCTGATTGTTTCTTATAGAACAATAATATTCTGTGACATTCATATACCATGACTTATTCAGCCATTCTCCAACTGTTAGGAATCCACCCACTTTCCAGTTTCTTGCTACTACAAAAAGGGCTGCCACAACTATTTTTGCACATTTGGGTCCTTTTTCTTTCTTTAAGATATATGGGATATAAGCCTCATAAAAACACTGCTGGATCAAATGGTATGCACAGTTTGATATCCCTTTGGACATAGTTTCAAATTGCTCTCCAGAATGGTTGGATCCATTCACAACTCCAATACTGTATTAGTGTCCCAATTTTCCTATATTCCCTCCAACATTCATCATTGCCTTTTCCTGTCATCTTAGCCAATTTGAGAGGTGCATAGTGGTACCTCAGAGTTGTCTTAATTTGCATTTCCCCAATCAATAATGATTTAGAGCACTTTTTCATATGACTAGAAATGGTTTTATTTTCTTCAGTGGTTAGATATATTTCTTCACTCAATTGTATGATTAATTTATTCCCTCTTTAAGCCAAAACTGATGAAATCAACCTAGTCAATGCTCATGGCTCTCCCTTCTTTCCTTGAACTGTAATAGGTCTTTTCTGCCTTTTCATGTGATGTAATTTTCCCCATTATACCTCGCCTTTTCTCTTCTCCCAGTACAGTCTTTTTTCCATCCCTTAACATCATTTCTTTGATATCACCATATCAGAATCTATTCACAACCATGCCCTCCATCCATGTGATGCTCCCCTCTATCTGCCCTAGTAACAGATACAGTTCTCAAGAATATATTCTATCTAGGATATACTATAACATATTTAACATGTATAAGACTGCCTGTCATCTAAGGGAGGGAGTAGAGAGAGGGAAGGGAAAATGAGTGTAAACTGCATTTTTGTTTTTCTTCCCAGGTTACTTTTACCATCTGAATCCAATTCTTCCCGTTGGAAGAATACTATTCAGTTCTGTACACATATATTGTATTTAGGATATACTATAACATATTTAACATGTATAAGACTTCCTGTCATCTAAGGGAGGGAGTGGAGAGAGGGAAGGGAAAAATCAGAACAGAAGCGAGTGCAAGGGATAATATTGTAAAAAAAATTACCCATGGATGATTTCAGAATGGCTTGGAGAGACTTGCATGAACTGATGCTGAGTGAAATGAGCAGGACCAGGAGATCATCATGTACTTCATCAACAGTACTATATGATGATCAATTCTGATGGACATGGCCCTCTTCAACAATGTGATGAATCAAATCAGTTCCAATAGAGAAGTAATGAATTGAACCAGCTACACCCAGCAAAAGAACTCTGGGAGATGACTATGAATCACTACCTAGAATCCCCAATCCTTCTATTTTTGTCTGCCTGCATTTTTTTATTTACTTCACAGGTTAATTGTACACTATTTCGAAGTCTGATTCTTTTTGTACAGCAAAATAACTCTTTGGACATGTCAGATATGATTTTTCTCTCTAGCAACATAGTTTAACATTTAGATACTATATATTTTCTCATATACCTTTTTATGCTTCTCTTGAATCCTGTGTTTGAACATTAAATGTTTAGTTGTGGTTTTTTCAACATAAATGATTGAAAT
Source organism: Sarcophilus harrisii (assembly GCF_902635505.1). Taxonomy (NCBI): domain Eukaryota; kingdom Metazoa; phylum Chordata; class Mammalia; order Dasyuromorphia; family Dasyuridae; genus Sarcophilus; species Sarcophilus harrisii. The sequence continues at coordinate 45,240,796 of NC_045426.1, read as the reverse complement.
TCTATTATGTTCCCTCCCCTGAAAATTGATCCTCAATGTAGCTGAGTAGTTAATTCTTGGTTGTGATCTCAGTCCTTTGCTTTCTGGAATACGTTATTCCAGGCCCTCCAATCCTTTATTGAAGGAGATGCCAACTCTAGGCTAATCCTGATTGTTACCCCTTAATATTGATTTTGGCTGGAAATTTACAGTATTTTTTCCTTAATGGAGTTTTGTAACAATGTTCCTTGAGGTTTTTCTTGTAAGATCTCTTTCCAGAGGTGATTGGGGAATTCTTTTAATGGATATTTCCCACTCTGTTTTATCAGGAGATATCAGGGAATATGAGGGCAATTTTCCTTGATGCTCTCTTGGACTTCAGGGAAGTTTTCCTTGATGATTCTTTAAAAAATGTTATCTATGAATAATTAAATTGGTTAAATAAAATGAAACTAAAAAAAAATGTTATCTAGACTTTTTTTATCATGGTTTTCAGTTTATCCAATAATTCTTAGATTATTCTTCTTGGATCTATTTTCCAGCTCAGTTGTTTTTTCAATGAAGCATTTTATATTCTATTTTTAATCTTTTTTTGCTTTTGTTTGAGTCTTGATGTCTCATTGAATCATTTGTTCAATTCTAATAATTTCTTCAGTTAGCTTTTTTATGTCCTTTTGCATTTGGCCTATTGAACTTTTAAATGACTTGCTTTGTTCACTGAATTTTTTTCAATGTCACAAATTCTGTCTTTCAAGAAATTGTTCTCTTTTTCCATTTCACTGAAGCTATTCTTTAAGGAGTGATTTTCTTCAAACAATTTCTGTGTTTCATTTTTCATAGCTCTCATTTCCTTTCCCCCTTTTTCTTCTAACTCTTTTTAAAGATCCTTTTTAAATTCTTCCAAGATAATCTTGTGAGATGGAGACTAACATATCTCTTCGAGGCATCATATAGAAATGTTTACCTTTAGTATCCCCAGGGTTTGAGAGCTGTTCTTCCCTGTCTTCATAAAAGCTATCTATGATCAGAACACTTTTTGCTTTTTTGCCAATTTTCAAAGGTTGAGGTCTGCTCTTAGGGCAATGGGGAGATTGTCCCAAGCTTTTTTTTTACAGGTAACAGCAGCTTCATGCTATCCTGGAGCTGTGCTGCTTCTTTCCCATTCTGGGTGTGTGTGGCCAAGTACTCACATTATACTGGGGTTCAGGGGTTTGCTATTTACCTTCGGTAGTTACTTGGAGGTCTCACAGCTAGTCTGTTTATCCACTGGCTACTGAACCAGGACAGAATACTAAATGCTTCTGTATTTTAGCTATGTGCCTCCCACTAGATTCCGCCAGTGCATGGAAATCTCTGTGCCAGATCTCTCTGCACTGCACTGTACTGCACTACGCCTGCATATCTGCAACCACCCATTCACTGTCTGATTGAGACAGGCCTTTCCTGAAGTTCTTCCAAAATACATTTTGCTGTAAAAGTGTTACACTCCAAATATTTATTTAGTTCTGTCACTCCACAACCCATACAAAGGCTTGGTCTGGTGTTGATCTAAGGGAAACCAAGAAGAGTTCAGACAAATATCTATCTACTGTCTGGGCCTTGATGATCACTTGAACAATGCTAACCAGGCTCTTTCTTTGGTCGTTGTCCAGGTAGACCAATTTTTTTTTTTCTCTTCTGGGTCTATTTTCCAACTTGGTTATGTTTCCAATGAGGTATTTTAAATTTTCTTCCATTTTTTTTTTCATTCTTTTTAGTTTTTTGAGTGATTCTTGATGTCTCATATAGTCATTAACTTCCATTTGCTCCATCCTAGTTTTTAATTTGTGATTTTCTTCATTTATGTATCTCTTTTTTCCATTTGATTAATTCTACTTTTGAAGGTATTGTTTCTTTAGTTGATTTTTTTTTTTTGCATTTGGCCAATTGTGTTTTTTTAAGGAATTACCTTTCTTTTCCTCTTTTCCAAGCTCTGTTGACTATCTCTTGCATATTGATCAATTCTTTTCTCATTTTTTTCTGTCTCTCTTATTTGCCTTTTAAAGTTGCGGGTTTTTTTTTTTTTTTTTTTTTCAGCACTTCCAAAAAGATTCTTGAGACCAATTTATATAGCTCTGAGTTTTCTTTTGTGGACATTTTGTCCTCATCTGCCTGAGTGTTTTGGTCTTCCCTGTCATCATAGTAGTTTTCTATTGTTGAGATCCTTTTCTATTTCTTCTTCATTTTCTTTCCTTTTCTTTTAGTGTATCTTCTTTATTTTTACTTTTATGGTCAAGCTCTGCTCCTGTGGCAAAGTAGATGCTATCCCAAGCTTCCTATGCAGCTTTGAACTTTGGATTTGAGTGTCCTGTTTGCAGGGGGTAGCTTTATCTACTACTTCCAGGAAATAATCTAGTTTCTAAGAATTTGCCCTCTAAGCAGTGATTGGAAGCTGCCCCACTAGTCTGATCCTCTACTGAGTCAGGACTGAGGGTCTTAATTGCTGATTTGCTGTGATTAAGAGCCTCTTCCTGTCTTTCTCAGACTCTGTCTGAACTGAGCTGAACACTCTTTTCACCCCACTGAGACTGGCCTTTTTAAAAGTTTTTTTTTAATTTATCTTTATCTGGAGAGTGGTTTCATTCCATCAAATTCTTTTCAGAGACTTGGATTCATGTGGTTTTTGAAGAAAACCGGGAGAGCTTGAGCAACTTCTTGGCTTCACTATGCCATTTTGACTCCACCTTTGAAAAGGCATACATAAGTATGTTCATTTTCAAATTAAATTCATGAATTTTACTTCTAATCCATATGGAAAAAAGTCAAGTGTGTCCCAAAGACATCCTCAGAAAGCCTCTATGTATATTTTCAATTAGGAGGGTTTTTTTTTCCCCCTCTTATTGTTCTTTTTTTTTCCCTTTTGTTTTTACTAAAGGTGGAATTATAAGATATGCAAAGAAGCATGTAGTCTGGGATTTGAAGGCTATTATGTTGCCAAATGAAAACAAAAAATAGTCTTCCTAAACAAAGAAGTTTGACTTTCCTGAATATTAGAGCTCAGTGAGTTGTTTTCAGATTGTATCTACAAGAAGTTATAGAATCAACTATTTTCATGTAATTAATTAACTAATAAAAGTAAAAAAGTAAAATCATTAAATTAAATTAAATTAAATTAGCAATTTGCTATCACAGGGCAGAGGGACATTGGACAGTTTCAAAAGGAAAAATATAAATCTTGTGAACCCATTGTATCACATGCCAAGTCTGGAATGCTATTTGAAAGGTTGACATAAGAAACTCCAATTCTACTTAATTCCAGAAAATTACTCTTTTTAGAATTGATTTCAAAATAAACATTTAAATTTCCATGTATAATATAGCTGTCTTTGTGCCAGAAATAAGAAAGATAAAGACAGTAAGAAATGGCTAATATCTGTGTAAGTATTGAAGAATTCCCAGTGGCTTTTCCATTAAGACTTTCTAGGACTCTGTCAGTCTACTTTTAGTCCAAGATGTAAGGGAAATTCTATTTGAGAGTTCTACCCAAATAAATGGTAGCTAAACAACATATGCAGTCAGGGAGCACTAAACATGAAAGTCCTAAATATAAATTTTTATATAGGTAAATATTCAAAGTAAACTAGTTTAATATTATACAGTCCTACTAATAGAAATAATCTACTGTTGTGAGTAGGTTGGAAACAATACTATTAGCAGTGAATAGTCAAAAGAAAGTTGTTTCAGCTTAGAAAGTAAAAAGAGGGGAAACAATGGTTGAATTAGTAAATTAACCAAATCTGATTTACTAGAATGAAAGATAATTTAAATAGGATAAAACATAAATTATTTTCTTTAATTATATCATATAACTAATTGTTTTTTAATGTTTTAGTGAAATTTCATATTCTGCTAAAAACTTTTACATACTTATAAACTATATATTAAATATTCCTACCAGGACTGAAATTAATTATGGCATAACTTCACTTGAAGCAGCTTCCTTTCTTTTTGAAATAAGGAAGAATGGACAAAATATATATATAAATAAACAAACACAAAATATACAATCTTCCTAATGAGAAATGGGTATAGGATCTTAAAGCTAGAAGGGATTTTTAGATATAATGTAGTTCAGTTCTCTTCCTATGCAATAACTCATTGAAATCTTCCTGAAATAGAACCTGTACTTAGCAAAATTCATACAATGAATCATCTGATCTATAAGAATTTATTTATCCAAACCATTTCATAATTATTGCATTAATTAAATTAAATTGAAGATCATTTCTGGAAATCACTTTCCCAGTTTTTATCTATAAGTCTCAACTTGCTTTTATAAACAAAGAGAAAGAAACACAAATTCAGATTTATTTGGCAATGGCCAGGATTTTTGAAAACAAAAATTGTAGATTAGTTCTGTAAAATTAAGTAACTTCTCTTTAAGGTATCGATAGCTGTATTGTATCTATTCACATATGAGTATGCTTCTCCTCAAAAGAGTTTAATTATATTCCTTGACAAATAAAACAAAGTTATTATATTTGTGACTCCATTAGAGAGTGTGAACTTATTCTAAAAGCCTATTCATCCCAAAATGGCTATATCTATTAGCTGGTGACAACCCAAATAAATGACATCTAAAGTAAAGATTATAGAGAATTAAAATATGAATTTGAACTTCCAGTTCTAGACAGGTACCACCAATCAGACAGACATCCCATTTATCAGAGGATACTTCTACTTTCAACTAATTGTTCTTTCCTTCAAATAACTGATTAGTGTTAAAAAAAAAAAAAAAGGAACTTAGAAAATATTTCAGCAATAAAAGGTTATTTTATTGCTTTGGAAAAGGTGGTTTATGAACCAAAATGATGCTCAAAAGCACATCAATGACTGATTCCAAACAAACCAAATTAGATTACATACAACATTTTCAGACTCCTAATTTATTTATTGGTTTAAAATAACATTACCTGTCTCCTTTGGCAGGAGTGAAAAGGAATTTAATGTTTTGGGGTTTTTCTATGTCTTTTGTTTTGACATCACAATCATTTCTTAGTACAACCCCTAAGGAGCATGCTTTTTTATGAATCACATTAATTCTCTGATTCTATCTCAAATTTCTACTTTTTTCATATTTTTAAAATATTTGTAAAGTCACTCAAACTCTTTGATGTTTTATCAGTTTATATTTTAAGTTAATATAATACCACTCACTAAATATTCTAATTGAGTTAAATTCTTCAGAAAATAGCTAATGTATGAAAAAATATCTGCCCTGATCTTTTGTATTTTTTTCTAACACTGAGTTCTTATTAATCTTTTCATAGATGGCCATCCATTTATTCATTCAACAAATAAGTACTTGCCATATTCAAGACACTGTGCTAAATAAATAATTACTGTTTCACTGATTACCTAAGCACTGTAGATACAAAGGCAAAAATGAATCATTTTCTAACCTCACAGAACTTACTTTCCATTGTAGGAAAACAATGTGTGCATATCTGTGTTAGTGTACATATGTGTATGTATGCATCTATGCTTACATATATATATAAAAATGTGTGACTGCAAACATCTAAATAAACACAAGTTATTTGGGGAATCATGGCAAGAGAGAAATAGAAATAAATACTAAGTTGACCCTTCTCAAAAGCATAGAAATGGAAGGTAGACAGAGAGAAACAGAAAAGACAAATATGAATGAATGTAGGGTGTTTGAAAAGAGAAATGAAATGTAATAATCTAGAAAGGTAGACTAGAAGCATGGAAGTATAAAAAGATCCAGAGTGTGTCTCTTCTTTAGGTATGTATTTTTAATTTTTTATTTCATTAAATAATTTTCAATTACATGTAAAGAAAATCTTTAACTTTGTAAAAATTCTGATGTCCAAATTCGCCTTTTTCCACCTCCCAAATTCTTGAGAAGATAAGCAATATTTAAGTTGAAAATGTGAAGTCATACAAAAATGTTTCCATATTAGTTAGTTGTAAAACACAAAATAGCTGCACAAAAAATAAAGTTAAAAAAAAGTTTTCTTTAATCTGCATTCACATTCATCAGTTCTCTCTCTGAAGATGGATAGCATTTTTCATGGTGGATCCTCTAGAATTGTCTTGGACCATTGTCTTGATCAGACTACCTAAATCTTTCACAGATGGTCATCCTTATAATATTACTAGGGCTGAGCAAATATTCTCCTGGTTCTGCTCACTATACTTTGAATCAATTCGTGTCTTCCCAGGTTTGTCTGAAACCCTGGGTATCAGATCATTCCACACCCTTCATTATTTATTCTAGCACAACACTACTTCATTACAATAATATGCCACAATTTGTTCAGCTATTCTCAATTTGAATGGCATCGCCTCAATTTCAAATTCTCTTCCACCACAAGAAAAGAAAAAAGAACTGCTATAAGTATTTTCACACAAAAATTTTCTTTTATTTTATTTCTCTTGGATACAGAGTTCCTGTGGCATTACTGGGTTAAAGAATATGCTGTTTCACAACCCTTTGGTTGTAGTTCCTAACTTCAGAATGGTTAGACAAGTCCACAACTCCACCAACAACATTTTTTTTTACTATTTTTTATTTTTCTATATCCACTCCAACATTTGTCATTTTCCTTTATAGTCATGTTAGCCAACTTGATAGGTGAAAGGTGGTATCTAAGAATTGTTTTGTGATCAAATAATTCCTAAGTTTCTCTTCTTAGACTCCCAAATATTTTACATTGTCTACAGTTATCTTTTGTTGATGGCTTTTGTTGGTAGTATATATACATGGCAATCATTTATGTGGGTTTTTAATATCCCAAAACTTTGTCAAAATTGTCAGTTGTTTCATCCAGCATTTAGTTGATTCTCCAGGGTTCTCTAAGTATACCACCATATCATCCTGAAAGATGGACAACTTTGCTAGCCTATTTTTATCTTCTAACTTGCTTTTCTTTTCTTATTGAAATTCTAGGATTTCTATGCATTTTTCCTCTTTTGAGATTTTTATTTTGTGTTTTGAGTTCTAATTCTCTCCTTAAGATGTTAAGCAATGAGATATAGGTTATACATATGAAAGCATGTAAAATATTTCCATATTAGTCATTTGGCACAAAAAGACAAATAAAAGAAAAAAATGAAAGAAAATTAAAATAACAAGCTTAAATTTGTATTCAAACAACATTAGTTCTTTCTCTAGAGGAAGATAAAATGTGTAACCATTATTCCTTTAGGATTGTTCTGTATCGTTGCATTACTGAAAATAGCTAAGCTATTCACAGTTCTTTATCAAATAATGTTACTGTGTATTCTCCTGGTTCTTTTCATTTCACTATGTATCAGTTTCAACTTTTTTCCTGAAATCATCCAGATTCCATTCCTTATAGCAAAATTATATTCATTTCCAATCATATACCTTGACTTGTTTAACAATTCTTCAGTTAATAGACATTTCTTTGATTTCCAATTTTAAGTTACCACAAAAAGAACTGCTATAAATGAATTTCCCTCTATGGAGATATTCTTCCCTTTAAAAAAAATGCCTTGGGATTATAGACTTAAGTAGTGGTGTTGCTGAATCAAAAGGTATGCATAGATTTATGGGCTTTAGGCGGAGTTATAAACTGCTCTTCAAAACAGTGAAATCAGTTCACTACTTCACCAACAATGCATTAGTGTTTAAATTTTCCTACATACCTCATAATATCCAACATTTCCCTTTTTGTCACATTAGTCACTCTAATAGGAGTGAAGTGGTTGTTTTAGTTTGCATTTCTCTAATCAATAGTGATTTAGAGCATTTTTTTCTATGGCTATAGGTATCTTTAATTTCTTCATCTGAAATCTGTCTGTCCATATCATTTGACTATCAATTGGGGAATGGTTAGTATTATTATAAATTTGATTCAGTTCTCTATCTGAGAAATGAGGCTTTAATCAGAAATTTTTGTTTCAAATCCTCCCCCCCAGTTTTCTACTTTCTTTATAATTTTGATTGCACTGGTTTGGTTTGTGCAAAAACTTTTTTTTAATTTTGCACCATCAAAATTATCCATTCATATTGTAATGTTCTCTGTATCTTCTTTGCTTCTAAATTCTTCTCTTATCCAGAATCTGATAAACTATTCTATTCTCATTTAAATTACTTATGGTATCACCCTTTATGTGTAAATCATGTGCCCATTTTGACCTTAGTTTGGGATCTGTTGTGAGATGCTGGTGTATACACACACACATATAATGTGTATATGTGTGTGTATGTATGTAGTGTCTGCCACACCATTTTCCAGTTTTCTTGCTAGTTTTTGTCAAATGAGTTTTGCTCATTTGCTCAATACAGTTTATGATATGGTGTGGCCAGACTACCTTCTTTCACATTTTCTTCAATGATTATCTTTATATCCTTGAACTTTTTGTTGTCCCATATAAATTTTGCTATTATTTCTTCTGCTTCTATAAAATAATCTTCAATTATTTAATTGGTTTGGTACTCAATAAATAAATGTAAATGTAACTCATTTTTATTATATTGATTCAATCTACCATAAACAATTACTATTTTTTCCATTTAGATCTGACTTTAGTCATGTGAAAGCTTTTATTTATTCATATAGTTCCTGGATTTGTCTTGACAGGTAGACTGACAAATATTTTATTTTGTTTACACTTATTTTTAATGGAATTTCTCTATTTCTTGCTGCTGGACTGCTTTGGTAAAATATGGAAGTGCTGATTTATGTAAGTTAACTTATATCCTCCAACTTTGTGAATATTGTTAATAATTTCAAGAAGTATTTTTTAAGATTTTCTAAGTATATGATCATATCATCTGCAAAGAAAGAGTTTTCTTTTTCATTGCCTGTTCTAATTTTCTTATTTATTTTTCTGTATTGCTCTAGCTAACATTTCTTTTTTTCCCCTGAGGCAATTGAGCTTAAGTGACTTGCCCAGGGTCACACAACTAGGAAGTGTCAAGTGTCTGATGTCAGATTTGAACTCAGGTCCTCCTGACTTCAGGACTGGTGCTTTATCCACTGCACCTCCTAGCTGCTCCTAGCTAAAATTTCTAATATAATATTAAATAACAGAGTTGATTGTGGGCATCCTTGCTTTACTCCTGATCTTGCTGGGAAGGCTTCAAATTTATTTCTCTTACTAATAATGCTTGCTCTTAATTTTAGAGCTATTTTTCATTTTAAGAAAAGTTCTATAGGAATGGTTAATATTTTTGCCATAATAGTTTTGTGCATTTATTATTATAATATTTTTCTTATTGACATCATCAATTATGCTAATAATTTTACTACTTTTAAATCATTCCTGCTATTTTTATTATATCTTATTATAAAAACATGAATCAATATTCATCAAGGAATTTCCTCTATAGTTTTTATCTCTAGTTCTGCTCTTCCTGATTCAGGAATTAGTCATATTTGTGCCATCAAAAGAATTTTATAAGACACTTTCTTATCCAATTTTTCAAACAGTCTTTATAGTATTGGAATTAATTGTTCCTCATCTGTTAAGGAGAAACTACTTGTAAATCCATCTGGTCCTGGGGCTTTAGTTTTAGGGAATTTATTCACGGTTTGTTCAATTTATTTTTCTAATATAGGATTATCAAAGAATTTTATTTCCTCTTCTGCTAATTTTAGGAGTTTATACTTTTTACAATCATCCATTTTACTTAGAATGCCGGTTTTCTTGACATATAATTAAACAAAATAGCCTTCAATAATTACTTTCAATTAATCTTCATTGGTAGTATCTTCTCCCTTTTCATTTATATTTGTAACTTTTTTCTTTCTTTTTTAACCAAATTAACCAATAGATAAAGTCACATTCACAATTATTTCAAAATACCTATTTCCCACCATCATATTTTGTTTTTTTTTTCTCTCCATTTATTCTGCACTTCCTGTATACTCAATTTTGCTTCAGACTACTACCTTACCCATCAGTCCTCCATTTTTTTCATCCCTCCTTTGTGGCTAAGTGGATGGAATGTAGGAGAAGTTAATCAAATCTCAAACATTAGTTCTGTTGCCCTGAGAAAGTCAAATTCTGTCGGTTTCACTTTCCTCAACTATAAAGGGAAATTATAATGGTACCTGTTGTGAGAATCAAATGAGATGATGTTTGAGAATTACTATTTCAAATAGAATATTTAATAAATACTTGTTTCTTCTCTTGTTTCTTAATGTAGCCGAAGTTGATATTATTTTATCTTAACACTACCTCAGTGATACCTCATTTGACTTTAGTTAAAGTCCACTATCACCTTCATATTTTCTCAAATAAATACCAAATAAAACTTCCTCACCATCTGCTGCATTTATGATGTTCAATTTTTGGTTAAAAGAATTTTATATTCATCCATGTTACATTTCATGTTATAAAATGAAGTTCATTGTTCTATCAATGTTGTTTTTGAGTCCTGTCTCTTTAACATAAAATGTCAGCTGGCTTTCCTAAAATCATATCACCTATACATTTTATATACATCCCAATTCTGTATTCATATTAGAAATTGTAATTCATGTGAATAATGCAAAGCCCACAGTCAAAGTCAGATCCTTGGGAGTACTTAATATTGGAACCATCTTTACCAGCTAGGGTCAGCTCATTCATGACTATTCTTTGGGTCCAATAATTCAAAGATTTCAAAACATTTGCAATCTAGTTTTATACCCTGATGATTTCAGAAGTCTAAGTAACAAAGAAAAGTACATTCTATTAGAACAGTTTATTAATCCAATCTACATAGCTTTAGTTAAATCAGGAAGGGGACAGACTTTCTACTCAGAATAATTTCAGTTCCTACCCCTTTAGGGTAAAATTATTTTTATAGTTTTTGTCATTTCTCCTATTCCTCTGCTCTTCTGAGATACTAATAAGCATTTATTCTTAGTCCCTCTTCCCTCCTCTATTATTCATTCATGCTCTTGCTTACATAACTACTACTACCCATATCAGAAACCATAATCTTGGGGAATTTCAGCTCACATATGGATTCTGTCATCTAATTGAATTGCTCCTCAACCAGACCACTATGTCAAGAAATATCTAGTCATAAGTCACTTCACTTTCTTTTCCATAGCTTCACAAACCTTCCTTGCTTACTTGTATCATGAATATATATGTATATATATTTCACACAAAAGTTCAAAAACATGAATCATGATTAAATAAACTATTCTATAATTCCTGAATAAGTTGTATCAATTCACTTTCCTATGACCACATTCATCATCTATGCAACTTTCTGTACTAAAGTGTTTCTGTCTGACCACCATCCTGATACATGCATAATATATACATACATGATACAGACACCCATAAATGTATACATACACTCATTCATATTCACATACATTGTTCTTGTTCAATTATTTTCGGTTGTGTTTGACTTTTTGTGGACCTATTTAGGATTTTCTAGGTACAGTTACTGGAGTACTTTGGCATTTTCCTTCTTAAGTTCTTTTTACAGATGATGAAACTGAGGCAAATAAGGTTAAGTGACTTGCCAGGGTCATGCAGTTAGTAAGTGGCTGAGCCCAGGAATATGAGTCTTCCTGATTCTAGAGCCAGCTTTCTATCCACTTGCCCCAAACAGTAAGAGAGGCAGACAATATGCACAATTTTTGCCTGATGTAAATCCAATTCAAGGTCAAGTCAATCACAAACACAAGAAAAAGTACATCAGTAGATTAGCTAATGTTATATTAAAGCATATTTCACTATAAAACACTTTTCACTCCTGATTCCAATAAAATCAAACCTATCTAGCCACATAGCTACCTATCTTGTACCTCAAGGACCATATCAGGGAATTTGTCAATTTCAAGTCTGAAATTTGAGTATATTATGGCTCCAGAGTAATTAGGCAATCTAGTAGCCCTGCAAAAGGGAAAAAATCTTATTATGCATTGACCTTTATAATAGAACAAATGGTAATCAATGCTTTCCTTTCCTAAATAGAAAAAAATACATTCTTTACTAAATTAAAAATGGTAAATATCAAAGAAATAGAGCCAAAAAAGACTTAGAACATTTCATCCAACTATCTTGTTATGCAGGTGGAAAATCAGAACTCTAGCAAGATTATTGCCTTAGTGATAGTCACTCAGGGAAAAATTGGAAGAAGCAGGATTCTAACCCATGTCCTGAATCTAAAGCCAGTGCCCATCCATAATGGTATAAAAACTGAAGAGTCATCATTTCTTAGTCTTTTACCTTCAACTCAGAATCACTCTTGCTGAGGAGGAAATCTCTACTTTCAGTTAACATCTACAAAGATAGTAAGCATTGTGCTGATTAGGAGAGCTGGAAGAATACCTTTTTTTTAAACAATAAATCATATTCCTCCTCCACACCAGCTGCCTAGACTATTTCTATAATTCTGAAATTTTATTCTCCATAATTGACTTCAACTTCAACACTGCCCAAATGTCAAGTTTCTTTAGCAACAGCATCCAATGTTTTAGAACTTGGGAAGCGGAGAAAGATTTAGCTCATTTCACAAGATGTGCTGAAACACAGGCAGCTTAGATAATAAGTGTTAACAAAGGATGTTTATGAATAAGGGATAACTTAGATGGCATCATGGAAGGATAGGAAATAAAAACAGGAAAACCTCCAATAAGCAAACTTTAGCAAACAGAATTCCTCAATTAATCTCTTCATTAGTTTCCATTTTTAGAAGAAAAATGAAAAGAAAAAAGAAAATTTCAAAAGAGGGAGTATAGGGAAATATATATGTATATGTAATAGAGTATACAATAATACACACAAATATATATATATATATATATATATCATATATATGGTGCTTTGTAAACTAAGGTAATATGTAAATATTAGCTATGTTTATAGCCTATAGCATTAAATCAGATAATGAGCACTGGTATTCAAAATGCTAACCTAAACAAACTTCAAGATGCTCAAACATGAACCAGACATGGTATCACATGCTTATGATCTCAGCTGCTAGGGAGACTGAAGCTGGTGAATTACCCAATCTATAGAATTCTAAATTATAATATGTTCAATTAATCTGATACCTGTACTAAATCTGGCACCAATATGGCAATCCCCTAAGAGTGAGCATCCACCACATTTCTTAGACATGGTGACATTACCCTTGTGAGAAATTGCCAAAGAAAGATTTTTAGGCAGATAAATAATAGATGAGGTCTGTGAGGCACCAAGTAACTAGCCTAGGTGATATAGGGAGATCAGTCTCCAAATAAAAACATTACAAAAGAATAAATCATAAAAGCAAGTTTTACTAATTTCATTATGCTACCCTTAATAGAGCAAGAAAACAGCTTACTCCAGTTTTGGAGTATGTTTCTCATTCTCCACAATTGTTCAATAGTCATGACAGTGGCTCACCAATTATGTTCACCTGTGTCTTTTCAGTTAATCTTTAATCTGATCTTTGTAGGATGAATATAATTATCAAATGAAGCTAGTGTGGCTCTTATTTGAGGTATCTCTCCTATTTATTTTTGTTGTGTCCTTTCCAATTCACAAATCATTTTACTTGGTACAGAAAACAGAAACAAAATGTAAATGTAGTGGCTTAACTTTCTGTCATCCTAGATTGTTATTTTTTTCCATTCTGAGTTTTATTCCAATCACATTTGTGATCTCTTCCCGCCTTTTTTTTTATTTTTAAAAGCATATTTTGTATTGCTCTTAGCTTTCCTCACAAAACTCATTTTATTCAGTTTTTTTCCCTGATATTATTCTCATAATCCACAGAAGATTTTGTATTAGTCTTCAGTAAAGGGTCTTGCTTCTATTGCTATTCAAATCTTTTATACATCTAAGTTGTTTGATCAATTTCTTACATATCCCAAGATCTGGAGTGTGTGAAATCTTCAGGACTAGCATCTTTGAGCTTGTTCAAGGCTATTCATCTGCCTTGGGTGTCTGACTGATTCACCCAATTCTCACCTATAGCTCTAAGAAGCTGTAGCACATGCAGTGGCCACATCCCAATAAACTGTCTTGACAGATGGTCTAAACTAGGTTGAAAGTAACCAATAGGCTACAAACTTGCAAGCCTGTGAAGACTTTTCATCATTGAATGAGTGGATAAGAATAATTTGTTATAATGATCATGAAGATGGTTGAAGGAAGCATTGTGGGGCATTTAGAACTTGGCCAGAAAACAAAGTCATCCAGGTCATCCTCTGCATCCTGAACCATCACCAGTCATCTTGACTTATTTTATTGTTATTGAGTTTTGATGATTCAGGAAGAATGATTGAGTCTGGCAATTTTCTGCAATTTTGAGTCACTTAAATCCAATTCACACAGGAGTTAAAACATCATAATATTATTTCATTGACCCTCTGCAAAAACTAAGAACAGACATCATTTAAGTTTGATCAATTCGATCAGTGGAACAGGTTAGGTTCACAAGACAGAATAGTCAACTATAGCAATCTAGTGTTTGACAAACCCAAAGATCCTAATTTTTGGGATAAGAATTCATTATTTGACCAAAACTGCTGGGATAACTGGAAATTAGTATGGCAGAAATTAGGCATGGACCCACACTTAACACCGTATACCAAGATAAGATCAAAATGGGTCCATGATTTAGGCATAAAGAATGAGATTATAAATAAATTAGAGGAACATAGGATAGTTTATCTCTCAGACTTGTGGAGGAGGAAGAAATTTGTGACCAAAGATGAACTAGAGACCATTACTGGTCACAAAATAGAAAATTTTGATTACATCAAATTAAAAAGGCTTTGTACAAATAAAACTAATGCAAACAAGATTAGAAGGGAAGCAACAAACTGAGAAAACATTTTCACAGTTAAAGGTTCTGATAAAGGCCTCATTTCCAAAATATATGGAGAATTGACTCTAATTTATAAGAAATCAAGCCATTCTCCAATTGATAAATGGTCAAAGATATGAACAGACAATTTTCAGATGATGAAATTGAAACTATTTATCACTCATATGAAAGAGTGCTCCAAATCACTATTGATCAGAGAAATGCAAATTAAGACAACACTGAGATATCACTACATACCTAGTCAGATTGGCTAAGATGACAGGAAAAAATAATGATGAATGTTGGAGGGGATGCAGGAAAACTGGGGCACTGATACATTGTTGGTGGAGTTGTGAATGAATCCAACCATTCTGGAGAGCAATCTGGAATTACCCCCCAAAAGTTATCAAACTGTGCATACCCTTTGACCCAGCAGTGCTACTACTGGGTTTATACCCCAAGGAGATACTAAAGAAGGGAAAGGGACCTGTATGTGCCAAAATGTTTGTGGCAGCCCTGTTTGTAGTGGCTAGAAACTTGAAAATGAATGGATGTCCTTCAATTGGAGAATGGTTGGGTAAATTGTGGTATATGAATGTTATGGAATATTATTGTTCTGTAAGAAATGACCAGCAGGATGAATACAGAGAGCCTTGGAGAGACTTGCATGAACTGATGCTAAGTGAAATGAGCAGAACCAGGAGATCATTATATACTTCAACAATGATACTGTAGGAAGATATATTCTGATGGACGTGGATTTCTTTGACAAAGAGACCTAATTCAGTTTCAATTGATCAGTGATGGACAGAAGCAGCTACACCCAAAGAAAGAACACTGGGAAATGAATATAAACTATTTGCATTTTTGTTTTTCTTCCCAGGTTATTTTTACCTTCTGAATCCAATTCTCCCTGTGCAACAAGAGAATTGTTTGGTTCTGCACACATAGATTGTATCTAGGATATACTGTGACATATTTAACATATATGGGACTGCTTGCTATTTAGGGAAGGGGGTGGAGGGAGGGAGGGGAAAAATTGGAACAGAAGTGAGTGCAAAGGAAAATGTAAAAAAAAAAATTACCCTGGCATGGTTTCTGTCAATAAAAAGTTGTTAAAAAAAAAAGTTTGATCAATTCTCTGTATATCCCAAGATATGGATTTGTTGAGGTTAGGAACTGAATGTTAAGGTCTAGTGGCAGGTTTGGGGTACAGGGAGTCAAATAGAGTTCCCCTGCAACCCCCTTAGATTCGGCGCAAGGATACAGCGGTATATGAGGTCTAGAAGCGGCGCGGATTCCCTATAAAAGCATTTATTAGCCCAGAGAGCTAGATTAATAAAAGAGGTTTATTATTGAGTCTAGAAGTAGGATATAGGTGAAGGTAGAGATAAAGAGGGCACTGGATAGAGGGTCCAGTGGACAGAGGGTCCTCACATGGCGACCATGTTTGGAATCTCTGCAAAGAGGGGTTCCCAGTGTGGTCCTTTTAAGTTGGAGACTTAGCTCGAGGGGCTTTGGGGTGTAGCCCCAGAGTTGGCTCAGATCCCGGTGGGGCTGGGACAGGTCCGGACCTTCTATTGGAATTCAAAGGGAACAGGATTTGTGAGTCAAAGGGTAATTTACATTAGCTAGGGGGATTGGGAATCAAAGATTGGAATCTTTCCCGCATCAGATTAACTAGGGAGATCAAGAGACCTTACTCCTAAAAATATTTTGTTTATATAAATAAATTTAAATATTCATTCACACAAATAAACAAAGATATGAGCAAATTATCAGAAATCTAATGTAAATGAATCTTCATGTGAAATTCCCTTCCATAATAGTCCTGATCCCTCAACAGATCTTTAATTATTTTTTTGGAATGTACTATAATATCCTGTGGAAATATTTTTTATTCTAATTCTTCTATTTCTGTTTATAATTTCCTCTTGAGAAACAGAGAATAAATTTCGCTCAAAATAAGATTCTGGAATGTGAAATGACCTTTATGCACTGTTACAATTCTTACAAGGTGCTAAGTCACTGGAACTGATAGAGACAATAATTATCTAATTTAGCATGGTACTTAACAGTTCTCTAGTTCACTAATGTACTTAGTACTTAATAGATTTCCACAAGATTCACACCTTTAAGAGAGCATATATAAGGAGGAAGCCACTAAAGAACAAGCCCATTAAGAGACAAGCCCACTCTCAGAGGCAGAGACAGATTCATTCCATTTTCTACCTCTGTGCTGGCTGGAGGCTGAAGCTAGCAGAGGCAAAGAATTAGTGCAGAAGCTCTTGGAACCAAGGAGAGAGATAGGCCTCTAAGAAAGCTAACCAGGCCCAAGGAAGGAGACAATACTTGAAAAGAGACAATAAAAGATTTGAACTTTAATTCCTGGCTGCATTTTGGGGTGATTATTACACTGAACTGAAACTAAGGTTGCCTCTAGAAGCCCCCCAAGAAACCTGCTCCCAGAAAACATATTTTAGAGAAGAACATTACAGTGCACAACCCTCTCTAACATGTACAGGAAAAATCCAACTGAAAAAAGTTAGTAAGTTCATTGTTTCACTTCCAAGAGATAATTTTTTTAGTAATCTTCACTGTGTTTTTTTTTTTTCATTGTTATCAATATGTGAGTCCAGAAAACAAAATGGAACTTAAAACTTTCAGTAAGTATTTAAATTATGCCATTAAATATGAGCTATTTCAATAAAAATGATATCTTGTCTTGAGATTTCAGGTTATGAAGGTTTCCAAACAAGAATTTCACCATCTAATACTCTCCCACATATTAGGGATGCCCAATTATGTAAATTGAGGACAAATTTTATTGGAAGGGCTAGAATCTCACTCTGATTTCCTGTCTCTTCTATCACAAGTATGGAATAACTTGTTATTGAAGTCATTGGCCAAGAAGTTTTCAGAAGAACAAATAGATTGGAATGGGGGTTAAGGAGCATTAGACAAGAGGAAGGAATAAGAAAGTTTTACTGAGCTACTACAGACAACCTTAACACTGAAAAACCTGTTTGTCTTTTTCATTGTTCTGGGAAAAGGTACAATGGAAACAAATTTTCTTTGGTATTGTTTTCTTTTCATGACCACACTGATACACAAAAACAGGAAGGCTAAAGCCTATGCACTGATGAAGGACATCCTTTTTTTCTGAAATACTGACTTGAATCTTGCTATGAAATGTCAAGTGAATTTTTCAGAGTCCCTTCTTTTTATTGAAAGAATAAAAAGAGAAGTGTAGCAACTAGCAAAAACATTCATTTTCCACATATACTTCTTATTTATTACTTCTTGAGGATACACATTCATTGCTTTCTGAAGCTTTTAGTTTCTCATTTTCTTCTCATTTTGGAAAGCACTAAGAAAGCCTTATGTTTTTTTTTTTTTTTTTAATTGTGTTTAACTACTGAAAAGAGAGAAATGTTAGAAACATGAATACACACAATGACTCATCCATCAATTATGGAAATGTTAACCTC
This sequence comes from Sarcophilus harrisii, assembly GCF_902635505.1. Lineage (NCBI taxonomy): Eukaryota > Metazoa > Chordata > Mammalia > Dasyuromorphia > Dasyuridae > Sarcophilus > Sarcophilus harrisii. The sequence continues at coordinate 45,222,541 of NC_045426.1, read as the reverse complement.
CATTCTTCTTTAGATGAGTTCCATATATGGTATTGTACACTACATGGTGAGAGACAATCTGCACAGGATATAATAAATGCTGTCTTATCATTGGATTCATGTGCCGAAGTTCTTTTTTTTTTCTTGAGGTTCTAGTCCTCTATGTATCAGAATTTTGTCAAACTTTTATTTTTATTTTTGCTTTTCTTGTAAAGACTTTACCATTTGCAGTCAATATTTTATTTTCAGATTATCAGGAGGAGTAAATTGTCAACAAGAGATAATGTAATAGATTAACTTCTGAGCTTAGAACCATTTCTAATGTATTATCTGTAAATTCCCCCTTTTCCTTGGTGGTCTGATATCAATCATGCTCTTCATAGAACACAGCATTAGACACTATGGGGAGACAAGTAGTTGCTACTTGAAAACTGAAGACCTACTGAGAAATAAGAGATTAAACCCATGGAAACACTCCATACAGACATGAAGACAAAGATAAAGGGAATGCATGAGGGGAAAGTTCTTGATTTCGTGTCAGAAAAACAGGATCACCCTAACAATTGCCAGCTGTGAAAACCTACATAAGTCTTTCCAAACTCATAGCTTTGATTTCTTCTCTCTTAAATGTGGGCGAGGGTGAGAACCCAGCTCACGGGATATTATGAGGGAAGTTCACTCTAAAGTCAGAGATGTTATTTAAAGTTAAGCTAATATTAAAGTTAGTAAATCAGAATTTATTTTTGTGAAATATGAAAGTAAAAACTCTCTTACCTACTTTAAATGAGTAACCCAGAATTCATGCAAGTGAATAACTTTTCCTTAAAAATTCTCATATTGGAAAGATAGATAATTACTACAAAGATGGTTTTGGAGGTCCTTTTTCAGAATCAGAGTAGACGATATACAAGTAAATCAATTAGTTCTTGTTTTTATAATCCTGCCCTATTTTTTTCTCACAAATTTTTCTTACCCATTTTAATCATTCACTTTACTCATTAGATTAATATCTTCTGGCTATCTCCAAAAATCATATCCAGGCTAAAAAGATAACAAGGTGAAATTATTGAATCCATTTGAACCTCATACTCAATCCACATCTTAAAAATCTCTGAATAAATAAATGGGTTCTTCTTGATGGCCACCAAGATGTCTTACCACTCTCAAATTCTATAATTCTATTAATCATGCCTGTTATTATGTATTTGTGTGCCAAGAATAGCATAATAGTATGTGTCTGGGACAAAATTAGAAGCCATGTTTTCCTGACTACAATTTGAGGGTTCTATCTCTAATGCTGCACTAATTCCCCTGTTATCAAATTAACCTCTTTTTCTACAACTCCTCTTCCATCTTTCTCCCTCCCCCCATTTCAATTTTTTATGTAAAGAGTAGTTTACATTTACTGATTCCATTTCATCAATCATTACATTCCCAACTTCACCCTTACCATCCCTTGAAAGTGATTTTCAGTGCCTGAAACAATTGTCGTCGGTTCTTAGCCTTCCAACATTTTTTGAATATTTTGTAAAGGTGAATATTCACTTCTTCCTTTGTTTCTTATGACACTGCTCTCTCCTTGTTTTGCTCTTTACCTGTCTATTCATGCCAGCTCAATCACTTTCACCAATTCATTCCCTTACCTTCCCACATGCCACCCTCAAATCTAGATATACTCCCTCTCTATGCTTATTATGTTGGCACGCTCATTCCCATGGCTTTAGCTATTTCACATCAGAATAGGGATGTAGGTAGAGGGGAAGTATTTGCAATTTCATCTGTATGAGGAAGCCCAGACAAGGAAACTTCCTCTACCAATGAAGTCAGGTACCTTCTTTGTCAATCAGAGTTTTAGAGAGTTAACCTGGGATCATTGAGAAGTTAGGTGACATGGGCAATATGAGACAGAGATGGCATTTGAATCCAGGTCACCTCATTCTAAAACTAGCTTTATATCCAAAATATATCAATGAATATCACATTCAATGATTCTTATTTCAATATTTTATGTTCCAAAATGCCCACTAAAATTTAGTCTTGCATTTTAATTGACAAAAAATATTTAAACTGATGTTCTAGTGACATTTGAAATTCAACAGTAAGGCTGAATTAACTACATCCCTCTCCAAACCAGCCTTTTCTATCAAATTCCTTATTTCTACTTAGGTTACTATCATACTCTTCCAGTCACTGAGTTACTCCTTAGTAATCTTATCTTCTTAATTCTCCTTCATCTCCCCCCTAAAAAAATCTGTTGTCAAATCCTTCTGATTTTACCTTTGTGTGATCTCTCCTTTCTTTCCTTTTCTGAACTCAAAATCCCCATTGGAGTTTGATTTAAACACAATTCACCTATGCTAGCATGAAAGAATACTGCTAAGCATACCAGTGTCCTTGCTTCCCCTGTCCTCCTATAACATTTTATCCTTCTTACCACTGATAAAACTGACCAGGAAATTGTTCTGCTTGGAAGACTAATTTTTAATAGGAAATAATTATCCTCTATTACATGTAGAATGAAATTAATACTTCTTAGGTTGCGCTTTTTGGTCCACACGATCCATCAATAATGTTTTAACCTTCTTTTTTCTCTTTACATATTTTACATTCCAAACTCTTTATCCTGCTAACTCCTCTCACCATATCTTAGCATCTCTGACCTTTATGAAAACTTGAGTATACAGCATTCACATTTCTGACTTTTGAAATACCCCTCTTCCTTCAAAATCTGTTTCTGTTGATAGTTCTTCTAGGAAGTATTCTGTAACTCCCTACCCCATCCTCTTATAAGCTGAAAAGTCGTTTCAATGTTAAAATTTTTTAACTTTTGTCTAGACCTTTTTTTTGCCATTACTCTATTCTATTCTTTGTCTTTTTTGAACATGCTTTTTCTCCCATGTTAGGCTTGCAATTTTTCATATTTTATCATGAATACCACCTTATACATAAAAATTAATAAATATTTGTAGACAATGTGAAAATACTAAAAGCTAGCTACATACATTGATTCTCAACTAATAATGTTAGACACAAAACATATTGATGGGGACTTGAGACAATGCCATTAAAGATCTACCCTCAACTTTTCAGGATTATCCATAGAACTCTCAGGAGTAGATTAGGAACTTGTTCTGGGGACCTGATTTTTTCAGTGAAAGTTGTAGTTGGAATAAGGAAATTCAACATCTTATTTGAACAGGAAGAATACAAAAAGGCATGGGAAGATATAGGCAAATTGGTGAAAAGTGAAGTAGCCAGAACCAGGAAACACAAAAGGAATGACTATAAATTAGATAGAGGGGGAAATAAAAGTATATTTTCTAAAATAATAATTACTGTAACAGATGATCACAAAAGATATGATATGATATATGAACCTTCATTCATTGAAGAAGAGTCTTATTCACATGGAAAATTGTGTAGTCTATGAGACATGTTTATTATTTTGACTTTACTGGAAAGGTTTTTTTTTTTCCCCTCTTTGATGTAAAGAGGGCTCTCTGGGTAGGCAAAGTTGGTTAAACTCAGAAATAATATAAAGACAAAAGGGAAAATTATAAGAATTACTTTGAATAATATTATGTAATGGCAATTGGGCCTTTATTCTAAAATGTCCCAACAAAGTATACTTACACTGCACAGAGTCACCATCAATTTCTAATTTTCTAGCAGTGTTGATACACAATTGATTTGGCTTCCCAGAATGATAATCTAGCCATCACTGTAAATATAAAAAAGAGGCTAATCAGTCATCTATTCGATATGCTAAATTCTATAATTCTATGGTTCTATGTCACAGGCAAATTTCTACATTGGTCAGGAATTAGAACCAACTTTCAATGCCCCTTGCAAAAAAAAAAAACCAAAAACAAAAACAAAAAACTATGAGATTCATGTATTCAGTAGCTAAAGTGCCTAGTAGAATGTTAGAATTAGCAATTATTAGCTTTATGACCATGAAAAAGTGACTTAATCTCTCTCAGCTTCAGTTTCTTAATATATAAACTTGAGAAGATAAAAGCATGTCAAGAGAGTGTTAAAATAGGGATCAAATTTGGGAAGTTCTCAAAGCCTTAAAATGATAAATAAATGTTAGATGCCATTATTATTATCATCATATTTGGGATTGGTTGTACTATTTGTGATTTAATCAAATGTTATTTTTTCTTACCTTTTAGGCTTTTTCTGCGTAGTTGTTCATTTGTACCTGTACCAAAGAATAGACATTCTTAGAAGTGAAACTCATTTAGTCCTTATTAGCACTTCAGGTAAAAAGTATAATTGAGGAGAGAATTGACAGTCCCATCTAAAATAATATCTTTCATTACCTATTACCTGAAGATGAATTTACCTTTGTTATTCATGGGGCTTATCCCTCAATTTCCCACTGTAATTAAGAGTCAATTATATCAGTTCACACCAGGGCATGTTTAAAAGTCTTTTCTGGCCAGCAGCTTAAATTCTCCAAATGGAAAATCTAAATCATTCTAATTTACCAGCCTCTCTCATGAAGGTAAGTTGTAGCATAATGAATAAAACTAACAGGTGTTTTTCCCACTTGCATGCTATAAATTATAATTCATCCTGAGTAAGGAGATATTTTTTCTCTTTGATGTTAGTGCCCTCACTTGTCCTATAAAATAAAGAAAAATGTCCCTCTGACTTTCTTTAGGAAGGCTTTTGTATCTTGACCTATGAATATTATATTATCCCTAAGCAGACAGACCTTCTATGTTAAGAATCTTCAGGGAATATTCCAACGCAGCTTCTGCCAAACACTTTAAAACTGTTAGAAAATGTATTGCAAATTAAATGAAGATGTGAATAGTTCCCACCCTTTGTTTTTACAAATTGCAGTCTTTTAATCCCATTTGAGAGTTCTCTTATTCTCTTTTCCTATAGACAAGATAAAAAGATGGAACATCCATTTTTCAGAATGCTTTCTGTAATGTCAAAACCCTCCCGGGAAATGCTCTCAACATCACCTCCTCCTCTTTCAGACTAAACAACCACAGAGTACAAGTGGAAAACAGAAGTGGGATTCAGCACAGGATCACCTCTGACCTCTGATGATCTTTCTTCTTGTGACATTTGAGGCCTATGTTCTCTAATGTGACTATGGATCACAGATTTGTGAAATAATTAGCTTAGAAAGAGTTTTATGAGCCTCAAAAGCACTTATTATATCGAGGAAGGATTCTATCTGAAGTAGTGATATAGCACAATGCATTGGGGAAAAAAAAAAACAAAACTTTGTATTATCTCATCGTAAATAAATAAATAATGACCAGGGCTCTAGTCCTAAACTCCATTCTTCACTTGCTTTTAACTTTATTATTTTGCTTTGTAACCTTCAGCAAATGACCTCTGGGATTCTGTTTCTTTTTCTATACAATAAGCCTTAGGCTTCATGATTTCCAGTGTCCCTTTCAACACTGCTGTTCTTTTGTTGTTGTTATTTTCTATCATTTTTCAGTCATGTGTGATTCTTCATGGCCCTATTTTGTGTTTTCTTAGCAAAGATATGGAGTAGTTTGTCATTTCCTTCTCCGGCTTATTTTACAGTTGAAGATGACAAATATGGTTAAGGGAATTGGTCAGAATCACAAAGATAGTCTGAAGCCAGATTTGAGTTCAGGGAGATGAGTCTGCCTGACACTATTCACTATACCACATAGTTGCTATTCTATCTTTATATAAATACATAATTTCTAAGCCTATGTCCAAAGTTCTGAGATGGAAAGATTGTAATATCACCTACACAGGCATTCTTGTATCCACCAATCTTCAAACAACCTATAAAACAAAAACAATAGGTGAAGTTCATTATCCATATGATTTAAGAAATGGAGAAACACAAAGAGATCAAGAGAAAGTAAGTTCCTCCAGGTACAGAACACCAACTAGATGGTGTCAAGCAGTCTCAAGTGCTCTGTATAGTTTTACCACCAAGATTGTCTTAGTTCTTAAATGTAGGAAATTTAGTCACTGGAGTCTGTTGTATACAATCTGAGAGTTCTGGCAGAGCTGAGAAAACTGCCTTTTGGGGCAAAGGGTAATAAATAGGAACTCCAGATCAAAGATCATATGTAGATGTGATTTAATGTTAGATAAATCCAATTCAACTGGTATTAGCCTTATAATGTCATATTTACACTGGGATGAAGTGCCAGGTTTATTCTAACATTTGTGTCATACATACTGGCTATCAGACATCTGCAATGTTTTCACCAGCATATATTTCCATAACAATGGAAAACATTGATTTTGAGCATTTTTAATTAGAATTACTGTTGGAATCCTAGTGTTAACTCAACTTGAAACAAGGTACTAAGTGGAACTGAGAAACAATGCTTGTATTCACACCTGTACTCACTGGAGTTCACATGTTTGGGAGATTTCAGGGTTTAGTATGAGATATCCAAATTCACACCTCCCTTGAAGCTCTTAGGGCCAGAGAGCACTCTGGGAGAAACCCATAATCCCTCTCTCTCAGAAGAGATCCTATATAAGAAACAGACAGAGGCTCTCTCAGAGAGTTGAGCTGAAAACACTGAGAGAAGAGTTCAGCTGAATTAGATTGAAGAAGGGAGTGTCGGTCAGTTCAGCAGAAGCCCACTCTGGGAGGTGCAACCAGATTGGGAGATCATATAGAGAGAGGAAGTTCTTAGAGCTTCAAGGGACTTACTTCAGAACATTGACTGGGGTTGGAGAGGGACACTCTGGGAGGAAGCCCATAAGCCCTCTCTCCGAGGCAAGAGAGATTCATTGCATCTTCCACCTTGGTGCTAGCTGGAGGCTGAAGAAAGCAGAGGCAGAAGCCAGGGACAAAGCTGCAAGAGCTCTTAGAACCAAGCAGAAAGATAGCCCTCTAAGAAAAACTAACTGGGCTATATTGGAGACAATAAAAGATCTGAAACTTTTAATACCTGCTGCATTTGGAGTAATTATTTACTTTTAACTGAAACTAAGGCCGCCTCCAGAAAACCTCCCCAAGAAATCTGCTCTTTCTCAGAGAGAACCTTCATATATTATAAAGAAGAAAAACACAACAAATTACCTACTGCATTTCTGTTTTAACTTTCTAATTTTAGAACCAACAATGCAATCAGATATTCCTTTCCTTTTACTTTATTTAAAATTATATGTGAAATCACAAACCAATTAAACTTTAAACTATAGACTTCAAAGACCTGTTTTATATGTATTGCTATGGACCAGGAGATCATTATATACTTCAACAACAATACTATATGATGACCAGTTCTGATGGACCTGGCCATCCTCAGCAATGAGATCAACCAAATCATTTCCAATGGAGCAGTAATGAACTAAACCAGCTAGGCCCAGAGAAAGAACTTTGGGAGATGACTAAAAACCATTACATTGAATTCCTAATCCCTATATTTATGCCCACCTGCATTTTTGATTTCCTTCACAAGCTAATTGTACAATATTTCAGAGTCTGATTCTTTTTGTACAGCAAAATAACAGTTTGGTCATGTATACTTATTGTGTATCTAATTTATATTTTAATATATTTAACATCTACTGGTCATCCTGCCATCTGGGCAGGAATGGGGGGGTAAGAAGTGAAAAATTGGAACAAGAGGTTTGGCAATTGTTAATGCTGTAAAGTTACCCATACATATAACCTGTAAATAAAAGGCTATTAAATTAAAAAAAAAAAAACTCAAAAAAAATATTTATTGCTATTACTTCCACCAATGTAGCTAGCAATAGTTTTACATCTCAGTAGAGCAGATCACTGAAGACAGCTTTATTAATAACTATGGTCAAAGATATCAACTCATGGCAGCCAAAATCCTGGGAATGACCTATTCCAATTTAGCTAATCTGTTTTACAGATAAGAGATATACCATTACTTGTCTAATCACACAATTTTTCAAACATTATAGAATCTGCCAGAGCTTAGAGACAATTTCTACAATCTTTGATAATTCAGGATCATCAACAAGCCATAATGAAGCAGAAGAACATAAGAATTCATTGCTGTAATGAAGGAAATAGAAATTTGGCTCTACATTAAAGCCCTACTGTCACATTCATATTCATTATTATGTCATGGTAGTGACCTTGTATATGAGTATATTGAGGACAACTCTTCAATGAGTTGGGGGAATTCTTATTTTAAGTATGTAAATATTTAGCCCAGCAAAAATAAATGCTGAGAATAATATGTTTCAATGATCTTGAAATTGATTTAAGAAAGCTCCATGGAATGCTTAGAGCTTGACAAGACATCAAAAGTGTCAAATTCATACCAAGTTATTGCCAATCTTCCTGATTCTTGTCTTGCCATTGGACTTCAATGAATCTAGAACAGAGAGGCAAACAATTTATACAATATTGCCTCACTTAAATACAATTTAAGCACAAATGAAAATATCACTTGTGATATCAATGGTGCTCTTCAAAATTGATGGACAAATCACAATATATTTGCATATATACAGACACACATATACACAAATATATGACAGCAATGAGTATACATGTATATGTGCATCTATCTATATATAAGTATATAGATAGATGCACATATATATTGGAAAAGATGTAAATATAAAGTCATCTCTGCCAAGGAGAATGGCCTTTACACTTTAGGATGTAACCAAAGTGCCTAAAAAGAATTGATACTCAAAATAATAAAGAGGTAGAGCAGCTAGCTACTCTCAATGTGTTCAAGCCATGTAGCCATATATGTCATTAGTTTACTGATCCCAGTTGCTGATCTGTACTGTGGCTAAGACTCCCACTTACTTGCCTGGACACTGCCTGAGCTCTCTCTTTACCCATGTGAGACAGATCTTTCCTGAAGTACTAAAATATCTTGGGATGAAAAATGGTTTCCTTCTATCCCTTTGTAGATTGTGTTGCTTCTGAATTCTTCCAGAGACATAATTTAATGTTGTTTCCAAGGGAAAATGAGGAGACCTCAGACAGCTTCCTGGTTTGTCTCCTCCATCTTGACTCCCTATCTCTAGTCCTAACTTTTCCATATGAAAGTTAGAGGTAACTTACTTCTAAGAGGAAGGCTACCCAGAGGGATCCTGATTGGTGTAGTTAAGTTTTTCTAGTCAAGATAAATAGAGGTAAATGAGCCTCATAAAGCATTGAGAATTTCTTAATTGTCAGAGAGGGGAGTAATCAATCACACCTAACGTTCCAGCCCATTTTCCTCAGTTTTAGTTAATTATAAGACTTTTCTATTGCCTGGCTCCCTCCCATCCCTTGGGCTGTGAATAAGTATGGTCTTTTCACTTATATATGTTCAGTCTTTATTTATAGTAATATGTCACTATTAATAAATCTATCTTGACTAGAAAATTCACCTCGGATTACCTTTCACTAACAATTTCACTAACAATAATATAATTCTTCAATATTAACAAAACACTGAACTGATTGGAGAGGTAGCAATAATATTATCTCCTTTTCATAGATAAGGAAATTAAGACTCAAGGAAGCTAACTGATTTGCTTTCAGCACATAGTAAATGTCAAGAATGGAATTTCAATCTAGGTTTATCTGATTCCTCATTGACTTTCAACCCACCCCCCCCACCCCCCCACCCCACTATAAGCTATCTCAAGTAATAAGGTAAATTTAGATATAGATATAGAGTTCAATCAATGGTTATTTGACTGAAATTCAACTCTGGGGAATAGATTTGATGATTTTCAAAACAGAGCATACTTGATGCATGTTCATTTCTTTATGTAATTTTAGTTCATTTCTTTATGTAATTCATTGTTAAAAACCACACCTAAGTGCAAAACTCAGAAAGTCTGCAAAAGGTTAAAGGGGGCTGTACCATTAAGGAGCTGGTGAGTTTTCTAAATGCCTCACAACTGGGAATCATAATACACTTGAGAACAGAGTTAATGGATTGCAAATCAGTCTTTGCTGATGCAGATGTTGCTTGTGCATCAGGAATGAAATAAATTGGAGGCAAGAGGGAAGAGGAGAGGTATCAGAAAATGTAAATACTCCTTGTTTTATTATCATTCTCTCACTAGAAGGGATCTATTCTGCTGATCAGAATTAAATTCCCAAGCAGCCACTAGCAGGTTGTTCCTGTAATACCCAGCAGCCACTAGCAGGTTGCTCCAGTACCAATTCATGAAGATATTTGCATTTTCTTCAAGAAGGATTTGACTAACATATTCTTCTTTGAAAGTCATATTTCCTTTTATGTGTTATATTGTCTTTATGCTTAATGGCCCTTAGTGTCACTTGTGAGTTAGGAATCTCAGACCCTACATTTGAGGTGAGATTTCAAAATACCTTACATTTCTTTGAGCAATTTCACTGCACTTTTCTTTTTAAAAAATTGCATTCCTTCCTTCACTAGCCCTCCTCCCCCCAAAAAAGCTAGAAGATGAAATTGAGCAATTGAGTTACTAGGCAGTGTTTGGTTAAGCAAGGCTTTATACAAATGATGAAACTTAAGTTGAGCATGAAAGAAACTAGTGATACTGAAGGGAGAAAGTGAGGAGTAAGTGTGTTCTAGATATGAGATATAAGAAATGAGGCATTCCAGATGCATTAGTGACCCAGTTTCCCCACATCCCCCTCAACATTTGTCATAGTTTTCTGTCAGCCAATCTGTGATGTATTAGGTAGTATCTCAGGACTGTTTTAATTTGCATTTCTCTAATCAATAATGATTTAGAGCATGACTATATGCTTTAATTTCATCATAGGAAAATCGTCAATTCATATCCTTTGGCCATTTACCAATTGCTTCCCATGCTTTTTTAACAAGATCTTTTCAGTGATGTTTGCCACCTTCTACAAAAATGGGAAAATAGCATGAAAGTCACCTACTAGGATGATATTCATTCCAGAATGAATAGAATTATTCAACTTGAAAAGCCTACAAGTCAAAACTAAAGTGAAGGAAGAGTTGGTGTGATTTTTGTGTACTCAATGAAGCTTTTCAGGTTGCTGTGCAATAAAGTATATATGAATTCTCTGTTTCTTACATTAATTTTGCCCTGACAATTAATACCGAGAAAACAAAGGCTTTCCCCCAGTGAACTGAACCATCCAATGTAGAACCAACAGCAAAGCAAATGGAGAAATTCTGAATACCATTAATAAACTTACTTACCTTGGCAGTATACCTTTGAGGGATGTACACAGAGATAATAAGGTTGACACATACATCACCAGAGCTAGCCCAATGTTTGGAAGGTTGTGAAGGAAAATATGTGAGAAAAGAAGTATTAGCTGCTACCAAACTGAAGGTCTACAGAATTTGGGGGCTGGCCTCTTTAATGTATGCTTGTGAATTTGGACAGTATGGCAATGCCATGCCAGACATTGAATTGTTCCCATTTGAATTGACTTAAGAAGTTTCTGAAGATTACTTAGCAAGATAAGGTGCCAGACATTCTTTCTCAAATTGAACTGTCAAGCATTCATACTCTATTGAAGAAAGCACAACTCAGAGGACTTAGGTACATTGTTCAAATGCCAAATGTACATTTTTCTCATAGACTATTTTATGAAGAACTCACACAAGATAAGTAGTCACTTGGAAGTCAAAAAAAAGTGATAAAAAGACACTCTAAAGTCTCTCTGAAAAACTTTGGAATTGATTGAAACATGGGAGACACTGGCACAGATCTGCCCAGCGTGGTATGGCCACATCAAAGAAGATTCTGTGCTCTGAGCAAGGTAGAGTTGCATTAGCTCAAAAAAAACATGAGATATACAAATTTAGAGACATTTTCATTTCTAATGTCCCTATGGACTATCTGTGCCTAACATGTGGTAGAGCATTTTAAGCTCATACTGATCTGATCCGCCACAGTTGATCACATTGTGCATTGATACTAACAGTGATAAAGTTTTGGTCTTCTTTGAGTATAAGGAACAACAACAAATGAATCATGAACTGCTAGAAAACAATTTGGAAATATTCTCAGAAAGTGACTAAACAGTGCATGCTATACCAGATATATGATGATTATATCTATACCCAAAAGAGATGAAAGAATGAGCAAAGCAAACTTTGTGTGTACAAACATTTATACCAGCTTTCTTGTGGTAGTAAAAACAAATGTAAAATAAGAAGGTGCCTTTAAATTACAAATAAATTCTGTTGCTTTCAAATGAGGGAATATAGCTAATAATAATAGTAGCAAACACATATAGTACTTACCATGTGCCAGGAACAGTACTAAGTATTTGCAAATATCACTTCAAGAAATGAAGTAATTATTTCAGAAAGATATGGAAAGATATAGATTTTTTCAATGATGTAGCTGAACTAAATCAATTCATACTATAATATTATCAGTATCATAAAACAATAATTTTAGGACATGTATAAACTAATTTAAAATAAAATTAGCAGAATAAAAATTAGGGGAATGATGGATATAATAACACTACTCTAAATAAATAATTTTAATCAACTATAATCAATAAAATTACCCATGGTTCAAGATGAATAATCATGAAGCATGTGATACATGAAAAAGATATGATGGATTTATAGAGCAGAATAAGTATATATATATATGTATACCTATATGACTATATAGTATATACACTATATGTATGTATAGTGAGTCATTAAAGGTTTTGCTTTGATTATCTATATTTTTAGAGGAAATTGTTTTCTTTTTTTTTATTTTCCCTATAGAATGGGTGTGATGTAGAAAACGATAGACTTTTGTTCGTTTAAAACAGTTAGATGATGTTACAAATGTCGAATGTTGCATGTACTTTCAAATGAGATCCCTATATTACTAGTTTTATTTTCTTGTTTTATTGTCTTACAAGTGACCTTTCACACAGCAGAGATAATTTGTAAATGTTCATAATGTTAAAACCAAAACACATTTAAAAGTTAAAACAAATATGCGTGTGCTTTTCTGCATGCCAGTTTTTAATTCCCTAGCTGATGGGACACTTATTATTTGCCTCAATAGATGAGTCTATCACTGAACAAAGACAGCAAGGTGTTTTTTGAGAGCAGGACTAAATATTTCAATGATTCTCATCCCATTACTTCTAGTTATACCCTACTGGACCATTTTAAATACTGTAATTTCAATCTCATCTATTTTTATATCTCTCAATATTCATGGGCTTTCATTATTTCCTCCATATTTGTCCCTGAACTCTTTTAATCTTTTCCTTTAAGTTGATCCCCCTATTCACTTCATCCCATTTTTTCCCTCTTCTCTGAACACATACTGCAGAGGCATAAGGGTCCTTTTCATTTTTCTTCATTCTATGGTATAATAGGGTCCATTTATAAAAGTTCCCTAGGAGATAAATCACTGAGATCAAGAGGTGCTGGAAGGTTTTGACAGTACATTACTTGCCCTGGAAAAAAATCTAACTTTTTGGTTTCAGGGCCACTCTCCATCTCAATGGTGTCATTTCACAGTATCCATGATATGGATTCTTACCCACTCACTCCCCAGTTGATGGACAGTTTAGATGATTGCTCCACAGGTAAAAATGGATCACAGTAGCTCTGTGCTCCTAGACAGATAGATAGCTGTATGACCATCTTCAACACTAGAAAAAATATATGCTTAAAGGAAACCATAAGTATATAGTTGGGATTTTCCGGCATAAGTATGTTCAATTATCCAAATCTGCTTAAGTTTAGGGAAAAACAACAACAACAACAACAACAAAAATAAGACAAACAAACAAACAAAAACAAAGAATTTTAGGTGTTTGAAGTAACATTGATTCTTTCTCTGTTTTCATAGTCTTCAGAACAGAGACTTTTAAACCAGGGTCCACAGTCTTTTTTTTCCCTTAACATTTTGATAACTATTTCAATATAATTGATTTACTTTTAAGCCAATTTTTTCTAAGGAATCCATAGGCTTCAACAGATGTCCAAGGAAGTCCATGATGCAAAAACTATTAAGAATTTATAATCTATTGGTTCTTTTCAACAATGAGGTAATTCAGGCCAGTTGCAACAGACTTGTGATGGAGAGAGCCATCTGCATCCAGAAAGAGAACTATTGGGACTAAATGTGGATCACCTTTTTGTTGTTTGCTTTTTTTCTTCTCATTTTTCCTATTTGTTCTGATTTTTCTTGTGCAGCATAATAAATGTGAAAATATGTCTAGAAAAAAAAAACTCATGGTCTACTGCAATGGTCCTCAAAGTATAGTCCAAAGAATTCTTGGGGTCTCTGAAACCCTTTCAGAGGGTCTACAAATTCTAAATTGTTTTATTTCTAATATAGTAAATAGCTATAAATGTAACCCATGTGAATAAAAACTCTTTGAACAGATCCTCGATAGATTTTTTAACAACATGAAGAAACTGAGAACAAAGGTTTGAGAACCACTGGTAGAGGAAAATTGAAGTTTGATAATTTACTTCTCCTTGAGTTCACAATTCAATTAATGTTAATCTTACTAGTATCCTATGATTAAGAAACCTTTGGAGACTCTTTAGTATAACCCTCTTATTTTATACATGAGAAAAGTGAGATCAACAGAAATGACATGAATTCTAAGATCACACAGGGAATAAGTAGCAGAAGCAGGATCTGAACATAGTATGCTCTGAATCCTAGGCAAACACATCTCTCCCCAAAAACATACCAGGTAAACGTTTCACAAGAAGTCAGGATAGTCACTTCATAACTATTTCTTCAGCTAATTAAATATTATCATTGTGTTCAAATTACTTAATTCTGAGATGTATTTTCTTTGATGCTATAGGTGCTGCAAAACCTGCCAGACTCTCATGTGGGATAAATGCTATAAACTAAAAATAATGATTCCCAAGTAAAAGATTATTGTTGTTGAAATTTTAAATCCAAGTGATATCCAGTGACTTGTCTATACCCATAAATATTATTTATAAGATATATCTAAGAAGTCAGAGAAAAGCCATGGTCTTGTCAAAGCTTTCCTGAATTCCCCTGCAAACAAATTTAATTGATGCCTCAAAGTAAATTTTAGAGAAGTAGAACCCACACAAAGTTGGGGTAAAACAAATTTTCAGCCCAAGACAACTTAGAAGGTCAGAAGAAAAAGTCTGTTGCACTGAAGTATGTGGGATTATTCCAGCACAGGCAAGATCCCAGCAAGGCAGCAGCAGGCATTGGAAGCAACTAAGTGGGCAGTAACTCCTTCCAGAGTTCTTAATCCACAGTTGAACAGTTGATCAGAAAGAGTTTAAAAAGCTTCTTTTACTGCCATTGGGTGAAGGACTAAATTGTGCACGTATGGAGCCAAAAAAAAGTTGCACAAAAATCTGAAGTTTGGGGTAATGCAATCTGTACTCTCAGTGGGAAAAGAATCTTTTACATAAGATTACATAAAGTTCAAAGTCAAAAATTTACTGGGAAAATGATCAAGCAACAACAATGAAAGATACAGTAACCTTAAAGTATAAGCTAAGAAAACAACAAAGTAAAAACGGCTCCATCCAAACCTTCAAAGAAAATAATTTACTTTGGTCACAGGCTCCAAATGAATTCCTGGAAAAGATAAAAAAAAGGGGGGGGGGGAGGGATTTTAAAAGTTAAACAAAGAGGTGGAGGGAAAAATTGGAAAAGAAATGATAGTGATGTAAGAAAATCATTAAAAAGGAGTCAATACTTTGGTAATGGAGGCACAAAAACCTGGGGAAAAAACTTAAAAGGGAGAATAGGTCAGATGGTAAAATAAGCATAAAAATCCAGAAGATGAACTCCTTAAATAAACTGGTAAAATGGAAAAATTTGTACAAAAATTCATTGAAAAAAACTCTTTAAAAAGTAAAATTGGTTAATGCAAAATGAGATATAAAAGCTCACTGAAGAAAAATATTTCCTTACAAATTAGAGTTCAGCAAATGAAAGCTAATAACTCCATGACATATCAAGAAATGATTGAATAAAACTGAAAAATAAAAAGGAAAACAGTAAAATATGTGAAATACCTCATTGGAAAAAGAACTAACTCAGGAAATAGATTTGGGAGAGATAATTTAAGAATCATTGTATTATCTGAAAGTCAAGTTAAAAAAAATATCCTAGATATCATCTTTCCAGAAATTATTAAGGCAAACTGCCCTTATGTAAGAGAACCAGAGGATGAAATAGAAATTGAAAGAATTTGCCAATCACATCCTGAAAGAAATCCCCAAAGCAAAATTTTCAGGAATATTATAGCCACATTACTAAGTTCCTGGGTTAAGGAGAAAATATTGCAAGAAGCCAGAAAGAAACAATTAAAATATTGGAGAGTCACAGTCAGGATAACACAAGATATAGCAGCTTCTATGTTAAAAGGTCAGTGGGCTCAAAATATGAAATCTCAGAGAACAAAGGAGCTGGGATTACAAACAGTAGTTATTTAATCCAGCAAAATTAAATATAATACCATCAGAGGAAAAAAGAAAGGAGTAGAAGGGGCAAATTGGGTGGCAAGCAGTCAACAGCAAAACATTTTTGAATATATAAAGGGTAAAAAAGAGAATGAGGAAAGGGGGAAAGAGAAAAGAAGGAAACACATGGTTAGTGATCATAATTGTGGAAAAATACAGCAGGTTCTTATGATAAATAATTCATTCCTCAAATATGTAGAGAACTGAGACAAATATATATATATATACACATATATGTATACACACACATATATTCAATTTCAGCTCTTTGAGTAATGGCAAAGCCATGTAAACTGAAGGAATGAACATCAACTGGGGAATGGCTGAACAAGTTGTAAATGATTGTAATGGAATACTATTGCACTATAAGAAATGATGAGCAGGATGTTCTCAGAAAAAAGTAAAAGGACATGAACTGATGCAAACTGGAATGAGCAAAACCAAGAGAGCATTGTATATAATAACTACAATATCATATGATCATATGATCAATGATAAATGCATAAGCTTTTCTCAGCAATACAATAATTCGAGACAATTCTGAAGGATTTATGCTGAAAAATATGCTACTCATTTCCAGAAAAAGAAGTGAAAATATACTTTTAAAAAATATCTTCATTTATCTTGAGGGTTTTTATTTTGTTCTTTGTTTTCTTTCACAACATGGCTAATATGGAAATGTGTTTTGCATACTTGCACATCTATAACTTTTGTCAAATTGCTTGTCTCAATGACTGAGAGAGGATGGTGAAGAAAAAATAATTTAAAACTCAAAAAAATTTTAAAAGATTAAAATTGTTTTTGATGTGTAATTGTAAATATATTAAATATGTATGTATATTTAAAATACATATTTAGGACTCTGTTGAGTGACAAGACCAAGACCACTTGATTTGGAATTAGAAGGCCCAGGTTTTAGTCTCAGCACAAAATATATTGTCTCTATAACCATAAACAAGTTATTACCTTTAAATCACAATTTTTATCATCTGTAAAATTTGGATAAGAGCACTTAATATTCCTTCCCACACCTAAGGGACAGAATGGATAGATGAGTGGGCCTGGAGTCAGGAAAACCAGAATTCAAATCTTACCTCAGATTTAAGGAAAACTGCTGTGTGAACCTTTGCTTCCTTCAGTACATATTGGGAGTAACAATAGCATCTATCTGCCAGAATTATTATGAGAATTTAATTGAGATAATATCTATAAAACATATTTTACAATGACTGGCACAAATTTGGTCCTTAATAAGTGGTTATTTCCTTCATTCTTCCAAAGGCAATTGTGAAGATTGCACATGAAAAGGAATATGAACATAAATTGTACTCACAAAGTGCAATGAAAATCTCAGTACTGATATTATGAAACATGTTGACAATGCTATGATTAATGTGTCTAACTAGAATCCATCTCCTCCACCCGAGCATCTGTCAGAGTTGGGCTATGGGAGGAGAAGAGAGTGATACTTTTTTTTAATTTGAGTAGTAGGATTATAAGAGGATTTTTAATGTGACTCAGCGATATATGACTGACTTATTGAAAAGGCAACATAAGAACTAATCTACATGAGTCAAAAGAAAAAAGTGCAATTTTCAGAATAAAGAATGTATCAGAAACATAAAACAATGTTCATCCCAAGATCTGGAAAGGATAAAGAAGCCTGTTAAGATGAAAAAGATCAGTGCATCTACAGTCAGAAGATGGGGGTCCAATTAATTAGTTAATCAACTTCATTTAGACCTCAATTTCACTATTTCTAAAAACAAGAGTGAGACTCAATGGTCACCATCTTCTCCAACTCAAAAGTTTTGCTGTAATGTATGTTTGCAGATATTTTGACCCTTAACAAACACATTTTTAAATTTTTTCAATAGCATTTTTCATTCATTTTTGTAAGACTTTGTGTTCCAAATTTTTCTCCTTCTCTTATCTACCTCCCCTCTTCCCAAGATAGCAAGTAATAAGATATAGGTTAAATATTGTAAAATTCTTTGAAACATATTTTCATATTTGTCATACTATGTAAGGAAAATCAGATCAGAAGGGAAAAAACCATGAAAAAGGGAAAAAAAACAAAAAAAAAATGAAAATACTATGTTTTGATCCATATTAAGTCTCCATAGTCCTCTCTCTCTCTGAATGTGGATCACATTTCCCATCACAAGTTTATTGGAATTGCCTTCAATCACCTGGTTAAAATTAGTCAAGTCCTTCACAACTGATCATCACATAATCTGCTTGTTCTAGACAATATTCTCTCAGTTCTACGTATTTCACTTAGTGTGAGTTCATGTAAGTCTTTCCAGGATTTTCTGAAATCATTCTGTTGGTCATTTCTTATAGAACAATAGTATTCCATTATATTCGTATACCATAACTTATTCAGCTATTCCCCATCTAAGGGTAATCCACTCAGTTTCCAATTCCTTGCTTCTAGAAAAAAGGCTGCTAAAACATTTTTGTGCATGTGGGTCCTTTTCCCTTTTCTATGCTCTCTTTGGGATATGGATCCAGTAGTGACACTGCTAGAAGAAAGAGTATGCACAGTTATATAGCCCACTGGGCATAATTCCAAATTGCTCTCCAGAATAGTTAGATAACTTCAAAACTCCACCAATAATGCATGTGTCCCACTTTTCCTGCATCCCCTGCAAAATTTACCATCTCCAATTTGAAAAGTGTGACGTGAAACCTCAGAATTGTATAATTGTATTTTTCTAATCAATAATATTTTAAAGAATTTATTAATATGACTATAAATGACCTTAATTTCTTCATCTGAAAATTTTCTGTTTGTATACTTTGACTATTTATTAATTGAGGAATGATTTGTATTCCTATAAATGTGACTCAGTTGTCTATGTATTTTAGAAATGAGACTTGTGTCAAAAACACTGCCTGTAAAATATATATTCCAGCTTTCTATTTCCCTTCTAATTTTGGCTGCATTGGTTTTGTTTGTGCAAAAAACAAATTCATTTAATATAATCAAAATCATCAATTTTACATTTCATAACAACAAACATTTTTAAAAGAATTCTAAGATCTACAAAGAAAATGAAATCATAAATTCCTCCCTTCCTTTTAAGCTCTTTATTCACAACTATCTAGGTCACATAGAAAATGAAAATTACTCAGAATCATTTTGATTTGTACATTTTTAATGATTTCCCCCTTTCTTTTCTTGCTTGTATTTAAAGGAATATTATGAAGAAAAGAGGTCTTGGGTCTTTTCTCCTTCCTGATCTGCTACTAAAGAGATCAAGGGTACTAGGTGTTTCCATGTCTTCTGTCTCTAATGAGTCAACTTTTCACACCTTAGGTATAGAACAGCCTATGCTGTAATGCTGTGAGCTTGGAAAGGCCTGGAAAATGAGTCATTGGAGGTACAGGAGCCCGAGTCCATAATGAAGCTTTTGCTCCTTCAGTTGAGCCCTAATAATCTTAGATAGAACATCCAAAGATAAATATCTTAGATAGAACATCCAAAGCCAGGATTCTGAGTACTGTAAGACAAAGGAGTGATTGTGGATTGCCTGTGTATAATTCAGAAATGAACTTGATAGGGCAAATGTTTTGTAGCAGTCAAGTCAAGTTTTAGCCCATTTTTGTTCATAAACAGGGTAAGAGAAAGGTGGAATTTTTGCATTTTTTTCTAGATAACTGATCTCAACAAATCTCTCTTTAAAATTGTTTTTAAGATTGCTTCACTTATAACCTAGTGAGACTGATAAAGCAAGTGTCAATAATCAATAGAATACTGATATGTTTGGAAGAACTTCTCCTTCTAAGTATAAGCATTCCAATTTCAAAAATGAGTTAAGGAGGAAGGAATTAGTCATTAATTGATAAGAATATAAAAAAACTTTTTAGAAAATATGGTGCAAGAGTTGATTCTTGAAGGAAGTGAGGGATTCCGTGAGGTGGAGACAAGCAAAGAAAATATTTTGAGCCCAAGAGACAGCCAGTGCAAAGGTATGAAGTTGGGAAATGAGTTACATTGTTGTAATATTTGAAAATGAGAATAGAGTGTAGGCTGGATGAGGCTGGAAAGTTAATCAGGGAAGATATGGTAACGGTAATTTAGAACTAATTGGAGTTGATCTCTAATCCCAGAAGCTGTAGGAATACCCTACAATTTACAGAGTAGAAGACCAACATAAGAAATTCTGTGCTTAAGGAAAATGACTGGTTTTGTATGCACTTGGTCACTTGAGTGGTACAGTGGGTTGAGCACTGACTGGCCCTGGAATCAGAAGGATCCAAGTTCAAATTTGGCCTTAGATTTTTAGTAGTTATAAGACCCTTGGTGAATCATTTAGCTCTGTTTGTCTCAATTTCTTCATCTGTCAAATGAGCTGGAGAAAGAAATGACAAACCACTCCAGTATGTGCACCAAGAAAATATCAGATGAGATTACAAAGAGTTGCACATGGCTGAAACAATACAAAATCAATTCAATTCAATTATAGCAACTGTGCACAGGATACACAAAAAAAAAAAAAAATTAAAGCTAAGACAATGTATTTGTGCATATATTTACTTATCTTTGGGCATATTGACTAATCCTCATAGGACCTTCTCTCCTCTGTCTCTTATAGAGATTCCCCACTGGCTGGTATGTACACTACCCTTATTGCCACCTGTTACAATCCCTACCTTTCTTCATTGCTCAAATCAAATATTACCTCTTATATGAAGTCACTCACAGCTCTCCCATCTGTCAAAATCATGTATATCAACCTTAAATATATTTTGTAGCTATTTACATGCTTTTTGAAGGCAGAGATTATTTCATTTTGTCTTGAATGCCTCTCTCCAAGCACCCAGCATACTCCTTAAATTATAATATACATGCCATCAAGATTCATTTATTGATTTCTTGAGGAAAGAGATTTTTTTCATTTTGATTTTGAATTCCTAAGTCCTACCATCCAATACGTGCTAATAAATGTTAATTGATTGGTTGCCTTTGATTTTCCTATTTTCATCTCAAACTAACTGATTTGAAGATTCAGGTATAGGATAAAAAATTAAATTTGAAGGACAATAAAAATAGAATTAATATTTAATTATATTGTCTCTCTTAAGGCCATCTTTAAATATTTATGACCTCATTTAAAAAAGTCATTAAAAAACAAACACCATTACATAATAAAAAATTCTTCCATTAAGGAAAGCATTTGTCATATCAAAATTAATGATTTCAACCAATAACAATGCTACTCTTCAGTTGTCAAGTTCACTAAATTTCAATTTAGCTGAGCCACTCTATCTTCCATATCAGATGAACAGACAGAGATGAATTAAGGAGATGCACAGTCTGTATAGACTTGGAAAATGTGAACTAGATTTGAATTAATAGTGGTAAATGTTTTGATCTTTCAGACTTCTCTCTCTACTAAATGTCTCCTCAAGAGTTATTATCTTTCTTAATTGCAATGTTGACAGCATCATCAAGTTATTTTAGTCAAGAGCTGAGATGTTAATTTTCTCAATAAAAATTCAATTAAAATGGCATATCTGCTGCAGAACCAAGTGGTCCACAGTGGTATAGATCCCTTTGCTTCAATTCTTTTTGGCATTTAAAGTACTTTACAACTTCATTTCTTCCTATATTGCCTATCTTCTTATGCTTTACTTCAGCCGACACTTTTCCCCAACTATGGTGTATTTGTGAATCTAATAGGACATTGAATCTCCCTTCCATTACAGAGATGTACAGTATATATGAAAGGAAATATGGAAGGGAAAGAAATCAGTAATTGGTGAGGGGAGGTCCAGAGAGGTCTCCCTGAAGAAGAAAGAATTTGAGTTGAGTCTTGAAGGAATTTAAGGAAACCAACACACAATGGGTCAGGAAACAAACATTTATTAAGCACCTGCCTTGTTCCAGGAACTGGTAAGTGCTTTACAGATGTTGTCTTATTTAATCTTTACAACAATATTATTTTTCCTTTCCTTCCTTCCTTTTTCCCTTTCCTTTCTTTTCCTTTCCTTTCGTCTCCTCTGGGACTGTTCACATAGAATATCCTACCCTAACCTGTGTGTGCTCTGCCCAAAGGAATTTCAATTTTGATCACTGAAACCACTGGAGATACCTTGGGGTTTTATGAGTTGGATTTCTTTCTTAAAGACCATGCCTTAAACCCAAATCACTCTGGATCTCATTGTCCAACTATAGGACAATAGGTCCTAGGCCATATCCCAGTTCATGGTTGTTTGAACCCTGATTGGCTCAGAAATAGCATTTTTTCTGGTTTGACTAGAAAACTTGAGGGTCTTCCTCTCTCTCTCTCTCTCTCTCTCTCTCTCTCTCTCTCTATATATATATATATATATATATATATATATATATATATATATATATATATTTAACTAGGTAAAAGAGGCCATTCTTTGTTGCAGTTTTTACCTAGCTTTAATCACAAAACTAGCATTACCTCAGTTAAAGAGAGACCTGTTAGAGATCTCAACTTTAAAAACCAAGGTCTCCCACAGCATCCAGGGCTATTTCCAGTTATTCTAATCTATATCTTGCCACTGGAGCCAGATAGCTCTGGAGGAGAAAGTGAAGCTATGACTTTGCACAGTCCTCCCTACCTTAAATCTAATTTACTTGTGCATCATAGCTTCACTTCCTTGATGTCATGGTCCTCTTTCAGAAGGAAGGACATGCAACAACATACCTTTATTATTTACTTAATTATTTGTTTATTGTCTCCCTCATTAAAATGTAAGCTGTTTGAAGGCAAAGATTGATTTTCTTTTATATGTATCCATATCATTTAGCACAGGAAACATTTAATATATGTGCATTAGCTAATTGACTATGAATCATGTTGCCTCTTACATTTCCCCTCCATATATAATAAAAGCATTGTTCCTAATGTTTATATTATACTGATACTCTTATCTCCCCTCTATCTTCAACATACATCATACTGTGTCTTAAAAAAGAAAAACTAAACCAGTGCTCTAGGTTGTAATAGGGCAGCTAGATGGTGCAGTGGAGTAGGAGGACTTGAGTTCCAATTTGGCCTCAGATACTTAAAGCTTCCTCACTGCTGTATGACATTGGGAAGTCACTTAACTCCAAATGGCTTGCAAAAAAAATAAATAAATAAATAAATAAGAAAAAAATAATTTGTAAATATGTGAGGGCTGGTTATGATTTATTTAGACTAGGTTGACCAGATATTTTGAAGTACTTCCCCTGAACTTTAGACTTCATTTTCTCAGTCCTCATTTTTCCCCATCAGAGGAGAAACACATAACTGATAGAACTAGTTCTGAGTGGGATTTCTCCTTTCTGCCATAAGAAAAGAAAAATCAACTAATAAACATGAATTGAGAATTTAACTTGAGTCCCATCCTCAAGGTTATCTCTGTGATCTTGATTAACTTATCTAACCATCCAGGTCTCATTTCCCCACCTATCAAAATAAAGAGATAGGACTAGTTGATCCTTCAGCATCCTTCTAGCTTCTCCTGCTCATGTTAGAGATGAATAAACTGAAGGAGTCAGGGTTAAATGACTTATTCAGGGTCACTAGTACCCTAGTACTAGCTACTTAAGTATCTGAGGCAGATTTGAACTCGGGTTTTTCTGACTCCAGGCTTAGTGTTCTATCTACTACACTACCTAGTTGCTGTAATAATATTAGAAGGGATAATTCCTTAAACCTGTAGGACTCCTGTATTTATATTTATGCACCTGTGTAAACACACATATATGTTTTTATGTATAGAGCTACACAAACTCTAGTAAAGAGTATTGTAGTCTTCTCCCCAATATCTCTTAATAAGTTTAAGGCTTGACAAATCCTCTCTTATCCATGACTCAAAGATGCCCCAGTACCAAGGTAAAGTTGTCAGGACTACCAGAATTCAGAAAAAGGCATTCTCTCACTATATACTGTCTTCTTTCCTTACATATAAAAAACATGCCCCATTTTTTCCCCATTTCTTCTTTTTTTTTCCCTTCCCTCTGGAGTTGGCTGAACCTTCAAGTACTGTATTATATTTCTCTTCCCTTTCAGAGTCAAGCTCCTGACAAGACCATCTACACTTGCTGCCCACATTTTTTTTTTCATCTCCCAATCATTCATAGTACATTGTAATGTACTATTGAATTTGAATTGAATTTCAATTGAATTCAATTGAATCTGAACTCTCCAGGGTCACTGATGATCTTGGTATAATGAAAAGAGTTGTATTTCTTATGTTGGAGAGCTCATGTTCACATCTTATCTCTTATATATACTGTATTTGTGACTTTGGGCATAATTTCTGTTTCTTCATCCTCTTCATCTTTCAGAGGATTAAAACACAAGTTCTTTAAATTCCTCCTAATTCATAATCAATGTGAAATTCTAAAGATTCTCTTCATCCTCCCCAGCTCCTCTGTACTATCTGTCATTTTTGATTAACCCTTCTCCTTGATACTGGATTTTCATAATATTCTTCTCCCCTGGTTCTTATCCTCCATATCTTCTCCACATTCTTCTCTTTTAAGTCTTCATCCATATCCTGTCACCTAAAAATGAGTCCATCAAGGCTCTGCTTTTTCATGTCTTTTCTCTCTCTCTCTTTCTTTCTCTGTCTCTGTCTCTGTCTCTCTGTGTGTCTCTTTCTCTCTTTTTCTGTCTCTGTCTCCATCTCTCTGTTTCTAACTCTGTCTCTGTGTCTCTTTCTATGTCTCTGCCTCTCTCTGTATGTCTGTTTCTCTCTGTGTCTCTCTCCTTCCCCTTCATCATAACCCAAAATTCAATATCATATAATAATACATAACTCATAGATGTATATGCCCTACCTCATTCCTTTAACTTCATTCTCATATCACAAGCTACTCTATTTAACATTGATAGCCAAATATGCTATGGGCAACTCAAACTCAATTTATTTAAAATGAAAATCACTATAACTCTTCTCTCCAAATTCACATCACACACACACACATACACCCCCCCCCCAAATGTTCTCATTGTAATGAAGATACAACTATTCTAGTCATCCAGGTTTACATTTTAAAATTCTTGACTGTTCCCTAACCCTAAGCACTCAAGTAGAATTTTTTTTTGAAAGTCTTGTTTATTCTACCTATGCAACATCTGTCCTCCCCATTCACCCAGACAACACTATAGTTTAGCTCTCATTACCTCTCACCTACACTATTTAAAAGACCTCCTAATTAAATTCTTGGCTTCCAGTGTCTCTCCTCAACCAGTTTTCTAAGCAATTCTAAGCAGTAAAAGTAGCCTTCTGCAAAAGCAAAATTGATCATTAACATTCCCCAGATTAACAAACTTTATTTTCTTCCTATTTTCTTTGGGATCAAATATATATTCCTCAGTTTGGCATCCAAAGCTCCTGAAAATCTAATTCCAAACTAGTTTTTCACAAATATTTCACATTCTCCTTTGTTCTCTCTATATTCTAGTGGAACTGACTTGAAACTTCACCTACTATTTTTACTTCTTTGCACAGTTTTTCCTCTCCATGCTTGAAATAAACTTTCTCTTCACTAATATCTCTTAGAATATTCAGCTTTCAAGGTTCAATTCATGACTCAGTTACAATAGGCTACATCAATTCATCTTCCAAATTATAGTATTAGTTCTCTCATTTTTCACATTATCAAATGTAAACTTGTATGTTTGCCCTTCTCTGGTAAAAGAAAAGTTCCTTTAAATCAGGAATTGATTTTTTTTTATCTTGTCTTTATATTCCTCACCTCTACCATAGCATCTTGTCCATATTAGGTGCTTAAAAAATGCCTTTTTGATTAGATGTTTTAATAATGATGACAAAGTGTTTGGTCCAATAGCTCTATTATAATTCAGTGAAAGAATAAGTGTTTAGCAAGTACCCAGCACTTTGCTAAATATTAGGCATACAAAGGCAAGAATGACATGGCTCCCAGTCTCACACAATTTATGTCCTAATGATGATCATACTATATAGAGAGAGATGTTCTTTGTCAAGAGGAAAGAGTGCTAGATTTGAAGTAAAAAGTTGTGCTGAATTTTAGACTCAGAAAACCCAGAAAAATTCTTTCTTTGTCACTTACCATCTTAGTAACTTTGAGCAAGTCACCCAACAAATTTGCAACTCAGTTTCCTCATTTGTCAAATGCACTACATGACTTTCCAGTCCCTTTCAAAGACTTTCCCCTCCAAATCTCTGATCTTATCTAGTTTTGTGGAAAGGGTTATCAAATCATAATCCAGGGAGCCCTGGATGGTCTCTGGGACCCTTTGAGGAGGTACATGAATACTAAGACCTTTATTTTCTTCAAAGGTAAATATTATAGACTAAAAACTCTTGGGGGAGTTCTCAATATTTTACGAATGTGAAGAAGAACAGAAACTAAAAGTTTGAAATTTGCTGCTCTAGTGTATGATTTTGGACCTATAACCTCATTAGAGTTATTAACTAGATTATGACCTTAACTTAACCTATAACTTAACTTGTCTCAACATTAATTTCCTATGAGGTTTACAGAAATCTCTTTCTATGAGGTTTACAGAGCTCCCTTCTCTAAAGATACCAGCTTGAGCACCATTCAGTGATATTCTTGTATGATAAATACCCCAGTGACTAGCACTGAAGTCTAATTGATATCCAATAATCTTTTTTTAAAGATACCACAAAAGCCTATCAGGAACAAAAGTCCAAACATTTTCCCTAAATATCTCAGAGGTATATTCTCTCCTATACCATCTTGACTATTGGACAGAGTAAGCTCTGAGTTAGCACATCAGTTTCTAAATAGCAATAATCCCATCAAGTTTATATCTAGATCTCACTTGTGTTCCTTATTTGGCTTCATTTAAACTATCACTGGATTGCCTTCTAAAGGTTACTTCTTTTTCCTTGGGACATTGATGTTGGATAACTGCAAACCCTGGAATGGATTCTGAGTAAACTTCTATTCCTTCATTGGATTAAAGTAGAACCAATGTTCTATACGTACTCAATCCTCTTAACTTTTCAGTCCATACAATGTTGGATCCTCCAGATTAATTACCTTCACCTAACCTGAAAAGAATAAACATCAAGAAAAAAGGCTCAATACCTATTTTCCCAAACTTTTATGTCAACCACAGAAAGAATGCCAAAAACTTCTACTCTCATAGCAATGTCTATTACCAATGCTAAGGACAAACAAATCAAATCAAGAAAGACAACCAAAAAGAAATGATCAAGGTAGACTAAAGTATTTTAAAGATGCCTCCAATTCTGGTTCTGCAAATGAATCTAGGCAAAAAGTTTAACATTCATTACATGATTAGCAAAGCAGAACAAGTTAGAATGGCTATATCTTCTCCAATAATTTTTCAAGTTGTTACCCTTGTGCATTGTCTCTACTCTTCTAGAAGAAGCTCTCAGCTTTTTCCATGGGAATAGACTTCATTAGATATACTCTAAGCATGTATCAGTTCTCTTTAAGTGTAGAACATTGTGTATGAATGCCTGTGTGTGTTATGTATATATGTGTGTGTTCAAATCTGGCCTCAGACTCTTATTATCTGTGTGGCCTTAGACAAGCTCACAACCCTGTTTGCTTCCATTTCCTCATCCGCAAAGTGAACTGGAGAAGGAAATGATAAACTACTCTAGTGGTTTCTTACAAATGGAATCATGAAGAAATGGATACAACCAAAATCAATTATGTAACAACAAATCTAAGCAATTCAATAATAATAAAAAAAAAAAGGTGGGCCTAGAAATATCAATTTGATGAACTAATTCTGAGTGAAGTGAGCAAAACCAAGAGAACTTTGGAGATGATAATCAAATATGATCAACTTGGCTCTTTTCAACAATGAGGTGATTTAAGACAACTCCAATAGACATGGGATAGAAAATGCCGTCCATGTCCAGAGAAAACTGTAGAGATTAAATGTGTATCAAAGCGCATAGTATTTTCACCTTTATATTGTTGTTTGTTTATTTGTATGTCTGTTTTCTTTCTGGTATTTTTCTCCTTTTAATCTTATTTTCTTGAACAACATGACAAATAAGGAAATATGTTTAAAAGAATTATGCATATTTAACCTGTATCAGATTGCTTGCTGCCTTGGGAAAGGGGAAGGAGGGAGAAAAAATTAGAACACAGAATTGTACAAAAAAGAGTGCTTAAAAATTATCTTTATATGTATTTGGAAAAATAAAATATTATTTTGAAAAAAGAAAAATCAATCTGTAGGTTTCCAGATACAGCAACAGATTGCATATGCTTTCTGTAAATACAAAGAAAGTCATCACTCATGGAGTGATCAATTAAAGTCAGATTCTTTCATCATATAAACTCATCAAACTCTTGTCATTCCCAAGGAGATTATAAAACAGAAATCTATTGTGAATTTCCTTGCATAGGGCACAGTTCTGCCTCTGATACATGCTGGCTGTATAATACTGGACAAGTCTTCTAAACCCTATTCTATGCAACTCTCTATGACTATAAATCATAGAGCTGTCAATGACTGCATTGGTGAAGGAAGTCTCTTCTCTAGGGAGTTCACAATAGTTAAGAAATAAAAGTGACTATCTTTATGCTTAGCCTTCATATTGTATCTGGCATGGTACTAAGCTGTAGTAAGAACTCAGTTATTTCTTGTTGATTAAAGACTATTATATGGTTTATATATTACAAGAATGCCCTCCTGTTTTCATGCTTGAGAATCTAAAAATTGGCCAACTTCAAAACAGAGTGTGTGTGTGTGTGTGTGTGTGTGTGTGTGTGTGTGTGTGTTTGTGTGTGGAGAGAGAGAGGGAGGGAGGGAGGAAAGAAGAGAGGGAGGGAGAGAGGGAGAAAGGAAGAAAGTAAGAGAGGGAGGAAGGGAGGAAGAGAGAGAGACAGACAGACAGACAGACAGAGACAAAGAGAGAAAGAGGAGGGAAGAAGCAGGAGGGGGGGAGAAAGAGACAGAGAGAAAGAAGTAGGGAAGGAGGGAGGCAACTGATGGTTCAGTGGAAAAGACATCACAATTTTTTTTGTTGTTTGCCCTTTTCTTTTCCAGTAGATCCAAAGAGCTATTTTTTCAGGTAATCAAAGGATAAATGACTTGACTATTGTCTTTCTGACTCTAGACTTAGCATTCTATACTATCCACTACATTGCCAGGAAGACAAGAATTCAAATTCAGCCTCATACTTCCTAGCTAAATATCTTTTCCAAGAAAAGTCCAAATAGGGCTGTGAATAATTGAGAATGACTGAACAACAATAAAAACATTTGTTTATGTGTGTGTGTATAATGTGTACACATTATATCATGTATACATGATATAAACTATGATCGACATACACACACTCACAATAGTAAGGTTTTTATTTTTATATACGTATATATATATATATATATATATATATATATATATGCTTATCTGTATGATATAGATATAAATATAGCAAATCTTACTTGTTGTCAAATGGGGAGGGAGGTAAAGGGAATAAGAAGTTATATAGCATCTTTATTATTGCCTGACACTGTGCTAAGAGCTTTTTATAAATGATATTTCATTTAATCTTCACAATAACCCTGCAGGGTAGGGGGGGCTATTATTAACCCCATCTTAATGTTGAGAAAAATGAGGCAAACAGAGCCTCTAATAAGGCTGAAGCTGAATTTGAACTCGGGTATCCCTGATTCCAGATTCAACATTCTATCCACTATGTTGTCAGCTGGCTGCTTTCAACAAAGAAATGAGTCGAATGGAGTTCAAGAACTATGGTGTATCACTATTTCCTTTGTCATTTGCCAAAAGCTAGCATAGTAACAAGAATATGAGATTCCCTATTTGAGGAATTCAATTTGAATCTAGGCTCTGGGAACATTATCATCCTCAATTGTCATTATCAGCACCTCACCATCACATTATCACTTCTCATATTTATATAGCATTTTCAGGATTATAAAATTATTTACACATAAGCTTTCTGAACCTCACTTTTCCTTTCTTGTTAAAAAAAAAAGACTTAGATGATTTCTAAAGTTGTTTCCTAGAATATATCCTATAACTGACTTACAGGAAATTCTTCTATATTGAGTTCTAAGTAAATCACTGAACTGAGACTTAATTACAAGGGGGAAAACAGATATGAAATGAAATTGTACTGCTAGCCATTGTTTACTTTTTAGGCTATTGTTTGCTTATAACCTCTTTATCCTTCCTCCAATTATCAACAGAGACCAGATTCTTTCCAAAATTCTTTTGGCTTCTAACTACAAAAGACTGAGTCAAGGAGTCAAAGGAACTTAATGTGGCACCAAATAGAGGCTGGTGATACTGTAAATCATTCTCTCAAAGAGCCTCTAAAACTCCCTTTGGTTTCTTTCATTTAACTTTCTTTCCTAAATTTTAAAAACTTCCTCACTAACTGAAATGCAAAAAGGCAAGCTTTTTCCTCATGAAGGGGAAGCTGCTTGTAACTTAATTAAAGGATGAGAGAATCACAGATTTATAATTGGAAGGGACTTTTGAGATTATCAATTTCATTATACATTATATATTTGAGGAAACTGAGTTCCATAGAAAGTAGTTATTGGCTTACTCAAGATTACACAAGAAGTCTTGACTGAGCTTTACTGTAATCTTAGTTTCTCTGATCAAACTGAGCTGTCTTTCCACTGGTCATTGGATTTTAGGATTACAATAATTGAAACAAATATATAGAATGACAAACTTTGCAAAAAAAAAAAAAAAGGTATTTGATCATTTATTATCTCATATGAGCTTCACAGCAAGCCTGTGAAATAAAATTATAGGCATTGTTATTTCAATATTACCTTTATGTATTAAGTGACTTGCCCATGGTCACCTAAATAGTGTTGGAGGTAGGATTTAAACAGCAATCTTTCACAATGCCCACTATCATACACTTTTATTCCAATCTGAAGTTTTTAGAAGATTGGGCTACATGAACACAAAGCCCAGATCATCTCTAGGATTTAAAAAAAAACATTGTCTTCCAAATAGCATTGTTCTCTTTGCTTCTCATCTATTTAATAAATTAATTGCCAGAGAGCCCATCGTAGTTTTAGTATCTGAAACTGTGTATACAGTATCAGTCTAACCACATGGTAACATACAATAAGAGAAAGTTTCCCTGCACCAAAATAAATAAATAAATAAACCAACCAACCAACCAAACAAACAAATAAATAAATGAATAAAAAACTGGGTCAGGCTTCCCATTTGAACATTACATAGGATTTGAGTTTCTTGAGAGAAGGGATTGTTTCACTGTTGTCCATATATCCCCAAAATTGAGCATACTACCTAGTAAACAGCAGGGGTTTAATAAGTACTTGCTGATTAATTGACCCTACATAAAATGACTTTCTTGGATTAATCCCATTCTGTAAAAACTAAATCTCTAACTATGTCAAATATTACTACACTGCACCCTAGTGACCATGATCTCTTTTCCATCTGACTTGCGGCTAAATCCTTTCATCTGTGTTGTATCCCCTATCAGAATGTGAGCTTTGTGAGAACAAAGACTTTTTAATCTTACCTTTCTATTTGTATCCCTAGAATTTAGCACAGTGTTTTGCATATAGTAAGCATTTAATAAATGCTGCATACATTTATTCATTTATTCATATTGTTGCCTGCATGACAAAGTTGAAACTTATCCGATATTTAAGGGTATCTATAACCTTAAGATAAAATATTTAATTGCAAATTTCTCTTATGTATAGTTTATATATATATAAAGATATATATATGTGTGTGTGTGTGTGTGTGTGTGTGTATGCACGAATGCATGTATATAGAGAGATGTGTGTGCACATACATATGTATATACATACATTAGCATGCATAAATGTACCTGTATTGTGTAACACATATGTACACATGGACACACACATGCATACACACAAAAATACAAAAATACTTGTATGTAGCTTTCAAAGGTGTCCTGCTTCTCTGGAGCACTCCTTTCTGAGCATGTTTTTATGGTTCCTTCATTGCATCTGTGTACTTCATGAAACTAATTTCTTGCTTCCAATTTTAGTCAAGAAACAAATTTGAATTTGCATGGTTTAATAGCAATGCCTTTCTAAACTCTAATAGTCATTTTCTCATTGATATGCATTCAATAAGGCATTCCGCAAAGGAGAAAGTTATAGGCATTTCCTAGGCTTCAATGACTCTGCCCTCACTTGCTGGCTTGAATGACTTGCTCAAAAGGTGACCCGATCTTGACCATTGTCCATGAGAATAAACTGCAAATTATACAGACTTTTGTTCCCAGCTCCTTCCAATAGCCTTACCTAGTACTTCACTGAAAGGAAAACCAATTTTTAGAATAATTACTATAAATACAAGGGAAACTCCAGGGAGCTAACAGGAGTAGACCACCCTCTACTAGGTGTCATTCTATTGCCTATGGTTTCCAATTCCTAGAGTTGATTACAAATTATGCTATATCATATAAAGGGTCAGAGAAAACAAATCATTTCAACCTGCTAGAAATATCTCCATTTTTACAGCCTCACATAATAAAAGTACCAGACATCTTCCTGTAATATATTTGTCTGAGCTATAACCAGGTACCACCTGTGGTCCCCTTGTGATGAAAATGAAAAGATAAAACCACTCCACCATCGATCTTTTATTTCCAAATGTAGTGAAGTAAGTACTTGGCAGCATTTAAATATTCAATCTACAAATATATGGTCAAGTGTGGATGGGAATATATCATACAAGTACAGGCTTCTGTAGTTTGCTGCTCAATTACACACAGATTTATTAAACTCACAAATGCATTATTCTATGTACAAAGGATACAAAAGGCAAAATTGAAGTCACCCAAACTCCCATGGATCTTATAGCTTCTAGGTGGCATAGTGAATTGAATGTGGGATCTCGACTCAGGAAGATCTGGGTTCAAATTCAACCTGACACTATATGGCCCTTAGCAAGTCACTTAACCCCTGCTTACTTATGTTTTGTCATTTGGTAACTGGGGATAATAAAAAAAAATTAATAAAAAAATTTTTTTTTAAACTTTTCTTTCAGGTTGTTGTGAGAATCAAATGAGATACTATTTGTAAAGTGCTTTGCAAACTTTAAAGGACTGTACAAGTCTAGTTGTTATTGTTATGGTTATTATTCTCATCATCACTATTATCATGATTATCATAATTATTATCACTATTATATTCTGTTAAAATGTGGCTTTAGTATTATAGGAGTGGGAACTGAACGAGAACTTAGAGATCAACTAATCTAACTCTTATCATTTTATAGATGGGGAAACTGAGGCACAGAAAAGGCAAATGCCTTGCTGATGGTAATGAAGATGATAAGAAGCACAGATAAGTTTGAACCAAGATAAGCATACTCACACACATACATACAGATGCAGAGATATCTACCATACTTAATCCAGGACTCAATGGAGAAAAGTCACCTACCCAAATATACCTCTATTGCTTCCTCATTGAATAGTCATGAATTTTTTCTACTCCAAAGAAACAAAAATATATTTGGCTGTAAGTAATAGCAGAGTGACAGGGAGATGACTAAGAACCATTACATAGAATTCCCAATCCCTATATTTTTGCCGCCTGCATTTTTTATTTTCTTCACAGGCTAATCGCATAATATTTCAGAGTCCGATTCTTTTTGTACAGCAAAATAATGGTTTGGACATGTATACTTGCTTTGTATTTAATTTATACTTTAACATATTTAACATGTATTGATCATCCTGCCATCTAGGGGTGGGGGGAAGGAGGGGAAAAATTGGAACGAAAGGTTTGGCAATTGTCAATGCTGTAAAATTACCCATGCATATAACTTGTAAATAAAAAGCTATTAAAATTAAAAAAAAAGAATAACAAAAAAGTAATAGCAGAGTGAGTAAAGAGGACTCACTTGACAGAAGCCCACTGGTAAATATAAATAAGAGACAAGTGTAAACTTCAAGGAAGGAAGAGCAGAAAACAAAAATTGGTATACAATAAATAAGGGATCAAAAGGGAGGAAGACATAAAAGGGGAAATCTTAAAGAAAAGGGGAAAGAAAAAACACGAAAGAGGAGAATACAGAAGGAAAGGGAAAAGGAAAGATTGGAGATATCAAAGTAGAAAAATGATGCATTGAAAAAGGGGGAAAGGATCAACAGATGTGACAGAGGGAGGGAGTAGTTGTTAACTAGTAGAAAACCAAGAGGTTTGGTTTAGATCTGTTTCTGGAAGTGGCTAAGTACCCAACCCTAGTGAAATGAATGGGTACATGAAGTTTAAAAAGAATTTTAGGGGATATGATGATGAGAATGTCAAAACTGTCAATAACCCCAGGAAAGTAAAATCCCTTTTCTACTGTGAAAAGGCTACTGCTGAATCCCCTCCATAAAATGGATCTATAGACCTCCTAGGATCTTAAGCTGGAAAGAACATTAATCCTTTCATTTCACAGAACAAAGAATAGATCAACAAGTATTTATTAAGTTTCTATATGTTCAGAAGAAGGTGGTATGGTGGATAGAGAGCCATTCTAGAAGACCAGTGTTCAAGTCCTGCCTCTGATCCAAACTGATTATGTGATCTTGGACATATCACTCTCAGTGCACTTGCATATATCTTGCAGAAAAGCAATTGATATGAATTGGTAGAGGGAGCTTCCTATACCTGATCTGAAACACCAGATCCAGTCTTTCTTGCTAAATGTGAGGTACCTTGATAGGCAGTAGAGATAGAGAAACAAAATGAAATAATCCCTTTCCTCAAGAAGTTTATATTCTATTGAGGAATGGCAAAGGCACTACACCAAATAAATGTAAATTCGGTGTAATTTTATGTGGGAACAGCACTAATAATGAAGAGATCAGAAAAGGCCTCATGCAGGTGAATCCTTGAAGTAAAGTTTGAAGAACAAGAGGGAACATAAGGAAAATCAAAGAACAAAATTATAGAGAAATTGTGGACTGGAGAATTCAAGTCATTTTCTCACATGCAAACAGGTAGTCCATGATTTGAACTCAAATCTAATTACAAATCCAGGGTTCTTTCTCTGATATGATCCAAAACTTGTGGAATTATAAGCTTTTAAAGTACAGTGACCATCTCAATAATATCTCTTCCAGAAAACAGTTAAATCTGAACCTGTTGTTCACTTTGCCTTTGCCTAATCATTTGGAAAGTTTCAAGCTCTATATTTCTACCACAAGGGTTTTTTATAGCTCAACAATGGGCTACATTTTTATTTTAGGGATTATTCTCATCTGATTAATAATCACACTTCCTATGTTTCCATCATGTCCTTTCAGCTTCAAGGAAACACATTTTCATTTGAACGTTATAGCAAGGAGGGTTGACACTCTCCTTTTCAGCAGCACCAGTTATCTGGCTCAGTTGTAGCTGAGCTCCAATTTGACTTCATGTCCACTCTTCTCTAGCACTAACAGCAAATAAGACTACTTTCTAAAGTCATATTATTTGCTTCCTATTCCTGACCCAAGAGTGTTATACTCTATCTCTGCCCACATCTTTTTATGCTCATGATACTGTTGCCTAGCTGCAAAGAACCTGAGACATACCATTGCATCTTTATGATACTGGAAACATAATAAGAAAATTCAACTGTTTGATTTAAGAAAAGATTGACCCAGCAGGACATGGAAGAAGGGGGAGGATTGTTGAAAAGAAACAAGCAATAAGTTTCAAGTGGGGGGTAGGGAACTGAAAGCTAAAAAGACATAAGATCTTATTATTGCAGTCTCGCTTGAGTTTTATTTGACAACTATCAATAGAAAATGATAATGTAAGACAATGTAAGTATCTGAAGAACTCCAATGCTCCATTTCCCTTTGTGGAATATTTGCAAAAAGAAAATTACTTTTGATTATATAGCTCTGTTGGAATCTACTTTCTTATTTTGGGGGTAATACAAATATACTGCTTTAAAATTCTGGCTATGCAATCACCCATGGTGCAGTGCTGAATAATAGCACTCCACAGAAATCATCTCCAATGCCTGCAGACAATGTGAGCAAGATATCCACTCATACCCACCATCCTTTGGCTTAACAGCAAGGGGTCAGGGTAATAAAGACCCAAATGAAATCTAATTACTGTCCCACTCAAGTTGGAAAACCAAATAATAACACATTGTTATATGGAAAGAAAAACAAGAAAGCAAAATGAGGCTACTTCCAAGCTTTGGAAATTGATTTTGGGAACCCAAGTGTAAAACGTTTTTTTGAATTTTATCTTTTTTATGTTTAGTCCAAATCTCTAGACTGTTAAGAATTCTTTGAAGTCTTTGAATCCTGACTCTATCATTCTGTGCATGAGCTATCCTCCTTCCTTTCTGTCAACTAAAAATTTGAGGAGTATGCTTTTCTAAACAAATCAATGACAAAAATGTTAAATAAGTATATAAGAACAGATCCCTGGAGTATTACAGTATAGATCTTTTTCCATGTTGAATCAATGATCACTACTCCTTGAGGCTAGAAAGATAGAGTCGGGAGTTCATAATGTATTAAATTGTATTATCTAATCTACATCTGTCTTCCCCATGGGGAAAATGTAAGTCACTTTAGCAAAACCTTTACTGAAATCTAGCTAAAGCATATTGCAATATTACCCTCATGTAATAATTTCATGATCCTATCAAGAAAAGGAAAATAGCTTAATCTAGCTTGATTTGGTCTTGTTGAAAGCATGGTAGCTTTTTGTCATAGTGATTTTGTTTTCTAGACATTGAGCAAATATTTCTTTAATGACTGATTTTAAACTTTTCACAAGCACATAAATCAAGTTTATAGGGTTATCATTTTCAGACTCTATTCTCTTCCTTTTTTGAAAGTCAGTTGCCCATCTCCAAATTTTAGTAATTCTTCTGGTTTTCATAATCTTTAAAATACAAACAATAATGGCAAGTCTCTATGCATCTATATGCTTCAATTATTCCATATTTATAATAGGAGTAATGCTACTTTTAAAAAATCATAGAAACAAAAATTAAAAGCTATATCAAAAGTCATCTAGTACAATGTTTACCTGAATTGAATACCACGCCAATCTAACTTTCCTGATGAACTTAAACTAAGCCCTTCTTGAAGATAACCAAAAGAAAGACAAATTACTACCTCCCCAAATAGTTGTTTCCTCTTTGGGGCAGTTCTAATTCTTAAGAAGTTTTCCCTTATAGCAAATCTAACCTGCCTGTCTTCAACATCCACTCATGGATTCTTTAGTATTGAAGAAAACTATTAGAGGATATGGCTTGTTTCACTCTTTCTGTTTTTATTCTGAGAACCTAGCAAAGTATCTGTCATATAATAGGAGCTTAATACATACTTATTGCTTACTGTCCCTAATTCTCTCTCCTTGGTGCTGATTTTAAGTCTAATTCAACTCTCATTTTCTCTAATGTCTTCACTACTCTATCTCTACTTTCTTAAGCTGACCTTCCTATGATTTGGCCTGCAGTTCCTTAACCATTCTGATCATCCTTCTGTAAATGAGATCTAGTTTTTCAATACTCTTATTTAGAGTCACTTCTGAAGAAGTGATCTGGCCAGGGTAGAATGCAATGTAACTATTAATTCCTTTATCTTAGAGCTGGTCTGTTGAAATAAA
This sequence comes from Sarcophilus harrisii, assembly GCF_902635505.1. NCBI lineage: Eukaryota > Metazoa > Chordata > Mammalia > Dasyuromorphia > Dasyuridae > Sarcophilus > Sarcophilus harrisii. The sequence continues at coordinate 45,184,546 of NC_045426.1, read as the reverse complement.
ACCCAACATCACTTTGGCTGTCTTACTTACCATATTGATTTCTGCTACTCCTTAGTTTGGAGTCCATTAAAGGCCAAAAATATTTTTTGATATAAACTATTATATAGCTATGTATAATTATTCTTTATTGAGGAGTCTGCTTTATTTAGTACTTAGGTATCTCTTTATTGAAATTCATCTTATATGACTTGATCCATCATTATAACTTTTTGAGACCAGAGAAGTTCACATCCAAGGTGTCCTCTCCTCAGACCACATGGTAGTCACACTATAATATCAATGACAAGTAATTCTGTAGCTTCAGTTAAAAGCCAAAAGCAATGGAGAACTCATAACTTGACTAATGAAGGAAATAACCAGGTATTAAATCTCTACTGTGTACAAAAGAGCTATTCAAATATTATCTCATTTTATCCTCATAGCATCCTGAAAGATAAGTGCTACTATTATTCGCACTTGACAAATGATCAAACTGAAGCAAACAGAGGCCAAAAGTCTTGCCTGGGGTGATATAGTTAATGTCAAAGGTTGGATTTGAAATCAGATATTCCTGACTTTAGTTTCAAAACTGTATCTACCTAGTTGCTCCAAAAGACAGTTCTGTCAAGAAATTGGAACAAGAAGCTATAACAATCTGAAAATTGCTTCTTCAACTCCTTCATATTCCTATGTTCCATGTTCTGGAGTCAAGTAACAACACAATGAAAAGCTAACCACAGCTACAAATAAATACTCACATATCTTGCCTCTATACAATTTTCAACTTTTTCAGATTCTGTAGTACTTGTTCCACTAGGTTAGATATTTGCAGATCACTTCCTGCCATGTATCCTCCACATCCTTGATAAAATAAAATGGCTTATCATGTAGTACATATATCTCCTAATACACAAAGATGGCATGAGAAGCTTTATCTGAAGTTTAACTGAAATCCACCTATACTTACTGAATACCTACCTAACATACCTGAAAGGCAAACCTATTTTAAAAGGGGGACAAAACATCAGTTTATGATTCCATGATCCATTTTTGACCAAGCTTTGCTCATTCATCATCTTCTTTATGTAGAACATTTTGTCCCCTTTATCCTTTTTTGTCCTATTGCTCCCTACCTTGTATTAAATTTTATCTATGTTTATGTGATATTGCTTGGGCCAAGAGGATGTAAATTCCTTGTAGGCAATGAACTGTGTATCTTTTAACCTTTGATTTCCAAATATTAAGGCCATTTCCTTGTGCACAGTAGATCCTTGATTAATGTTTACATAATAATTAATTTGGAAATATTCAGAAATATTTATTTATCCAAGAATGTGATCCAGATCCTTCAAATCAAACTCACTTCCTCTAATTTGAAAACTTCACTCTTCCCTAAAAGAAAAAAAAAAAAAAAACTTATCTCTTCTTTGTCCCCAAGTCAGTAACCAGTTTCCTTTTCTACAATGATATTTAAAGATCATGGAAGTAGAATTGGTAATCCTACCTGATGGTTTATTCAGTACCTAGAGTTGCTTTTCTTCTAGGTCTATAGGCAGGGGATTAGCAATGTGATGCAGGACACAATGATTATCCTTACCTTTCACTTCCTGGGGCTTAAATAAGCCTTTTAATATTTGTCTGGGTCAGTAAATATATTCCAGATAATCTTTAACATCAAAGGTGACTATCTCACACTATGGTTAATTCCTATTGAGATTCCATCAAAAACTATAGAAAAAAGCAAGCTATCTTTGGGTCTAATCTTTAGATCAGAAAGAACTGGGTTAAAAGCCATACTTCAGACATGTACTCCCTAGAGACCTTGGGCACATATATAATCATGCTGAACCTCAGTTTCTTCATCTGTAAAAGGACACAGTTGGACTAGAGTTCCTTGAAGTTTACTTTCAGCTTTAATATCCCATATTCTTTCTTGGCTAGCCAGGAGTCTGAAACCTATCTTCGAATACTTCTTCTTAAAGATAACACAATACACAGACAACACAAGAAAACCATAAGAGGACAAAATTAGTCTAAATTGAATTCTTTCTCCACTAATATATAGCAACTTCTATACATTTGCCTTCCAGCTGTTATTCCTGAGCAGATCTCAGCAAATTCCCAGGCTGCACCATGACCCTCCAGTCAATTTCATTTCATGACTGTGGAAACCTCAAAAGGAAAGCAGACATCCAAATAAACTTCCAAAGCATGCAGCCATAGCCATAGGGCAGAAATAGAAGAGAAATTGGTTTCTTAGTGTGAGTTTCTCACAGTCCAGGCCTCTTCAAAGAAACAAGAGTAACCAACTGGTTTCACTTCCCTTGAAATCCCTCTGCCAACATCATTGAAAGAGATTTCTACCTTGTGAATGTTGGGTTGCTAGCCCCACCTTGATCACCAATTTTCTATGTGATCTTGAGCAAATCCCTTACATTCCCTGTAAAATAAGGTTTGTGCTACAAAATCTCAAAGGTCTCTTCCAGTTCTGAAAAATTTCATGACTATTTCTGCCATACCAGACAATTTTAATTAGTTGCAGGTCTAGTTACTTTTATTGAAAACAGATGGCTAGTAAACTACCCCATCATCCCATCAGTATGAGAGTGCTTAAGAGATAACTCAAACCAAAAAATATATAATTATTTTTGAGGAATTTCTATCACCATCTCCCACTTCTAGGTTCATGATTCATTTTCTTACTCAGTGTCAAATTGCCCTGATTCTGTGAGCAATACCTGTGCCTTCAGGAGAAAGAAGAAAAGGCACCAGAGCCTGCTTGAAAATATAGTCCACAAATCGTGTCTTCAACATCCAGCCATTCAGGGTTTGGGTTGCTTGGTAGTTACATCAGTATTAAATCCAGAAGACAAATTGCACATCTATTGTGAAATACAAGGAACTTTTATTGAAGCCACACACACACACACACACACACACACACACAAAAAAAAAAAAAAAAAAAAAAAAAAAAAAAGATTCCAAAACTATAAGAATTTGTACTATTGCTCTTTATACCAAAAACAAATGAAATTACTTTAGTGAAGGAGAGGAAGGGATGGTCTCTTAATCAGACATGATATTTACCTATAGAAATGCTTGTCCCAATGGAAGTATGCACCATAGGTGCTCTCAGAAGAGAGGCAACATGGTAAGTTACAGAGATGTCAAATATACTGCCAGTGGGTCACACATAGCTCATGAGTACAACTTGAACCAGATTAAATATAGTTTTTATGTGATTTTAATATGTCAATATGTTTTTAAAAATGTATAAGCAGGTGTGTTTTTCTAAGTCAATATGTAGCCTGTAGGAATACTTATTAATGTTTTAGTGGCCCTTTTTCTATTTGAGTTTTAAATCACTGGAATAGTAGATAAAGGGTTGTCTCTAGAGTCAAGAAGACCTCAAATGGTGCCCAAACTAAAACTAGTGTTTTATTAATTAATATTAATAAAGACTAATGTTTTATTAACTTCTCAATCAATCTTCTAAAAGTATAAGCTATGGAAAAATTGTGGATCTAAATTAGTGATTTCCAGAGATCTTCCTACACTATGAAAATCACAGTTGTGGGCAAAACAACAGCCTCTTCTCATTATCGTTAAATGAAATGGTTTATAAGGTACTTCTCTGTCGTAGTGACAGTAATGGCACAGGATCTACCTATGGAATAACTGGCCTAAACTTAGCCATAAGCTACTTTTTAGGTGGGGGGATGGGGGGAGGAAGAAAAGGGAAGATGACAAGAAGTCATTTTTTTCTCAATCTTTTCAACTTGATATATTAAGAAATTGGTAAATCTCTGAATGAGGGAACAATCTGTAGGACAATACCTGCTGTGCAATTTATGGTCCTAAAGAGCTACTGAAACTCTGTAGAATTAAATGCTTAGCTCAGTGCTACATAATCAGGAGCCTTTACAAGAGGCAAGACTTGAATTCAGTTCTTCCTGACAATTTACTATGCCATGATGACCCTCTTATTCATTATTACTAATCATTTGTTGTGATTGTTGTTGCTCATTCAATTGCATATGACTTTTCATGACCTCATGAACTATATCAATATTCTTCAATACTTCATAATTTCAATATTATCCAGGAGATTTTGTCTTGTCTTGTCTTGTTTTGTTTTGTTTTTTACCAAAGATAATGGAGTGATTAAGTCATTTCTTTCTCTTAAGACAAATAGAGAGCTTGTGACTTCCCTAGACACTAATAAGTGTCTGAAGCCAGATTTGAACTTGGGTTTTCTAAACTCTAGGTCCAGTGCTCTATCCACTGAACTATCTAGCCATCTTCTAGTTAGTAATTCTAATTTTATAATGCACCATTTCTATTTCCTAAGGATTTCAAATGCTAATGCTCCCCTCCAAATTCAATATCCTGTGACACAACTCTACTTGCCCTCTCTTAGCCTAAATGTGCTGTTTATTCAGTCTTTTTAGGAGGGAGAAATAGGGTAAGAAAACTTATTTCTGATTTCAGGAGGTCAAAGAATTGAGATTGAAGATTCCCACAATCAATCAATCAACAAGCATTTATTAAGCACCTACTAAGAATTAGGCACCCTTCTGGGTAATGTGGATACAAAGACAGAAATTAAAATTCCTTGTCCTCAATAAGCTTACATTCTATTGTGTCAATGTCCTATCTTGAATTAGAATTCTGAGTAATAATCAATTGGTTTAGAATATTTTTCTGGGCTCATCCTTTATGTTCCAGTATCTCTATTTTATTAGGTCCCTAAGAAATAGCAGTAGATTCTATAAATTCCTAATTTCTCAGCGAAGAAATTCACTATTACTGTATGCCATCACTTCAACTCTGGGTTAAATTTCTCTTGATTGCTTCCTATTCAGTCCCTTGCAGAAACCACACGCTAGGAAGAGAATTTCCATATGAGAAATTATTAGTAAAGAAACCTATCATACCATGGAAGGGTGGGTGCTGACTCAAGCCAAATGGTGAGCTCATTTGTTTGAGGTCTCCCAACTCACCTGAAGTTGCCTAGGAAGCCTGATTTACAGTAGGCATAATAGAGGAACATTTTGTACTTAATGATCTCTAATGTACTCAGAAAAAGGAACAGGTGACTAATATATTAACAATTAAGCTGTTTACTAAGAGCAATGAGGTAATATGTCTGGCCTGTAAATCTAAAACCCTAATTGATTGCTTGGTTCACTTGTGCTTTGAAGAAGTCACTCAGACCCAAAAACATCTGTAGCAGAAATAATATTGATAATTTTTACCACTATATAGCACTTAAGCATTTTCCCCAGTTCTTTCATTTCTATTCTTCCATGAGTGCCCTCATTCCTTACAATACCCATGGGAGGATTTGTCTTTCCTCCAGGATAATAGCTCATACCACATTCCTGCTGCTTATAAAGGTTAAAACTGGAAATATTCATTCATTTCTCCCTGAGAGAGAATTTTAGTGGAATATCTTGGCAAAACTGTAATTTGGGTGGGATCAGTGAAATTTTGGATTAGGGTGCCAATATCCAGGTGGAATATTACTTCCCCAGGAGGGTGAATTTTTCCCAGTATACTCCAGAAATTAGTCTCTTTGATTGATTCTCCAGAATCCAAAGCACATCATTCAATCTCATTCCTTCTCTCAACTCCACTTCTAGATTTCCATCACCATGATAAGCCCTTAAAAGTTCCACAAACGTAAAAATGTTTGTGGCAGCCCCTTTTATAGTGGCAAGGAACTGGAAACAGTGGATGCAGAGTTACAAAAAATTGGTTCATCAAGGGTTCAAAGGGAGACAGCCTAGGTAATAACTGTAAGATCAAGAAACGATGAAGAGTAAGGCTGGGTAAGGGACTGAAGCAGGAGAGAGAGAAAGTCATCTAAGGTGATTTTGGGATTTTTGAATATAGAAACATTTATGGATAATGAATGACAAGGTCAAAATTAAATCTTTGTATGTAGCTTAGGTAGAGGAGAAAGAGAGTCATAGGAGGTGAATTAATTAAAGTATTTGAGAAAGATTTAAATCCCCTAGTATGAGAACAATATGGGGGAAAGGAGAAGAAAAATCATGAACCTTGTTTTGAACTCATAGAAGAAAGAGGAATCAACTGTATGACTGTAGAAATTTTGATGAGTTATTATAGAGTATAAAGAACTTGAGGGATTCCTTAAATAGACTTCTAATTACACAAGAGTGGTCAAATGCACTTTTTAAATTAAGTCCTTCTTAAATGAAGGATGCCCATCAATTGGAGAATGGTTGGATAAATTGTGGTATATGAATGTTAGAATATTATTGTTCTGTAAGAAATGACCAGCAGGATGAATACAGAGAGTATTGGATAGACTTACGTGAACTGATGCTGACTGAAATGAGCAAAAGCAGGAGATCATTATATATTTCAACAACAATACTGTATAAGGATGTATTCTGATGGAAGTGGATTTCTTCAACAAAAAGAAGATCTAACTCAGTTTCAATTGATCAATGATGGACAGAATCAGCTACACCCAGAGAAGGAACACTGGGAAATGAGTGTAAACTGCATTTTTGTTTTTTCTTCCCAGGTTATTTTTACCTTCTGAATCCAATTCTTCCTGTGCAATAAGAGAACTGTATGGTTCTGCACACATATATTGTATCTAGGATATAATATAACATATTTAACATGTATAAGACTGCCTGCCATCTAGGGGAGAGGGTGGAGGGAGGGAAGGGAAAAACTGGAACAAAAGTGAGTGCAAGGGATAATGTTATAAAAAATTACCCATGCATATGTACTGTCAATAAAAAGTTATAATAAAAATTAGTTAATTAATTAAGTCCTTCTTTTCTCACGCTAATTCCTGGATCATGGGAACAAGAAAACCTAGAAAGATCATTAGTTTGGGAATCAAGAAATCCAAACACAACCTTGGGCATTTACTTACTCTTTAGAACTCAGTTTCCTCCTTCTCAAAATAAAGCAGTTGGACCAGATAATCCTTAAGGGTTTTCCCACATCAAGTGCTCTAGAATCTGATTTTTTACTCACTACCATATCTTTACTTAAGAGAAGCACGAGGACGGTGGAAAGTGACACTGTAATGCCAGAGAAACTGAGGCAGGAAAGAGTGTAGAGTTTTTATATTTTATTTGAAAGGGAGAGATTTACTGGGACCAAATGGACCCTTTGTTTGATCCTAGGGCTGAATGAGACTATTGTCTCCAAGAATCCAGCAGTGAATGTCAGATACAAGATTTTTTAATGGGGTAACAAGAACGGTGGCATAATGGGGAGGTACCTGGGATGGGGATGACCTAATGGAGGCAGGCACCTAGGATGACATAATGGAGGGAGATACCAGAGAGGCTCCTGATATTCTAATGATGTCTAAGATATAAGACCTTTATCCTATCAAATATTAAGAGAGAATGATTAAAGCCTGAGGCAAAGTAACTGAGTAGGACAATTAGGAAAACTGGATCAGGACATTAAAAGGGAACTGTGGCACAACAATACTTGAATTCACTTCAGTATATTCAACTATTCAAAGAATTCTACTCAATGGTAGATAAACACCTATTTAGGCTTACTGTGTGCCAGGAACTGAAAGGTGTTACTCACCACTTGGTTTTAGAAACCAAAAAAAGTACATTTATTACATGAAAGATCCCTCCTTGTATAACAAAGTCTTGCTCATTCTTTTTCTAGTTAATGTTCACAAATACAATTGTCAGATGTCCATCATTAGTACCAGGTATCAATATCTTCATGGCTTCTGATTATGCAAGAAGTTAAAAGTCTAATTAAATTTTCCTTGTATTGCAGAAAAGGTCTTATTTCTTTCCCATTGCATCCCAGATAAAATAGAAAAAATTTAGAATGATATTTAAAGCTTTATGCAATCTGACTCCCATGTATCTTTCTAATTTTATGTAATATTACTCCCATTAATGCATTTTTCATTCAGTTAAATTGATGTTAACTACTCCCATAATATGAAGCTGGGATCCAACTGCTCCCGATCTATGACAATACATCTCCCAATTCTATGCATTTGCAATCCACTATGTCCAACCCAACAAACTCTTCCCTTATCTTTGCCTCATAGAATCCTTAGTTTCCTTCAAAGTACACTTCAGATGCCACCTCCAAAACAAGGCATTTCCTGATGCCCATAGTTATTAGCAAGCTCTCCCTCCTATCCTCTCCTTCAGCCCATAAACACACACACTTCAATTTCCATTCCAGTAGAATATAAAGTCCTTCAAAGCATGGACTGATTCATTTTTTTTTTTCAATCAGCACTTAGCATGATGCTTCACAAATAGAGCTTTAGAAATCTTCACGTAATTGAATTGATGTGAACATTTATCCTTCCATAGCACCTTCTCTGTGATAGCCACTAACTAACCACAAAGTAAGTTTTCACTTTTTTCTTACCTGATTGAGTTTACTGTGACCACAAATTCTTTTCCAGATAAACAGAGTAAATGCACCCTCCAAAACATTACTTCTCATTCTGATAAGTCAAGTAAAGACTAATTACTTTGTTTTACTAGGTAATTCCTGTTTATATGCTAATTTCCTAATTCTATCTTTTCCAAAATGTTATTTTTTCCTGAAGTTTCCTGTTCTCTTTTTTCCCTTTGTTGAATTTTGAGAGAGAAAAAAAGTTTCTATCATTTATAATTTACTACTGCTGAGCCACAAAATGTCCTCAAGGTTGCCAAACAGAGATAGATAAGAGAGCTTGCACTCAAGAATCTGACTCTTTTGCTTTGGTGTTTAAGGAGCCAGAAAAATAGCCAGGGCTCCTGCCTTTCTCCCATCATTAAAGCCTCCACCTTTCCTAGGTTGGCTTTATTTCATTCAGATCTCTGGACATGTTTTTCATAATTAAAAACAATTGTGTTCTGAGTCTTGGGAGAAAAAAAAAGAAGCTATTGAGCATTTCCAACCTGGGAATGAAATGGGTAGGTAATGTGTCAAGTAATTTCAATTTTTTTTTAATCTCTTAGTTTTATCAATCTATGGAAATTTTTACACATATCACCCTACTGTGTCAGCTGGCTGTAAATCTCAGCTAATGAAAGACAACAGAGCACCTGGAATTTTTCTGCACAGAAGATGCTCTCTAAGCCAATAACTCAGAGAATTTAATCCTATCTCAAATCATATACTTTCTGAGGGAAACTTAACAGGAAAAGTGCATTAATTCTTGACAAGTGACTTTAACTCTTTGAAGAGAAGCAACTACTGTTATATTATCTTGAATTTCATTACAACTGACTCTTATTTAGCCCTCTACAGGTTGAACAACATTTTGCACATCTATTTTTTTTTTCCTTTAAGTCCTACTGTAGCCTCTGACTTAATTACTTCTTGTATTAAGTGCCTGATTTTCTAGACAAAACAGGCAGTATGAGGTATTGCAAGAAGACTAGAAAAACCTTGATTCCAGAAACCCAGCCTTTGGCATTAACTAGTTTCATGACCCTTTGATAAGCTCTTTAATGTAGTATACTTGAAAGAATACTGATACTTAAGTGAGAAAAATCTGTATTCACTCCCACCTGGGATAATTACTGCCTTAGTGACCTTAGGCAAGGCACTTCATTCTCTGGTCCTCCTTCTCAAATATAAGATAAAGAATTTGGAACAGATAGATTTACTGATCCCTTTCTGCATGATAATCCTATAGTACACAATGTCTTGTGATTCCAAGCCCAAGGCAAAGATCTAAGATGATAAGACACAGTAGAATTGCTAATCTATATTATTGAAAAGAGTCTCAACTTTGGGAGGTCCCCATACCCATGAAATCAGTGATCTGACCTAATACACAGATATAGAAACTGAATCACAGAAAAGAAAGAAGGAAATAAGAATTTATTAAGTGATTACTATTTGCAAATATCAATTTCTGTGTTCTTTTTGTGTATCCTATGATGCATGATAGTATCATCAGCTTAATTTTACAATTAAAAAAACTGAGGCAAACAAAGGTCACTCATAGCCAATAAGTGTCTGAAGCTGGGTTTTAACTTAGGTTATGCTGACTCCAATTCTAGTGCTCTTTCTATTGTAAGATGTAATTGTTTCAAGATGAATACTTTGCCAATCATTGTATAGCTTTTATGTATCAGAGGCAGAAGTAAAATCTAGTTCTACCTGAGAATTTAATCTATAACTCATGTTTATCTATCAAGTAAACAGCTAACAATAAAAATAGTTTATAGATAGCTCTACACAATGAGAAGATTGAAAATTGAAAGAGTTAAGAAACATGACAGCTAGATAGAACAGTGGATAGAGCTTTCAACCTGGATTCAGGAAGTCCTGAATTCAAGACCATCCTCAGACATGCATGAGTTGTATAACTTTAGGCAAGTTAATTAACTTCTGTCTGACTAGGTTTTCTCATTATAAAATGGAATAATAACAGCATTTACTTCTCAGAATTGTAAAGATCAAATATCATTTTAAAGCAGTTGGCAAACTTTAAAGCATTATTTAAATTCTAGTTATTATTATCATTAATATTTAGTCCCTCCCTCTGTCCCTTATCTTACAGATATGAAAACCAAAAAGAAATTAATTCATCTGGTTTTTGCTACACAGGCTCTAAGTAACAGAACTAGGAACCCAACCTATGCCTCTGATTCCAACTCCAGAGCTCTTTTGTTTATTCCATATCTCTCTAACTACACAGGCCTATGATAGCATTATATTTGGTATTTCTGCTTTCTTGACATTACTTACCTTGATGGTTCCTTTTTTCTTTATCATGCCAGACAAGCCACTTGAGGGGGAACAACCTAGAAAAATCAATACAGAAACAATAAGTATCAATGCCAGTGGAAAAACACAAAGGACCAGAGTTAAATAACTCCCAGCCCTGAAAAGAGATGTCATTTGTGATGATGTGCCAAATGTGTATAAGAAAACCTGAATTCTACATTTGACTGTAGCAGATATAATTATACAGTTTGAGAAGATTGTGTTTGAAAGTAGCTGAACTACTTTTCTGAAATTAGAAAGCTATAATGCATTCAGCAAATAGACATGAAGCTTCTGGGGGGAAAGGGGGTGGGAACAGACATATTGCATTTTCTTCCCTCAATCTGTGTAACGGATTTTTACATCCTGGAAAAAAAAAAAAATCCATTGCTTTTGTCGATAGGCAAAAAGAAGACTATATGTCTTTGATGCACAAAGCTTCAAGGAGTTACCACTATTATCACTGCCCCTCTGCTCATTTTCCAAGTGATTTCATTTCCTCAATACAATCAGTGTGAAAGGCCCCAATTAACGTGTTCCTTCACATTGGCTTTTGTGGCACTGTGAAGATATAAGTGACAGCTGGGAAGAGAGTGCTTATCACCAGCATACTGACGAGAGGAAAAGAATCAGATGTCTTACTACTTGATGATCACCAAGCATTCCAGGGCTGGTGGACTGAGTTACCTGAGGTAAGATATTGGACAGATGTGGGCAGTAGTAGTGGTATACAACTCTGGCCTGACAAGCAGAAGGTAAAGTAAAAGAGACCTGGGGAAAAAAAGAGAAAGAAAAGTAGAACACGTTCTGACATCCATACTAACACTCACGGTCTACACTAATTCTATTTGCCATGGAACATTTTCAAATTGGAGATGTAAAGTAAATAGACCATTCACAAGTTTTTTTGAAATAGCCTTTTTTCTAAGAAAATGCAGCACTGGACATAAGACAAAGATTCAAAACAAACACCATATAATTGTTTTATTGTTCTTATAATTGGTTCCTCTTTCAAAAATATTCAATACTGCCACGTTGGCAGCATTTGAGTCATTGTGCTTGTGAATGTACCATCATGAAAAGAACTTGAGTGTTATTAATAAAATAGAATAAAGTTTCTCACCATTTTTTTGCACGTGCTATGGAAAGAAACTATTTTCTAGACTCCTTTTCAGAAGACAGTTTTAAAAAAGCTCATTTAAAAAAAAAAAAAGCTTATGTGCTTCAGACCCTCACCTTCTTCTCTTTTACAATCATGTGAAGGAGACTCCCCAATATTTTTATCCATTATTCTAGACATTAAATTCTCTGTCATGGCCTACAAGGAAGCAGCCTTTGATGATGCTGTAATGAGTGGTCAGTGAAGAGTATAAAATATGGGGGGAAATGCTCCTTTCCTCTATGACTTAGTGATGGCCCATGTCTTAGAGTAGTCCAGCCAGTGGCTTCCTAATATAACCAGATCTGAAGGGTAAGATTTCAGCATTCCTTGGCTTGTCCTGGGCACACATACATCAGATCTACAAACCATCTTGTGATAGCTAGTGTACAATACCCCATTGATGATACACAGTTTGATGCCTCTCACTATGACAGTGAAAAAAGAGAATTTGGAGCCTTTTGCTCAGTTAATGGGAAAATTGAAATTGAAATCAAGATTAATTTTCAAAGTGAGTAGGGCCCATTATATGTCACAGAATCCTTGCATCATTGCAACAAGATTCCATTCAATAATGTTCTTATTTTCAATTACACCAAACACTTTAAAACCAGACTCTTCTAGAGAGTGTAAACCAGATTTGAACTTCTATGGATATCAAAAAGAAAGTTATAGGCTGTTGTGGAATCCAAATCTCAGTGGACACTTGGTTAGTGTATCAGATGATCCTATCATGTGCTTGTGGGACATCAGTGCAATTCCAAAAGAAGGTAAAGTATTGAATGCAAAGACCATATTCACAGGACACACAGCAGTAGAAGATGTTTCTTGCCATCTGCTCCATGAATCTCTCTTTGGATCACTTGATGATAATCAAAAGCTTATGATTTGGGACACACAATCAATCAATTTTTTTCTCAAATTTCAATAGTATTTTTCTTCCAAATACATGTAAGGATAATTATCAACAGTCACTTTTGTAAGACTTTGTGTTCCAAATTTTTCTCCTTCACTCCCTTACTTCCTTGGACATTAAACATATGTAGTTCTTTTAAACATATTTCCATATTTGTTATGTTGTACAAGAAAAAACATCAAAAGGAGAAAAAGAAAAACAAACAAAAAAGATGAAAATAATATAGTTTGATCCATATTCAGTCTCCATAGTGCTCTCTCTCTCTCTCTCTTTCTCTCTCTCTCTCTCTCTCTCTCTCTCTCTCTCTCTCTCGATGCAAATTGCATTTTCCATTTCAAGTCTAATGGAATTGCTTTGAATCACTGCATTATTGAGAAGATCCATGTGAATCACAGCTGAGCATCACATAATCTTGTTGTTTCGTGTAAAATGTTCTCTTGGTTCTGCTCACTTCATTCAGCATCATTTCACGTAAGTCTTTTGAAGAACTTTTGAAATCAGCCTGCTCATCATTTCTTACAGAACAATAATCTATTACATTCATATACTTTCATTTATTCAGCCATTCTTCAACTGGTGAGCATCTACTCAATTTTGAGGTTTTTGTCTCTACAAAAAGGGCTGCTACAAACATTTTTGCATCAAACAATATTTCTAAACCAAATGGATGTCCACACTGACAAAATTAATTGGCTCTCAATCCTTATACTGAGTTTGTTTTTGTCACAGGATCAGTTGATAAGAAAATTGCATTGTGGAATCTTAGGGATCTGAAAGTAAAGTTTCATTCCTTTGAGTCACATAAGGATGAAATTTTCCAGGTTCAGTGATCTCCCCACAATGGAACTATTTTGTGTTCCAATAGCACTGACTGTAAGCTAAATGTCTGGGATTTGAGTAAAATTGGAAGAGAGCAGTCCCCTGAAGAAGTAGAAGATGAACTATCAGAACTATTGTTTCTTCATGGTATTAACATTGCCAAGATATCCGATTTCTCCTGGAACCCCATTGAACTTTCGGTTATTTTTTTTCTGTAGCAGAAAACAATGCCATGTATGTTTGGCAGATGACTAAGAACACATACAGTGATGAAAAACCTGATCCAGAGAGACAGGAGTCCTAGATATGTCCATACTGGTGCTGAATTTTATGCTTTTCTTTCTTCCCAATCTGAGATTGATTTAACATTGGATTTGAGACAGAGTTTTGTGCAGATATTCTTCTATAAGCACCTCTTAATCCAGAGAGTGAATGATTTATTTCTGACTATTAACTTGGCAGCCAGGGGTAAGGTAGGTGGGATAACTCAGCAGACACACAGACGCATATTTAATTTTTTTCCAAAAAAAAAAAAAAATGAGCAAATCCAACTCTAAAATCTGATTTGATCACAGGAAATGAATCTTGGGGATTTTATTATTTTCCTATGCAATAACTGAAAGTTTTTCAGGCTAATTTAAGTAAAACTAGAATGGGGTAGGATTTATATCCAATTGAGGAATCTGAGCTGTTGCAATATTATAATTGTTAAGATGTCTTAACTGTGTCTCTTGTTTATAGAGATTTAAAGACTAAAATTGGCATCACTAACTTTCTAAGGGACAGATCATCCCTCTTGTAGATTGACCTATCTTTGCTGATTTTCTCTGTAACCAGTCAAAATTTCTCATTAAATTTCTTTTTTGTTTTATTTAGTGATTTTCCCCCCTGGTGACTACTTACTTTCTACTCTCTGGCAGGGGATAAACAGCCACTTGAAAGGTCGTAGCTGTACCTGCAAAGTATCTTTGTTCACCTCATATAGTTTTGTTCTCTAGCATATTTTTTGTATATATTTTTATATATAAATATATATTTATATATATATATATATATATTATTCCTTCCCTGTCTCTGATTGTTTTTTTCACTTGAGATGACCAGGTTATAAAAAAGATAAGTTGTTTTTTTTTGTTTGTTTGTTTGTTTGTTTTTTTACCTGACAAATATACTCTTGGTAGACTGCCCAGTAGTCTGAAAACAGAGTAATTGGTTGCTGACATATGCTTTAAAATTAACTCTTGGCTTCTTTTCTTTGTTTTTTTCTTTCTTTAATTTTTTTTTCAATAAACCCCACATAAATTAAATCATTTTATGTAATGTCCTATGGGGTAACTTGTCTAACCAGCACCTATTACTGTCTATGATTAACTAAAAGTACTTATGATGGAATAAATTATTTTTCTACATTAAAAAGTATATTCAATACAAGGCAAGAAGTTCTGTATAAAAGGATTAAGAGCTTTACCAAGTATTTTGGCAAAAAAAAATTATTGTTAAACTAATTAATCAAATTCAATCCACATTATTGCAATAAGCAGTTAAGAATCTATTATTAACCAAATCTTTTGCTAGATGCTAGGGATTCAAAAACAAAAAGAAAGCTGTCCCTATCCTCAAGCAACTTACATTTTACTTGCAAACTTGATCTCCAACCCCCTCTTAAAACCACTATATTTCCTTTATATAAGTCCAAGGCTACCATCACTAAGTTTTCAATTCAGTATAGCATTATAAAGCTGCTTTAAGAAACTCATTCCAGGTGACACTTTTTAGATTAGTTTTTTTTTTTTCTAAATCCCTTTCTCTAAGTATCCTTTTATTCTCTTTCCATTATTGCTCAAACAAAGAGCTTTCATCTAAACTCCTCTTCCTGGAACATCTATCAGAAAAAAAAAAAAAAAAACAAAGTATGCTTCCTTGATCCATAAGGTTATAACACATCCCTTTCTTGTCATCTCTTGATTTGTTAATAGCTCATCACATTTTAGTCAAATCTAATAGTCTTCTCATCTTAGCCTTCCCCACTTACACTGGTAATAATTCACACTTTTTTCCTTAGAAAATCAAAAAGTATACCATACCATCTCCTCCTAACTATACTATAACCATCATTTTTGTTTTTAAGTCATTTGCTAGAAATTCCTTACCTATCTTATTTTTAATAAGCAGCAAGAACACCAGTGTTCCAATGTTTCTCTCTCTCTCTCCCTCCCGCCCTCTTCTCTCTCTCTCTCTCTCTCTCCCTTCCACCCGTCACACACACACATAAACACACATACTCTCTCTCTCTCTCTCTCTCTCTCTCTCTCTCTCTCTCTCTGTCTCTTTCAATAGCATCATATCATTCATTGTTGTTTAACTCATATAAGTCTTGACTGTCCATCTAGACCACAAACTCCTTCAGGAGCTTCTATGAACCACATCACCTGGCAAAGTTCTTCTCAATTCAGGCCTTCTATAACTACTTGACAAGTTAATTAAATGTGCTGTGGATATATAATGGAGACTTGGTACAGATATAATATACCCCAGCAGGTTTTTAGATAATACAATTTCTCCACAGGGAAGGTACTAGTGAACCTCCTTCTAGAAGAGTCATAATTTCATATAAAGCGAAGTACTTTGGCAGAGATGTGTAGCAATGTGACAAACACCACCAGCTCAAATAAATCAAGGACATTTCTTAACATAAAAGCAGAAAGGAATTTTATTATGATCTCATGAAAAAGGGTGTCTCCCTCCCAACAAGCTGTCAGATAAGGACAGGCAAGGTGCAGTAAGCAAACAATGATTATATATGGGTCTGGGGTAACACTCCCTATAGGCTGGATCTTTGCCCTGATTAGTCAGGATAAATGACTTCACATTCTAACTCATAAATGAAGAAAAATTTCTAACCCAATCATGTTTTTTTGAATTACTAAATTACCTTATATGGGAATTTTAATGTCAAGATGAGACTAAAGTCTGACAAAGAAAAGGACTATATGATCCTATTCTTTGTAAACCATATGATCTCTGGAGAAAAAAATCTTGGGCCTGAGGGGCACAGCCAACCTTTAGAAGCCTGTCTCCATCTTGTGAGGGAGCTTTCACAGTTCGTTTCATTCAATTACCACCCCCCCCTTTTTTTTTTATCAGTTTAAAGCTTCTTATATCAAAGTTTATTCATTTCTTCAATTTCTTGGTCGACTTCATCTTCAGGGTCTGACCTGTCCTCCTACCTTTTGTCTCTTAAACACCATCAACCATGCTAATCCCATAACTGTGCCTATTATCTTAATCATTTGGGACAAAGTTTTCTGAACCATATTCTGAACCATAAATTGCATCACATAGTAGGGACATACCTCCACTAAGGTCTATTAGGAGAAAACATAAAACCATCTCAAATAGGCTCCTCCAAACCAAGACCAGAAAGAAATATTAAAAGGTGACATCCAAGTTTGTATCAGAACATGTGCTAATTTTCTGATGTCTTAGGTTATACCTTTTACCAAGCCAAAAGTAAATATTTTCTCCTGGAAACAGTCTTTTCTCATGGAAATATTAGCTACAAATCATCCCAGATAGTTTCCTCCCTTCCTTGCCCTTCATTCTAATCATCTTGAATAACATAGATAGGGAATGGGAAGACCCCACTAAGTGCTATGAGGATAGCCTTCCACAGATATCTCCTTCTTGTTGATTGGATTTTTAAATCCAGCTCTCTTCTTGGGCTCAGGTAAAAGAGCCTCTCTTTCCAACCAGTTATGTCCCCCATAATTGGAGCAGGTAACCTTTTACAATAAAGATGCCAACACAAAAGTCAGCATCAACAGAAATGTTAAAATAAATAGACAGATGCACCTAGTAACAGATAGATGACTAAGCCAAACATTCACTTACCTACTTTAGGATATAATGACCACATATATTTTTCCAGATTATTTTAATTGTGCTCATGACTTCTACTGACCATTTGCTCTGATTATAAAAACTTGCCATAAGAGTGAAAAAAAGGCAGGAACATAATAGCATCAAAACTGGTCCTTCAGTCTTTGGCCTGAGAACATATACATGATACAGAATAAAGCATCCTTAACTCAGTTTTACTTCAGGTAATTATCACAGTTTTCAATTAATCATGTAGTCATAATCCGATCTTAAGCCAGAATCAAGAATAATCAGGTGAGTTCTTATTCAAAAGAACACCACTGGGAAACTGAGTCACATTGATCCTATCTTAAGAGGAGACCAAGGTTGACTTCACAACTCTTGCCCAGATACTAACTTCCACCAGTAATAATTCAGGATCCCATTCTTCTGAGTAGATGATGGCATATTCCTTTCAGATGGTGGATTACTAGCTTGATTTAAAACTCCAAATAATATCAGCTACAGATTTTATCTTAAATAGCAAATATCATTGAACACAGTTTTAGGTGAATTTAGCCCTCAAGGATCATACATCCTAAATAGATATTGACTATGACGTTACATTTATAATAGTAAGATATTCATCCTAGAATGTTCACAACTTTTCTTTCATAACTAAGTAGATGGTTTTAAGTTCAACATTGCACAAATTATTTTGTTTTTAAAATGCTCAATACACATGGCTAAGAAATAGACTAGTTGATCAGTGGAATAGGTTAGGTTCACAAGACAAAACAGTCAATTACTTTAATAATCTAGTTTTTGAGAAATCTCAAGACCCTAGCTTTTGGGACAAGAATTCACTTTTTGACAAAAACTGCTGGAAAAATTAGAAATTAATATGGCAGAAACTAGGCATTAACCCACACAATACCGTATTCCAAGATAAGGTCAAAATGGGTTCATGATCTAGGCATAAAGAATGAGATTATAAATAAATTAGAAGAACATAGTATAGTTTACCTCTCAGCCCTGTGGAGGAGGAAGAAATTTGTGACCAAAGAAGAACTAGAGATCATTATTGATCACAAAATAGAAAATTTTGATTATATCAAATTAAAAAGCTTTTGAACAAACAAAACTAATGGAGACAAGATTAGAAAATTAGACAATTAGGGAAAGATAATGTGGAATGTTGGAGGGGATATGGGAAAACTGGGACACTGATACATTGTTGTGAATATATCCAGCCATTCTGGAGAGCAATTTGGAACTATGCTCAAAAAGTTATCAAAATGTGCATATTCTTTGATCCAGCAGTGTTACTACTGAGCTTACATCCCAAAGAGATCTCAAAGAAGGGAAAGAGACCTGTATGTGCAAAAATGTTTGTGGCAGCCCTTTTTGTAGTAGCCAGAAACTGGAAATTGAATGGATGCTTATCAATTGGAGAATGGCTGAATAAATTGTGGTATATGAATGTTATGGAATATTATTGTTCTCTAAGAAATGACTAGCAGGACAAATTCAGAAAGGCCTTACATGAACTGATGCTGAGTGAAATGAGCAGGACCAGGAGATCATTATATATTTCAACAACAATACTATATGATGATCAATTCTGATGGACATGGCTCTCTTCAACAATGAGATAAACCAAATCAGTTCCATTTGTTCACTAATGAAGAGAAGCAGCTATATATACCCAGCGAAATAACTCTAGGAAATGAGTGTGAACCACAACGTAGCATTTCTAATCCCTCTGTTTTTGTTTGCTTGCATTTTTGATTTCCTTCATAGGTTAATTTTACCTTATTTCTAAGTCTGATTTTTCTTGTGCAGCAAAATAACTGTATGGATATGTATACATATATTGTATTTAACATTTACTTTAACATATTTAACAAGTATTGGTCTACCTGCCATCTGGGTGAGGGAGTGGGGGGAAGAAGGGGAAAAGTTGAAACGGAGCGTTTTGCAAGGGTCAATGCTGAAAAATTACCCATGCATATATCTTGTAAATAAAAAAAAGCTATAATAAAAATAAAAAATGCTCAATACACAGAAAAATTCTAAAGTGTATATTGTCTATAGCAGAAACATGTTCAAAGGGACAAAAATAAAAACTATTATTTTCAGAGTCCTTTTAAATAATGAGTACAGCTTTAAAATGACTCATTACAATCAATTAAAACTTACACAGAATATAGAATATCCTAATTTCACATGAAAAAACCTTATCAGAAATAACATTAGTAATGTCTTCATCCTCAAAAAATGTTGATTAAGCTTCCTTCTATTAATCCTTATCTCTCACAAGCTTGCTAACCTTTAACACAGAATACAGAATGCAAAGCAGACATACACACAGAAAGCACACAGACACACACAGAAATCTATTATACATACAGATTTAAGTGGAACATACTCAATTAGCCCTGGGAGGATGCTCCTTATACAGAACCACAATATTTAATCATTTTCTTCATAATTTTTTCCTTATATTTTGGTATTTCATCCCAATTGCTTAATCTGTTTCCCAAGGGACTATCTATTTCGACTTCTATTTTCTTTTCCTAAGAGGAAGGCTTGGACTGAGCCCTTCCTATTTTGAATAATTGATGAGACTTGTCAGGATCAAGTATGCATAGATCCCAGTCTTTCATACCCAATTCTGAGGGGTCTTCCCCAGCCTTCAGTCACCCACCTCCAGGAATCTACCCTCAGATGCCAAGGTCTAGGCTGACTTTTGAGACCTGTGCATAGAAGTTGCTTGACTGTACCCAAGCTCACCTGGTTGGGATTTGCTAGAGTCTATGACTTTAATTTTGCTCCTAGGTTCTCACCTTCAGGTCACTTTACCTTGGAGAGCAGGGAAAGGTCACAGATGTTTGCAGGCTGCTTAAAGCAAGGCAGGATGCTCACCAGGTCATGTGATCCCAGATGAGCCCCCATAAACTTTATGGTACAAAGACCACAAGCTCAAATAAATCAAGAAAATTTCTCAAGGTAAAAGTGGAAAGGAATTTCATTATGATCTCATGATAAAGGACAACTCTCTTCCAACAAGCAGTCAGACAAAGAGAGATAAGGTACAGTAAACAGAAAAGGATCATATATGCATCTGGGGTAACACTCCCTATAGACTGGATCTTTTCTCTGATTAGACAGGACAAATGATCACACATTCTAAATCATAAATGAGTAAAAACTTTTAACCCAACCAAATTTTTAGAATTACTCGATTACCTTATATGAGAGTTTTAATGTCAAGGAAAGACTAAAGTCTCACCCCCCCCCAAAAAAAAAGGGGGGGGAGGATATACGATCCCACTCTTTGTAAACCATGTGATCTCTGCAGAAAGAAATCTGGCCTTGGGGCACAGCCAACTTTGACTCAGTTTTTAGAAGACTGTCTCCATCTTCTAAGACAGCTTTCACAATTCACTCCATTCAGTAGACATTGTATAACAGGATCCAGTCGGCTGACCTCATGGTAGGAAGGAAAATTTTTCAAGTGCTTATGGAACTGAAGCTAGCAGCATCTTCAGAAAGCTCTGAGTCAATGTCATCAACCTATGTTAGCTTCATTCAATGATTCTTTTCTCCATAATGTCCATTCAGAGACCATGCTATATAGTGAAAAGGTTGCAAGCCATATTCCTCCTTGAGACCATAAGGCTCAAAGGAAACAACTTCTGTTCTTGGCCATTCCATTTTTATTTCCATTCTAAATTAAGAGAATGGAAACTTTAATCACTGTGAACAAAGAAAGCCATAGGAATCTAGCAGTTGGGGCTTTGCAGTCAGTTCAGGAGCCTTTCTTTGAAATTTTCATATTTAACCTTCAAGATCCTAGACAAGCAGAATGATTCATCAGGCAGTCAAGTATTTGGATATGAATTTGTAGGAACTAAAATAAATTTTCAACCTACTTTCAAGGTGAGCAAAAAAAGTATAGGAAAGTTTATACATACAAGATGTTGGGAGATATTCCTCTACTTCTTTCTTTTTTTTTTTTATTTATTTAATAGCCTTTTATTTACAGGATATATACATGGGTAACTTTACAGCATTAACAATTGCCAAACCTCTTGTTCCAATTTTTCACCTCTTACCCCCCCCAACCCCTCCCCTAGATGGCAGGATGACCAGTAGATGTAAAATATATTAAAATATAAATTAGATACACAATAAGTATACCTGACCAAAACGTTATTTTGCTTGAAAAGATCGAACTCTGAAATATTGTACAATTAAGCTTGTGAAGGAAATCAAAAATGTGGTGGGCATAAATATAGGGATTGGAATTCAATGTAATGGTTTAGTCATCTCCAGAGTTCTTTTCTGGGCATAGCTAGTTCAGTTCATTACTGCTCCATTAGAAATGATTTGGTTGATCTCGTTGCTGAGGATGGCCTGTCCATCAGAACTGGTCATCATATAGTATTGTTGTTGAAGTATATAATATCTCCTGGTCCTGCTCATTTCACTCAGCATCAGTTCTGTAAGTCTCTCAGGCCTTTCTGGAAATTATCCTGTTGGTCATTTCTTACAGAACAGTAATATTCCATAATTTTCATATACCAAATTTATTCACCATTCTCCAACTGATGGACATCCATTCAGTTTCCAGTTTCTACCACTACAAAAGGGCTGCCACAAACATTCGTGCACATACAGGTCCCTTTCCCTTCTTTATAATCTTTGGGATATAATCCCAATAGTAACACTGCTGGATCAAAGGGTATGCACAGTTTGATAACTTTTTGAGCATAGTTCCAAACTACTCTCCAAAATGGTTGGATTCGTTCACAACTCCACCAACAATGCATCAATGTCCCAGTTTTCCCGCATCCCTCAACAATCATCATTTTTTCCTGTCATCTTAGCCAATCTGACAGGTGTGTAAATCATATCTTAAGTTGTTTAATTTGCATTTCTCTGATTAATAATGACTTGGAGCATCTTTTCATATGACTAGAAATAGTTTCAATTTCTTCATCTGAGAATTGTCTGTTCTATCCTTTGACCATTTTCAATTGGAGGTGCGATTTTATAAATTAGAGTTAATTCTCTATATATTTTGGAAATGAGGCCTTTATCAGAACCTTTGACTGTAAAATATTTTTCCCAGTTTATTGCTTCCTTCTAATCTTGTCTGCATTAGTTTTGTTTGTACAAAAACTTTACAGTTTGTTATAATCGAAATCTTCTATTTTGTTGATCAGTAATGATCTCTAGTTCTCTTTGTCATTAAAGACCTTCCCTTCCACAGGTCTGAGGGTAAACTATCCTATGTTCCTCTAATTTATTAATAATTTCATTCTTTATGCCTAGGTCATGAACCCATTTTGACCTTATCTTGGTGTCTGCATTAAGTATGGATCAATGCCTAGTTTCTGCCATATTGGTTTCCAATTTTCCCAGCAATTTTTATCAAACAGTAAGTTCTTATCCCAAAAGCTGGGATCTTTGGGTTTTGTCAAGGAACTAGGTTGCTATATTTGATACTGTTTTATCCCTAACCTAATCTGTTCCACTGATCAACTAATCTATTCCTTAGATACCAAATAGTTTTGGTAACTGCTGCTCTATAATATAATTTTAGATCTAATTTTTAGCTAAGCCACCTTCATTTGATTTTTTCATTAATTCCCTTGAAATTCTTGACCTTTGTTTTTTCCATATGAACTTTGTTGTTATTTTTCTAGGTCATTAAATAGTTTTGGGGTCTGATTGGTATGGCTAAATAAATAGATTAGTTTGGTAATATTGTCATCTTATTATATTTGCTCGCCTATCCAGAGCATTTAATATTTTTCAATTGGTTAGATCAGACTTAATTTGTGTTTAAAGTGGTCTGTAATTTTGCTCATAAAGTTTCTGATTTTCCCTTGGCAGATATATTCCTAAATGTTTTATATTATCAGTAGTTACTTTAAATGAAATTTCTCTTTGTAACTCTGACTGTTGGATTTTGTTAGTGATATATAAGAATGCTGATGACTTATGTGGGTTTATTTTATAACCAGCAACTTTGCTAAAGTTGTGGATTATTTCTAATAACTTTTAGCAGAACCTCTGGGGTTCTCTAAGTATACCATCATGTCATCGGCAAGAGTGATAATTTGGTTTTCCTCATTGCCTATTCTTATTCCTTTAATCTCTTTCTCAGCTCTTTGCTATAACTAGCGTTTCTAATACAATATTAAATAGTAACATGATAGTTAACGTTGTTTCACTCAGATCTTATTGGGAATGGTTGCAGTTTATCTCCATTACATTGATGCTTACTGATGGTTTTAAATAGATGCTGCTGATTATTTTAAGGAAAAGTCCATTTATTCCTATACTCTCAAGTGTTTTTAATAGGAGTGGATGTTGGATTTTATCAAATGCTTTTTCTGCATCTATTGAGATGATCATGTGGTTTTTGTTAATTTGGTTATTAACATGGCCAATTATATTGATAGTTTTCCTAACATTGAACCAGCCCTGCATTCCTGGTATAAATCCTACTTGATCATAGTGTATTATCTTGGAGATGATTTTCTGTAGTCTTTTTGCTAATATCTTATTTAAGATTTTAGCATCAATATTCATTAGGGAGATTGGTCTATAATTTTCTTTCTCTGTTTTCAACCTACCTGGTTTGGTATCAGTACCATGTCTTGTCATAGAAGGGATTGGTAGGACTCCTTCATTTCCCTATTTTAATCAAATAATTTATATAGCATTGGGGCCAATTACTCTTTAAATGTTTGGTAAAATTCACATGTAAATCCATCTGGTCCTGGGGATTTTTTCTTAGGGAGTTGTTTAATTGCCTGTTCTATTTCTTTTTCTGAAATGGGACTATTCAAGGTATTTACTTCCTCCTCTCTTAGTCTGGGAAGTCTGTATTTTTGGAGATAGTCATCCATTTCACTTAGGTTATCAAATTTATTGGCATAAAGTTGAGCAAAATAACTCCTTATTATTTCTCTAATTTCCTCTTCATTGGTGGAAAGTTCTCCTTTTTCATTTTAAGACTACTAATTTCATTTTCCTCCCTCCTTTTTCTAATCAGATTTCCAAAGGCTTATTTATTTTATTGGCTTTTCATAGAACCAACTCTTAGTTTTATTAATTAGTTCAATAGTTTTTTACTTTTCAATATTTTAATTTCTTCTTTTAATTTTAGAATTTCAAATTTAGTATTTGATTGGGGGTTTTAATTTGGTCTTTTTTTTAGTTTTTTTTAGTTGCAAGCCCAATTCATTAATCTTTTCTTTCTCTGTTTTATTCAAATAAGCCTCTAAGGATATAAAATTCCCTCTTATTACCGCTTTGGCTGCATCCCACAAATTTTGGTATGATGTCTCATCATTGTGATTATCTTGAGTGAAATTATTAATTGTATCTATAATTTGATGCTTCACCCAATCATTCTTTAAGATGAGATTGTTTAGTTTCCAATTACTTTTTGGTCTATTTCCCCTAACTTTTGTTGAATTAGTTTTATTGCACCATGATCTGAAAAGAAGCATTTTCATTTCTGCTTTCTTGCATTTAATTAGGTCTTTATGTCCTAATATATGGTCAATTTTTGAATAGGTTCCATGAACTGCTGGGAGAAAGTATATTCCTTCTATCTCCTTCAATTTTCTCCAAAGATCCAATATACCTAATTTTTCTAATATTCTATTTCTTCTTTAATTTCTTTCTTATTTGTTTTGTGGTTTGATTTGTCTAATTCTGAGGTGCAGGTTGAGATCTCCTACTATTACAGTTTTGTTGTCTATTTCTTCTTGCAACTCTCTTAACTTCTCCTTTAGGAAGTTGGATGCCATAGCACTTGGTGCATATATGTTTAATATTGATATTGCTTCGTTGTTTATGCTACCCTTTAGCAGGATGTAGTTTCCTTCCTTATCTCTTTTAAGTAGATCAATTTTTACTTTTGCTTGATCTGAGATAAGGATGGCTACCTCTTTTGACTTCACCTGAGCGTAATAGATTTTGCTCCAGCCTTTTACCTTTACTCTATATGTATCCCCCTGCTTTAAATGTGTTTCTTTAAACAACATATTGTAGGGTTCTGACTTTGATCCAGTCTGCTATCTGCCTCCCTCTTTTAGGGAGTTCTCCCATTCACATTTACGGTTAGAATTACTAAATCTGTATTTCCTGCCATCCTAATAACCCCAGTTTGCTTTACTTATTCTTGCCTCCCCAACCCTCTTTCCCCAAACTTATGTGCCCCCTCTTGATCACGATAATTATCCTCTTTAGAATCCTCCCTCCCCCCTTTGAGTCTTTTCCCCTTCCTTCCCTTATTCTCTTTTTCTTTCCTTTTCCTCTCCCCGTTTTTAATGAGTGAGAGAATTTTTCTCTAAAACAAATGTCAATTATTTTTTCTTTGAGCCAACTCTGATGAGGTAAGATTCACACAATGTTTCTCCCCTCTCTAAATTCCCTCAGATATGATAAGTTTCCTTAGCCTCTTTGTGGGATTGGTTTCCCTTTTTATCCCTCCTTCCCACCTTATTCTGCCATCATCCCTTTTCCATATCTACTTCCCTTTTTATGTTATATCAGTACAATAAAATTATACATGTATTCTTTTGTATATCCAAAACAGAAATACAATTCTCAAGAGTTATTTTACCTTTTTCTGCATCTCTTGAGTTCTATGGAGATCAAATTTTTGTTTAGTTCTGGTTTTTCTTCAGAAACAAATGGAATTCATTTGTTTCATTAAATTCCATCTTCTTCCCTGGAAGAAAATGCTCAACTTAGCTGGGTAGTTTATTCTTGGCTGCATCCCAAGTTCTTGTGCCTTTCAGAATATCATATTCCAGGCCCTTCTTTCCTTTAATGTGGGCAGCCAGGATCCTGGGTGATCCTTATTTGGCACCTCGGTATTTAAATGGTTTTGGCTGGCTTAAAATTTTTTCCTTAATCTGATAGTTCTGAAATTTGGCCACAATATTCCTTGGGGTTTTATTTTAGGGTTTCTTTCAGAAGATGTTTGATGGTTCTTTCAATGCCTTTTACCTTCTGATTCTATTACATCTGGGCAGTTCTCTTTGATGATTTCTTGTAAAATAGTATCTAGGCTCTTTTTCATCATAGTTTTCAGAAAGGTCAATAATCCTCAGATTATCTCTCCTAATCTATTTTCCAAGTCTGTTGTTTTGCAAGTAGATAATTCATGGTTTTCCAGTTTGTCATTTTTTTGTTTTGCTTGACTGATTCTTGCTGTCTCAATGAATCATTAGTTTCTATTTGTTCAGTTCTAATTTTTAAGTATTTTCTTCATTAGCTTTTTACTTCTTTCTGTATATGTCAATTGAGTTTTAAATGTATTGTTTTGGTCTGTGGAATTTTTTCCATTTCACTAATTTTTTTTTTTAGTGAATTATTTTCTTTTTCAATTCACAGATCCTACTTTCTTGAGTGTTCTTTGTCTTTTCCAATTCACCGATCCTACTTTCTTGCGAGTTCTTTGTCTTTTCCAATTCACAAATCCTACTTTCTAGTGAATTCTTTATTTTTTCCAATTCACAATTCTTCTTTCCTAGATTTTTTACTTTTTCCAATGTGTATTTCAGGAAGTTGTTGCTCTCTTAAGCTTCTCTTTCCTTTCCCCATTTATCTTCTAACTCTCTTTTGAGACTTTTAATGGTCTCTTCTTGAGACATCATGTAAAAGAGGACAGTCTGATGCATGTTTGCTGTTTGAGGGTCTCTTCAGGTTTGCTAACCTGCTTTTTTTCTGCATAGAAGCTGTCGATTTTCTTTTCATCTTTTATTCATGTTTTAAAGCCTTTAGGGTATGTCTCCTAGGCAAGGGGTTCCAGCTTCCTCTGCAGGCAGGAAAGTTGTAAACCGTTCGCTCCGAGGTATGGGGTGCTCTGAGTGAGGAGTTTTTCCCTTCCCCCACAGGAAGTGGATTCAGCACTGGCCGAGCTATCAAAGTGCCCATTGGGCTGGAGTGGGTTAGCGTTGCCCTCGGCTGAGACAAGGGGTGAAAGTGTCACTGCCCAGGCGGGCCTCTTGTGGGACTGGTATTAGCAGCTGACCTCAGACCCCGAACTCTGCCCCAGTGTCTCTGCCCAATCCTCGGCCCTGGAAAGCTCTATGGCCCCAAGCAGCTCCCCACTCGCAGATTAGGCTAACCCGGACTCGTCCTCACCCATGCAGGATCACACCTGCCAAGGAAAAGCCCCGTACTGCGGGTTGGGGCTGCGAGCTTGTGCTGAGATCTGTGCTTTCACTTTCGGTTTGAGACTCTCCTCGGAACTTAATTTCTCTCCCCGTCTGCGCTGATCTTCCCCCTGTCCCCAGAACCAACCTTTTTTGGCGAGACTGCAGATTTTCTTCGGCTGGTGAGTTGTTCTACTTCTTATCTTTATGAATTGTAGCAGTCAAGACTATTTTGAGGCTCGATATAATATTGATAAAGAGGGTAAGAGAAGAGCTTAGAAAGTCGCGTGTGTCTTCTCCGCCATCTTGGCTCCCCCTCTACTTCTTTCTTGCTAAATCTTTCAATAAATATTCCATTGTAAAAACTAGTTGTGCTGTGACTAGATTGTATTGGAACACTAGTTACTGGTTCCTAAAAAGGACAGGATACAAATGGTCAAGGCTGAGCTAATAATAGTAGAAGAGAAATGCTCAACCATTTATGGTTAGACCATTAAGTGAGATGACTCAGAGAGGTGTTAAACTTAGGACCCTACATCACACCCAAGTGATGTCCAAGCAGATTAAAATACATTGGGTAAATTTTAACAAATAAAAATACAATAAAACAGAGATAATATTAATATGTAGTTTTATATGGAAATGTGGACAGTGGGATCCTTATATATGGATTAGTAGGACGCCAATTTATATTTGAGTTTGAAATCACTACTGTAACAGATCTGGCCCTGGGAAAGGAAGGCAGAGCATGCATATTAAGCTGCTTATATAAGCATATATGGAGAATATAAACTCCATGAGGGTGAGAATTGTCTCATCACATTTTTCCCTAGTGCTTAGCACATAGCAAACACTAAACAAATGTTGAATGATCAGAAACTATGAATGATGAATTGCTGTTATTATTAGAGCAAAATGCACTGTATTCATTATCTCAATTATGGCTCTTTCAAGGAAAATGGACTCACTGAACATTAGACTGGCACCAGAAATTTATAGAATCTAATCATTATTGCACTTTTACTCACTCCTCAACACTCATATCTTTCCTTGACCAATCAGGGAAATGTTTATAATAATTTTATTTCCTCACATGTATTGTAACACTTAATTGAGAATTACAAAATTATGTAGTCCCTAGAGGTAAGAGGCTAATCGGGTAGGAAATAAGTGTTACCATTAGAAGCCATTCAAAGACTAAAATATGAGTTGAGAGGTACTCTGCACAGAATAAGCATACTGCCTAATCTTCAACTTGTTATCTACTTCATGCTCCTCATTTGAGAAAATAATTAGATGCTGTTAACAACTGTGTATATGGTGGCTATTAAATATGTAAACTATGCAACCATTTAAGCAGGCTTTACCTTTTCCTAATAAGATAAATCTCTTCATTATTAATAAATTGCTTTACCCAAAAGCAATTTTCAGATAAATTACACATAGACATAAAAGCAATGTCCTGTATGCTCAATGGTAGAAATAATTTAGGTATGTAAAGATAAGCAGCACTAGAAAATTAATCATATTCAAGCAAAATTACCCCTGGTTTTCATATTATCACTTATTGAAGAAATAAAAATACACTTATTTCCAAAATCAGTCATTCCCTATTAGTACAATGTTATTTCTGGTGTATCTATAGGAGTAAATATGTACCAAGTAAAATCTAATTCTTGATTACATTAGGAATATTCATTTTTCCTTTTGAAAATTTTCATGACATTCAATGATGGTCATTTATTTAAAGAAGAGAATTAAAGATAAAGGTTAAAGTAGTTTATTAAAAAAAACTAACTATTGATAAATATCAATATTTTTATTTTTTGTTCCCTGAATTAGACAGCCTACCTACTTAGAACAGAAACTGATTCACCTCTACATTTCAAATGGCATGTCTTGGCAAGAACAAAAGTTTCACTCAAAAGTTTAACACAATTTGGCCTAAGTTGTTGAGGTTTTTTTTTTTGTTTTTTGGGGGTTTTTTTTGTCTTTTTTAAAGTTTTAGTCTCAGGGAAGTTATTAAATTTTGATCTGCTGAAGTTAAAAGAGGAAGCCTGGTTAGACCATGAGAATATAGTCTATGACTAGATCAGATGCCATTTCATTTATTCTACTAATACTCCTATTACTGATAATAAGAAGTGACATTTCTATAATTTTCTACAACAATGTAAATCCATTAACTGTATTATTTCACTTCTCTCCTCACCACTTTATGTATTACAAATTGTTTTGTCCAACAAAGAAAAAGTAGCACAAAGTCTGGCACACAAAAAGTATTTAATAAATTGCTTGTTGATTAACTGTTTATAATGATTTTCAATTTTAATGGACCAGCCCTATTCAAGTCTGTTGTCTGAAGATCAGATTCTCTGTTCATGACTCTAAAACGGTCAATACTAATGTATGTATTTTGGGATTTGGGGAGGGTGTGCAACTTAGAGCAAGGTAAGGGAACTATTACAATACAAACTTCTTAAGGGCTGGAACTGTTTGCTTTGGTTTAAAATCCTCAGGGTACCTGTTGAATTGTTAGCAGTTAATGAATTCTTGTTGAAAGACTCCAAGAAGCCAACATGTTCCATCCTGTATGCTCTCTGATTAGCATGTAAACTCTTTGAGATCAAGGAGTGTTTCATGGTTAGCATTTGTATCCCTATTTCCTAACACAGTGCCTTGAATATAGTAGGAAATTAGACATTAAAAACAATCAATGAGACCAATTAATTAAAAGGAAACAATTAATAAAGATACAACTTTAGGTAATCTGATTTCTAATTGAAGGAAAGATTAGAGACTTTCCAAGTCAGCAGGGGTAAAGTGAACAAGTGCAATTCCCCAAAATCAGAAAAAGAGAGGTCCCCACACCACCTAATGTTTGCATAGAATCAAAAGAACATGAAAACAATAACTGATTGATCAGTATGGGACCAGTTTTCAGGTAAAACAAATGGCTTGCTTGAGATATATAATTTTAAGGAAACTCCTTGTATCAATATTGAACTCTGATGGAATTTCTTGTCCTTTAGCTAAAGTTCTCTAAACAGCAGAGAGGGGTGGTCTAGCTTCTCCAATGTGCAGGGTTTTATTCAAACAATAAAAATAGCTTTTCTCCCAATTTCCAAAGTTTTCTCACAACAGAATTTGTACTAGGTCCATAATTGAATAGAAAAACAACTGAGCTAGCTCCAGAATTGAGTCACAAGATGAAGTTAGTATAATTCTCAAGTCCTTTCTGCTTCCAAGATTAGAGATCTATCTCCTGTACTATCTAATTCCAAAAAAGCCACTCTGGACAATGAATGGCTGTACATGATAAGAGTCTTTAAAGCTGTGGAATATACCTCAAACACTCTTATAATCTAATCATACAAAATCAACCAAAGTTTTCCATAATATGTCTTTCTTGCATTCCTATCTCTATTTCATATGAAGTTTTTTTTTTTTCTTTTTCTGCCTAGGTCCATTTGGATATTTATGAGATCATTTGTGGACCATAGAAAATTATCAACTTATAGGACTCATGCAGGGGGAGGCTGTTTTACCTAGCTTTAAGCTCATCCTCACCTGTGACAAATGATTTTACAGGCCTTATAAGGCACATGGACTGGACTTTCTTCATTTCTCCTCTACATGGCACCTGATATTTCACTTTCCATGTCCCTGGTCTGACAGTTCTTTAGCTGTTATAGTTCTTGCTGTTAAAGTATATTGTCAACTTCTAATCAAAAAATAGAAAGAGTATCATAGCATAGTAAAAAGAATACCTGGAATTAGAATCAAAGGCCTGGGTTCAAATATTAAGTCTCTGCCACTTAATACCTTCAGAAGTTTGCACAAATCAGTCTACTTTTCTAGGCTTGTTTCCCAGTTTTTAAAATAAAGGTGTTCAATTAGTGACCTCTAAGAAACATCCATTTGTAAAGCAGTACTCTATTATATTGAACATATTATTTTCAAAGTTCCTACTGTAGACATCCAGTAACTTGTTAAAGAAAAAAATGAAGCCATCAAATGAAGCTATTCTTGAGAGTGCGGAGGCCAATGTCAAATAATGACCAGAGTAACGATGATGAAAGAAGTGAATATAAAGATTTTGAAACCAGAAACAACCAAAGTCCATTTCTACATTTGCTTGAGTTATCCAGAAGATCTGTTCTTCATTTTGCCTTTGCAGCTACAATCATTTAAAGAAAATCACCTTCTTGATACTCATTCTCTTCTTTTTTTTTTTGACACTGATGCTAGACATAAAATTATCAAAATAGAAATGTTTTCTGATCAGACACTAAACTAAAATGCCATTTTCATAAGGTTCATTCAAACAAGGGCCATAAGGCTTGTCTGTGACAGTATTCATCTCAAACTCATTCCTACTGACACTGAGATGGGCAATGATATTACCATACAGCTATTGATGGGTTTCCCGTGTTAGGTATTTACATTTTTAAAACAGTTGCTCTGTCCACTGTGCTGTCTATTCATGTTCTGTGATTTTGTTTTTCGATCTTGCTATTCTTTGATATTAAAGTATCCAAGCTTCTGACAAAATTGTTCTATTTTCCATTTAGAGTGAACAGAAATTTAGAATGTGAACAAGACATACTGATCTTGGACATTTTGACAACAAAAGATTGGACTGCTTTGGACTACTTGGTTTTCTAAAGGAAATTTCTCTCTTAGCTGCACTCTTCTCCACTGAATTTGTTTGTCTAGATTTAACATACCAAAGTTGACACAAAGCAAAAAGCCTATGTCACGCAGTTTGGCTATAGTGTCTTTATTGTTTGTTATTGGAAAGACTGCTTCAAGATGAGAAGATCAAAGGGATCCAGACATTTCAGACAATCTATAAGAGAAAACAAATAGAAAGCAATCCAGTCTTCAAAGGGGAATGAATTTAAGTAAAGAGTTTTACAAACTTTGCAACAAGTTTGGTATTATGGATAGAAACCTGTGAAAGTCTGGGGACAAGTTTGAGCGCTCATAAATTCTGACTCTGTCATGTTTGTCAACACTTTTTGCCATCCCAGCTAACTCTTTCAAACTAGAAGTTGTCCATCTGCATTAATAAAAAGGTCATTAGTTGCCTAAGAGCTCCCTACAACAATGAATCATGGTTTAATCAAAAAATAAAGTTATTAAATCATTACTATGTACTTGGCATTGTAGTTGTCAGTTAAGATATAGAGAAAAGCTATTTTTAAAAAATTGGCATTCTTATAATTATTAATGTAATCCAAAAACATTTATTAAGTACCTAATATATATGTGTATATATACACACATATATATGTACATATGTTTGTGTGTATGTATATATATATATATATATATATATACATGTATGTATGTATAAGCTATTAGGTTATGTACCAGGGATAAACAAACAAAAAAACAAACAAAAAAAATCCTTGCTTCCAACTTACATTTTATTCAAGGAATTAAGATGACACAACAATTAAAGTATTAGATTTGGAGTTAAGAAAATGTAAGCTCAAATCCTATCTCAGATGGTAATCATGTGACCTTGGGCAAGACATTTAAGCTTTGCCTGTCACACTTTCCTCAAATGTAAAATGGGAATAATAGCACTTACTACACAGAATTGTTGTGAGGATCAATTGAGATAACTTGTGTAAAGGGTTTGGCAAAGTTAAAAAGACTTATTATTCTAATAAAGACACCTCTAAAAACAACTAAACATCTACATTATAATATGAAAAAAGAAAGATCTTTAAATATTTGAGGAATAAGAAGAGGTTTTCTGAAGAAAGAGCTTCATGAACCAAACCTTGAAGCAAACTGGCATTCTATGAGATGAAGAGGATAAGATGCATTCCAGAAGAAAAACTAAGCAAACACGCAGAGATTGGAGACAGAATGTCAAGCACATGGAATATTGAAAAGCTTACTTAAGCAAGAAGAGGATAGTTTGTGAAATAAGTGTGGGAAAATAGATGAAATAAGCTAGACTGTTATGGACTTTAAAAGTCAAACAGGAGTTTCTGTTTTACCCAAGAAGAAATGAGGAGCTATTGAAAGATCCTGAGCAGGAAAATTCTGTAATCATTAATGCTTTGGCAGCTAACACTGAAATAGACAAAAGGGATTAAACTTGTTCTATTGGGTCCCAAAGGGTATTACCAGGGAAAATTATAAAGAAGTAGATTTGGGCTTGATGTCTGGAAGAATTTGCTAATAACGAGCTATCCAAAACAGGAGTCCCCTGGGAAGTAGTAGGTTCTCCTTGCCTAGAGGTATTCAAGCAGAAGTTACGTAGGTAGTCAGGGGGCATCTTTCCCAGATTGAGAACTTCCATGTCTAACCAATTCTACTCTTAAAATCTGTGACTAATTAAGATTCCATTACAATAGCTCAGAATAGAGGCATTGAGAACATGAAATATTCTGTCATTGTCGGTATCTCTCATAACAACAGGAATAATCAAACCTTCCTTCATAATAATAAGTTTACTCATTGTAAACCTTATTTCCCCATTTTTAAGTTGGGAAAAGGAAAACTCAAAAAGCTTCAATAACTTGCTCAAGATCATATAACTGGTGGGAGTCAGAGACAAGGCTTGAACACAGATCATTTAATATAGTCTAGGGCTTTTTCCATGACATATTGTAGAAGTGTGTGTGTGTGTGTGTGTGTGTGTGTGTGTGTGTGTGTATGTTGGGGGGAAGGGTGTATGTGTGTGTGTGTGTGTGTGTGTGTGTGTGTGTGTGTGACTGTGTCTGTGTGTCTGTGGGTGTTTCTGTGTTTTGTGTGTGTGTAAGTGTATGAGAGTGCACATGTGCATATTAGTCTGAGGAGTCTCTTGTAGCTGTTGTTGATGCAATGTGGTTGTCACTAAGAACACAATAACCCATTACAGGAATGTCAAGAACCTTTGATTTGTAGACCATAAAAAGCTATATATTTTATCATGGGCATTGAAAAGAAAGAAAGTCCTCTTGTCCTAAAAACTAAATTGTTCTAGTTTGGAATTAAAAAAAAAAAAAAAAACTCATCACATTGTGTCTTTGCTGATTTGCCTGTTTTTCCAACCACACACTTACCAAGACAATAAAGCTAGACATTTTGTTAATTGTTCTTAAGATAATTCAGCTTTGTTCAGTCTATAGTTCCATGGAGCTAAATTCCAGAAAAATAAGAGGTAGGACTTCAGACTTCTGTAAAAGCAATTTTCATTTCACAAGGAACTGCCAAACTGTCTACCTGGATTAGTCTGGCATATAATAATAATGATGATAATGATGATGATGATGATGTTTCACCCAAGATAGTATTTTCTATAATACTCTACTTGCTCTTTCCTTGATTCTTATTTCATAATATCAAAAATTATTGCTAAATGAATCTATTAATAGCTTTGTTGACATATGTGTAATTTTCAAGAAATCCTTCAAGGAAAAAAAAAGTCTCACATTCAGTTAAATAATATGTAATTAATTTAATGTAATTAATATAAATAAATTCTTAGAAATTTAGAGCAATAGAGTACTGCAGCATTAAGCATATCTGCTTCAAGTTGCAAAGGTCAAAGATGTTTTTCCCTGATAATTCCCAAGCCATACTGGAAAAAATTATAATTTGGCATTGAAAGGTTCTTTCCTTAGTTTTGTATCTTAACCTCTCTCCGCAATTTGTTTTGCTTCTCCTAACTTGTAGATGCTTCCATTTACATGTACTTCTGGCTCAAAATCCATGAGGTTTCAGGTTGAACAAAACTTTAAAAAGCCTTAGCCCTTACTCACAGTCTCTTCTTCCTGACTAAACTATAGAACAGTGAACTTGTCTTTGGTTTTTTGAGAAAATTCTTGAAGTGTCTTTAATGATATCATTTGTGAAAGGGAAATGGTGGTTATAAATAATGATTCTGACTTCATCAAGAACAGGTCTCCTATTTTTGACAATATTACTAAATAGATGGTGAAGGCTGTAATTATAGTTTGCCTAGATCCTAGCAAATATTTTTTGATAAAGGTCTTTGTCTTATGCTTGTGAAGAAGGTGGGAAGATACTTACGTTCTAATATGATTAGATGGATTGGAATTTATTCCATGGCCAAATACAAGTTGTTAATCATCCATAGTCAGGAGAATAGGGGATATCTAATTGAGCACCCCAACCATGTGTATTTGGCCCTGTGCTGTTTAATATTTTTATCAATATATTAGATAAAAAAAGATTAATTGAATTTACAGATGATGGGAGGGACAGCTAACATTTTAAATGACAGAATTGGAATTTCAAAAGATATTCATACATATAGGCTAGGTAATTGAGCTGATATTGATCACATGAAATTTAAGAAGCAAAATGTAAAAGTTACACTTTGGGTACTCTTTTTTGTACCAACGTCTTAAGTATAATATGAAAGAGGTGTCATTTTAGACTGTGGCCTGGGAAATATCTGGATTTTCATGTTAACTCAGTTTAATATGAATCAATAGTCAGTCAAAAGACCATGACATGTTTTAAAATACAAATTTGGGCTGTTCTGAGTGAGCTTCTTGAAATAGTCCCCTCTGTATTGTGCTCTCAACATATCTGCTCTCTTGGTTACAGTTCTTGGTTCAATTCAGTAAAGTAATTTAAGAATGATATCCATAATTTAGAGAGATTCCAAGGAGAGAAACCAGTATACTGATCTGATGTGCTTGGTGAGGAACAATTGAAGGAAATAGGAAGGCATAGCCTGAGGAAGAGATACTGAAGAAAGGCCATGGCAGCTGTTTTCATATTTTCGAAGAACTGTAATGTGGAAGAGGCAGGAGATTTGTGTTTAGTCTCAGAAAGCAGAACAAGAAACAAAGAGTACAATTTTCAGAGTGACACATTTCACCTTGATGGATGCCTTGGAAAACTTCCTGACAATTAGAATTGTCTGAAAGTAGAATGAGCTACCTTGAGCTTCTTTCTCCTTGGAGAAGTTGAAGCAGATTTTGGTGGGCTGAGTTGACGTCAATCCATTAATGACTACTCTTTAAAGTTATCCATTAAACCAGTTCTTTTCCCAGCCGTTTATATTATCCTCTAACCCACATCTCTCTATCTTTGCCCCAAGAATAACAGGAAATGATGTATCAAATGCTCTGCTAAAAGCTAGGCAAATTCAATTATAGCAATACACTGATCCATTAATTTCATAAACCTGTCAAGAAAGAAAATAAGGTTATTCTTATTTTAAAGTTAAATGATGACCCATTTTTTATGAAACCATAATGATATTTTGTGGCCATCATTTCAAATTTTAAATATTCAATAAACATCTCTTTAATGGTATACTCTTATTTTCTTAGAAAACAAAACTAAGGTGCTTGTTCTCTTTGCTTTTGTTGAAATCAGGATAATATTTGACATTCTTCAGTCCAATAAAATGTGCTTCTCATTATCCAAGGTTTTATTTAATGTCAAAAACAGTGATTCAACAAACACAGTGTGATCACTATATGTGGCTCCTTCCTCATATGTTCCCATGTATATCCTTTACAAGATTCCCTACTTTGTAGCTACATTGTTGCTATATTTGCATGCATTTGCCCCAGATTTATAGGGAAATACTCTCTATTGTTACTTTTTCTTGTACTATTTTGTTAAATACCATTTATTTGAATTCTAATGTATTTTTATTTGAATTGTATTGATTTAATTGTAACCTCTGATAACTAGAAAACACTTGAGTGGGATTCTTTTGAATTAAGATTTTTTTGATACATGCATATTCACACGATACCTTAATTGCTGAGGGACTCACATGAATTTAATAAATGCCCATTTAATTAAATTGAATTGAATTCATTGTCTTCCCTCCAAAATTGCCTCCTACCTAACTTTCATACTTCTAGTAATAGTGTAACCAGACTTTGGCACATGCCCAGAAAATCTACAGTAGAAGTGTGGAGATGCCAGGAACTGCTTCCAAAAGAAGATATTCTGTGTTCCCCAATGATATAGGTGAGAGGAACCTTTTTTCTATTAGCTGCATGGTAGAAATTTCTCATGTCTTTGAAATTATGATTAAAGGACAATCTTTTTGTAGCACATAATGGGTTAATGTCTTTCACACTAAAGCCTGGTTACTGTGAACAAAGTAGAAAAGGGTATTCTTTCCCTTCCCCTTGGGCCCTATAACTGTAAAACAAACAAACAAAAAAATGGACTTAGGCTTTGGTCTTATTTTGTTTAGCCTTTTCATTTCTGAGTACATAGAATGGAGTCCCTGGATCCAGGAATTTGAGCTATAGCAAAACTGGAATAGGATTCCAAGGCAGATCTTGATATTTGTCCAGCAAGAAAGCACTGGCAAGCCAAAGAAGCAGGATATGAAGAAGCAGGATAGGGCATTTTGGACAAAGAACATGGTGGGACTGATGGTTTATAATAACTAAACTAGAAAAATGAATAACTTGAACTGAACTTTATTCTCTTTTATTTCCCAGAGATGGAGGGAGGATTGGGGTGGGGGGGATGATTTCTATGTTTCTGCTTCCTATATCTTAGAAGTAAATAATCTTTTATAAAAACTAATCTGACTCTTAAGTGGTTAAATGGAATGGGCATGCTTTTTTTAACTGGGGAAATATAATCAGGGACAATTGATCCCATGTCAACAACTAAATCTACATACACACACACACACACACATACACACAAACAAGCACATTGTCAAGAGTGTCAGAGAACCATGGGAGCAATAGGGCCAAAGTAGTCATTATTGTCCTCCTCACCCAAGTCTGAAATATCCTACCCTTTTCTTTGACCTCCACATCCAGTCACCATGTCTATTCTTTCCACCTCTTTCTTTCTCAATGATTCTACCCTAGTCTAAATTTTGGATTCACATCTGAACTAAAACCCATGTTTAGGTTCTCAAAAACTCTCAATTAAATCATTACAATGAATTTTTTGATGATTTCATCACCTGCAAGTTTGACCTCATCCAATTTATCCAATGTACTTTTTGTACTATTTTTCTAAAAATCAGAGGTTTGATCATGCCATTCCCTGATTCAAGAATTCCCCCACTGCATGTGAAATTAATTCATATTTATCTAAATACTCAAGACATTTTATGATCTTCATGTACCTATCTGTGTTTCTAGGATTCTCTCTATGCTACCTCTTCAAATTTCTTTATACTATCCTAATTTGCATATATTCTCTATACTTCCCCTACACAACTGGCAAATACAATATAAATTCCTCAAGGTCACAATTTTTTTCATTGTTTTCTTTCTGTCTCTTTAGCCTAACAGGGACTTATGCATAGTAATCAATAAGTGACTGCTAAATTGAAGTGGCTAAGATGTTATAAGTATCCCAGGTCTTCTGACTGCTAATCAAATACTCTTTAAATTAGATCATGGCACCTTTCTTTCTACCAACTGGCCCTGACCCATTTGTTGAAAAATTAAGTCATTTTGTCTATTATAAATACCTAAATCAACTATAAATGACATGTGAACAAATACGCTACCTACATTCAGAGAAAGACTTGATAAATAGAAATATATGTACAATAATTTTACATACATATGTACTTATTTGTTTCTACTGGTAATCATTTCTAGAGTAGGGGGGAAGAAAAAAAAACATTTACATGATTTTGCTGTACATTTGAAAGGAACAGCAAGTTATACAAGTAAATTTAAAATTTTTGTACAATTATCTTTTTTTTTGTTAATAGCCTTTTATTTACAGGTTATGTGCATGGGTAACTTTATAGCATTAACAATTGCCAAACCTCTTGTTCCAATTTTTCACCTTTTACCCTCCACCCCCTCCCCCAGATGGCAGGATGACCAGTAGATGTTAAATATATTAAAATATAAATTAGATATACAATAAGTATACATGACCAAACCATTATTTTGCTGTACAAAAAGAATCAGACTCTGTAATATTGTACAATTAGCTTGTGAAGGAAATCAAAAATGCAGGTGGACATAAATATAGGGATTGGGAATTCAATGTAATGGTTTTTAGTCATCACCCAGAGTTCTTTCTCTAGGCGTAGCTTGTTCAGTTCATTACTGCTCCATTGGAAATGATTGGTTGATCTCGTTGGAGGATGGCCAGGTCCATCCAGAACTGGTCATCATTAAGTATTGTTGTTGAAGTATATAATGATCTCCTGGTCCTGCTCATTTCACTCAGCATCAGTTCGTGTAAGTCTCTCCAGGCCTTTCTGAAATCATCCTGTTGGTCATTTCTTAGAACAATAATATTCTATATATTCATATACCACAATTTATTCAGCCATTCTCCAACTGGATGGGCATCCATTCAGTTTCAGTTTTAGCCACTACAAAAGGGATGCCTACAAACATTCGTACACATACAGGTCCCTTTCCTTCTTTATAATCTCTTTGGGATATAAGCCCAGTAGTAACACTGCTGGATCACAGGGTATGCACAGTTTGATAACTTTTTGAGCATAGTTCCAAACTACTCTCCAGAATGGTTGGATTCGTTCACAACTCAACAATGCATCAATGTCCCACTCTTCCCGCATCCCCTCCAACAATCATCATTATTTTTTCCTGTCATCTTAGCCAATCTGACAGGTGTATAGTGGTATCTTAGAGTTGTCTTAATTTGCATTTCTCTGATTAATAATGACTTGGAGCAGTTTTTCATATGACTAGAAATAGTTTCAATTTCTTCATCTGAGAATTATCTGTTCATGTCCTTTGACCATTTTTCAATTGGAGAATGGCTTGATTTTTTATAAATTAGAGTTAATTTTCTATATATTTTGGAAATGAGGCCTTTATCAGAACCTTTGACTGTAAAATATTTTCCCAGTTTATGCTTCCCTTCTAATCTTGTCTGCATTAGTTTTGTTTGTACAAAAACTTTTCAGTTTGGTATAATCGAAATTTTCTATTTTGTGATCAGTAATGATCTCTAGTACTTCTTTGGTCAAAAAGTTCTTCCCCTTCCCCAGGTCTGAGAGGTAAACTATCCTGTGTTCCTCTAATTTATTAATAATTTCATTCTTTATGCCTAGGTCATGAACCCATTTTGACCTTATCTTGGTGTACGGTGTTAAGTGTGGATCAATGCCTAGTTTCTGCCATATTAGTTTCCAATTTTCCCAGCAATTTTTATCAAATAGTAAGTTCTTATCCTAAAAGCTGGGTTCTTTGGGTTTCTCAAAGACTAGGTTGCTATATTTGTTGACTGTTTTATCCCTTGAACCTAACCTATTCCACTGATCAACTAATCTATTCCTTAGGCAATACCAAATAGTTTTGGTACCTGCCTTCTATAATATAATTTTAGATCTGGTACAGCTAAGCCACCTTCATTTGATTTTGTTTTCATTAATTCCTTGAAATTTTGACCTTTTGTTTTTCCATATGAATTTTGTTGTTTTTTTTCTAGGTCATTAAAATAGTTTTTTGGGAGTCTGATTGGTATAGTGCTAAACAAATAGATGAGTTTAGGTAATATTATCATCTATATTATATTTGCTCGCCCTATCCAAGAGAATTTAATATTTTTCCAATTGGTTAGATCCGACTTAATTTGTGTGAAAAGTAGTCTGTAATTTTGCTCATAAAGTTTCTGATTTTCCCTTGGCAGATAGATTCCTAAATATTTTATATTATCAGTAGTTACTTTTAAATGGAATTTCTTTTGTAACTCTGACTGTTGGATTTTGTTAGTGATATATAAGAATGTTGATGACTTATGTGGGTTTATTTTATAACCAGAACTTTGCTAAAGTTGTGATTATTTCTAATAACTTTTTAGTAGAATCTCTGGGTTCTAATTATACCATCATGTCATCGCAAAGAGTGATAATTTGGTTTCATTGCCTATTCTTATTCCTTTAATCTCTCTCAGCTCTTATTGCCAAAGCTAGAGTTTCTAATACAATATTAAATAGTAAACTGATAGTGGGGCAAACCTTGTTTCACCCAGATCTTATTGGGAATGGTTGCAGTTTGTCTCCATTGCATATGATGCTTACTGATGGTTTTAATAGATGCTGCTGATTATTTTATGAAAAGTCCATTTATTCCTATACCTCAAGTGTTTTAACAGGAATGGATGTTGGATTTTATCAAATGCTTTTCTGCATCTATTGAGATGATCATATGGTTTTTGTTAATTTGGTTATTAACATGGCCAATTATATTGATAGTTTTCCCATTATTGAACCAGCCCTGCATTCCTGGTATAAATCCTACTTGATCATAGTGTATTATCCTGGAGATGATTTTCTGTAGTCTTTTGCTAATATCTTATTTAAGATTTTAGCATCAATATTCATTAGGGAGATCGGTCTAATTTTCTTCTCTGTTTTCAACCTACCTGGTTTAGGTATCAGTACCATGTTGTTATAGAAGGAATTTGGTAGGACTCCATTCCCTATTTTATCAAATAATTTATAGCATTGGGGCCAATTGTTCTTTAAATGTTTGGTAGAATTCAATGTAAATCCATCTGGTCCTGGGATTTTTCTTAGGAGTTGTTTAATTGCCTGTTCTATTTCTTTTTCTGAAATGGGACTATTCAAGCAATTTACTTCCTCCTCTGTTAGTCTGGAAAGTCTCTATTTTTGGAGGTAGTCATCCATTTCACTTAGGTTATCAAATTTATTGGCTTAAAGTTGAGCAAAATAACTCCTTATTATTTCTCTAATTTCCTTCATTGGTGGAAAGTTCTCCTTTCATTTTTAAGACTACTAATTTCATTTTCCTCCCTCCTTTTCTAATCAGATTTACCAAAGGCTTATCTATTTTATTGGTTTTTCATAGAACCAACTCTTAGTTTTATTAATTAGTTCAATAGTTTTTACTTTCAATATTTTTAATTTCTCCTTTAATTTAAGAATTTCAAATTTAGTATTTGATTGGGGGTTTTAATTTGGTCTTTTTAGTTTTTAGTTGCAAGCCCAATTCATTAATCTTTTCTTTTCTGTTTTATTCAAGTAAGCCTCTAAGGATATAAAATTCCCTCTTATTACCGCTTTGGCTGCATCCCACAAATTTTGGTATGACGTTTTCATTGTCATTATCTTGAGGAAATTATTAATTGTATCTATAATTTGTTGCTTTACCCAATCATTCTTTAAGATGAGGTTGTTTAGTTTCCAATTACTTTTTGGTATATTTACCCTAACTTTTTGTTGAATGTAGTTTTTATTACATCATGATCTGAAAAGAAAGCATTTACTATTTCTGCTTTCTTGCATTTAATTTTGAGGTCTTTATGTCCTAATATATGGTCAATTTTTGAATAGTTTCCATGAACTGCTCAGAAGAAAGTATATTCCTTTCTATCTCCATTCAATTTTCTCCAAAGATCCAAAATACCTAATTTTTCTAATATTCTATTTACTCTTTAATTTCTTTCTTATTTGTTTTGTGGTTTGATTTTCTAATTCTGAGAGTGCAAGGTTGAGATCTCCCACTATTACAGTTTTGTTGTCTATTTCTTCTTGCAACTCTCTTAACTTCTCCTTTAGGAAGTTGGATGCCATACACTTGGTGCATATATGTTTAATATTGATATTGCTTCGTTGTTTTTATACCCTTTAGCAGGATGTAGTTTCCTTCCTTATCTCTTT
Source organism: Sarcophilus harrisii (assembly GCF_902635505.1). Classification (NCBI taxonomy): domain Eukaryota; kingdom Metazoa; phylum Chordata; class Mammalia; order Dasyuromorphia; family Dasyuridae; genus Sarcophilus; species Sarcophilus harrisii. The sequence goes on along the minus strand of NC_045426.1, from coordinate 45,141,260 downwards.
TAATTAGATCAATTTTTGCTTTTGCTTGATCTGAGATAAGGATGGCTACCCTGCTTTTTTTGACTTCAATGAAGATAATAGATTTTGCCCAGCCTTTCACCCTTTACTCTTATGTATCTCCCTGCTTTAAATGTTTTTTGTAAACAACATATTGTAGGGTTCTGACTTTTGATCCAGTCTGCTATCTGCCTCCTCTTTATGGGGAGTTCATCCCATTCACATTTACGGTTAGAATTACTAAATCTGTATTTCCTGCCATCCTAATCACCCCAGTTTATGCTTTACTTTTTCTTGCCTCCCCCAACCCTCTTGCCCCTTTTTGAACTTATGTACCCCACTTGTATCACGATGCTTATCCTCTTTAGAATCCCTCCCCTTTTGGAATCTTTTCCTTCCTTCCTTATTACTCTTTTCTTTTCCTTTTCCTCCCGTTTTTAATGAGGCGAGAGAGAATTTTCTTAAAACAAATGTCAATTATTTTTCTTTGAGCCAACTCTGATGAAATGATTCACACAATGTTCCTTCCCTCTAAATTCCCTCAGATATGATAAGTTTCCTTTGCTCTTCATGGGATGTGGTTTCCTTTATCCCTCCTTCCCACCTTATTCTGCCATCATCCCTTTCCATATCTACTTCCTTTTATGTTATGTCAGTAAAATCAAATTATACGTGTATGCTTTTGTATATCCACAACAGAAATACAATTCAAGAGTTATTTTACCGCTTCAGCATCTCTTGAGTCCTATGGTTGGAGATCAATTTTTTTGTTTAGTTCTGGTTTTTTCCTTAGAAACAAATGGAATTCATTTGTTTCATTAAATGTCCATCTTCTTCCCTGGAAGAAAATGCTCAGCTTAGCTGGGTAGTTTATTCTTGGCTGCATCCCAGGTTCTTTTGCCTTTTGGAATATCATATTCCAGGCCCTTTGTTCCTTTAATGTGGAGGCAGCCAGATCTTGGGTGATCCTTATTGTGGCACATCAGTATTTAAATTGGTTTTTTTTTTTGACTGCTTGTAAAAATTTTTCCTTAATCTGATAGTTCTGAAATTTTGCCACAATATTCCTTGGGGTTTTTATTTTAGGGTTTCTTTCAGAAGATGTTCGATGAATTCTTTCAATGCCTATTTTACCTTCTGATTCTATTACATCTGGGCAGTTCTCTTTGATGATTTCTTGTAAAATAGTATCTAGGCTCTTTTTTTCATCATAGTTTTCGGAAAGTCCAATAATCCTCAGATTATCTCTCCTAGATCTATTTTCCAAGTCTGTCGTTTTTGCAAGTAGATAATTCATGGTTTTTTCCAGTTTGTCATTTTTTTGTTTTTGCTTGACTGATTCTTGCTGTCTCAATGAATCATTAGTTTCTATTTGTTCAGTTCTAATTTTTAAAGAATTATTTTCTTCATTAGCTTTTTTTACTTCTTTCTGTATATGTCTAATTGAGTTTTTAAATGTATTGTTTTGGTCTCTGAAATTTTTTTTCCATTTCACTAATTTTTTTTTTTTTAGTGAATTATTTTCTTTTTCCAATTCACAGATCCTACTTTCTGGCGAGTTCTTTGTCTTTTCCAATTCACAAATCCTACTTTCTAGTGAATTCTTTATTTTTTCCAATTCACAATTCTTACTTTCCTGAGATTTTTTTACTTTTTCCAATTCGTATTTCAGGAAGTTGTTGCTCTCTTGTAAGGCTTCTCTTTCCTTTCCCCATTTATCTTCTAACTCTCTTATGAGACTTTTAATGGTCTCTTCTATGAGAGCATCATGTAAAAGAGGACAGTCTGGTGCATGTTTGCTATTTGCTGTCTCTTCAGGTTTGCTGACCTGCTCTTTTTCTGCATAGAAGCTGTCAGTCGTTCTTTTTATCTTTTTAGTCTTGTTTTAAAGCCTTTAGGGTATGCCTCCTAGGCAAGGGGGTTACCAGCTTCCTCTGCAGAATAGGAGAGATGTAAATCGGTTTCCGGCTCCCAGGTATGGGAGTGCTCTGAGTGAGAGTTTTCCCTTCCCCCAACAGGAGGTGGATTCAGCACTGGCCAAACTATCGAAGTGCCCAGTTGGGCTGTGTGGGTTAGAGATTGCCCTAGGCTAGAGACTAAGGGGTGAAAGTGTCACTGCCCCAGGCCAGAGCCTCTTGTGGGGCTGTGGGTATTAGCAGCTGACCACAAACCACCGATTCTACAGGAATTCTGCCCAGCAGTCTCTGCTCCAACGTCTCTGCCCCAACGTCTCTGCCCAACAAATCGGCCCTGTGCAAGCTCTATGGCCCCAAGCCGAGCCCCCCACTGTGCAGATTAGAGGCTAACCTGGGCTGTGCCCTCCTGCCGTGCAGGTTTGCAACTGCCCCAAGGAAAAGCACGTTATTGCGGGTTGTGGCTGCGAGCTTGTGCTGAGATCTGTGCTTTCACTTTCTGTTGGAGAGTCTCCTTGGAACCTAATTTCTCTCCCAGTCTGCGCTGATCTCCCCCCTGGCCCCGGAACCAACCTTTTTTGGGGAGACTGCAGATTTTCTTCCGCTGGTGAGTTGTTCTACTTCTTATCTTTATGAATTGTAGCAGTCAAGACTATTTTTGAGGCTCGATATAATATTGATAAAGAGGGTAAGAGAAGAGCTTAGAAAGTCACATGTGCCTTCTCCACTAACTTGGCCCCGCCCCCCCCATGTACAATTATCTTATGTTATGAAAATTTTTTTTATTCCACATATTTTGAAAAATTAAGAATAAATGCACATGGATACATTTTATCACTTATTAATAATGTTTCTCATTTGGAAAGTAATTCCAGATTCATTAGGACACTTCTTTCTCAGGTTATTCAAATTGTAAGTTTCTTATAAATAAAGATTGTTTCAATTACTATTTTGTATCCTAGCATGGTACCTGGAATATACAAAACACAAAATACATTATTGATAATTAATGGCTGAAAGAAATAGTGTTTCTGATTTTTTATATTCCTTCAATTGGTATGTGATGTGAAACAACTAGAGTACTTTTTTGATATTCATGTTCAATTCTCATTGATAGCAGCTGAAATGAGAGACTATGGAGGGCAAAAATAATTTTAAATAAATTCATACACTTTGGGGGAAAAGAATGTTTCTTCACCAGACCTAAACACAGTGCTTGAAATTTAAATTCTAATCATCAGCTACCATTAATTTAGGGTGATTATCTCAAAATAGAATCCAAATCATAGAGATAGATGCAACTAAAATAATACTTTGGAAGTGGATATCTGGGTAACTGGAAGAGAATTTGGAGATAATCCAACATCTTCATTAGGTAGATGAAGAAACTGAAACCTATGATATCCAGTGGTTTAATTAAGTAAATACTGCTAATAAAAAGACCAAATATGGCTGAAGAGGAAAGCAACAAATGTTGTGGAGGATGTGGGAAAATGGGAACACTAATTAACTATTGATGGAATTGTGAAATGACTTAATCATTTTGGAAAGCAATCTGGAATTATATCAAAAAGTTGGTAAACTGTCTCTATCCTTTGGCCCATCAAGACTGCTACTAGGTCTGTTTCCAGAGATGATTAGGGAAAAAGTAAAATAACCTATAGTTTTCTAAAATATTTATCACAATTCTCTTTGTGGTGACAAAAGACTGGAAGTGTTGGAAATTCTTATTACTTGAAGAATGACTAAAGATGCAGTATATGGTTGTGATGGAATACTACCTTGCTCATTGATTTTAAGACCACATGGATAGAGTTATGTAAAATAATGAAGAGCAAAATGAGCAGAACCAAGAAAACATCGTATGGGACAGCAAAATGGCACAGTGGATAGAGTACCAGTCCTGAAGTCAGGAGAACCTGACTTCAAATCTGACCTCACACACTTAACACCTACCTACTAGATGTGTGACTCTGGGTAAGTCACCCCCAACTAATTGTTTTGCCCAAAATAAACTAAACAAACAATATCTATCTATTTATCAACAGTAATATTTTTTCAGAACAATTTTGAGTAATTGTCACTTTGACTATTAAAAACATCCAAATTAATTAAAAAATAGATCTATGAAGAAAGATGCTATCTGCATCCACAGAATGAACCTGACAAATAGATGTATGTATAGAATGATTTTACATAGGTGTTCATACATATTTGTGTCTAATGGTTAACATCTCTGGGAAAGGAGGGAAGAAAAAAGAAAAAAATAAGTTACATAATCACTTTACAATATATTTAAAAGAATTGGAATTTGTTCATAATAGATTTGCAGTTACATGTGTAACCACCATTTTTTCTCCTACTATGTTATGGAATTTTTTTTTATTTCTTAAGTTCAAAATAAAATAAAAGTGGTAAAAAGGACTCACTATCTATAGACAATATTGTTTCAACTGTGCTTAAGTATGCTTTGAACTCTGTATTCAATGTCCTTTATAAAAAATGATGAACACCATTGTCAAGCACATTTCTTCTGGATTTATATTTCAATGAAGATCCCTGAACAAGTTTAACATTAATTATCTTTCAAGAAATATTTTGTAAGTTCACTGTATGATGGAGGGAGGAGTACTGCTTTGAAAATGCTATTTAATTTAGTATGTTGTTCCTCTGAGTCAAATCTCATAAATACATATGTGTATGTGTGTATATGTACATATATGTATGTACATATGCAGAGAGAGTAACCATACAAGCATAGTAGAAGCATGTCTTATCTTCATCTTTCAATGAAGTGTATGATAATAAAAATGCTGTCTCTTGTTCAATAGCATTTATACAAGCATCCTTTTAATAATAACTTTCACCAAGGATATCATTAATTCCTATGAATTTTTTCTTGTTAGAATTTCATACAAAATTCAGAATATTAGTTAGAAGTTGATTTTCTCTTGCCCCCTCCCCTTTTTTGGTATGAAAGAGATCCAAGATTTTCTGCACTATTTTGGTATCTTTAATTTCTTCAAATTCTTTGCAAATTGATCCATGTGAAAAAAAAAAAAAAACACATTCAAGATTAACATAGGATTGGCTCTGTTAGATATTTTTTCTCTTGTTAACATTAACTTTTGACTATAACACAAGGTAAAAAGGGTATATAGATCTCAGTTATACAAATGATGGATCTGTCTGCCTCACACACATGTGTAGACATATATATGGAAACACACAAATATACACATATGCAATGCTTCAATAGAATTATGTTCAAAGATGATTTGATTAGCACAACCACAATGCACCCTGCTGGAAGAAAAGATACTGACAAAGTTGAAAATGTGTGTGTCGAGGAGGCAAAAAGAATCCAATTAGAGACAGACAGACATGTTCAATATTTAATGTTTTCTGAATTGCTTTTGATCTCTCAATTGCAGTGGAGGTTATGTTTTTGTTCTTAGGTCAGTCTAATAGAGTGGTAAAGCTACACATTTCTATTCAGGATGAAGTCTCTAAAGGAGGTGTATACACAATAAACATCCACCCTCCCCTAAAGTCTAGCATCTTCCTTCAACAGAAAAATCTCAGGATATGCTTTCTCTCCATTCATTGCAGGGAATGTGGACCTCTGAGTTTCCTCTATTTTCTCTTCTTGATGAAGTCTGGGAAATGCAGATATTTGTGAATCTGTCAAAAAATAGGATGAAATAAAATCCAAAGTTTATTTTGCCTGTATCACACACACACACACACACACACACACACACACAATATATATATATATATATATATAGTCAATGTATATGAGGTTTTCTGTATTTAATTTACTGTACTGAGTAAAATACTCAGAACTATCCTTTTGGATGACAATGATAGCTTGGCCTTGTACCTATAGGATATCTGGGATTCAGAACTGGAAAGAACACTAGAGATCATCCAAACCAGCTTTATCATTCAATATTTAGCACAATATGAATAAAACAATGCTGGATCTGATGTCAAGAGGCATGCTTTCATGGTAAGCTTTGATTTCAGCTATGTGAATACAAGCCTCAATTTCTTTGTTTTTTAAAATAAGATTACTGTTTGTATTTGTGAAATGACAGGATTGTTGTAGGAAAAAGGTTGAGTAAATCAATGTGTTTATTAAGTACTTCCTATGTACCAGACACTGCATTAGGCAGTAGAGATACAAAAGGAAGGATGAAACAACTCCTGACCTCGAGGAGTTTATGTTCTTATGCATATGCAAGTTATTAGTGTTTTATAGATGAGAAAATTGAGATCCAAAGATAATAAAAGACATTTCTATTTACCAAATATTAAGCTATAGAGACCATTCTGAATTTATAATTCAAGCAAGCAAGTGAATTGCATAAAAGAAAGCAATACCATAGGTACTACTAAAAAAGAATATGAAGCTAAATCACCCCCACATACTCCCACATAAACATACATCCATATCCACACACATATGTTGTATAAGGCATAGCTCAAACACACAAAAAAAGTGCTTTGTCTTTTCAAATTTCTGTATGTATATCTATGTTTGTGTGCATATATTTATAAGTAGAGAGGTCTAATCTGTGCAAATATGTATGTTGATATATATATGCATATCTGTAGGCATGTATATATGCATAATAAAGGAAAGAAATTGAAATAGAAGATTTATGCAAAGAACAGAAGCTTGAAGCTGCAATCCTCCATCTCTTCACTCCATACATCATTAGTGACTTTCGTTGATTTACTTTCATCTTTTCTATGTTTTTGCATGGAAAACAAAAAATGTATCTTGAAGTTGTGGAAATTGGGAGACTCCAACACTAATAGTTCTAGAGAGTTTATGTCAATGTAAATAAGCCTCTAAATAATTTCTAAAAATGAATAGATGACAAATATACATTGCACAAAATTATAAGAACTTTCTAACTCTATGTGCACCAGAATTTTGGGACAAAGAAATTGCCCTTGTTGACTTCAAAGTTGAAATTTAAAAATAGACAATGCCTGCAAGTGATAAGTAAGTGATTATCCATGATATATTCACCATAATGTGAGAGCTCTCTAAGAGAAGACAATCATCACATCTAAGGGTTGGAAGACAAAAAGAATCTTTATGTGGGGAGAAAAAAAGTATCTAGAGTTGTCTTTCCTTGTAGTTTTTAAGTCATTTTTCAATCATATCCAATTCTGGGTAACCCTGTTTGGAGATTTTCTTGGCAAAGATACTATTGTGATTGACCATTTACTTCTCTAATTCATTTTGTAGATGAGGAAACTGAAACAGTATTAAGTTACTTGCCTAATGTCACATAGCTAGCACATGTCTGGAAGGATTTGAACTCATGAAGAGGAGTCTTTTTGACTCCAAGTCTGGCACTCTATCCTCTGTCCTATGTAGCAACATGTGAACATTTTACCATTTTCAAGATCCGAGTCTATACACACTTCCTTCTTAATTAAAAGAGAGATTATAGAACCTTCTTCTCTTAAATGGAAGAAGCAATAACACAAATGCGTACTCTAATTGTATTCCAAAGATGCAAGCAAAAAAAAAATATTCATAATTTCATGCTTGATGGAGTAAAGCTTGTCAACAATCAGAATTTGCCATCGGACCAAGGGAACTATTTCAAGCAGTGATGATGGGAGATCTTCAGAACAGAACATCTGGCAAAAATAATATAAATTGTTCAAGTAAATCCTTAAGACTATGTACCATATAAGACCAGTGAGAAGCCAGTCCCAAAGGAGAAGATATTAACCAATCAACCAGAAGGTATTAATGACCATTCTACATCAGAGACACATTGTCTTAACATGAATGTATCCTTTAAAAAAAATTCCTTGTATGAGCTTTTACATAGTTTTTCCTCCATCATATGTCCTCTTTGCATATATCTGTCCATTCTGAAATGGACTTTAGAGGTAACCTAGTTGGACTTAAGCTTAACTTATGTCCTAGTTACCTCAAATTCTTCACTCATGGTATCTAGTGCTTAAGAGATACCCCCATGGTTTGACAGGTAGAAATAGAGAAACACAGCTTCTCAGAATTGGAAAGGAACTTTGTGATCCTGTAGTCCAATTCACTCATAAAAATGATATTCTTTATAACATATTTTTAAGTAGTCATCCATCCTCTGCTTAAGTATGTCCAAAGAGAAAAAAAAACATTTTTTTTTTGCTTTTCTTTAAGAGGGAATTGGTATTAAGTGATTTACACAGGGTTACATAGCTAGTAGTAAGTGTTAAATGTATGAGACCAGATTTGGACTTAGGTCCTCCTGACTACAGGGATGGTGGTCTATCCAATGTACTTTCTAGCTTCCCCAAGAACTGGACGTTTCTCAATGGAATCTATCCCCCCTTTAGATATTTCTGTTAGAAGATTTTTTCTCTCTTACATCAAGCCTAAATTTTCCTTTTTATACCTGCCATTCACTACTGCTAGGTCTGATCTCTTGGGTCAAGATTAACACTATACCTTTTTCACATCAAATGATTTCATGATTGCTTAGATGCTTTCCCCCCTCAATTCTTCAATTAACTTTGTATGGCTTTATCTGGAAACTTTTTTATTATCTGGGTTAGCCTCCTCACTGTACCTTTAAGATTATCAATATCCTTTCTAAAATGTAATCTTGGAAACTAAACACATTTTAGCTATACTCTGATTTAGTCAAAATATCTTGGAGCTATTGTTTCCTTGATTCTGGAATTTGTAAATTTTTTTAATGATCACATTATTTTGGTTTTTTGTTCTTTGGTGCTGGTGATAAGAGAATGCTATTGATTCATATTGATCTGATAGTCCATTAACAATTCCAGATTGTTTGTTGGTTGGTTTTTCCTAAAAGAATATTTAGCTATTCCTCTTCCATTAAATACTTTTGGGGGGTCAAATTTCATATTATTTGAGTTGGCTCAATATTTTAGCTTAACTAATTTGATGCTAAAATTATCTAGAGTACACAAAGTACTCAATCCTAGGTGTCTGGTTCTAAAATATCAACAATATGATTTAGGAAGACAATACATCTTTAAAAAAAACAATATTGGCCCCCAAACTCTAGCTTCTGGAATAAGAACAAACTATTTGAGAAAATTTCCTAGGGAAACTGGAAAATAATATATCAGAAACTCAGCATATATCTACATTTCACACCCCATACCAAAATAAGATCAAAATGGGTACATTATTTGGACATAAAGGGTGATACCATAAGCCAATTGAGCGAGCAAAGGATAAGTTACCTCTCAAATATTTAGAGAAGGGAGGAATTTATGACCAAAGAAGAGCTATAAAACATTATGAAAGGCAAAATGGACAACTTTGATTACATTAAATTAGAAAAGATTTTTCACAAACAAAACCAACACAAATAAGGTTAAAAGAGAAGTACACAGCTGGGGATTTTTTTTTTTTAAATAGCCAGTGTTTCTGATAAAGGTCCCATTTCTAAAATATATAAAGAGCTCTGTCATTTTCTCAAGTGATAAATGATTAAAAGATATGACCAGACAAGGAAATTAAATTTGATGAGGATGAAATTAAAACCATCTATAGTCATATGAAAAAATGCTCTAAATCACCATTGATTAGAGAAATGCAAATTTTAACAACTCCAAGGTATCACTTCACACCTCTCAGATTGGTTAACAAGACAGGAAAAGCTAATGATAAATGTGGGAGAGGAAATGGGAAAACTGGGACAGTAATGTATTGTTGGTAGAGTTGTGAAATGGTACAACCATTCTAAAGAACCTACATCCCATAAAGGAGGGAAAAGGATTCACATGTGCAAAAATGTTTGTAGCAGTTCTTTTTGTGCTAAGGAATTGGAAAAGGAGTGGATGCCCATCAATTGGGGAACGGCTAAATAAGCTGTGGTACATGAAGAGGTAATGGAATAGTATTGTTCTATAAAAAATAATGAACAAGCTGATAATAGAAAGACCTGGAAAGATCCATATGAACTGATGCTGACCAAAACAAGAAGAACCAGGAATACATTGTACACAATAATAGCAAGAATGTGTAATGATCAACTATAGAAAAATTTGGTTCTTCTCAGTGCTTCAGAAACTTTGAATGGAAAATACCATCTGCATCTAGAAAAAGAACTATGGAGATTAAATGTAAGTTAACATGTGCTATATTCACTTCTTTTTTTTCTATTTTGTTTTCTCTCATAATTTTCCCCTTTTGTTCTGATTTTTCTCTCCTAATATGATTCATAAAAAATATGTATTTAAAAAATTAATATACAATATAACCAGAGAAATAAAACAATTTTTAAAAGAATAAGTATTGTGTTAGAAATTAGACTACCTGGATTTAAGTTCTGATTATATACCTGTGTGATCATTATTTGCCTATCTGAACCTTAGATTTTTGTCTCCTCATAATTAAAAATGTAACACTTGCTTTATCTTTGTATATTCATGAAGATATACATACAATCATGTATATGTGTATGTGTGTGTGAGTTTTTTTTGGTTGGAATTCTGGAACTCTAATTACCTTGGTATATGAAATTCACAGTAAGAAAGCTTTCTTCTAATGCTGATTGATCACAGATTTAGCATGTGACCTGGGGAACTGAAAAGTTAAATGACTTTTTGCCAAGGTCATACTTTTTTTGTTATTGTTGTTGGGTTACAGGCAAGACTTGAAGCCAGATTTCCTAGCCCTGAAGCTGGATATCGTTCTACTTTGTCAAAATTACAAACAAAAACAAAAGAAAAAGCATCCCATTCTTTCCCCAGCACTTATTCTTTCCATTCTCCTCACGTCAACCACCTTTTCTAGAAATTTTACATCTTTTCCTTCTACACAAAGTACTCTTTTGTGACTTCATTTACCTTTGAAGATCACACTCAAAATTTCCCTTTTATTTCACTTGTATAAAAACTTTTGTAAGAAGAGAGAATAATATATGTTAATCTGTTCCAGCTCCCCAACTAAAATGACCTTAGATGACATAAGGAACATATTAAACCACCACAAATGACAGTGAGGATAAGGGATGAAAGGTGATGCAATTCTCCATTTTATTCTTCTTTCCTCTTTTTTTGGATGGGTTTAAAACATTTTTTCCAGACAGACCTCCTCTCAGGGAAAAGTTTTTAAGGGACAGTTATGGGGAATGGGAAGTTTTGTGGGGTTTTTCCCTACTAAGAAGAAAAGGAATAAGGTTTCTGGCAGCCCCAGAATTTTTTTTAGAACACAGGAAACAAAAACGACATCCTGGCCATGGCTGGTCTTAACATTACTATTAACATTACCTCAGATAAACCAAAACTAGAACTACCTAAAAACAAAAAGAAAAATAAATAGGCGAGAACTGTCACATGAGGACTAAGAGTATCTGAAATAATTCACTAGTAGCATGGGAAGCCTATAAAACAGACAAGTGAGAGAGGAAAATGGGGAGAGTTAAGCCTAATCATAGATTCAACTCTTCATTGACATTTTTTAAGTCCAGAACCATCCAAGTATATGTTCTGGATGAAAGTAGAGACAGAGAGATAGATCAACAGATAGATATAGTCATATAGACAGAGAAAAGGAAAATGAGAGTTCCAAATAAATAAATAAAAATAGATTTAATGGGCCAGAACTCTGGAGAAATATACTTAAGCAAGGATTCTTACAACAAGGCGTTAACTCAGTGGAATTGATAAGACAATGGTTATCTAGTTTAGCATGGTGATTAATAGTTCTCTAATTCAGTACATGTACTTACTACTTAATATAGTTCTACAATATTGACACCTATTCTACAAGATTCATACCTATGATGATGTAATTACAATAGAGTATATAAGCTGGGTCAAACTCAGCTAGAGACATTCATTCCATCTCCCACCTTTGTGGTGGCAGGAGGCTGGAGCACAAGCCCTGGGACTCAGACATTCATTCCATCTCACACCATCGTGGTGGCTCTCCACTTCTCCACTGAAACCAAGACTCCAGAGGACCTTTAGAAAGCTAGTCCAGGCCCCAAGCAAGGAGACAAGACTTTGAAGGCGACTGTAAAGAATTTGGACTTTATCCCTCACTATTCTCATGGTGATTACTCTGCTGAAATGAAGGATGGTCCCAAAGACCTCCAGAAAACCAATCAGAACATTATAGACAGAGACTATAATCCTTCAATCACCACAGAAGTTATTAATGCAGAGGTGCTTGTTTTAAATTACTTTTTTTTGGAAAACTGGAATGGAATCATATTTCTAAGAGAAAGTGTACTGATATTATTTATGTTCCCTTTTTTTATTTCTGTCCCAATTCAAGGCTTACTATTTCAATCGTGTTACTCCTTCATATAATGCACCATTGAAGTCTGAAACACGAATAAATAAGCAGAAATTCCCCATTTCTTTAATGGATGGGGATAAACAAATGTAGGCAAATTCAAAGTCATCACTACAAGTCCATTTAAGTTGAACTTAAGTCCAATAGGATCCAGGCTGTACATTAGTAGATCAAATCAGTAGTAGTTTCTCAATTTTAGAAATGCCATATATAATTGAAGACTTGAGAACTGTGATACTGGGAAAGAAGGGGAAAAAAGTAGAGATAAGATAATAGTGAGGGCAAGTCTCTGGAATGAGGAAAATTTGATTGGGGGAAAGGATACTTCATGGTCAAGAAGAAAAATTATTGAACTGGGAAGTCTAGAGACCTATAATCTTATGTCATTTCTGACACTAACTGGTGAGGATAGTGGCCATTCTGAAGAACTAAAGTCATCATGACCTGAGAGGAAAGAACATATGGACTCTGGAGTCTGAAGCCAGAAATCTCTCATGCTCAGCCTGTGGCAGAGCAACTCTGACCTCTCTCCTTCAGCCCTCCAATCCCTGCCTATGATTACCTCACCACCACTCATTCAGCAAGCACCAATCCTGAGCAGAGACAGCACGAATAGGTAATTAGCCTTAAGTGCTCTGTTGTCTTAAATTCAAGTACACCTTTCAGAGTTTCAGCTCTCTATAACTAACTAGATGTGTAAATTGGTCAAGTGCCTCCATCTGGATGTCTGGATCTCTGTCTCATCTCCTTAAATGCAAAGAATAACTTTGGTTAGTAGATTTGTAATAAAAATTTAACCAGACCTGTGATTTTATCCTTATGTGAGATAAGGAACTCCCAATTCTTATGAAAATCAACATGTAATCAGCAGTTTATGTCCCAGAAGTTGCCTTGAGATATTGAAAAATCGACTGGTCCCAAAGCCAAGAGGATTAGGACTTATTGGCTTCGTACCAGACTTTCTATTCATTGTACCACACTGTTTCACATACAATGTTTGGTTAAAATCAGAGTTGTTAAGATAGAAGGTATTCATTAATCATCATATCTCTCTACCCCCTCAAAAAATACTGTGTACTAGATAATTTCCAAAGTATCTTTAAATTCTGATCTTCATATCATTAAATATCAAACATAAGAGAGATACATATGTGAATTTGTGAAGGATTTGTTATTCCATCTCTATGGAAAGTTCCTGTTGGAAGAAATCTATTTGTGATTTAATAGCTAAGGGAAAGGGATTTGTCTTAAGCAAATAAAAGATAAATGATTTAGTTAAGGTGGCAGAGCTCAATAAATGCTGAAGACAGGATGTTAATCCAAAGGCTGACTCTTAGTCCAATACTCTCTCTTCTTTTTCACAGTTCTTCTAGGATATATATGGAGAAGAGAATATAAAAAGGGAAAACAAAAGATCTGGCTTTGGAAGAGCTTATCAGCAAACACTCTTTGGTTCTCAAGAGTTTCCTGTCATCCAAGGACATAAAAGTTTTAGTATCTTCAATTGAGAAATAATAAAGCAATTGGAAGTTAGTTAACACTGAAGCAAATTTATGAGGCACACTATATTACCCTAGGTGCCAAAGAAATGATTCAAGGGACCATTTTCATTGTAGTAATAAAATGTGCTATTAAAATTTGGGGAACTTTTCAGAAAGTTTGAAATAGCAGAGAACTCAAAATGTTTCATTTCATTCAAACTACAAAATGACTTTATGACACTGTGCAGTTATCTGTAGTGTTGTACCAAATGGAAGTTCAAAGACTTTCCGACTGCACAATTACTGCATAGGTCTCTGAAATCCCAGGCTTTGAAGCATATTGATCCTATTTAGGATGAGATCTACAATTTTTTGAGACATATATTTGTGTTTAGAATCAATGGCTCTTCTCATCACCTTCTTTCCATAAGCTCTGCATTAATTTCTCTGGAATGACTTATAGATGTATAATGAGCCTTAAAAGTAAAAAGAGCAAGAGAAATTATAGATGTTCTACAAGAAGATGCTCCCCATGCCCATTAAAGGACATGATAGAGTGTAGATTAAATGAATTATTAATTAGCCACCATTAAAAAGGATTCATTAAGTTCTCACCATGTGCCAAGTCCTTTGCTAATGAATGGGTATGCACATGTAAAATCAAGAGACTCACCCAAGACATTATGTAACTTCTCAAGAAGCATACATTTTTTATTAAGACTTTTTATTTTCAAAACATATGCTAGGACAATTTTTCAACCTTGACCCTTGCAAAACCTTCTAATTCCCCCTTTTTTCCTTTCCCCTCCCCCAGATGGCAAGTAATCCAATATATATTAAACATGGTAAAAAATATATGTAAATTTAATATAGGCATACAAAATTATACAATTATGTTATTGCACAAGAAAAATCATATCAAAAAGGAAAAAAAAATTGGGAAGAAAATAAAATTCAAGCAAACAACAAAAGAAGTGAAAATGCAATGTTGTGATCCACACTCAGTTCCCACAGTCCTCTCTCTGGCCATAAATGGCTCTCATCGTAACAAAATTATTAGAACTGAACTGAATCATCTCATTGTTGAGAAGAATTAATCATTGTACAATCTTGCTGTTGCTGTGTACAATGATCTCTTAGTTCTGCTCATTTCATTTAACATTAGTTCATGTGAGTTTCTCCAGGCCTCTCTGAAATCATCCTATTGATCATTTCTTATAAAAGGATAATATTCTATAACTTTAATATAAAGTAACTTATTCAGCCATTCTCTAACTGATGGACATACACTCACTTTCCAATTTCCCACCACCACAAAAAGGGCTATCACAAACATCTTTGCACATGTGGGTCCCTTTCCCTCCTTTAAGATCTCTTTGGGATATAAGCCCAGTAGAAACACTGCTGGATCAAAGGGTATGCACAGTTTGATAACTATTTGGATATAGTTTGAAATTGCTCTCCAGATTGGTTGGATCACTTCACAATTCCAGCAATAATGTATTAATTTCTCAGTTTTTCCACATCCCCTCCAAAATTCATCATTATCTTTTCCTAACATCTTAGCCAAACTGAGAGATGTTTAGTGGTACCTTAGAGTTCTCTTGATTTGCATTTCTTTGATCAATAGTTATTGAGAGCACCTTTTCATATGACTAGAAATGGTTTTAATTTTTTCATCTGAAAATTACCTGTTCATATCCTTTGACCATTTATCAATTGGAAAATGGCTTGAATTTTTATAAATTTGAGTCAATTCTCTATATATTTTAGAAAAGAGTCCTTTATTAGAATTCTTGAATGTAAAAAAATATTTTCCCTAGGTATTATTTCCCTTCTAATCTTGTCTGCATTAATTTTGTTTGTACAAAAGCTTTTAACTTAATACAATCACAATTCTCTCTCTCATCAGAACCCTTAAATATAAAATGTTTTCCCAATTCATTATTTCCCTTCTAATCTTATCTGCATTGGTTTTGTTTGTAAAAAAAAATACCTTTTTAACTTAATATAATCAAAATTATCTATTTGTTCAGTAATGAGTTCCAGTTCATCTTTATTGACAAATTCCTTCCTTCTCCACAGATCTGAGAGGTAAACTATATTTTGTTCTTCTAGTTTGCTTATAATATCACTCTATATCTAAGTCATGAACACATTTCAACTTTATCTTGGTATGGGGTGTGTCAATGCCTAGTTTCCAATTTTTTCAGCACTTTTTGTCAAATAGTAGATTCTTATTCCAAAAGCTGGGGTTTGGGGATTTAAAACACTAGATTACTATAGTCACTACTATTTTGTCCTGTGAACCTAACCTCTTCCACTGAATGATTACTCTACTTCTTAGCCAGTACTCAATGATTTTAATTACTGCTGCTTTAGTTTTAGGTCTGGTATGGTAGGCCACTTTCCTTGGCATTTTTTTTCATCAATTCCCTTGAAATTCTTGACCTTTTGTTCTTTCAGATGAACTTTGTTATATTTTTTTCTAAATGTGTAAAACAATTTCTTTGGAGTTTGATTAGTCTGGCACTAAATGTGTAGATTAATTTAGATAATAATACTCTTATTATTAAATTCACTCAGCCTACACACAAGCACCTGATATTTTTCCAGCTGATTCGATCTGACTTTATATGTGTTGAAAGTGTTTTGTAGTTGTGTTGGTCTGCTTTGGCAGATAGACCCTCAAACATTTTATATTATTTAGTTATTTTAAATGGAATTTTTCTTTGTAGCTCTGGTTTTTGGATTTTGTTGGTAATATATAAAAATGCTGATGATTTATGTGAATTTATTTTGTATCCTACAACTTTGCTAAAGTTGTGGATTACTTTTTAGTTGATTCTCTAGAGTTCTCTAAATATACCATCACATCATCTGCAAAGAGTGATAATTTGGTTTTCTTATTACCTACTCTAATTCCCTTAATCTTTTTTTCTTCTCTTTTATTGCCAAAGCTAACATTTCTTATACAATATTGAATAGTAATGGTGATAATGGGTAACCTTGTTTCACTTCTAATGTTATCAGGAATGGTTCCAGTTTGTCCCCATTGCATATAATGTAATGGTTTTACTTGCTTGCTGATGGTTTTAAATAAATGCCACTAATCATTTTAAGGAAAACTCCACTTATTCCTATATTCTCTAGGCTTTTTAATCCCCTCCTACTTCCTTATAAAGTAAGACAAGTTTCTCTGTGAAATTAAATATGTCTAAAATTCTCTCTTTGAACTAAATTTGATGAGAATAAGATTCACACAATGTTCATCCCCTTTCTTCTTTCCCTCAGTTATAAGTTTTTGCCTTTTTTTCCAGTACAATCCTCTTTCTATTTCTAGTTTCTTATTTTTTAAATTATCATGGTAAAATCAAATTATGCATATGCTTTCTAAGTACCCATAACAGTGATATAGTTCTCAAAAGTTCTTTTCTTTTTTATGTTTTTATGCTTCTCTTAAGTTCTGTATTTGGGGATCAAAATTTTTTTTTTGTTCAGCTCTGGTCTTTTCATCAGAAATAAATGAAATTCACCTGTATCACTGAATGTCCATCTTATTCCTTGAAAGATGATGTTCAATTTATCTGGATAGTTGGTTCTTGGCTGTAATCCAAGTTCCTTTTCTTTTCAGAATATCAGATTCCAGGCCTTTTAATCCTTTAAGATGGAAGCTGCTAGGTCCTGAGTAGTCCTGATTTTGACTCCTCAATATTTCATTTTTTTCTTTATGATTACATGAAATATTTTTTTTCCTTGGTCCACTAATTCTGAAATTTAGCTATGATATTCCTTGGAGTTTTCATCTTGGGGCCCCTTTCAGGAGATTATCAGTGAATTCTTTTTTTTTTCTATCTTTCTTTCTTTTTGCTGAGGAATTTGGGGTTAAGTGACTTGCCCAGGGTCACACAGCTAGGAAGTATTAACTGCCTGAGGTTGGATTTGAACTCAGGTCCTCCTGACTTCAGCACCAGTGCTCTATACAATGTGCTATCTAGCTGCCCCAGTGAATTCTTTTGATGACTATTTTACCTTATGATTCTAAGCCATCAAGCCAGTTTTCCTCAAAGATTTCCCAAAAGATAATGTCTAAGATCTTTTTCTTTCATGGTTTTCAGGAAGTCCAATAATCATTAGATTGTCTCTCTTCTAGATCTATTTTCCAGGTCAATTGTTTACCAATGAGGTATTTTACATTTTCTTTTTTTTTTGGTTTTGTTTTACTGATATTTGCTATCTCATTGAATCATTGATTTCCTTTTGTTCAGTTCTCATTTTTAGTGAATTGTTTTCTTCAGTTACCTTTTTTAGCTCCTTTTGTATTTGGCCAATTGAATTTTTAAATGTGTTGTTTTGTTCTATGGATTTTTTCCCCATTTTACAAATCCTGGTTTTCAAGGAGTTGTTTTCTTTTTTTCCATTTAATCAAGTCTATTTTGTAAGGAATTATTTTCTTTTTTTCCATTTCATTCAGTTTATTTTGTAAGGTGTTTTTTTCAGATAATTTCTGTGTTTCCTTTTCCAAACCCTCTTGCAAATTTCCCACTTCCTTTCCCAATTTTCTTTCTAACTCTCTTTTAAGATCCTATTTGATTTCTTCCAAGAGAGGCTTGTGAGATGGAGGCCAATTCATATCACCCTTTGGGGCTTTATCTGGAGACAATCTGCTTTTAGTGTCCTCAGGGTTTGAAATCTGTTCTCTTTCTCCATAAAAACCTATCTATGGTCAAAGTTGTATTTGATTTTTTGCTCATTTCTTTAAAATGTTAAGGCCTGCTTTTAGAGTACAAGGGAGATTGTCCAAGCTTCCTTCCTAGTATAAGCCACAGTGGCTAGTACTAGGAGGAGGTAGCTGGGTTCTACAATATGCTGGGGTTTATGGACTCACTATTTGCCTTTTGTATTTGTGTTGCATATCTTAAAACGTATTTGCTGATCTACTGGCTTGCAACCAGGACAAAGTTACCAACATTGCTATATGTTTCTTTCATTATATTCCCAGGGCCACAGGACACTACACTGCTCAGGGTCTCTGCACTGCCTGTATTCAGGTGCCTGAGCTCAGCTGCCTGTTCTCTTCCTTCCTCTCTCCATGCCCCATTGAAAGAGACCTTTTATGAAGATCTTCCAAATTATGTTCTCCTGGAAATTTATTATACTCCAAATATTTGTGAGTTCACTGCCTCTCCAAAACCAATTCAGAGGCTTGATTTGGTGTTAATTCAAGGGATATGGGGAGAGTTCAGAAAAAGGCATATTTCCTCTCTGCCATCTTAGCTCTGTCCCTCAAGAAGCATACTTTCTAAAAACAAGGGAAAAGTACATACCTAGGAGTGATGGCTAAGGAATCATAATCTGGTCTATGAAAGCACAGTATAGCAAGTGGTTCTACAAGATAATTAACTGAAATCCACTTTCCAGAAGAAACTGTAGTGTTGATTTGATAATAGTTCTCAAGTAAGATGTGGTATAAGATAGTAGATGTTTATTGGAAGGGAATTTACTTAAGTATAAAGACTATTTCCTGACTCCTTGTATTTCCAGTGTTTATTATAATGCCTACAGTATTGAGCAAGTAATGAATATTGAACTAATGCTAAAGGAAGACAAAGTGATTTTCTTTGGATAGATGTTTTGACATCTATCAGACTGTCCATTTAGAAATGAAGGAAAAAGCTGAGATGCCTCTGAGGCCTCTGAGGCCCCAAAGCAGTGATTTCCACTTTTCTTTAGAATACGAGAACACCTTTCTGTCACTTTTTTTTTTAAATTCTGAGTGGAAAGATTCATGAATCATTTCAAAAAAGCTACTATGAATATAGCTGTCCTTTTAAATAAATTTGCATTTTCTTAATCATAGCAGTATCAACCTCCACTTTGTATTTGTGGAAAAGACATTAAATTTGGAGTCTCCTTCTAACCTATTTCTCCCTTATTTTATTTTCCACTTTCCTCTCATCTTCTTTTTCTTTTCCTCCTTCTGCTCCTTCTTTTCATTCTCCTCTTCTTTCTCTTTTTTAGACCTTTAAAATCAATGTGTTCTATTCCAGACAAATCCAAATAAAGTCCCAAAAAGTGGAATTAAGGATTTTTGATGTTGTTGTTGTTTTATTTTGTTTTGTTTTGTAAGGCAGTTGGGGTTAAGTTGGGGATAAGTTGGGACTTGTCCAAAGTCACACAGCTAAAAAGTGTTAAGTGTTTGAGGCTGAATTTGAACTCAGGTCCTCCTGACTCGAGGGCTAGTGCTCTAACCACTGCATCATCTACCTGCCTCAAGGTTTAGCCTCTTGCAAGAAATTTTGCATACCTTTCTTCAAAATTATTTTGGTAAGCGTAACTTTTCCTCATGTAGAATTCATTTCTGATAGATTTAGGGGGGGGGTTGTTATTTTTGATGAAATAAAAATTCCCCAGAAAGGACTTGCTGTTTCTCATTATAATCAATGTTTTTCTTTTCTCTTGAGCAAAATTGGCTGTTTATTCAGTGGGCATCAGTCAGGTAAACATCCCTCTATCCCCTCCCAGAAGATGCTAAGAAAAGGCTTAGAATGATAAAAGAGTATCAGCAATATCTCCCATATTCCTTAGGGTTAGTAGCTTTAACATATCTCACAGAAAATTCATATTTGAATTTTGAAAGAGAGCAGAGGCCTTAATAATTGGAATGGAGATCCAGACTCCCTGGAGTTGATGGGGGATCAAGGTGCTATACAGGAATTTTATATTACTAAGGCCTCTGAAACAGTCATGAATACATAAAAATATAAATAACTATCTGGAAGGAAAATGTCAGGTTTAGCCTAGTTGACCCCAAATAGATTAATCACCTAATTCTATTCATCAAGTACCTATTAAGCAACTATTTTTTTGTCAGGTATAAAGCTAGACACTAGAGATGTCAAGACAAAAAGGAAGTAGTCCCTGCCCATAATGAATTTTCATTTTGTGGACAAGAATACATGTATATGCATATAAACAACTCGGGAAAAAATAAATACAAATTAGGAGGAGAGATGAGAAATGAGGATCTTCAGCAATCACTAAGAGATGTAGGACATGTCACTTGAGCTGAGCTTTGAAAGCAGCTAAAATTTCTAAATGGTGAAGAAGACAGGCATTCCAAACCTGGGGTACAATTTGCAAGAAAAAATAACCTGTGTAAAAGGGAGACTATGCCAGATGGAGACTAATTCCAATTTATCCAAGGTGAGAGCCATTCTCATAGCTCAACAAACCTAAAGGCCCAAATGAACACCTCTTTTAGTTTATTCATCTAAGATTAAAAATTATATTTAAATGCCATACCTACCACATGTTGAGCCACAAGTAGGGAGAGAGGTATTATTTCATGTTAAACAGAGGTAAAGTGTATGAACTGCATACCTGATTCCACATTCAGTTACTAAGAAAACAATGATGCTTTTCATGCCTTGAAAAAAAGTTGACATTATTTATGGAAAAAGTCTCTAGCTGGAAGATCACAGCAAATGCACTAGGAGATACTCTCCAGCATGAAAGATGTTGGATTATAGAGATTATACTGTAACATGCTGTCACCAACAATTAGACCACAGCCAGGCCTCTTCCATAGATATGTACCTAATTTGTTCATGTATTTTCTCCTCTTCCCTATCTCTGCCTCTACCCTACAACTACCATGATCAATGATATACTTTCCTCTCCTGGAAGGCTACCATTGGTATTAGAAGAATAAGAGTACCAGAAATTGAAAAGAAATAATTTATGGGAAATAGAAAAGGAAGAGAAAAGTACAAAATGTTGCTTATCAATTATTCTAATATTTTTCTTAAGTGATTTAGAAAATCAAAATGGCATAATAAATGGATAACTAGCCTTGAAATCAGGAAAGGCCAAGAACAAGGACTCTCTTTTGCACATATTGATTATGCAACCTGAATCTCTCAGTATTCAAGGCAATTCCCTACAGTGCAAGAAAAATGAGATTTGGATTGACCTTCATGGCAAGAGTGTCTTATGAGGAATTCTTTAAGCCAATGAAATCATTAAAGATCATGAAATCATATGGACAGTCCCTATGTAATATATGGATGTACATTACTATTCATTTGTATCTATCTATAATCTATATTTAGAAATATATGTACAGAGAGGGAGGCAAAAAGACAGAAAGGGGGAAAAACAAAAACAGATTGAGTAACAAAAAATGAAAGAGAGAAAAAAGGAATTAATGTAGTCAGGTAACATCACATTTAACAAGATAAATACTTCACAAGTCTTCAGCTAAAGTATAAGTCCATCTGTTTGACTTATCTTTCTACATAAATTCTATTTTGTCTTAATCATGATTGATCCATCAGAGACCAATGAAGTTAGTTTATAGCTCTGGCTTTAATAAAAGAAAACGTTGTATTTGGATAAGGGAAATATGTACTAGCCTTTAACACTTTCTCGAATTTATGGTGAAGAAGCAATACTATTCAATCCCAAATAGCTGGCACCAACTTACAATACAATACAAGACAGAAAACTAACATCTTAGAATAATACTAATGTAATATGTAAAATATCACAGATCAGTAAGAAAAGTATGAAAAGAAAGAAAAAAATCTCTAATTAAAATAAATTTTGTTAACATGACTACTTTGCATTGCTATTTTTTTTTGCATGTATGCATGCATGAGCTAGTAGGTGAGGGGAAGACAAAAAGATGAAAGTTGTTGCCCTCCAGTTATCTGCAATCTTCAAAGAATGATAACAAATACAAAAATAACCACAACACAAAATAAACCTATATTTGAGAATTAAGAATTTTTTTTATTTAAACAAACATGCATTAAGAACTAGATATGTGAAGAGAATATTAGTAGGCACTAATAGAGATACATGACTTAGATTAAGAATTGGATCATAGGACACAAGATTTTTGTCAAATTCCCTCATTTTGCATATAAAGAAATGAATCCCATAGAGGTTTACCCTGCATCATACAGGAAATAAGTTAAAAATCTGGATTTGAGCCCAGATCATCTGATTCCTAATTTAGCTTTCTAATAATGACAAAACAGTGTCATAAGGCTTAGAAAAGTATTTCCTCACAGTATCCCTACAAGGGAGAGTATATTATTGTCCCCATTTTACAGGAATCTGGGATTCAGAAAATCTAAATGTTGTGGTCAGGAATAAAATGATTCCTGTTTTAACAAGCTTAGAATGGACTATATTTGGAATTCCTGAACATATCACTAGCATAATTGGAGTTAGGGAGAGTCAAACCATTAATTAACACAGCATGGAATCTATCTGAATAGGCTTAACAGGCTATCATCACAGACTCACCTTTATGGGAATACTATTTTCTTCCTCTGGTGCAGTCATTTTTCAGATATGTCTGGCTTTTCATGACCCCATTTGAGATTTTCTTGGCAAAGATTCTGGAGTAGTTTCCATTTCCTTCTCCAGCTCAGTTTATATATAATAAAAAAAAATTGAGGCAAATAGGATTAAGTGACTTTCCCAGGATTACACAGCTGATGATTTTCTGAGATCAGATTTAAAATGAGGAAGATGAATCTTTCTGACTCTAGACCCCACACTTTATTCACTGCATCCACCAGCTATCCTTCCTCCCTCTGGGTAAAGTACTAAATACAGTCATAGCATATGAGATACCCAGAAAAGAAAACATGGACAAAATACTTTGCTATCCCAGCTGCCTTGGATAGCTTAATGGGCCAGACAAACTAGACTCAGCACATAGGAACATTCATTTCAGAGAAATGCCCTGCCAAAATCAGCAGTATAGTAATATCCTTCATGAGCCCCAGATGGTTTAGTGAGTTTGATTCTCCACTTCACAAATAGCCAAATCCAACTAAATTCATCACAGTTGTAGCCATTCCAGTATCACCAATAGTGCTCATGACTGCTAATCCCTCTAGAACTTCCCAACATCAAACAATAGTAACAACATAATCACAAACTATACCTTGTATCTACTGACAGCCCCATCAATTACTTTAGCCACAAACCTGGCAGTCTAGTATATAATAAGGTGTAAATATACATGATAATGAGGAGGAAGAAGGAGGAGAGGAGGAAGAAGAAGTGAAGAAGGAGAAAGAAAAGGAGCAGGAAGAAAAATCTGTCTAGTCTTTTAAAGTTTCCAAAGCAACTTAACATATCTCCTTTGAAAATAACACTAATACTGTGAGACAGATGTCATTCATTACAGATGATTAAACTGAATTTGAGAGAGGTTAAATAGCTTCCCCACTATCATATAACTAGTGAATGCCTGGAGCAGGATTTGAACTACATTGCTCCTCCTTTCATATATGGCAGTCTATTCACTATGCCACCTATCTTTCAGATAGTTATAATAGACCACATAAAATAGAAGTTTTAGAGAACCAAGAAACAACTATGTGGGATCCAAAATGGAATTTTATTACTAAGAGAGATAAATTGAAGAAAACAACATGGAGGAACTGGCATTTAAAATGGGTTTTAAAGACTAGAAAGAAAATTCAAGAGATGAAAGACAAACAAAGAGATTATTTCAGTTATAGGGAATGATGAACTGCATAAAAGTGAGGAACCAAAGTGACTATACTAGTTTAAATATATATATATATATATATATATATATATATATATGGATCCAGTGTAAATACTTATGTTATTTTTTTTTTTTACTATTATAGCTTTTTATTTGCAAGTTATATTTCAGTTATAGGAATGATGAAGTGCATAAAAGTGAGGAACCAAAGTAACAATACTAGTTTATATATATATAGAGATAGATAGATAGATCCAGTGTAAATACTTATGTTATTCTTTTTTTTTTTTTTTTTTTTTTTTTACTATTATAGCTTTTTATTTGCACGTTATATACATGGGTAATTTTACAGCATTGACAATTGCAAACCTTTTGTTCCAATTTTTCCCCTCCTTCCCCCCATCCCTTCCCCGCGATGGCAGGTTGACCAATACTGAACAAATAGAAATGAATGATTCATTGAGACTTCAAGAATCAATCAAGCAAAACAAAAATAAATAAATAAATAAATAAAATAAAAAATAAAAAAAATGTTAAATATGTACTTGGAAAAACAACAGACCTGGAAAATAGATCTAGGAGAGATAATCTGATGATTCTTGGACTTCCTGAAAATTATGATGAAAAAAAAGAGCATAGACACTATTTTACAGAAAATCATCAAAGAAAACTGCCCAGATGTAATAGAATCAGAAGGTAAAATAGGCATTGAAAGAATTCATGGAACACCTTCTGAGAGAGATCCTAAAATAAGAACTCCAATGAATATTGTGGCTAAATTTCAGAACTATCAGAATAAGGAAAAATATTACAAGCAGCCAGAAAAAAAAATGCAAATACCGAGGAGCCACAATAAGGATCACTGAGGATCTAGCTGCATCCACATTAAAGGATTGAAGGGCCTGGAACCTGATAACCTGAAAGGCAAAAGAAATTGGAATGCAACCAAGAATAAACTACCCAGCTAAGCTGGGAATTTTCTTCCAGGGAAGAAGATGAACCTTTAATGAAACAAGTGCATTCCATTTGTTTCTAATGAAAAAAACAGAACTAAAGAAAAAAAAATTTGACTGCCAACTAAAGGACTCAAGAGAAGCAGAAAAAAGTAAAAAGAACTCTTGAGAAATGTATTCTTGTTATAGACATACATAAAGAGTGCATGTATAATTTGATTTTATGAATATAATATAAAAAGGGAAGTAGAAGTGGAATGGGGATAGTATCAGAAAAAGGGAAAGGGGGAGATAAAAAGAGAGAAACTACATCCCAGGAAGAGGCAAAGAAAACCTATCATATCTGAGGGAATTTAGGGAGGAGGGGAACATTATGTGAATCTTACTCTCATCAGATTTGGCTCAAAGAGAAAATAATTGACATATTTGGTTTACAGAGAAATTTCTCTCACCTCATTAAAAAGTGAGAGAAGAAAAAGGGAAAAGGAAAAGAGTAATAAGAGAAAGGTATAAGAAAGGGGAAGGTACTCAAAGAGGATAGAAGGAATTCTAAGGAGAGAGAGCTTCGTGAGGTAAGTGGTTCCCATAAGTTTAATACTGGGAAGGGGAGTAAGGAGGGTAAGAAAAGAAAAGCATGATCTGGGGATAATAAGATGGCAGGAAATACAAAAACAGTCATTTTAACCATAAAAGTGAATGGGATCCCATAAAGCCAAGGTGGATGCATACTGGATCAAAAGCCAGAACCCTACAATATGGTGTTTACAGGAAATACATTTAAAGCAGAGTTATACATACAGAGGAAATGTAAAAGGCTGAAGCAGAAACTATTGTGCTTCAGGTGAAGTCAAAAAATCAAGGGTAGACATCCTTCTCTCAGATCAAGCAAAAGCAAAAATTGATCTAATTAAAAGAGATAAGGAAGGAAATTATATCTTGCTAAAGGGTAGCATAGACAATGAAGCAATATCAATACTAAACATATATGCACCAAGTGGTATAGCATCTAACTTCCTAAAGGAGAAGTTAAGAAAGTTGCAAGAAATAGACAGCAAAACTATAATAGTGGGAGATCTCAAACTTGTACTCTCATAATTAAATAAATCAAACCACAAAACAAATAAGAAAGAAGTTAAAAATGGTAAATAGAATATTAGAAAAGTTAGGTATTATACACTTTTGGGGAAAACTCAATGGAGACAGAAAGGATTACACTTCCTTCTCAGCAGTTCATGGAACCTATACAAAAATTACCATATATTAGGACATAAAGACCTCAAAATTAAATGCAGAAAGGCAGAAATAGTGAATGCATTCTTTTCAGATCACAATGCAATAAAAATATATTCAACAAAAAGCTAGGGATAAATAGACCAAAAAGTAATTGGAAACTAAATAATCTCATCCTAAAGAATTATTGGGTGAAGCAGCAAATCATAGACACAATTAATAATTTCACCCAAGAAAACAACAATGATGAGACCAATGCATCCCAAGCGGTAATAAAGGGAAATTTTATATCATTAGATGCTTCCTTGAATAAAAGAGAGAAACAGAAGATCAATGAATTTGGCTTGCAGCTTAAAAGCTAGAAAAATACCAAATTAAAACTTCCCAAGCAAATACTAAACTTGAAATTCTAAAAATTAAAGGAGAAATTGATAAAATTGAAAGTTTTAAAAAAAACTATTGAATTAATAAATAAAACTAAGAGTCAGTTTTATAAAAAAAACAATAAAATAGATAAACCTTTGGTAAATCTGATTAGAAAAAGGAAAGAGGAAAATCAAATTGTTAGTCTTAAAAATGAAAAGGGACAACTTTCCACCAATGAAGAGGAAATTAGAGCAATAATTAGAAGTTACTTTGCCCAACTTTACACCAATAAATTTGAGAACCTAAGTGAAATGGATGACTACATTCAAAAATATAGGCTTCCCAGATTAACAGAGGAGGAAGTAAATTGCTTCAATAGTCCCATTTTAGAAAAAGAAATAGAACAAGCTATTAATCAACTCCCTAAGAAAGAATCTCCAAGATCAGATGGATTTACATGTGAATTCTTCCAAACATTTAAAGAACAATTAACATCAATGTTACATAAACTATTTTTAAAAATAGGGAATGAAGGAGTCCTACCAAATTCCTTTTGTGACACAGACATGGTACTGATACCTAAACCAGGTAGATTGAAAACAAAGAAAGAAAATTATAGGCCAATCTCCCTAATGAATCTTGATGTTAAAATCTTAAATAAAATATTAGCAAAAATTTACAGAAAATCATCTCCAGGATAATATACCATGACCAAGTAGGATTTATACTAGGAATGTGAGATTGATTCAAAATTAGGAAAACTATTAGCATAATTGACTATATCAATAACCAAATTAAGAAAAATCATATGATCATCTCAATAGATGCAGAAAAACCATTTGATTAAATCCAGCATCCATTCCCATTAAAAACACTTGAGAGTATAGAAATAAATGGACTTTTCCTTAAAAAAATCAGTAGCATCTATTTAAAACCATCAGTAAGCATCATATGTAATGGAGATAAACTGGAACCATTCCCAATAAAATCAGAAGTGTAACAAGGTTGCCCACTATCACCATTACTATTCAATATGGTATTAGAAATGCTAGTTTAGGCAATGAGGTGAGTAAGAGATTAAAGGAATTAGACTAGGTAACAAGGAAACCAAATTATCACTCTTTGCAGATGATATGATGATATACTTAGAGAACCCCAGAGATTCTACTAAATAGCTATTAGAAATAATCCACACCTTTAGCAAAGTTTCAGGATACAAAATAAACCCACACAAGTCATCAGCATTCTTAAATTTTCTACAAATGTTACCATACCTATCTTTTACAAAATTCTATTTACCTCCTTAACTATTTTCTTGTTTATTTTATAATTTGATTTATCTAGTTCTGATAGAGCAAGATTGAGATAGAGCAAGTTTTGCTATTTCTTCTTGTAACTCTCTTAACTTCCCCTCCAAGTGGTATGCTATATCACTAAGCGCATATATGTTTAGTGTTGATATTAGTTCATTTTCAGCAAGATGTAGTCTCCTTCCTTATATCTTTTAATTAGATCTATTTTTGCTTTTGCTTGATCTGAGATCAGGAGTACTTGCTACCTCTACATTTTTTTTTTTTTGCTTCATCTGACATATACTAAATTCTGCTCTGGGCTTTAACCTTTATGCTTTATGTATTTGTGTTCTTCAAATATGTTTCTTTTAAATAACATATTGTAGGATTCTGACTTTTAACCCAGTCTTTGACCCCATTCTGTTTCATGAGAGAGTTCATCCCATTTACCTTCACAGTTAAAACTGAGAACTATATTTCCCACCATTCTATTTTTCCCAAGTTATACCTTGGTCTTTCCTTTCCCCATTTCCCTCTTCCCTAGTTTTTTGCTTCTGACCACTACTTTCCTCAATTTGTCTTCACCTTTTATAGCCCCTACCCCGTTTCTTTTCCCTTTCCCTTCTACTTTTGTTCTCTGTTCTATTAGCCTCCTCCTTTCCTTTCCAATTTCCTTGCCTACTTCTCTTTACAATGAGACAAGTTTCTATTTCAACCTAAATATGTCTGACATTCTTTCTTTGAGCCAAATCCAAAAAGATTAAGGTTTAAATAATGCTCATTCTCCCTTTCTTCTTTTTCTCAACTTTAATAGGTCTTTTTGTTTCTTCTTCTTAAGTAGTTTACCAAATTTTATCTCCCCTTTACTCTTCTTCCTGTTCAATCCCTTTTTCATCCCAGTTTTTTTTGTGTGTGTGTGTGTTATCACAACCAACTAAAAATATACTTATGCCCTCTAAGTGTATAGCTAACAAAGATACAGTCTCAAGAGTTAAACATATCTTACTATGAAGGGTTGTAAACATTTTAACATTTAAAAATATTGTTTGTTTTCTCTTTTTATCTTCTTATGCTTCTCTTGAGTTCTGTATCTGAAGATCAAATTTTCTATTTACCTCTAGTCTTTTCATTAAAAATAATTGAAAATCCACTATTTTTCATTTTTCCCTTGAAAGACCAAGCTACTTTGACCTTCAGAATATCATATTCCAGTCTCTTTGATCCTTTAAAGTGGAAGCTGCTAGATTCTGGTCAATCCTGATTGTAGCTCCTGATATTTGAATTGTTTCTTTCTGACTATTTGCAGGGTTTTTTTCTCCTTGGTTTGATAATTCTGGAATTTAGCCACAATATTCTTTGGAGTTTTCATTTTGGGGTCTATTTCAGTGGATTCTTTCAGTGGCCATTATACTTTCTAGTCCCAAGATACTGGGGCAGATTTCTCTGATGATTTCTTAAAAGATGTTGTTGAGACTCTTTTTTTCATTGTAATTTTCAGATAATAAAATGATTCTTAGATTGTCTCTCCTGGATTTATTTTCTAGATGAGTTATTTTTTCAATGCTGAATTTTATATTTTCTTATATTTTTTTCATCTTTTGATTGTTTTTGAATGATTCTTGATGTCTCATTCAGTCATTTACTTCCATTTTTTCAGTTTTAGAGATTTTTTACCTCATTTTGCATTTAGTCATTGAATTTTAAAATTAGTTGTTTTGTTCATTGGATCCTTTTTCATTCCAGCAATTCTATTTTTGGAGGGGAATTGTTCTCTTTATCCATTTCACCAATTGTATTCTTAAGAATTTGTGTTTTTCAGACAATTCCTGTTTACTTTTCCAAAACTATCATTTTATTTTCCCATTTTTCTTCTCACTCTCTTTTCAAATTCTTCCAAGAGAACTTTTTGAGTTGGAGATCAACCCATACCACCCTTTGAGGCTTCATATGTAGGTGTTTTGCCTTTAGTGTCCTTTTGTTTTTAGATCTGTTATTCCCCATTTCTACAATAGCTATTTATAGTCAGAGTGCTTTTTGTTTTTTGTTAATTTTTAAATGTTGAGGTCTGCTCCTAGAGTAAAAGGAAGGTTATCCCAAGCTTCCTCTACAGAGGACAGTGACTTTATTCTATCCTGGGGCTGATGCTGCCAATTTCTTTCCCATGCTAGATGGGTGTGGCCAAATCTTGTTTGTTATGCTGGGATTCAGGACCACACTGCCTTTTGTAGTTACTTTGGAGGTCTCACTCAGCTAGTCTGCTGATCCAATTGCTTTTGATCCAGGACAGAGTAGCCAATGCTGCTGTATTTTGGATAAGAGTCTGGCTAAATTGCTTGTGCACAGGATCTCTCTGCTCTAGGCCTCCCTGTGCTGCACTGTATTGGGTTGCATCCCCCCTGCCCAAATGAGACAGATGTTTCTTGAAGTCCTTCCAAAATATTTTCTGCTGAAAATTTGTTACACTCCAAATGTTTATGTGTTCTGTCACTACAAAATCTATTCAGAGACTCAATCTAGAATTGATTCTGAGGGAAGCCAGGAAGAGCTCAGGGAATGTCTTGTTTACTCTCAGCCATCTTAGCTCCTTCCTCCCTACAAATTTCTTTAAGGTAAAATAGTTCGTCCTATAAAAATAAATTACATTAAAAAATCAATTTACTCCTCCAAACATTAGGACTGACTTAACTCAACACTTTTTTCTTCATATATCTCTGGTCTTAAATTCCTTCCATTCACATAGCACATATAGTCACCAGTCCTAGAATTTAGTAGATATTCTTTGTGAGATGATGTAGTAAAAACTTCATTACCAGGCAAACCACTGTTTTAAGAGCTTTCTTTCTTTTATCTGAACTTGTTCTCAAATGAAAGTATCAGAAATATGGTACACCAAACAAATCAATTTTTAAAAATAAAAGTCATTCCCCAAACGATAAATGATCAAACGATATGAACACAGTCTTTAGATGAATAAGTCAAAGCTATTAATACTCATTAAAATACTCTAAATCACTACTAGAAAAATGTAAAGTAAAAGTACTCTGAGGTACCATCTCATATCCATTATTTTGGCTAAGATGACAGAAAAGGAAAATGCCATATATTGAAAAGTATATGAAGAAATACCCTTTGATCTATGAATAACACTAGTAGATCTGTACCCTAAGTTTATTAAAGAAAAATTAAAAGGACCAATATACACAAAAATATGTTGTATATTATTGTGATGGAATACTATTGTGATACAAGAAATGATGAAAGAGATGGTTTCACAAAAACCTGGGGAGACTTACATGAACTGATACAAAGTAAAGTAAGCTGAAACAAGAAAATAATTCATATTGTAAGAGCAATATTTTAAGGAGAGTCAACTTTGAAAGTCTTAATGACTTTGACGAATGCAATGATTGACTATAATTCCAAAGGATTTTTGATGTAATCCCATTACCAGGGAGAAAATTGATAAATTCAGATAGAAGACAATTTTTCCTTTATGTTTCTCACTTCAGGGGAATAATTAATATAGAAAAGTTTTACATGATTCTGTATGTATAATAATATTATATTTCTTGTTTTCTTAAAGGAGTAAGGCATGGATGGAGGGACATAATTTATATATATAATATATTATATTGTATATATATATATATATATATATATGAGAGAGAGAGAGAGAAAGGAGGGGAGAGAGAGAGATAGGGAAAGGGAAGGAGAGGAAGGGAGAGAGAGAGAAAGAGGAAACTTCTAACATAGTGGGTTGCCTGGTAATAAATTTTCTCATACTTCATCTCTCAAAGTACATCTAAATCCTAAGAGCTATAGCAATGTGAGCTACATTAATGGAAGGAGTGGAAGACAAGTTACATATACTAATATATGTTTATGTATGTATATATATGTGTGTGTGTATATTTGTGTATATATGTGCATTTCCATATATGTGTGTGTATACATATGTTTTAAAGAAAGAAAAATTGTCTACTTAACATGCCCATACTTGAACTCTTTCCAGTTTGGTAGGCCCTAACTGTGTGACACTGGGCAATTCTTTTTTTACTCAACATATTTATTTTACAAATTATAAAATATTTTTTTCTTCCTCTTATCTATCTCTATCCCTGAAAAAAATTAAACCTATGTAAACTAATTTTTTTAGGAAAATCATTTAACAACAGTACCTAAGCTTCCTATTTTGTAAAATGAGAGAGGATTTGTTAGCGTCTAATGTCCCTTCACAATTTATGGTCTTATGATTTTAATTGCAGGTATAGCCTTTGAAAATCCAGAGACACTTTCAACTCAAATTCAATTCAATAAATATCTGTTAAGTATTTACTATGTATTAGGCAATGTGCTAAATAGTAGGGATAAAATTAAGAAAAAGAAACACAATATTTGCTCAAAATGAAGTTACAAAGAAAGAGGGAGTAACACCATAAGTTGGTTATAGCACTAGAGCATCTTTTTTTCTGTGGAATCAAAACAACCAGAACTAGAAGAGGACTTTCCTCTCTTAGATTGCTTCCTAATTTCAATTTTGTGAATTTACTAAATCTTAGCTTTTAATTTTATGAATTAAGTTCCACTTATTTGCTTTGAGGGGCAGCTGGGTGGCATAATTTACAGAGCACTAGGCCTAGAGTCAGGAAGATCTGAGCTCATTTTAGCCTCAAACATCTACTACCTGTAGGAGTGACTAGTTAAGTCACTTAACCCTGTTTGCCTCAGTTATTCATCTGTAAAATAAGCAAGAGAAGGAAATGACAAATCACTCATTATCTCTGTCAAAAAAAAATGAAGTAACCAAAAGTTGAAAATGATTGAAAAATGATTAAACACCAACAATATTTTCATAGTAAACACTGAAGTCACTACATACAAATGATAATTGAAACCATGTGAGCCTGCAGATATGATTCATCTTTTAGATTAAAAGGATATTAAAGAAATCCAATATTCTTGAGATCCAAATTCAATTTATGTTGAGGTAAATTTTTTTTCTTGATTGAACATTAAATTAAAGTGTCTGCCCTTTACATAGATTGTGACTTCATCAGTACAGAAAAAAAAAAAAAAAAAAAAAAAAAAAAAAACAGGCTTTGAAAAGATGGCTCCTTTTTAAAGCATTGGCGGGAATTGTTTTATACATTGCAATTTTATTGTTTTCTAAATTTTTTGCATTAATTAATCTGTGAGATTGCTTTTGGTATATATTGAAATACATTCATCTACTGGAATTAGATGGTATGTCTTGTTACAATAGGGCTTACGAGCCATGAGTGTGAGGGTTGGCAATGTTTATATCATAAAATTGAAAGGATTTTTCTTGCCTTGAAACCACTGTTAATGTCTTATTTCATTGAATTCTGATCTATCAACCATGATTTAGATGTAAAATAATGTTCATGGAGAATGATAGACAAGGAAGAATGAATAGTAGGGTTGCAATCCCTGTTAAATATGATCAGGTCTAATAAATTGTTTACACTCTTACAACAATGATTCATGTTTTACTAAACTCTATCAACATCCTTTTCTTCTCTCAAAGAAAAGTCTTCAGAGTTGTAAATGAATTTACACTTGGGGAAAATTAATTTCAAAGGATAGAAACATGCAAATGATAAGCAATGAAAAAGATAGTTTAATTGAGGGGTACTAATAAAATATGAGTTCAAAAACTAACAGTCCTTAGACCTATAAGAACTATGTAGTAAGACAAGCCTAAAAGGGAGGTGCCATTGCAATAGGATCTTTTTATCTCTAGTCTGATGAATGATGAGATCCTTTGACTCTAGAAATCCAAGAGATGGGGCTTAAAGAAACATGGATATATGTTCTCCCAAAGAGAAAGTGCCCCTGACTGTCAGTTTCCTGGAATAAAGCCCCATGTGTTATATGATAATTACAGTTTAAGCATTAGGTTCTAATTCCAACTCTGCTGTTAATTTACAATATAAACACAGACAAATCATTTTTCATTTCTGGACCTAACTCGGTTTCTTTCTCTGTAAAATGATCTGTATTGGACCAGATTAATAAATTCTCTTCCAACTAAAATGTTCTATTTTAATGAGACCAATCCTGTGCATAATATGATCTGAACCTCATAAAAAGCAATATAGGCTACTGAGTCTGTTCTCAAACTGCTATTAATGTGGTTTCTAAGAATCTGAATTTCAGGTAATACTATAATAATAGAAATCACATTTCATCAGGGTCAGAATTGGTGAAATTCATAACACATATGAGCACTATTTGGGATATGCCACATTTTTCCTACTTTAATTAAATTCATTTTTCTATTAGTAAAAATCAAATTGTTCTCTCCTCATCTCTCTTCATAAAAAAAAAAAACAGAAATCAGGAAAATTTTATGTCATGTTTTTCTTCTGATTTCTCAGACTGAAATGATTAGGATTCAGTTTTTCAGCTTTCTTTTCCTTCTTTGGATAATCTGTCCCACCCTCTTAGGAAACTCCCTAATTCTATTTAATTTTGTGGGAAGATATGATCCAACCTTGACTTCATGACCACTCTTCCAAAATATAATCATAGGTGTATAAATCTGGGACTAGAGAGAAACTTCAAGTCCATTTTCTTTAGTACACTTATTTTACAAATGAAGAAATTATTCCCAAATTCACATAGGCAATGAGGGCAGGAGATAGATTTTGCAATTTAGTATTTTGTTCCAAATCTAATGGCCTCCTATGTGCACCATTATCAGTATCATCATCATTAGTCTCATCATCATAATAATGATGATCAACATATAGATATTCAAATTATCAAATTCACTTGGAAGGGACCTTAAGATCTACCTGATCCAAAGCATTCATCTTACTGATAAGAAAAATTAAGCCAGCAAGGTCAATTAGCATGCCTGTATTCATACAAGTTGTAAGCTTGAGTAAGCCCAACCTGAGTTATTTGACATTCTGGGGTAAATAAAGTGCCATTTAATTTGTGAATTTTCCTATTGTCTATAAAAATTACTCATAACTTTATCACCTAATACATTTAAAACCTCAATAAAAATGACAGTCACAATCACCCTCTTATGCAGTTTTGTTCAACCAATTTAGAAGAAAAGATTTTGTGGGGAGTTTGTCTAGGTCTCGATTGTGATTTCTCTATTATTCCAAAGCTTAATATATCCATAATAATAAAATAAAATAACTAAATACACATATTAAATCAACAAGATAATTACAAATGTAGATATTATAAATATTGGATTGCTATGGGCACAATAAAGGCATTTTATTGATTTTTCAGAGTTTCCCCATTAAATAATTTCTTTGAGATTTCCTCACTAAGCAAAGATACTTTTAATCTCCTTTAAATTATTCCTGTTCTACTGTCAGAGTATTAATACTATTTTGATAATCACTGAAGTGACAATTCTAAGAGCCCTCTCATCCAAAATTATTATGGTAATGAACACATAGGGAGAAGTTGATTTTTATTAGAAGATAGTGTAATAGACTTGTGGTCAAGATGATGTGGTCTCAAATTTTACCTCTGGTACTTATTTCCTGAGAAGATTGGTAAGCAATGGCTTACTTTTTAGTTTCAGAAGTCCATGAAAAGATGTATGGTGAAACATGAAAATATGACCTCTTGCTAGCTGTGAGTTTGCTAGGAAAAAAGACTTGTTACATGAGAATTACAGCTTTGCCACTGGGTTTTAGTTCCAATTCTGTTGTTAACCTGGAATTTAACCACAAACAAGTCATTTTATTTCTCTCAACCTTCCTCAGTTTCTTTCCCTGTAAAATGAACACTACAGAAATTACAAAAACAGAACTAGAAGAGATCTTAGAGATCATTTCATCTAAGTTTGTGACTTACAAATGAGAATAAGATTTATATAGGTGAGAATAAGTTGAGAATAAGACTTATATAGGTGAATTAACTAACCTTAGGTTCTTAGGATCATAAATGGTAAGATGGAAGGGGTCATATAATCTAATCCTTCATTTTACAGATGGGGAGATAAAGGTGCATTAACAACCTAAGTCACACAAAAAATTATTTGCAGAATCATGTCTTCTTTTGACTTGCAGTTCACAACTGTATGATACTAGAACTACTGGTAAGAATAGAAATAACAAAGCTATATCCAGCTTTATCCATACAAGGTCAAGTCTTTTTTCTAACATTTTAATCTTATTTAATTTTATTTGGAATTTTTGAATCTTAATAGAAATAGTTCATTTTGCTAATATAACCAAATTGCCACAGCCTTGTCTGAAAATCAAAATACAATTGCCTGTAAATAGCCAGAGCAGATGCCTTCTAAGAGGGAAAGGGTTGAGAGAAGTTGAAATTAAAAATAATTCAAAAATTGAATCCTAAGTTTTTGGATAAATGTTTACTCATGTTGATCTTGTCCTTTCCTGGTTACATGTTAATTTTCCTATTTGTGTTCTTTGGCAGAGGGTATTTATATCATGTTTTGGTTCCAATCTAGGATATCATGGAAGTGCACTAATGCCTGACTGTAAATTATGGCATCTTCACTCTGTTTTAGGGTGACAACTTGAGTGGAATAAATAGTTAAAATGGTCCATTGGTTTTCTGTAGATGGAGGTAATAATTTCACACTGACTGAAGGCAATGGCAATATGAAGAAAAATTATCTTTTTTGTGACTGTTCTATTGGGATGGATGGGTAATGTTTAAAGCTTAATAGGATTCGTGTAATTTCTCTCTATTGTCTATCTGGATGAAGAAGATGTTATAAATAAATGAAAGTTGAGTCAACACAAGACTATTTTTTCACAGAATAGTCACAATTTTTGTGTTTCGAATGTCAAAGATGATGATATTTCCTGTTTATAAGAAGCTTTGTCCAGTGATTAATGATACACCTCATAGAAGAATAGATTCTGCTTGGCTCCAAAGACTGAATCCAGAAATTTGGCAAACCAAAATCTTCTTTGGCAGACATTTGATATATTTATCTTGATTGTGGAAGATGATAGCATCATATCTTCAATTAGTATGATTCTAGTCAGATCAAAGAATATTTGTTGCTGTTGCTTTGTTAATTGAATATATACATATATGTATATGTGTTTGTTCTTTTTTTCATTACTGAAAAGAATAAGTCATTACAACTGACAAGTGACTATAACAGTATCCATTTTGGAAAACAGGCTGGGGCTACATAATACTCCGAACATGTAAATGAAAAGTACAGATTGTTCAATTATCCTAATGTTTTCTCTATGTGATAAAATTAAGCATTTGTATATTTGGAAACATATTTAGCAGATTGTAAGAATAATTAACTGTTTTTTCACTTTTTTATTAGATGTGGGGGATAGCAAAGACATGGCTTATGGAAGCCATAGAATCAAAAATCAGAATGATCTTTGTAATGCAGTTGCAACATCTGGATTATCATGTTGATTTTTTCTTCATTTTTCTTTGATATTTTGGTGTTTCAGCCTGTGACAGAAGGATAGAAAAATACCCTTTGCTGCTAGGGATTGTACTGTGCTTCTACAAATTGCTCTGCTGTGTTAAAACCTATTTTTTTGTCAAAACAGCTAAGGTTTCGAGAACCCCAAAGCTTTCAAGCTGTTCCATCTATTTGAATATTAATCTTACTTGGGGGTTTTCTGCTCATGCTGGATTAGATAACATGGCGAATGAATTTAAAAAGAATAAATCCAGAACTCATTTACATTAATGCTTTCAATTTCCTAGGAATGTTTTCTCAGTTAATTATTAGATAGCCTATGGTAAGCTAGTTATCAATTAATTCCTGGAAAATGGCAATGTGTGTGTGTGTTATAACCTCACTCTCTAATTGGTTACAATTTTGCTTCCTCATTAATTACTAACCTAATTTTTTAAGTAGGCAAGCCCATTATATGCTAAATATTTTGGGAAATTTATTTAATTATGAATAATTTTTTCTGACAAAAATACCTATTTACATTTTTTTAAATGGGGGTGATGGAATGATCTGGTCAGAAGAAGTGATTTATATGAAATAGGTCAAATACAAATTTGTAAGAAAAATTTCCTTTTGAATTCATTAGTATGTAATCCTTCCTTATTTATTCAAGCATTATTGAGAAGTAAGATGTTTCACACAGGTGTATTTTTCCCATATAATTGAAGCTTGTGCCATTCAAACATAGAAACTTAAAAAAATTTAATCTACAGAACTTTGCAAAATTGCATTAATTTTACAATCTAATCAACATTATACTCTCTCTAATGATTTTCCATGCTACAGATTTTAGTCTGATCCTTCCTTTAAGTTCTCCAGAAGGGGCATAACTAACAGGCTGAGCACTTCTTTCTGTTATTTTGACATGTTGTGGATAACAATGTAATATATGGACTATTATGATCCGCCATCAATTATCTCCTTCTATTGTTTGCCATCCCCCTTCCTTTTTTCCAGATAATGATTTTAGAAAATATGATCTTACCCCCATTTAAGGAGGTAGAAGAAGGTTTAAGGAGAAGAAACTGAATTAACTAAAGTTTTCTTGATGATTTCGAGCAATCATTAAGAACAACAATTGTTAAATTGCTCCCTTATCCAATTTCATCAATTTTAGTATTTCTCATTTTCTGAGATCAGCCTGTCAACTGTACTTTCTCCAGATGCCATGGTGCCTACCTCTAATAATTCCCAATGAACAAATAAATAGAAGCTGTCATCTTGATGGTTTTGAATACTGAAATCAATGAAAATATTTTTGGGGGGGTATGCATGGTGCACATGCTATAAGTTCTTGGGACCACAGGTAAGAATTTAATGACAGATAGAAATCAAATGTGGATAAGCATCCCTGAAAAATGGCTCAGTCAGTGCTTACATCAGAGGTACTGCTTCTCTTTTAATATCACATACACATATAAATAAAAATTTAAAAAAGTAATGTCAAGAACGCAACAATTCAGGGAATCAGGAAAGCCAATATGAAGTGATAGCTGAGATGTATAAAACTACCAATTTTATTTTCTACCCTCACTTATGTGTTGTCTTCCTCCATTACAACAAATACTTTTGAGGGTTGGATCTGTATTTTTCAATCTATATTTGTAATCCCTAGAATGTGGCTTACAGTTTATGGTACAAATTCTTAACAAATTTTCATGTCTTTTTTTTTTTTCCTGAATTGGTTGGGGTTAAGTGACTTGCCCAGGGCCACACAGGTAGGAAGTGTTAAGTGTCTGAGGACATTTGTGAACTCAGGTCCTCCTGACTTCAGGGCTGGTGCTCTATCTACTTCACCACCTAGCAGCCCCTCAAATCCTCATGTCTAGCCTAGTTAGCTAACTATCTCTCAGGTAAACACAAGGAGAGAGTATTTACAGATGCAGAGAATCATTTGTGCAGAAGTGTAGAAGTGGAAGATTAGTTGCCATCTCTGGGTAACAACTGTCAGGACACAGTGATATAAATCAACAATTCATAAAGGGGAGTATTATGAAGTAAGACAGAGAAGCTAGAGAGCAATATTGTGGAGAGCTATAAATAATATTTTTAAATCCTGTGGAGGAACAAAAAATTTAGTATCTCAAAGGAAATAAAATAGCAAAAAAGTAGGAATTAAGAAGTCAGCATTACCAGACATCAGACTAATATCATCAAAATTATTTGGAAGTGATTTTTAAAATAGGGAAAAATAGATCAGG
This sequence comes from Sarcophilus harrisii, assembly GCF_902635505.1. NCBI lineage: Eukaryota > Metazoa > Chordata > Mammalia > Dasyuromorphia > Dasyuridae > Sarcophilus > Sarcophilus harrisii. The sequence continues at coordinate 45,101,491 of NC_045426.1, read as the reverse complement.
AGGACAAAATAGATCAGTTAGAATAAGAAGAATTGACATTCTATAATTCTAAGAACAGACAAGAGAAAGATTTCCTATTCAGCAAGAACTATTTAAGAAAATTGGAAATTCAACAAAAAAGCAAGTTTCAACTATAAAATTAGGCCATGCAAGTTTCAAATTGATATATAAACAAAATTCAAAAAGTGAAATCATTTAAAATTATAATAAAGTGATAAAAGTTAGATTATATAATTATCACTAAGGGAAAAATCACTAAAAAAGAGATTGAGATAATCATCAAAGAGAAAAAAATTTAGATAATTTTGAGTAAATAAAATTATAAAATCTTTGGATGAAAAAAATACAGGAAAGACAATCAAATGAATTTTCTATTGGAAAAATTCTGTGCATTAAAGATCTCCAAAAATGTCTGGCATCCAGTATATAAAAGGAAGGAGTACAAATATCTTGAACCAAGACCAATTCTTCAAGAAATAAGTTGTCAAAAATCTAAACAAATAATTCTAAAAGTAATTGTTAATAAAAAATAATGAAAATAATTTCAAAGACAAAATTTCTAAGATTTTGTCTTATGCACTAAGTTATGAAAATGTCAGAATATTGAATTATTCACTGCTTGAGGGATTACAGAAAGAAACAAGCATGCTAATCCACCTGGTAGCATCGTGATTTGATTCATCCATTCTGCAAAACAACTCAGGGCAACCATATCAGCATTTCCCATCTTGCTGCTCACCTAGATTTTAGCATTATCTCCAGAAACTAATTTTCCTGAAGAACTATATCAATGCTAAAACTCCCCCTCAATACATTGGGGCCTTCTCTCTCTCTCTCTCTCTCTCTCTCTCTCTCTCTCTCTCTCTCTCATTGGAGAGGGTTGAGAGCAAATCTGGAGATTCTCTATTTAAGGGAGTTAGGGCATGTCTTCATTATTTTCTCATTGTCTTCAAGACTGGATCATATTCCTATGCCACATATTCTTCTATCCTTCTCAACCTCACTAGTTTGCAACTTCTTTTTACAAATTGTATTCCCTCATGAGAGTATGAGCTCCTTGAAGTCATGGACTAATATTTGCTCTTCTATCCCTATTACTTAGCACAATATCTGGCCCATTGTAGGTGTTTTATAAATGTTTATTGACATGCTGACAGAATTAGATCATTCACTTTTTTCTCCTTAAGCTTATCCATGTGAAAATGTATGTTGTGTAGACAATGGGAGCTTTATTCTGGAGTGAAAGATCATTCGATTGAGGTTGACTGGGTCATATGTTACCTAATGATTTCACTAATATGATTTACTAGAAACACTCTATGGCCTGTGGAATAAGGATGGAGTAGAAAGGGGTAGAGAGAGATGATCACCAGGTATCGATCCCAGCATTCTTTATGTTATCTCAGTGAACGGTAAAAATGAGAGGCTTCTTAAGTTAAACCTATAGAACACTGTTTTTCATTTTAGTTATAAGGGTTCCCCTCTTATCATAAAATAAATTATTCATAATACTAAATCTTGACATGATAGGTTACTTGAAGTATTATACAATTAAGATTTCTTTAAACATTAAGTCACATATAAATGCATACTTAAAATTTATCTGCTATTGATAAAAAAAAAAAAAAAAATCAGTCCCAAATGGTCAAAACAAGATCAAGTAAATATCTTCCAAGGGTAAGTATAGCAAATTCAAAGGTCATCATCAGGTTGATTACATTTTTTTTTGCAATAAAAAGCCATTATTATTATTTTAAATATTTCAGAGGAATTTTGAAACGTATAGGAGAGAAGTCACATCACAGATTCCTAAAGTGTTTGATGATATGAGAAATCTTTATGTAGAAAAGTTCAGGTAGGGAAAAGAACATATAGAGATACAATTCAATTCAACGATATTTTCCCAGAAGACTGCTTTGGAAAATTCTTGGTTCTGTGAACACAAAATCAAAAGTATAGAATTGCTAATTTCAAGGGAGAAAACATGTATAGCAATGCATATGTAATATAGGGATAAAGCCTAGAGCTATCATTTAATTTGCATTTGAAACTGTATTCAGATATTCTAAAAGCTGTTATATCCAAGTATTGATCAGTACAAAATATATGAAGAAAGGAGATCAATACATTTAAGGACCTCAAGTTTAGGCCATATAAGAATTATTTAGGACAACTATGAATACTCTGGAGAAGACAAAATTTCTTAATGCTACTAGAGAGTTGTATTCATTCAAATATTTGAAGGACTGTCCCAAGGAAGAAAGATCCAACTAGTTCAAATACATCAATGAATTATCAGTACTAATGACTATAGGTAAAAGCTATAAAAAAAAATCAGTTTAAAAATTTTAAGATCACAGATCTAAATCTGGAAGGGACCTCATAGGGTACCTAGTTCAAACATTTAATTATATAGACATGGAATTTAGGAGCAGAGAAGGAAGTTAATTAATTTGTCCTTTGTCAAACAGGTGGTAAGGTCAGAAGTAAAATTTAAACTCAATATTTCACTATAAAACTTGGCTATTATCAACAATGAGGTGATTCTGGCCAACTCCAATAGACTTTTGATGGAGAGAGCAATCTGCATCCAGAAAAAGGACTATTTGGGCTGAATGTAGATCACAACATTGTATTTTCATCTTTTTATTGTTGTTTGCTTGCTTTATTTTTCTTCTTCATTTTTTCTCTTTTTGATCTGATTTTTCTTGGGCAGAATGATAAATGTGGAAATATGCAGGAGAAGAATCCTATATTGGATTATTTGGGGAGGGAAGTGAATGTTGAAAACTATTTTGAAAATTAAATGCTATTACTAAAAATAAAATAAATTTAAATAATTTTTAAAAAATATTTACTTCAGGGAGGATACTCTTTCTACTGTGCCAAACTACCTCAGATTTGAATAATGGTAGGACTTCTTTTTTCTGTAGCTTTTTATTTATAAGATATATGCATGGGTAATTTTTCAGCATTGACAATTGTTACAATTTTTCTTCTCCTTCCCCCAGATGGCAGGTAGACCAATACATGTTAAATATGTTAAAGTATATGTTAAATACAATATATGTATACATATCCATACAGTTATTTTGCTGCACAAGAAGAATCAGACTTTGAAATAATGTAAAATTAACTTGTGAAGGAAATAAAAAATGCAGGTGGACAAAAACAGAGGGATTGGAAATGTTATGTAGTGGTTCACACATTTCCCAGAGTTCTTTCACTGGATGTAGCTGGTTCTATTCATTATTGAACAAATGAAACTGATTTAGTTCATCTCATTGTTGAAGAAAGCCATGTCCATCAGAATTTATCATCATACAGTATTGTGGTTGAAGTATATAATGATCTTTTGGCCCTGCTTATTTCACACAGTATCAGTTCATGTAAGTCTCTCCAGGCCTTTCTGAAATCTTTCTGCTGGTCATTTCTTACAAAACAATAATATTCCATGACATTCATATACCACAATTTATTCAGCCACTCTCCAATTGATGGGCATGGCAGGCTTTCTTAAACATTTTGGCATCCTGGCAGTCTTTTGGTGCCCATGAATATGTTCACAGGACATTTTCAAAATTAATAATGAGAAAAGTTCTAAATTTTAGTTACAGACTGGTGGAAATAAATATGTAAATTTTACCATTCAATTTTATGGAGCCACTGAAGTAAATCCAAATTATTGCTCTTTTCAGATGATATGATGATATACTTAGAGAACCCTAGAGAATCAACTAAAAAACTGCTAGAAACAGTTCACAACTTAGCAAAGATGCAAGATACAAACTAAACCCACATAAATCATCAGCATTATTATATATTACTAACAAAATTTGACAGCAAGACATACAAAAAGAAATTCCACTTAAAATAACTGTCAATGACATAAGATATTTGGGAGTCTATCCATCAAGGAAACGTCAGGAACTATAGGAACTCAACTATAAAACATTTTCCACACAATAAAGGCAGAACTAATCAATTGGAAAAATATTAAGTGTTCATGTTCAAGCAAATATAATGAAAATGACAATGCTAAATAAATTAATCTACTTATTCAGTGCCATACAAATTACACTTCCAAGAAATATTTTACAGATCTAGAAAAAAATAATAACAAAATTTATCTGGAAGAACAAAAGGTCAAATATTTCAAGGGAATTAATGAAAAAAATGCAAATGAAGGTGACTTAGCTGTGCCAAATCTGAAACTACATTACAAAGTAGCAGTCATGAAAACCATTTGGTACTGGCTAAGAAATAAAGCAAATGTTCAGTGGAACAGGTTAGTGGTTAGGTTCTCACGATAAAATAGTCAATGCCTGTAATAATCTAGTGTTTGACAAAACCAAAGACCACAGCTTCTCAGTTTAAAAACTCATTATTTGACAAAAACTGATGGGAAAATTGGAAACTAGTATGGCCAAAACTAGGCATTGATCCACAGCTAACACCATACATCAAGATAAGATCAAAATGGGTTCATGATTTAGACATAAAGAGTGATATTATAAGCAAATTAGAAGAGCATAGGAGAGTTTACCTCTCAGATCTGTGGAGAAGGAAGGAATTTGTGGCCAAAGAAAAACTGGAGTTCATTATTGAACACAAAATAGATAATTTTGATTATATTAAATTAAAAAGGCTTTGTACAAACAAAACTAATGCAGACAAGATTAGAGGAAAAGCAATAAACTGGAAAAAATTTACATTTAAACATTCTGATAAAGGCCTCATTTTTAAAATATATAAAGAGAACTGACTCAAATTTATAAGAATTCAAGCTGTTCTCCCATTCATAAATGGTCAAAGTGTATGAACAGGCAATTTTCAGATCAAAAATTAAAAACATTACTCATCATATGAAAAGGTTCTCTGTAATGGGCTGAGGTTTGAGTTGATGCACTGAGGTCCCAAGTACATGAGGCTAAATAGTAATTGGGCTATACTCTATTAATATACATGATTGGATAAAGAATGGTCCCTGCCCACTCTCTGTGCAAGTCCTTATGTGTTGTATAGGAAATGATGATCTTGGTGGGTGGAGGCAGAGAGAGAGACAGGAAGAGAAGCTGAGAGAGATTGACCTTGGTTCCATTCTCCTAGCTGCTGGTCGTGTGACTGCTGGTCTAGCTAGCTTCTTGACTCAGCTACACACATTGCTATCGCCGATTCTCTTCCACCTCCAATCCTTCTTCACTGAGAATAAAGACTGACGATTTTCCCCTAACCTGAATTCCTGACTCTGGCTGATTTTAAAATACGAGATCTTCACAGTTCTCCAAATCACTATTGATCAGAGAAATGCAAATTAAGAGAACTCTTAAGATATCACTACACACCTCTCAGTTTGGCTAAGATGACAGGAAAAGATAATGATGAATGTTGGAGATGTGTGGAAAACCTGAGACTCTAATACATTGTTGGGGAGTTGTGAACTGATCCAACCATTCTGGAAAGAAATTTGGAAGTAGGCCCAAAGGGCTATTAAAATACCCTTTGATCCAGCAGTGTTTCAACTGGGCTTATATCCCAATGAGATCATAAAGGAGGGAAAAGGATCCACATGTGCAAAAATGTTTGGGGCAGTCTTTTTTGAAATGGCAAGAAACTGGAAACTGAGTGGATACCCATCAGTTGTTAGAATGGCTGAATAAGATATGGTATATGAATTTATGGGATATTATTATTCTATTATAAATGATCAGCAAGGTGATTTCAGAGAGGCCTGGAGAGACTTATATCAACTGATGGTGACTGAAATGAACAGAACCAGGAGATCATTGTACAAAGCAATAGCAAGATTATGATGGTCAATTCTGATGGACTTGGCTCTTCTCAGCAATGAGCTGATTCAGGCCAATTCCAATGATCTTGTGATGATGAGAGCCATCTACACCCAGAGGGAGGCTGTGGGAACTGAGTATATATCACAACATAACATTTTCACTTCTTTTGTTGTTTGCATGATTTTTATTTTCTTTCTCATTTTTTTCTTTTTCATTTGATTTTGCTTGCACAGCAAAATAATTGCATAAATATATTGAATATATATTGGATTTCACATCTACTTTTACCATGTTTAACATATATTGGATTAATTGCCATCTAGGGGACAGGTTGGAAAGGCACGGAAAAATTGGAAAACAAGATTTTATAAGTGTTAATGTTGAAAAATTATCCATGCATATGTTTTGAAAATGTTAAAGCTTTAATAAAAAAGAAAAGAAAAAAATAACATCACACTTGGATCCAAAGGACAGTATATCACTGTTATCTCTAGTTGCTTTTGGGATTAGAAAAGTGGAGAGGGCATATGAATGGCCAATAACCAAAAGTAACTGTTTACATTTAGACAAGTTAATTTTGTTCTCTGGGAATATCCCTTCTGCAAAAAATAATTTTGACAACATGGTCTCCAAGGTCCTTTCCAACTCTGATACTGTACAATGATATCCAATTCTCACTATTATTTTTACCTATCTGCTTTCAAAGTGCAAGATTGTTACTGTTGTAAATCCTTATTTCTTAATTCTGGCACTTTCTCTCTGTTGATTATTTTCTAGTCATTTTGTAAATACATTGTCTGAATGTATATGTTTGCATATTGTTTCCTCACTTACACTGTTAGCTCCTAGAGGGCAGGATCTCTCTTGCCTATCTTTGAATTCCCAACACATGACAGTATAAAGCAGATAATAGGCACTTAATAAATACTTATTGACTCACTGATTGATTCATTGCTATTCAATTCCACTTCCTAAATATAGACACTAAAACCACTCCCACCTCCATTAAAAGGTTATGCTAGAAAAAGGGCCCTTCCCCCTCTCTTTTTCTCCTTTATTCATGCATTCCCTGAATATTTATTCAATACTACAATACAATACTACAATTCAATACTACAATGTAAAATATTTTGTGAAGTATATGAGAAACTAAAAGACAGGTGCTTATCACTTAGCTGAGGAGATAAGACAGACAAAACTCCCAGCAGTCAGCAATATGTAAAATGTGTTCCAGGAGTAGATAGACACTGTGTTAAGAGAGTTCAGTCAAAGTCAAAAAGAGTACATTTTTTCCTGGAACATTCAAGAGATTTTTTTGAAATAAGGAGACAGGAAGCAAGAAACTATAAACTTCAGATAGTATCATAAAATCTTAGCTTTGCAAAGGGCTTTATCAATTGTTTTGTTATAATTACTGCTGGTTTTCAGGAAAACTAAATTGAGCTAAGCCAGAAGGAAGCTTTTAACACATTTCAACCATGTAAACATTTGAGTCTTATAAAGGTCAGTTATATAGCTAGATAGTATTCTGAGGTTTAGATAAATGTGTAACAACCATCTCTAAGGGATGGGGAAATGTGCAAATAACACGTTTTAAATTTAATCTGCATCATTAAAATGTTCTCTATTCATTGAATTTGAAATCAACACAATAATAAATCAAGATCTCATTTTGAGTTTGCAAATTTCCAAAATATAAAGACTTAAAAACTGAAAATTTTATAACTGCAGTTTGAGCTGGCTTTAACATACACTTAGGAGAGTCCAAACAAGGCCTAGAATTCCATCTCTGATTTCCATGTCAGGATTCTTTTACATTGTGTCTAGTCAGTTTTGATGATAAAGATTACAGATTTATACATTTATACCTGGAAAGGAACTTTAAGGTCATCTAGTCTAATGTTCTCCTTTTTATGAGTGAAAAATGGAGGCCCAGAGAGATTAAATCATTTCCTCATGGTCCCACAATGTTGGGGCCAAAATGTAAATTTAGATCTTAAGATTCTATAATGCTTTTAGTTAGAATAAATAATCTGAATGTCTATGGTTAATCATTTTCACCACATCAGAAAGCATCTAAATCTAAATAAGTAGAAATTCACATACAATGGAACAGATTGCATCTTTCTGTTCTACTTTGAATTGCATTCAGCAATGACACATTCAATTCAATAGAGAACTTTTTAACAGCATTTTAAATATAAAAGTGTCCATTATGGGCCCACAGGGAAAGAAAGCTGAATTTTTATAGTTTAAGTGAACAGATTATGTGATTTGACAACTAGAAAAAGTCAAAGAAGTCTCCTGATGGAGAAAATGGGAAAGACAGACTGAAGCAAATAAAAACACAATCATTCCTTTATGAAAATTGAAGCATCTGCCAGTCATCAGAGGGGTGAAGCAAATGAAAAGGACAAGGTGAGAATGAGGCAAAGATTTCTTTGGGAAATATATACTGCTTCTCCATCATGGGAACAGGCCTGATAGAAAAACAACTCTAACCCAACAGATGCATTTTTTACTCCCTCTTTGCAAAGATACTATTTGAAAACTATTTTCTAGACTGTTAAGAATGACCAAATGCACCAAGAGAAAGAAATAGAAAAACCTTCAGGCAGAATAAAAATGAAAAAATTAACTAGCCTATCATGAGATAAAACAGGTTTACAACAAAAAAATTGGTACCATCACACCACCCACTACTCACTTTTTCTGAGAGGCAGAAAAATATTGTTAAAATTGACTGCTTCAGAGCCAGCACTCCCTTACTTTAGCTATCCTTCTCACCTCACCTTGACTAAGAAAGTTACATAAGTATGTGGAATAAGGCCTTATCTAAATCAGATTTTTAACAATATAAATAATAAGATGTTTGGGGGATGGATTGAAGGGGATTTAAACTTGTAGTTTTCTTGATGTAGGTAACTCTCAGTGTATAATCTTCCTCCATCAGTGGCAAAGGGCAATTAATTGGTATTGTTTTGCCTTAAAAAAAAAATAAAAAAGATCACTGGAACACTTAAAAGTTAAGTGGCTCACCCATATTCACACTACTTGCAAGTGACTGACTGATCACATCTATGCAAAAACAAGTAAAAATGAATTATTTCAGTTCAACTCATTAGAAAGTTTTCATCATAAACCAGTTCTTTTTTATATGCTCTACATTCCATATCACCTGTATGATATTTTAATTGCTTATTCCACTTTGTATATTTTCATTGTGTTTTAATATTTTATAGGCAATAGAAAGAATGGTTGTTTGATTAGGTCCTTGAGTAGAGAAAGGGAAGTAATGAAATTATAAAATTAAATGGGAGCTAGATTAAAGAGGGGACAATGAAATTTGTTATCTGGATGACCCAACCAAATCTGCTAATCCTGTTCTAATCACTGTCCCCAGAGAGATGAAAAGAGCAATCTTAAAACATTTCCCTGGAACAAAGAACCCAAACTCCATGAAGGACCTTCTGCAGTCAGGTTATTATTAGTGTTTGAGGGTGGCTACGCTTGGTCATAGTTGTATCATTAATGTCTTTAAGGATCATTTTCTAACTCAAAATGGGGATGAAGTATTGAAAGTTGCCAACTTGTGCTGCAGCAGGAGGGGTAGAGTGGCAGAATGTTAGAATATATTGAGTAAAATGTTGATGGGATTGTGTTGGAGATGTGACCCATGATTGGTAAAATGCAACTTATTTTCCCACTCTGATTGATTACACACCCCTTCTAGTCATGTCAACATTTTCCCACCACTTGGTTGGGAAAATCTCCCAACAAGATTGCTCCTGATATTTTCCCAAGTTTGTCATTTGGGTCCTTGAACAAAACTACTTGGATCACTACTCTCACTTTGTTAATTAAAAAACTATGTACCTCCCAAAGATAAAGTTCCTTATACGTTGCCTAATTCAACTCAATAAGCATTTTATTACATTCCTACTATATATTCTTGGTCCTATACAAGGGGATAGAAGGGCAAAAATTAAATAATTGCTGGACTTAAGGAGCTTACATATCATTAGAGTGAAATCCATGGTTTTTCCTACTGACACCAGGATTTTTTAAGTATAGTAATTAACATTTAGATGATACTGAAAACTTTACAAATTGTTTTATATACAAACCTCTTTTGAGTCTCAAAACAACCCTTTGAAGTAGGTAATTACCACATCACTGAAGAATAAACTTCAAATTAGGGTAGTTGAATATCTTGCCATGATTCTAAAACATGGAGGTGTTAGAAGAAAGATTAAGGAGTTAACTTTATAACTGAATCAAAAATAAAATATTGGTCCCTCAATCTTGATGACATGAGAGGCAATATGGCCTAGATAATTAGCCACAGACTTGGGAATGCAAGAATTTCAATCCTGTATCTCTCTATTATTTAGTTTGAGATCCTAAACAAGGTCCAAGCAACTCTCAAACTTGCAGAACAATTGCTGATTTGTATTAATAGGAGTTTCCTAGTAATCTATTCCAATCTAGTTATCTAGATTAGAATTTCCCTACATTGAGCAAAGTATAGGCTTGAATCCCTTGCTCACCTACAAAATTCTAATGGCATAGCCCAATTTGTAAAAATTGATTTAAGTTGGAGCTCACTCTTCTCAGGGACTAAGGTTGTATCAGGAAAGTGGGAGTACAGGTTTTGAAGGGGAAATATTTGTAACTTGTGTTCTTTCTGTACTATCTCAAGATATATTATTTTGTGACATAAGTGAGAAGGAAGGAGGCAGAAAAGAAAGGAAAGAGTGAGAAAAGATAGGGAACAGTTGAGAATTTAGCTTGAATAAGGAAGAATATAATAAGGTTTCAGATGACCTTAAAAGTCCACTTAATGTGGCAGCTAAATGACAAAGCAAATAAAGCAATGAGTCAGGAGGAACTGAATTCAAATCCAACCTCAGAAAAGACAAGACAGCCTTAATACGTTCTAGCCGTATGACCCAGGGCAAGTCACTTAACTCCAATTACCTTGCCAAAAAAGGTCCACCCAAAAACACTATTGTGCAATAAGAATGACATGACAAGACGATTTCCGAAAGATGTGGAGAGACCTCCATGAAGTGTTGTTGAGTGAAGTGAGTAGAACCAAGATAACATTGTAGACATCAGCAACAAGATTATGTGATGATCAACTCTGATGGTCTGGGCTCTTTTGAACAATGAAGTGATTCAGACCAATTCCAATAGACTTGTGTTGGACAGCCATCTGCATCCAGAAAGAGGATTGTGGGCACTGAGTGTGAATCACAACAAAGTATTTTCACCATTCTTTTGTTATTTGATTGCTTTTTTCCCTTTCTCATTTTTTTCCCTTTTTGATTTGATTTTTCTTTTTCAGCATGATAAATGTGGAAATATATATATAATAAAATTGCACATGTTTAATATATATTGGATTACTTGCTGTCTAGGAGTGGGAGTGGGGGGAAAGAAGGGAGTAAAATTTGGAACACAAGGTTTTGCAAAGGCAAATATTGAAAAGTATATATTTTGAAAATAAAAAGCTATCATTTAAAAAAGAAATAATTGCAGACAAATAAAATAAATTGTTGTGTTGGTTCTATCTGAAAAAGTTAAAAAAATTTACATACAGGATAGTTTCAGAAAAACATGAGAAGACAAATGAATTGAACAAAGTGAAGTGAGCAGAACCAGGTGTACATGGTAACAGCAATATTATACAGATGATCAGTTGTGAAAGACTCAGCCATTCTGTTCAAGAAAATGATCCATGACAATTCCAAAGGACCAATAATAAAAAATGTCATCTACCATTAAAAAGAAAACTGATGAATTCTTAGCGAAGTTTGAAGCATATTTTTTACTTTATTTTTCTTGGGTTTGTGTGTTTCCTTTTACAACATGGAAATATGGAAATATGTTTTTCATAACACTGCATGTATAATCCATATCACACTGCTTGTCTTCTAAAAAGGTGGCAGGGCATGGCAGAGAGAGAATTTAAAACTAATTTTAAACACATATTAAATTTTTTACATGCAAAGGGAAAACAGGAAATGAGTGATGGTTCTTGAGCAAGAGAATTATGTGATCAGGAAGATAGATCTGAGTAATGTTGTGAATGAATTAGAAGTAGAAAAAAATTGAAGGCAGTTAATAGGGGAAAATACAGTCATAGTTACTCAGATGAAATGTGAGAGTGGTCAACAATGGTGATGGTAAGAATGGAAAGAAACTGTGTATGTTTCTTATTTTATAGATTTAAAATTAATATACATATGTGAAGCACATTTGCAATGCCACATTCAGGTATAAATCTCTACTTATTATGATCAGATTGACTTTGAAGGAGTAGAGGGAGGCAGGAGGAAATTAACCAGTATCCTCTCAAGTTTCAGTAAAGTCAGGTGACACTTTCAAGCTATCTGAATTACAAATCATTGCATGATAATAATTGCACAGGAAGCACCTTTTTTCTGAGGCCATGTTGCTTCCATTTTTTTTTTTCCACTGGGTATCATATTTTCTCTTTTAGATAAGGGAGATTGAAGCATTTCATTTTGTGTGTTTGATAAGACAGAGGAAAACTTTGGTATATCCATATTTAAGTGTCTAGTAGACAGGGTCACTGTACCATTAATGTTCTGAGGAGCAAGAAATGACATTTTTGAATAATCACTTAAACCTCAGGCCAGCAAGTAATAGATAAAACAGAAACTTACCCAGGCTAAACACTGTCTATATTTGAACTTGGTGAAGCTAAGTGTTATGTAGGAATGAAACTTAATTTTGAGATTACTTCACTAAGAAACCTAAGTAACATAAGGATAGATAAGCACGCCATTGACTGCTTGTGATGAAATGTCTGTTCCTTGTTATTGTTATAGTTTTAAAGCAAATTTCCTTTTGTAAAGGCTTACATAAATACATGAAATAAAAAAAAAACTTCCATTTATTTTTTAATATTCATAGAGAAAAATGAATAAATCAAATAAAACAAATGGTTAGAAAATAACCATGATCATAGCTTTCATTTACACAGTACTTTTAAGACTTGCAAAACACTTTATGTAACTTATCTCACATGAACCCCACAAGAGCCCTGTGGCATTACTGGTAATATAATTTCCATTTTATAGATAAATTAGGTAGGTTTAGAGACATTATGACTTGTCCTGACTCACTCTGTGAGTAAGAGTCTGTGGAAGTTCAAATTTATATCTTCCTCTCTTTAAACCTGGACCTCTCTAATGTTTTCAAGATTGCAAAGCAAGTTTAGAGAACAGTGAGTAAGGGAAAGTGATACATAAGGTTTTAAAAAGACTTTCAAGTTTCAAATTTTCCAGCAATGGCAATTCCCTGCTATCCAGGGATGTTGAGGTAAAATGGGAAAAGTGAAACATTCTTTAGTGAAAAAATTTAGTGATTTTTAAAAGGCAGCAATAAGAAAGGGAAAAATGGTGACTTGGTGCCTCTCCAGATGAGCATCATTTTATTTTCCCACTTGAAGGCTAAACATAAAATAAATTCAACTTGGTAGCAGAGCCAAAGGAAAATCTGTCTGCAAGCCATTTACTTTAGTTGCTCCCCTTCCATTCCTGTCTCTACAATTGTAACTCAATGACAGGACCATTAGAGGATGTAGCAAAGTAAATAAACCTCCAATCATGTCCCAACTAACAGATCTATTGATTTGATTTAAATCAGCACTGTAGAGAATAGAGCTGGGTTTGAATCTCATTTTGTCTGACACACACAAATATTCCAAAAGGGAAAGCAATTTGGTATGGGACTCCCTCTAGTCTCTGTGAAATTGCTTAGCTAAAAACAATTGAAAATGTGGTAAGTCCCTGGTTAGGAACCTGTTTTGTTACCTAATCATCAACTCACAGGCTCTGGTTGCTCTAAGACTTAAAGTATGGCCCCAACAACTAATGAAATGAATCTATCTTCTAGATTCCACAAGTAAAAACATATGATCCCAACAACCAATGGATCTATATCCTAGATCCAAAACAAAAATTAAAGCCATGGGTCTCATTTTCATTCTCTCCTAAGAGTAGTCATCAAGCATTCTCTTCTACATTCTAAGCTTGATTTTGCCCATTCTTTAATGTAAGAACTATTACAATTTGATGTAGTTGCAAAAGTACTAGATTTGGAGTCAGAGAACCTGGGTTCAAATTCATTTCTGCCATTTAAATCTTGTATCACTTTGGACAAAACTGTCTAATGGAATTGTAATCATAACAACTTTATATATATATATATATATATATCTTTCAACAAGCATTTCTTAAATGCTAACTATGGGTTAAGTATTATGCTAAATCCTAGAGATAACAAAGCAGGATAAAACCAAGGTTCCCACCAATAAGGGCCTCATATTCCAATAGGGAGACAAAATGCAAAAAATTCTGAACATGCAACGTATTTAAAATATAAATGGAAGACATTCTTCTATTGTGATCTACATTTTCATAAGGACTATCTGTATTAAGAACAGAGAGCCATTGATGTGTCAGAAAACTATATAGTTACAATGCATATACACTAAACATTCAAGGTGACTAAGTTGTTAAAGTTAAAATGGCAGCTTGACTGAATGAAATCTGAATTAATTTTTGTGGTTCTAAATATCTCAAGTATTTGACATGAAGGAAATATATTGACACAATCTAACATCTGTGAGGGAGAGGGGAATTGCCTTTCTCTAGGGCAAATGAGAGCCAATCTATAAGTTATAGCCTTTAAGAGTTTTGTGAGACTCAGCAATGTCCAGTCATGATGCTATTAAGCATCAGAGATGGATCTTAAATTAGGTCTTCCTAACTCTAAGTGCAAGGTTTTATAAAATGAGTCCATACTGACCACCTTTCTTCCTTTGATATTCAAACAACCAATCTTGGGCTAGTATTTAAGGTTCATTGGAAACTGAATCCAAGATGTTTTATTATTTATACATGAAATCTACTTGGTATAAAAGAAGTCTATTGTCATATGATTTTTTTTTGCATTCATAATGGGGGTACTATTAGAGAGATTCAAAAGAGAGGCAAAAGAGAAAACATTTGCTCAAGGTCTCAATAAAGTCAACGCCTAGTGTCTGTCATCATGAGAATAATCTTGACAAAAAGATATAAAGATCAACCCTGCTACATTCTATATGTGAATTTCAGAAATAGCAATATGATATAGTAAAGAGAGGATATAATAAAGAGCATATTAGAATACCTAGATTTAAATCCTATATTTCCCTCTAACTATGTTTCTTTAGATAAGTCATTCTGCTTCCCTCAGTCTCAGTTTTCTTTTCTGTCATATGAAAAGGCTAAACTTAGATCATCTTTCCAGTTTTAAACTTTTATTTTTACGGATTATCCAGATCTATCTGTGATATTGAGGAGAAAAATTTTCCCTTCATTTGAAAATTTATTTTTCCCTGGCAAACTTATAAAATCCACTGCACGTTATAGAATAAGTTCACTGTCCCATAGTGTCTGCTACATAATTATATTCATTCCCTTTGTGTATTTTAGTAATGAGAATATAATTGTCAGTACTTATAATACATATAATCTCATTACTGTCACTCCCATTAGTATTCTCTAGCTTCACTATACACTGTGAGTTCCATTTCCTTTCTCATTGAAACCCATAAACATTTCTTCTTTCTATTGCATCCAGATTTAAGTCTAATTCCTGGATGTCTGACAGTTACCATGGCTAATCATTGAGACAACACTGTCTGTCTAGTTTTTAATAAGTTTCATTTACCACTTTTGACACAATGCCAAAATGCCAGATTTTGATGCTGAATTGCAATTAACACATTCTTTTTTTATTATTTTATTATTATTATTATAGCTTTTTATTTACAAAACATATGCATGGGTGATTTTTCAACATTGACCCTTGCCAAACCTTCTGTTCCAACATTTCCCCTCCTTCCTCCTACTCCCTCCCCTAGATGGCAGGTAGTCCAATATATGTTAAATATGTTAAAGTATGTTAAATCGAATATATGTGTCCATATTTATATAGTTATCTTGCTGCACAAGAAAAATTGAATCTAGAAAGAAAAAAACCTGAGAAGGAAAACAAAAATGCAAGCAAACAATAACAGAAAGAGTAGAAATGCTACATTGTGGCCCAGGCTCATTTCCCATAGTTCTCTCTCTGGATCTAGCTGATTCGCTTCATTACTGAACAATTGGAATTGATTTGAATCATGTCATTGTTGAAGAGAGCCACATCTATCAGAGTTGATCTCATACAGTCTTCTCATTGCCTTGTATTATAATCTCCTGGTTCTGCTCATTTCACTTAGCATCAGTTCATGTAAGTCTCTCCAAGCCTCTCTGGTCATTTCTTACATAACAATAATATTTCATAACATTCATATACAACAACTTATTCAGCCATTCCCCACTGATGGGCATCCACTCAATTTCCAGTTTCTAGCCACTATATAAAGGGCTGCCAAAAACATTTTGCATATGTGGGTCCCTTTCCCTCTAAAATCTCTTTGGGATATAAGCTCAGTAATAACACTGCTGGATCAAAGGGTATACACAGTTTGATAATTAACAAATTGTTAAATCCCAACAAGGGCATCAGGAAGCTACCAGGAAAGAAGGAACTTACTTAAGGAAATCAGAGACTAACAGGAATCAGGAATTGTGTTTGAAAGTCAAGACTATTAGACTATTTGCTTATTTTCTCATCCCTAAAAAGAACAACAGCCTAGATGATTTCTAATATACCATACTCCACTCATACTCTTTGACTTCAATAAATAATGTAAATATCCTAAATTAACCATATATATATATATATATGTATATGTATATATATATATAATACACACACATACATATATATGTATATATATATTATATATATATATTTGTTCAACAAGCACTTTTCATAGACCTACTATGTTCACAAGTACTGTGAAAAGAAAGAGAACAAAAGAAAGAGAAGTCAAAACCCCTTTTGTCAAGGAGTTTACAAAGTAATTTAGAAGATAAATAGGATAATAATTCATATATAGAGAGCATATTCCTCTTTACAAAGTGTTTTTTCTCAAACCTGGAAAAACCTACAAAAACTGATGCTCACTGATGCTACTTATGCTATGAAGTGAGTAATACCAAGAGAACATTATAAACAGTAACAACAAAATTATATGTTGATCAATTGTGATGGACTTGGCTCTTCTCAGTAATGAGGTAATTCAAGGCAGTTCCAATAGACTTGTTATGGAAAGAGGCATCCACATTTCAGAAAGAGAATTATGGAGACTAAATGGGGATCACAGCATAGTATTTTCAACTTTGTTGTTGTTGCTGTTGTTCATTTGCTTGGTTCTTTTTTCCATTCTCATTTTCCTTTTTTCATCTTATCTGTCTTTCACAGCAAGATAAATGTGGAAATATGTGTTATGGACCAGAACTCTTGTACTTGAAACAAGGATTCTTACAAGGTACTAAATCAGTAGAATAGTTTAGCATGGTGATTAAATAGTTCTCTAGTTCAATACATGTACTTAGTACTTAATATAGTTCCACAAGATTCACATCTATGATAATGTAATTAGAATAGAGCATATAAAGCTGGGACAAACTCAGCTAGACTCATTCCATTGTCTACCTTTGTGGTGGCTGGAAGCTAAAGCATAAGCCCTTGGACTCAGAGACAGATTCATTCCACCTCACACCACTGTAGTGGCTGACCTCCTGCACTTCCCCCAGTGAGACCAAAGCCCATCTGAAAGGCTCTCCAGAAAGGTGGCCAGGACCCAGGCAAGGAACTAGACTGAAGGAAATAATAAAGGATTTGCACTTTAACACCTGGCTATTCTTGTGATGATTACTCTACTGAAAGAAGGCTGCTCCAAGACCTCCAGAAAACCAACCCAGAACTTTACATTTTGGCATCCAAACATGGGACTAAGGACCTACATCTGTGAACCAGAAAATAGGGCAAGTACAAAAACAGACAAGAAGGAAACTTTGTTAAGTGCTAAAGTAATGTTTCAGCTGAAATGGGACAAATGTTTAGAAAGGAGCCTTTTCCACTTCAAGGAATATGTGTCAAAAGCTTAGTTAAACTCATAAAAAAACAAGATTTGAATGTAATTTGGGAGCACATCATTGAACTGTTAGAAACATTACAATACACATCTTCTTGGATCTCAAAGGAAAAAAGAATTAGATCCAAGGGAGTGGAAATTAGTTGGTGAGCAACTAAGTGAATATTACAATGATAATAGCTCTGATTCAATTCCTAAAGAAACATTCTATACATATAACTTAATACAATTGACTTTAAGGAATTATATACGTATTAGAATAATGAAAAAGAAAAGAAATGCAGGAGGGGGAGGATACTGAAAAACTAAGTGAAAAGAATGAAGAATTAAACAAGAAAGGAGTTAAGTATAATTCTGATAAAATTAAGGAGTGTGGTGTTTCACAAAAATAGAACAAGGTCCAAATGAACCCTTTGCCGATTTTGTGGGAAGTCTGTAGACAGCTGTCATACGAATGATTGGTGAAAATTCTACTATGCATATACTATATATAATATTCTACTATATTTCTTTCAAATATACAACCAAATTATGGTGTAATGTTTTCCTTCATTATTAAAAAAAATAGTTTATTACTATATACAAGGTTCTCTTGTTTTTGCACATTTTGCTCTTTGCTATTTCATATAAGTCCTTCTAGTTTTTTAAGATCATCAAAATCATCATTTATTATGTATTACAATCACAAAAGTTGTTCAGCTATTCTCCAATTGATAGGTATCACCAGAATTTCCAGTTCTTTGCCACCACAAAGAAAGATGCTATAAATATCTTAAAGCATATAGGTTCTTTTTCTTTTTTCTTAACTTGGAAAATGAAACCAAGTTGTTGTATTGCAGGGTCAAAAAGAATAGGCAGTTTAATCACTTTTTGGACAGAATTCTAGATTGCTCTTCAAAATAGTTGATCAGTTCACAATTCTAGCAACAAGAATTAGTGTCCCAATATTTCCACATCCCTTCCAATATTTCTCACTTTCCTTTTCAATCATTTTAGCCAGTCTGATGGATGTAAAAATATCAAGATTATTTTAATTTGTACCTTTCTAATCAGTAATGATTAGAATTTTTTTCATATAATTATAAATTGTTTTTATTTATGTGTCTAAAATGTGCTTATTCATGTCTTTTGATACAATTTATTAATCTAATAAAATTTTATTTTTAAAATTTTAAAAAAGATTTGACAAAATTCTTATATTTGAGTTATGAGATCATTTTTTTCCTGATAAACTATCTTTAAATATTTCCCCAAATTTCTGCTTTCCTTCTGCTTTTGGGTTACACTGGTTTTAGTTGTACATTTTTTAAATTAATTTTAATCAAAATGATCCATTTATACCCAACTTTGTTCTTGTTGCTCTTCTTTACTCATCCATAAGTATGATAGGTATTAAGTTCTATGAGCTTCTATTTTTCTTATAAAATCTCTATATATGTTACCTATCCATTTTGACCTTATTTCATACCCTTTATAAAGGGTATGAAATATTGGTCCATGCCCAGGTTATTCCATTTTGCTTTGCAGTTTCTTCAACAATTTTTATCCTCCAAGGAATATTGTGGCCAAATTTCAGAATTTTCATACTAAAGAAAAAATATTACAAGCAGCAAGGAAAAAACAAATCAAATACCAAGGTGTCACAATAAATGTCATTCAAGATCTGGCTGCCTCCACATTAAAGAACTAAAAGGCTTGGAAGCTGATATTCCGAAAGGCAAAAGAACTTGGATTGCAGCCAAGAATAAACTACCCAGCTAAGCTGAACATTTTTTTTCTCATGGAAGAAGATGGACATTTAATGAAACAGAGGAATTCCATTTGTTTCTAAGGAAAAACACAGAGTTAAACAAAAAAATTTGATCTCCAACCATAGGGCTCAAGAGAAGTAGAAAAAGGTAAAAGGAACTTTAGAGAACTGTATTTCTGTTGTGGATACACATAAAAGCCACATGTATAATTTGATTTTACTAATATAACATAAAAAAGGGAAGTAGAAATGGAAAGGGGATGGTATCAGAAAAAGGGAAAAAGGGGAGATAAAAAGAGGGAAACTACATCCCATGATGAGGCAAAGGAACCTATCATATCTGAGGAAACTTAGATAGGGGGAGGAATATTGTATGAATCTTACTCTCATCAGAGTTATCTCAAAGAGAAAATAATTGACATTTATTTTACAAAGAATCTTCTCTCACCTCATTAAAAAGTGGAAGAAGAAAGGGGAAAAGTAAAAAGAGTAATAAGGGAAGGATACAAGAAAGGGGAAGGGATTCAATGGGAGGAAGGAGGGATCCTAAAGAGGGAGAGCAGCATGACATAAGTGGGACCCATAAGTTTAATACTAGGGAAGGGGGTAAGAGGGGCAAGAAAAGGAAAAGCATAATCTGGGGATATTAGGATAGCAGGAAATACAGAATTAGTAATTTTAATGACAAATGTGAATGGGATGAACTCTCCCATAAAGCAGAGGTATATAGCAGATTGGATCAAAAGTCAGAACCCTACAATATGTTGTTTACAGGAAACACATTTAAAGCAGGGGGATACATACAGAGTAAACGTAAAAAGCTGGAGTAAAATCTATTATGCTTCAGGTAA
The DNA here is from genome assembly GCF_902635505.1 of Sarcophilus harrisii. NCBI lineage: Eukaryota > Metazoa > Chordata > Mammalia > Dasyuromorphia > Dasyuridae > Sarcophilus > Sarcophilus harrisii. Next base: position 45,081,028 of record NC_045426.1, on the reverse strand, counting down.
AGTCAAAAAAGCAGGGGTAGTCATCCTGATCTCAGATCAAGCAAAAGCAAAAATTGATCTACTCAAAAGAGATAATGAAGGAAACTATATCTTGCTAAAGGATACTATATACAATGAAGATATATCAATATTAAACATATATGCACCAAGTGGTATAGCATCTAACTTCCTAAAGGAAAAGTTAAGAGAGTTTCAAGAAGAAATAGACAGCAAAACTATAATAGTGGGAGATCTTAATCTTGCACTCTCAGAATCAGACAAATCAAACCACAAAACAAATAAGAAAGAAATTAAAGAAGTAAATAGAATATTAGAAAAATTAGATATGATAGATCTTTGGAGAAAACTGAATGCTGACAGAAAGGAGTATACTTTCTTCTCAGCAGTTCATGGACCCTATACAAAGTTTGACTATATATTGGGACATAAAGACCTCAAAATCAAATGCAGGAAGGCAGAAATAGTAAATGCTTTCTTTTCAGATCACGATGCAACAAAAACTACATTCAACAAAAAGTTAGGGGTAAATAGACCAAAAAGTAATTGGAAACTAAATAATCTCATCTTAAAGAATGATTGGGTGAAACAGCAAATTATAGACACAATTAATAATTTCACGCAAGATAATTACAATGATAAGACATCATACCAAAATTTGTGGGATGCACCCAAAGCAGTAATAAGGGGAAATTTTATATCTTTAGAGGCTTACTTATATAAAATAAAGAGAAGATCAATGAACTGTGCTTGCAACTTAAAAAGCTAGAAAAAGACCAAATTAAAAATTCCCAATCAAATACTAAGCTTGAAATTCTAAAATTAAAAGGAGAAATTAATAATATTGAAAGTAAAAAAAAAAACTATTGAATTAATATATAAAACTTAGACTTGGTTTTATGAAAAAACAACAAAATAGATAAACCTTTGGTAAATCTAATTAGAAAAATGAAAGCGGAAAATCAAATTGTTAGTCTTAAAAATGAAAAGGGGGAACTTTCCAACAATGAAGAAGAAATTAGAGCAATAACAAGGAGTTACTTTGCCCAACTTTATGCCAATAAATTTGATAACCTAAGTGAAATGGATGAGTACCTCCAAAAACATACGCTTCCCAGATTAACAGAGGAGGAAGTAAATTGCTTAAATGGTCCCATTTCAGAAAAAGAAATAGAACAAACTATTAATCAACTCCCTAAGAAAAAATCCCCAGGACCAGATGGATTTACATGTGAATTCTACCAAACATTTAAAGAACAATTAGCCCTAAGGTTATATAAGCTATTTGAAAAAAATAGGGAATGAAGGAGTCCTACCAAATTCCTTTTATGACACAGACATGGTACTGATACCTAAACCAGGTAGGTTGAAAACAGAGAAAGAAAATTATAGACCAATCTCCTTGATGAATATTGATGCTAAAATCTTCAATAAAATATTAGCAAAAAGATTACAGAAAATCATTTCCCAGGATAATACACTATGACCAAGTAGGATTTATATCAGGAATGCAGGGCTGGTTCAATATTAGGAAAACTATTAGCATAATTGACTATGTCAATAACCAAATTAATAAAAACCATATGATCATCTCAATAGATTCAGAAAAAGCACTTGATAAAATCCAACATCCATTCCTAATGCAAACACTTGAGAAGATAGGGATAAATGGACTTTTCCTTAAAGTAGTCAGGAGCATATATTTAAAACTGTCAGTAAGCATCATATGCAATGGGGAAAACTGGAACCTTTCCCAGTAAGATCAGGAGTGAAGCAAGGTTGCCTACTATCACCATTATTATTCAATATTATATTAGAAATACTAGCCTTGGCAATAAGAGTCGAGAAAGAGATTAAAGGAATTAGAGTATGTAATGAGGAAACCAAACTATCACTCTTTGCAGATAATATAATGGTGTACTTAGATAACCCCAGAGATTCTACTAAAAAGCTATTAGAAATAATTCATAACTTTAGCAAAGCAAAATAAATCCCCATAAATCCTAAGCATTTTTATACATCACCAACAAAATCCAACAGCAAGAGATACAAAGAGAAATTCCATTCAAAATAACTGTCAGTAGCATAAAATATTTGGGAATCTATCTACCAAAGGAAAGTCAGGAATTATATGAGCAAAATTACAAAAAAAAAAACTTTCCACACAAATAAAGTCAGATTTAAGTAATTGGAAAAATATTGAGTGCTCTTGGATAGACCGAACGAATATAATAAAGATGACAATACTCCCTAAAATAATCAGTTTATTTAGTGCTATACCAATCAGACTCCCCAGAAAATATTTTAAGGATCTGGAAAAAAATAACAACAAAATTCATATGGAAGAGCAAAAGGTCGAAAATCTCAAGGGAATGAATGAAAAAAAAATCAAATGAAGGTGGCATAGCTGTACCTGATTTAAAACTATATTATAAAGCGCAGTCACCAAAACTATTTGGTATTGGCTAAGAAATAGATTAGTTGATCAGTGGAATAGTTTAGGTTCACAAGACAGAATAGTCAACTATAGCAATCTAGTGTTTGACAAACCTAAAGATCCTAACTTTTAGGATAAGAATTCATTATTTGACAAAAACTTCTGGGAAAACTGGAAATTAGTATGGCAGAAATTAGGCATGGACCCACACTTAACACCATATTCCAAGATAAGATCAAAATGGGTCCATGATTTAGGCATAAAGAACGAGATTATAAATAAATTAGAGGAACATAGGATAATTTACCTCTCAGACCTGTGGAGGAGGAAGAAATTTGTGACCAAAGAAGAACTAGAGATCATTATTGATCACAAAATAGAAAATTTTTGTTATATCAAATTAAAAAACCTTTGTACAAATGAAACTAATACAAACAAGATTAGAAGGGAAGCAACAAACTGGTAAAACATTTTCAAAGTTAAAGGTTCTAATAAAGGCCTCATTTCCAAAATATATAGAGAATTGACTCTAATTTATAAGAAATCAAGCCATTCTCCAATTGATAAATGGTCAAAGGATATGAACAGCCAATTCTCAGATAAAGAAATTGAAACTATTTCCACTCATATGAAAGTGTTCCAAATCACTATTGATCAGAGAAATGCAAATTAAGATAACTCTGAGATAATACTACACACCTGTCAGATTGACTAAGATGACATAAAAATAATGATGAATGTTGGAGGGGATGTGAGAAAACTGGGACACTGATAGATTGTTGGTGGAGTTGTGAATGAATCCAACCATTCTGAAAAGCAATTTGGAATTATGCCCAAAAAGTTGTCAAACTGTGCATACCCTTTGATCCAGCAGTGCTACTACTGGGCTTATACCCCAAAGAGATACTAAAGAAGGGAAAGGGACCTGTATGTGCCAAAATGTTTGTGGCAGCCCTGTTTGTAGTGGCTAGAAACTGGAAAATGAATGGATGCTCATCAATTGGAGAATGGTTGGGCAAATTGTGGTATATGAATGTCATGGAATATTATTGTTCTTAAGAAATGACCAGCAGGATGAATACAGAGAACCTTGGAGAGACTTACATGAACTGATGCTAAGTGAAATGAGCAGAACCAGGAGATCATTATATACTTCAACAACAATACTGTATGAGGATGTATTCTGACAGAAGTGGATTTCTTTGACAAAGAGAAGATCTAACTCAGTTTCAATTGATCAAGGATGGACAGAAGCAGCTACACCCAAAGAAAGATCACTGGGCAATGAATGTAAACTGTTTGCATTTTTATTTTTCTTCCTGGGTTATTTTTATCTTCTGAATCCAATTCTTCCTGTGCAACAAGAGAGTTGTTCGGTCCTGCACACATATATTGTATCTAGGATATACTGTGACATATTTAACCTGTATAGGACTGCTTGCCATCTGGGGGAGGTGGTGGAGGAAGGGAGGGGAAAAAGTCAGAACAGAAGTGAGTGCAAGGGATAATGTTGTAAAGAATTTTTTTTTCAAAATTAAAAAAAAGTTAGATTGCTGTATAGTATTTGGTATATATAGGTTCAATACAGATATTATTTCATTGTATGTATTTTTTTTCTTTTTTAATTAAATCTATTCTGTTATAATTTTGAGATCATAATTTCCATTCTTGACTTTTTACATCAACTGACACATAATAAATTCAACAGCTAACCTCTAAAAAAATTATCCACCAAATAATACTTATCCCATAACCATAAGTCTTTACATTTGTAGAATACAAGGTTGTTTTATTATTTGGTATTCCAAATTATATGTATACTGTATTCCATTTATCAGTTTTTCTATTTTTTAACCAGTATTTAACAGTTTTGATAATTACTCCCTTATGGTATGGTTAAGATCTCATACAGCTAAGCCTCTTTAAAATTTTTTGGTATTTTATTTTATACTTTTTTTTTTTTGCTGAGGCAATTGGGATTAAGTGACTTGCTTATGATCACACAACTAAGAAGTATTGAGTATCTAAATCTGGAATTGAACTCAGGTTTTCCTGATTTCAGGGGTGGTCTCTATCCACTGTGCCATCTAGCTGCCCCTTCTTTTATATATTTAGTATAAAAGTTTTCTTATTTTTCATACGTCCCATCAACTTTATTATTTCTCTCATTCATAATTTTGTAATCTTGATAAAGGTGAGGAAAAACCTTAGCATTGCTTTAATTTATATTTCAATTATTAGTGATGTTGATTATTTTTAGCAGTTGCTGATAGTTTTCACTTCTTAATTTGAGCTTCCCTATTTGTTGAGAGAACATAGCCTAATAAGTTTGTCAATTCCTTAAATGTTTTTGAAAATCAGACTTTCTTTATATAGTTGATATAATAATTTTCTGATTTAAATTAATTTTCATTGTCATAATGTTGACTTTGTTCATATAAAAACTTAAATTTTATATAATATTTTATCAATTTTATATTTTCTGTTTACCTTCTTTGGTTAAGAATTCTTCATCCATCTGTCTATAATTAGATATATAGTTTAAACATAAAGATCTTTATGTATAGGTACATATAGCTATATATAGATGGATAGATATAAATTGTACTTCCTTTTGTCTTTTTAATGATGTTAAATTTTACATCTAACATTCATAATCATTTAAAGTTGATTATGTTACATGCTTTAAAGATTAATCTTCATCTATTTTGGCCTAACTACATTTTTTTTTCAGAGCAGTTCTTCTTGAAAGGAAAATGTTTCTAACCAAACTTTATGTTTTTTACCTTATTATTCCTAGGGCTATTGTAGGTGTTTTTGATTCTTTCTTATGCAATCAGTTTCCCTATTCTATATTCTATTTTTATTTAATCATTCTTGATTATATTGATGATTATTTTTTTGAGATCTATCCATGGTTGTCCTCTTTCTTTCCTACATTTTCTCTCTGCACTTCTAGTTCTTTTTTTTTCTAATTGAATTTTATTATTTTGATTTTATAAAGTAAACCTTGACGAGTTAGAGTGGTATACTCTTAAGTCTATAAAATAATTTGTAAAATATAAGATCACATTTATATGAAGGCCATCTTACAAAATTATTATATATAGGAAAAACAGTGAATTTCTTGAAAATTTCTTGTTATATTAAAGATTAGTATGATAATAACACCTATGTTTTAAATCCTTCCAAGAGTATCTTTCACTATTTAGCTTCCCAGACAGAAAAGTTGTCTTCAATTTGAGTACATCTTCATATTTGCTTTTCTTCAGAATGATAGCCTAGCTGGGTATAGGTAAAATAAAATTTACATTTGTTTTCAATACAACCATAATAGATCTATTATAACAGCTCTCCTAATGAGACTGCTTTCTTTCTGTTTTTATTTCTAGCTAAAATTATTTCGAACATTACATTTTCCTTCTGGATTTTTAGATGAGGACAAATAATACAAATTGTATAAACTGAATGAACATGTGATGCAACTTCACTCTGTCATAATTTCTATTTCTGACATAGTTTTCTATAAACAATGAATGTCTCTTCTATTATAGCAGAATTATCTAATTTCTATTAAAATGTATTTTGTTTTATATATATATATATTAATATATATTCTATTTATATAGTTCTAAGTGAAGCATTATAAGTTGAATTCTAGATATAGTACACATTTTTTTTCAAATATTAAAGGGATTTTTAAAATTTATTCTCCTCCTAGTTTAGGGAAAACTAATATTTGGTGGATTTATTTTTCTTCTTACTACATTAGGAGACCTATTAATCATTTGTATTAATTTTTTCACCAATTCTCCGGAGTTTTTTAAGTAAACCATCTTGCTATCTATAAAGAGGGGCAATGATTTGACAATTCTTTGCTAAATTAATACATTTAAGTTTTTTTTTCTCTGATTTGATTGGTATTGGGAGTATTTCTAGTAACCTATCCAATAATTTTAGAGAAAGGGAGCATCATTGCTTATGGCTCTATCGAAAAAGGTTTTAATATTTGTCCACTATAATTAATACTAGCTCTTAATTTTACAAAATACTTGAGTTCATATTGATGGAGAACTTTGAAGTTTTTAACAAGTAAGTAAGAATTCTCTATTTCTTTTATTTCATGAGTTAATCATGAAATCATTTTAAATGTGAAGTAAAAGAGGTAGAAATAATTAGAAGAGACAAAATAAATGACTTTAATTACACATAAATAAAAAGCTTCTGTGCTAGGATAAGAAATAAAGCTGTCAAATAAGGGTATAAACAATTTATAAACATTTTTATACTGTGCATATATATATATATATATATTTACATGTATGAGATTGTTTGCACACATAAGAAAGATGCAAATAAAAAAAAACCCTAAGGCTACATACACATAACATTTTGTAAAGATTTCCAAAAAAATTTTCAATAGTTATGTTGGAGAAGTTGCAGAGTAGGCACAATAATACATTTTTAGTGGGGCTGTGAAATAGTATAACCATTTTGAAAAACAATTCATAATTATGTAAATTAAGTGATTAAAACGTCCATACCAGAATTGAACCAGAGATTGTCTTACTAGAATACACCCCAAGGAATGCATCAATAAAAATAAAATCCCTATATATATAAATTATCTTTAGTACTATTTTTTATTAGAACTGGAAATAAAACAAATACTCATCAATTAGGGGATGGCTATACAAATTGTGGTTTATGAATTTAATGAATATTACACTTTAAAAAAAAGATGTGATGAATGCAGAGAAATACAGAAAGATTTACATGAACTGATACAAAGTGAAGTGAGTAGAGGCAATAAAATTATATATACATATATATATATAATTACATAAATGGAAATGCTACCATATGGAGAAAAAATTAAAAGTGAACGTAACCAAATTATAAAAATTAAGCAGGGCTCAATGGAGCAGATATGAGAAAATAATTTCATCTCACCCTTTTGTAAATGTAGAAAGTTTGTGGTTGTTATGCATTGCATGTGTTTCCACATTTTTTTCAATTTATTGAACAGTTTTGCTGATTTTTTTCTCTTTAAAAATTCTCTGTATTATATGGAATATATCTCAGTGAAGGGAATAAATAGTGAGGCTAACTATGATGAGGTAAAAAAAACAATATATGTTGATTAAAATCTACTTCAAAACAAAATAAAGGCAAAAATATCACATTTTTTAAAATGGTATACTTGTTTGATGTAGAGAATCACAAAAATATATGTCAAGTGGATAAAATCGTTTCATCTTCACTAATGTCAATGAAATTATCAAGCTATGAAGGCCAAATATATTAGAAGGTAACTGAAAGATGTTATTGTGAAGAATTAATGTGTTTCCATTAATAAAATGATGGAATTGGTAAGTATTCCTGGCCTTATCCAGTGGCTATAAATTCAAGACTCATTCTAAAAGGATTGCTGGATTCTTTCTGCATAATCTTAAAAATGAACACAGTATTGCAGAATTTTAAGAATTTGATGAATATCTTTCATGGCTTCAAAAATGTAAAAAGCATACTTATAGATCTCATGGTCCAGTCAACCAATATGTGAGTTTCCTTTACCCTATTTAGATTATACTTGCTGAAAAAAAATGTTCTCTAAATTAGAAAGAAAAGATGAAAAACTGCATCCCAAAAGAAATTGATGAAGCAAAAATTTGTGGCACAACAAAAAAACATGTAATTACCAGTATTAGGTAAATAATTTAAATGATCTTCAATGTTTACACCAGTTAGAGTTGTCATCTAAATAAATTGTGCATTTGTTTAAAAATTTTCTCTTTGTGAATAATTATTTGATAGGTTTGCTGTTTTATTGTTTAACTGATTAATTATGATAATTTTTCCTAACAATGAATGATATTTATATTTCTTTTTTATTATACTTTTATTTTTTATTTTTATTTTTATTTATTTTTTTTAAATAAATTTTTATTGCCAGAACCCATGCCAGGGTAATTTTTTATAACAATATCCCTTGCACTCACTTCTGTTCCGATTTTTCCCCTCCCTCCCTCCACCCTCTCCCCCAGATGGCAAACAGTCCTAAACATGTTAAATAGATTACAGTAGATCTTGGATACAATATATGTGTGCAGAACTGAACAGTTTTCTTGTTGCTCAGGGAGAATTGGATTTAGAAGGTATAAATAACCTGGGAAGAAGAACAAAAATGCAAGCAGTTTACATTCATTTCCTAGTGTTCTTTCTTTGGGTGTAGCTGCTTCTGTCCATCCTTGATCAATTGAAACTAAGTTAGATCTTGTTGAAGATCTCCACTTGTTGATGTTGAAGAAATCCACTTCCATCAGAATACATCCTCATACAGTATCATTGTTGGGTTTATAATGATTTCCTGGTTCTGCTCATTTCGCTCAGCATCAGTTCATGTAAGTCTCGCCAATCCTCTCTGTATTCATCCTGGTGGTCATTTCTTACAGAACAATAATATTCCATAACATTCATATACCATAATTTATGATATTTATATTTCTTAAATCTCATTTTCTTTTAGGCAATATTTTTCAAATATCAATATATCTTAAATTTTATTTAAAATTTTTGTATCAATGTTGATTAGTGAAATCAGTTTGTAGTTCTTTCTCTAGTTTATCTCTTTGTGATATAGGAGAAGTATGGTTACATACCCTCTTTCTAAATTCTTGATAATATTTTTGAAGTGTAATTTTTATCTTCTTTAGATATAATTCATTTTAAAATTCATCTCATTAAGTTTCCTTTTCTTTACTACTTTATGTGTGATTTGATGGACTTTCTGAGATTGTGATATTTTAAATCTATTTTTATTTGCTTGTCTGGGTTCTTAATTTCTCTAGATAATAATTTAATTGCTTTAATTTCTAAGTTTTCTTTTCATGTAAATGTACAATGAATTCTTATCATTTTTATTTCCTCTCCTGTCTGAATTAACTTTAGTAACTTCTTATTTTATTATTTTGATTTTTTCTGTCTTTCTCTCTCTCTTATGCTTCTCTCCTACTCCAGCCTGATAATGGTCTTCCTAACTTTTTGTGTTTAAATTCCATTAACTAGTTAAGCAATAGCATACAGATGTAATTATTACATTTATTAATGATAAGAATTGATCACCATCAAAGTCAAAGTGAATCTCTTCCATTCCACGTCTATTTGTTATCTATCATAAGATCATTGAATTTGGAACATCAAAGGATTTTAGAGATCCTCTACAACCCTCTCAAATCTAAAATGAAAGAATTGAGGCCCAAAAAGCAAAAGTGACTTATCCATGATCATAAAAAGTAAGTACTAAAGCTATGATTCAAATTTATATCATACAACTTTAAATGCAATTTTCTGTCCTGCAATGTACAATTCTCTTTGATTTGAAATATAAAAGCCCTTGGTTGAGAGCACTAAAATTAATATTTTCACAGGTTTGTTTTATTCGTGCATAGTTTTTCAGTGTTTTGTGAGTGACATTTTAATCTTCCAATGTCTTCCTCATTAAGGTTTTACAAAATAATTTATAAACAAATCCGATGATGACCTTAACTGCCCTATTCTTTATATGTAGCAAAATCTTGAAATGATTTCTATGCTTTTTCACCTTTATCATTAAGGGGACTATTTTGTATCGGGTAAGGTTCTCTGAAAATATTGGAAGAGATAGTTCATTTTTTGTCAGTATCCAATTTTTCAGAGTCAAGAGTTTGCTTAAATAAATTAATTTGAAAGTACCATTATCATGTAGTCTACTTCATATTCTTTATCATTTCTTCCAGTTTGATATTGATTTGGACCTGCACTCTACCCACTCTCTGATCTGAGTATACACAGTCAGTCATTTCTAGATTGATCCTTAGATTGTTAACCAGTCATTTGCTAGCTGTTGAAATATTGTCAATTTCATTTTCTTTTTATGAGGCTATTGAGAACTCACTATGTCCAATGCCTTTGACTCTCCTCTTAAAGAAAATATTTATCATGGATTCTAGCTAAAAATTCACAATTCTATAGAACTTTAAGTTTTCCTCATACAAACTCAGTGAGGTAGGTAATACAAGTATTATTGTCCCTATTTAAATGATGGGGAATAAAGACCTTTAACTATCACATAGAACTGCTGGAACTCAAATCCAAGTATGCTGACTATGAATTCAATTTTTTTTTTACTGTATGACAATAACAACTAATGTGTGTAGGTAAGGGAGGAAGAGATGTTGTTAGAAAATCCCTACAAAAGTAACTGAAATGAGATTCAAAGAAGTTTTGGGTGTTTTGAATCAGAAGTCAGATTTTCCTATGGCATTCTAAAATAGTCTCATAGAGTAATCAACAGATACTTGGTTTCTTTCATTTATTGATTCCAAAACTTATTTATCAAAATAAATTATATTTCTTTTTGCTTTACTTATTGAATTAATTATCAAACTGTACCTTGACAAAATTCATGTGAATACTGAGGCAGAATTGTGGAATGAATTTGGCATAAAAAATGAAAAGAGGAAGGACTGAGTTCAAAAGTCATCTCAGGGATTGACTAGTTCTGTGAGCTTGTATGTCACTTAAGCTTTCTAATAAATATATATATATATATACATATATATACATGTATACATATGTATATATGTATGTATATATATATATTACATACTACAAACAGTGGTCTGAGGGCTTGGATTATCGTTTGGACTGACACCAGGGCAGTCAAAGGTATCAGGTCAAAGGTTGTGAAGGAAGAAATTAGGGTTTATATAAAATTATACAGGCCTCTTCTGCCTTGAGCTCCTATTGTTCCAGAAGATAAACAATAAATAAGATACTTTACTTTGAAAAGAACTGGATTTCTTGTGGATTTGTGAGTAAGAAGAGCTTGTGACATTATGAAATGCTACAATTTTTAAAATTCTTGCTTTTTCTCACAGAAATCATGTAGAAACAAACCTGATTAGTTATACTCAAAATGTCCCCTACTATATCAATTGCATTAAGATAAATTTGCTTTCAAATAATGTTATAGGTGAACTAAGACTTTTTGTCTATTTTGAATTAATAATGAAATCAATTTGTCAGCTATTGAATGGAAGTATTACCCCATTTAGGAAGATTTTTTTTTTACCTTCTATTCTTTTATAGTGATAATTTCAATATAAATAGAATTTAGTTTATCTAGTAATATGTCTACTTATTGCTCAAAATGGATCACACTGGACAACTATGTCAGCTTTCAAGTAAGTAACATTTATGTTCATAACTTCTCTAAAACTATGGTTCTAGATGTCCTATTTTCTCTAAAACTGCCTCTTGGTTTCAAAAGTAGAGGGGGTTGTATATTACTTAGGGTCAATTTTTGCTCTTGTTTTGTGAAAAAAACATGACCAATAAAATTCATCTAGCACCAACCTCAAAATATTGTAGTAGAGAAAAATAGATGTTGCATAGAGGAATCATATTACAGTTGAAAGAGGTCAAATAATGTTTTCAAGTCTCTGCTATATCCCTTCTTTACTGTGTGACCATGAATAAATCACTAGGCCTTTCTTGATTTCATTTTCTTCAACTATAAAATAAGGATGTTGGACTAGATCTTAAATGTATCTTTCAGCTTTAATTCTATCTGTCACAGAATCTAGGGTCACTTCTCCAAAACAAAGAATAATATGTTTGGTGTAGTTGTATATTTAGTACAATTTTTATGGTAGGCTATGGAGGGAGCATGATCTGTTTCATTATGGGAAGAATAGGAAGCAAGAAAACTAAATTGAGATGTTACAATTATTTAGGCTGCAGAATGATAGCAGAATTGGTAAATATTGCAAAAAAAAAAACAGAATTTTGTGAAAAGTTGTTTAGGAAAATGAACAACAATGGAAAGTGTGTTACAAAATAAAACCTACCCTTACCATGGGTCCCAAATGTCTATTTAAGTAAACATAGCAGTCGTAAATAGTGTGACTACTCCCTTGAGCTAGCTATTTTAATGCTAGAATGAATCCAATCACAATTTTTTTTTCATCTCAGAGGGCAATTATGACTCTAATAAAAGTTGGCTTGATCTATTTATTAACAAAATAATTCTTTCCTAGTTTTCCAAAGAGTGTCAAGGGCTATATAAATGCCATAACCAGTTGTACTGAATAACCTACATTTGAGAAAACAAACCACATGACTATTAAAAAAATGATTCAATCACTTCACTAAAAATAATTCAATTCACAGAGATAGATATCTTAGTCTCAGAAACAATTCTATAGATTATAATATCAAATAATCTCAAAATCAGAAGGGACCATAATAGCCATGGAATCTAACTCTCTAACTCATGCTTAAGAAAACTAAACCTTTTTATACATTCACATAGGAGCTAGAATGGCAGAGAAAAGACAGGGATTCACATGAGCTCTCCCAAATTCCCCTCCAACAACTTTAATTGATGCCTCTAAATAAATTTTGGAGTGACAGAATCCATAAAAATATGGTGTGAAACAGTTTTCCAACTCAACACAACTTATAAGATCAGCAGAAAAGATTCATTGTACTAGGGTGAGAGAAAGAAGGGTAGTCTAGCATAACCTGTGCCAGAACAGGTTCTGCCACAGAAGAACAGCAGCAAATTTTGCATTTTAAATATAATATAAATATTATATCTTCAGTTTGTGTTTTGATTTCCTCTGGCACAAAAGTGATTTTCTATAATTAGGATTTTTCTTCTGGTTATTTTTTCATTTCCCACCCTTTTTTTTTAAACTATTAGCTTTATATTAAAATTGGGCTCTGCTCCTGGGGTGGAGGGGATACTATCCCAAACTTCAGGGGTTTTTTGTGCAGCATTTTTTAGATCTAGTTGGGGGGATTTGCAAGCTTTCAAGTCTTTCAACATAGTAATCTCTTTATATCATACTATGTTGATAGACTTGAAAACTTGCAAATTAACAAAATGAAAACTGTCACATCCAAAGTCTCAAAAAAATGTGAATTGGTATAAGGTCCTGGAAAAGCTCTAATTCAATTCAAAATTAAGGAAATGGGGTAAAAAATGACAATGATATAATAAAAAAATGAAAAATGGCTCAGTGGTTTGGTAAAGGAGACAGACAAAATTCTGAAGAAAAAAAAAAAAACTTTAAAAATATAATAGGCCAAATGGGAAAAGAAGCACTGAAATTCAATGAAAAGAATACCGTCATAAAAAGTAGAATTGACAACATACAAAAAGTTGTATGAAAAAGCACTAAAGAAAAAACAACACTTTAAAGAATAGAATTTTCCAAATGAAAAGTACAAAAATTCAATCAAGAAAATGCTTAAAAATTAGAATTAGGAAAATGGAAGCTAATGACTTCAGGAGACTCTTAAAATCAATACAATAAAATAAAAAGAATGAAAAAATAGAAAAATGTGAAATATGTCATTGGAAAAACAGCTCTTGTGGAAAATACATACATGAGAAATAACTTAAATATTAGTGAACTACCTAAAAGCCATGATGAATAGAGTCTAGACAACATTAAAAAATTACCAAGAAAAACTATACTATTATCTTATATCCAAAGGATAAAAGAGAAATTGAAAAAACCACCACATACATCTGAAAGAGATCTCAAAATGAAAACTTCCAGAAATATCGTAGTTAATTTCCAGGCGTCTCAGGTCAAGGAGAAAATATTGAAAGCAGCTAGAAAAAAGCCATTAAAATATTATGCAGCTACAGTCAGACTAACAAAAAATTTAGGACCTTCTACAATAAAATATCAGATGGCTTGGAATATGATATTCCAGAGGGCAAAGGAATTAGTATTGTGACCAAAAATCACTCACCCACTAAAACTAAGAATTATTTTTGTGGGGTGAAGGGATGAACATTCAATGAAACAGATGAGTTTCAAACATTCTGGAAAATATGAAAATTATTTTGAAATATGAAAATATGAAAAATATAAAAATGAAATAGCTTATTTTGTAAAAAATTTGACTTTCAAATGAACAACTCAGTAGATGAATAAAAAGGAAAACAGTAAAGTCAAATCATAAGATATTCAATAAGATTAAACTATTTACATTCCTACATGAAAAGCTAATAATTACAAATGCCAAGATATTTCTCATTATTTGTGCAATTATAGACAATGGATATCTGTGTGAGTTGTATATAGTATCTTTAAAAATAAAATAAAAAGATAAGAATAAGGAATACACTTGGAATATGGGAAAGGGAGGGTAGAATAAGGTAATTATCACATAAAATAGGCAAAAATGTTTTCACAGTGGAGGAGAACATGGGTAAGATAGATGAAAACATTTTTAAATACTAGATTTTTTTATTTCTAGATCACCCAGATTATGTGACTTCCTGTTCTAAATCACCCAGATCATGTGACTTGTTCTAGATTGCCTGTCATTGTAGATGGCCTATTCTAGATCATCCCAAATTATATGACCTGGTGTTCTAGATCACCTAAGTTATATGACCTCCTGTTCTAGATCACCCTGAATTGCATGAGCTGGTGTTTTAGATTGCCCAGATCATGTGACTTCTAGTTCTAGATCACCCAGATCATGTGATCTAGTGTTTTAGATCACTCAGATTGTGCAACTTCCTGTTCTAGATCACCTCAGTTTATAAAACTTAGTGTTCTAGATCACCTGGTTTATGTAAATTGCTGTTCTAGATCACCTGGATTGCATATTTTTGTTTCTAGATCACTTGGATTATGACTTCCTGTTCTAGATCGCATAGCCCATGCAACTCCCTGTTCTAGATCAACCATGTTGCTTGGCTTCCTGTTCTAAATAACACCTGGATTTACATGTCTTTGTGTTCTAGATCACTCAGATTAAATAACTTCTTGTTCTTAATCACCTGGGTTACATGATCCCCTGTTCTAAATTGCCCCAGTCCACTTCTTGTTCTAGAAAAATTGGGTCACATGGCTTGATGTTCTAGATCACTTTGAATTATGTGTCCTAGCAGTCTAGATCACCTGGTTTAGGTGACTTCCTGTTCTAGATCACCCCAATTTACTTCATGTTCTAGATCACCTCAGATTATGTGACTTCCTTTCTAGATCACCCCAGTTTACATGGTTTTTTGTTCTAGATCACCCCAGATAACATGTATTCTAGATCACTATGATTATGTGTCTTTGTTTTCTAGATCACCCAGTTTGCATGTCTTTCTATTATAGATAACTCTGGATTATATGCATTTGTATTCTATATCATCCTGGATTATGTTCTAATTCGCTCAGATTAACTATCCCGGATTACTTGTCTTTGTGTTCTACATCACCCAAATTATGTTCATGAATTTTTTAAAGATGACACAGTAAGATATTCTAAAGGTAAGACTATGAGATACTATGAAAAAAGAGGGCTGCACTTTTGACTTGCCTCTCCTGCTTATACTCTCTTTGGGAAGAATATCCTGAAATTATCAGGATATATGTGTCAAAAGAGGTATCCCACAAATGGAAAATTCAATTTAAAAAAGAAAGCTTCTCCAGTACCTTTTCTTTCTTTTAATTTTTTTAACTTTTTATTTAAGTCTTGAGTTCCAAATTCTATCCTAATCAACAAATTCTATCACTAATTCACCTCAAAATATATGATGCTGTGTGCTTCCCAAGTCACAGTGACTGAGGTGAGATTTGAATTTAGGTCTTCATGACTTGAGGCTATCAGTCTATCCCCTGGGCTCTCTTGAAACTATATGTATTGATCTGTTTTATTCATCACATCATCTCCAGCAATTTGTAAGCATCTTGAGATTAGAAGATATTTAATTTTCATCTTTTTATCACCAGCATATAAAACCCAATTTAAGACATAGGAACTGTTTTATAAATATTTGTTTTATTGAAATAATCTTGAGCGATGCAATTTCAGGTGAGTTAGTGATTTGTCATAGGATCCAAAGTTAAGTTGCCATTTTGATGGTTCCACTTTAGAATGTTGCATTATCCATATCCATTTGATCTTGATATTATGAATATTGATATTATGTCACTAAGGACATAAGACACGAATAGAGAGAAGCCATTTTGTGACCTATCCAAAGGCCATTAACCAATGACTCTCGTTTTAAATCATTAAATTTATGTATTGAATCTTAAAACCAGTCATTTGACATGGCACTGGGAGTTCAGAAATATTTTCAATAATTCTATAAAATAGGGGCAAAGTATGATATGGATATTATTCAGACATCAAAACTATTTATATTAATGCTACACATGAATGAAATGACCAGCGTGATATATTACTGAAAGCTTTTATAAAATTAATTATCAGTAAAGTTTATATTCTGGAAGTAAACAATTTAGAAGCTATCTCCTGGTTAAAGTGAGTCTTTTGGAGAAAATTCAGTTTAATAAAAGAAGATATTATTCAAAAAATGATAGATTCCTAATGACAGATGTGGCATTCTTCATGAATTCTTTATCAGTAGATAAAATCAAGATCTAGGATCACTTAGAGAAAAAAAATGTCATTGAGTCTCAGATCCTCACAAGTAATGAGACAAGGTTTGATATATTGACTTACCCCAAATTACACAGAGTGACAGAGATTTGAATCCCTATCTTGCAACTGCAAATACATTGTTCTTTATATTACTCCATCTTAAATTTTGGTTCATTGGATAATGACTACCTTAGGACCTTGAGCAAGTCATTCAACTTTTCTGGGCCTTAACTTGTTACTCTAAAATATAAGCGTTAAAAATGAATGACTTCTACATCTATGATTTTATCATTTCCTTCCAGGAAATAGTATAAGTCTCAAGAGAATTACATTTATCAATGCATCATCATTTTTGTCCAGAACATGGTTTCTTTCATAGTATTGGGATTAATAAAGATTTAGTGTATGGCAATGCAGGTACAGGGTATGAAACAATGTATTTCAAATTTCACATATTTTTATGCCAAGAACTGAAAAAATAACTGGGTCAGCTCAGATCTCTAGCTTCTGTTTCACCTGAATTGACTTCTCTTACTTTTTGGCCACCTTTACCCCTCATTCTGTTTCCATTTCCTTGTTTTAGTAGCAAATGACTCTATCCTAAAAGTGAAAGTATATGACTCTTATAAGCAGCATGCCATCTAAAAAATGGAGCTAATTACTTATGTGAAGTGACTGAAAACCTAGGGAATAGATTTTTGATGGGTCTAATACATCAGCCTTATTGTAACAGTGTTTTGTTGGTCTCTTGGTAAGGCACTATATAATACACAGAAGGCAAATTGCAAGCTTAGAAATGTCAAAATACCATTTCACCCAAGAGAGCTTTGACATCTTAATGAGTTGGATAGGGAAGTTCATTCTCTAACAGTACAAGGCTCTGCATTTTTACCTGACTCCCCCCAACACAAATGCCCCCCCCCCCGCTTTGGCTATTGCTCATCTCTTTCTTTAGCTGAAAATTAAGTTGTATTTTGATATTTACTCATTAGTTCATCTTCATTATTCACATCCCCTTTCTGCAATATTCCTTTTTTTTATAATGACATCAGAGCCTTTTCTCTGCCAAGAAGACAATTGAACCCCTCTGTTCCTTTTGATAAGTAGGCCAGCTGTGGGATGCAGAGTCACTCTTATTCCCAGGCTCCCCTAGGCTCTGCCATCTCTAGAGAGCAACTAACCATAAAAATCAATGCTTGAAGAGACTTGCTGACACCACAAGGCTAGTATGGGATCTGGGAAGAAAAAACAATGATCCCCTTGTGTCCAACAAACTCTAAGAGGCAAGTGCATAGAGGGAAGCCATCTTGTGAGCTTTGGCCAAATGTGGCAATGAAAATAAAAGCAAAGATAAGCTAGGAAGACCAAGAAAATGTTTTGCAGATAATATATAAGGAAATATAAGGAAAAGAATATCTATAAAAATAAGCCAAAGAAAAAGCAGTTTAGATTTTTCTGATATATTTTCTGAAATAGAATGTGATATGTAAGAAGAACTTTTAACTTGGAATCAAAAGATAATGAATAAACTTATCCCTCCACAACTTCTTAACAGTGCAATTAACATTAACAAATTACTTCATCTTTGTGGACCTTAGTTTGACCATTTGAGGATATGAGAAAAATGCTATTTGAACAACTTCCTTCCATGGACTGTTGGAATGAAAGCACTCTGCAGACACCTATGCTAGCAGGAGCTGCTATTACTCTGAATTTCCAGGTACATTCCTAGGTACCATGTTGTTTGAGTTACTGCAAATGTTTAAAATGTCTCCTATTTGCCCTTCCCCAAGACATGGTGTAAAATATATTGTCCAAATTGTTTTTCTGTTTTGAAATATGCATGATAAGAGGAAATATGAAGTAATTGAAACTAATTAAATAAAAAATATTCATTGGTAAGGGTCTATTAAGAGGCATATGTTTGCATTTTACACATGTGTGGATATCTATATTTGCATTCATATTTATATATATATATATATATATATATACAAAAGCATATAAATGTACATTGTACACACAATAAATATACTCTTACATATTTATATGTGTGTATACTATGTTGGGATATATGGGGTATATACACACTCATTTTGTTTGACTCCTACCTCAGACACTTATCAGTTGTGTGATCATGATCAAGTGACTTAATCTCTGTCAATCTTGGTTTCATTATCTATAAAATGAGAAAAACAGACTACCTCAAAAGGTTGTTATAGTGACAAAAGGAGATAATACATGTAAGTGGTTTACAAATCTTAAAGTACTATAAAGTACTTTATAAAGTTTTTATAAAAAAACTAGCAAACTAGCTATTATCTTAACATTATATGTGATGTAAGTTTGTATAAATATGTGTATCTGTATATATATATATATATATATATATATATATATATATATAAAATGTCAATGCATATTTTATCCAAATATAAAGAAATAATATAGTCATTGTTTCATTTTCTAATATACAAATATATTAGAGAAAACATCCCTAAGCATATAGATAATATATAGAGAGATTGTATATACAGCTAAAAGCTTTATTAGTTTAAAATGGTCCTGAGACTGTCTCTTGTATTTATGTCAATTCATTCATATGTATATTACTTACATTGAACACATATAGCTACTAATGATAAGCTCAAGATGAGGATAAAAGATTATAATGAAGCAAAGGTTTTGAAAAGCACTCAGGAAGGCATTTAACATGGCACTTAACTGTTTCTCTGTGTAACTATAGAATTTTCCTTCAAAAATACATAAATATACCCACAGAACTTCATTTCACTGGTTCTTATCTAAAATTCTCTTATAAAGGTAGTGCAATACTGATTCAATTATCTGTCATTTGATTCAGTAAATAAAATGCTAGCCCAGGAGTTAGAAAGACCCAAATTCAAATTTAACTTCATTCACTAGCTATGTAAGCCTGGGCAAATCATGATTACCTCAGTTCCCTTCCAGTCATAGTTTTCAACTATAAAATGGGATTCTTCATATCTATTACACAGAATTGTTAGGAGGACCAAATGAGAATATTCATAAAGCACTTAGCACAGTACCTTTCATATATGGTAGGTGTTTAATAAATACTTAGAATTAATGGGAAACATTTTTGTATTCCACTCTTTGACTTAGGAAATGGTTTTTGTTGAAGCCCACGGATGTTTTTTTTCCCTGTGACTGTCACCAAAATCTGAATAGAAGTCTGTTTTGTTTTCTAAATCTGGCTTTCATCTCAAATGTAAAACTTTCCTTAGAACTCAGTAACCTGGGTAAAAGGATCATCAATGAACATTTCATTATCCTCTTCTCTTAATGTAAGAATCATCACAGCTGAATTCTAGTGAATTGTCTGTTTAAATAGTTTCCTTTTGGTCCTTGTCTTCAGGTTCAATCACCCAACACTATCATTTTTATGTAACTGTCAAATTTTCCCTACTCTGAATTTAAAAAGAGTCATAATACAAACCAAATGCTTTATTTGACTATTGTAAAAAATACTCCTTTAAATTCTCTAACTTCATAAACAGAGCTGGAAAATCACAACACCCATCCTCATACATAATTGTGATTGGAATTTTAAAGACATTTGGGCCATATAGATTATCTAGTTCACTTCACTCCTTCTATAGATAATAAAAATAAAGGCCCCAATTATCTGGACCTAAATTCCATCTCTCTCCTTACAAAGGTCTAAATGGGTTTTCTTTCTTTTTGGTTGTTTTGTTTTACTTTATTTTCTTTTCTTAACTATTAAGAAAGGCTCCCTTCTTTAATAAGAATGAATAAGCACAAATGATCCACCCTCTGATTCCTTGACATTTTTTTCTCTGCATTGGTTTAACCTTAGAAACATGAATCAAAGACAGATAAATGATTCTGATATCTAAACTTTTAATAAATAAATGCATAGGGTACATAACTATTACGTACAAGGTCCTGTGCTGGAGATCTGGGAAGAGGAGTTATATATAAAGAAGTTCCAAGTGCTAATCTTCATGGAGAGAAAAATTTAGTTGATGGAAAAAAAATACAAAAAAATATATAAAAGAGCAGTATAGGAATAACTGTCAAATTAATTATCCAGACAATAAATTCTAGTAGTAAAAAGAGCAAGGAGAAATCACTGGATCAAGACAAGTTTTATAGGAGAAATGAGATTTGACTTGGTCTTGAAGGATGAGCAGAAAGAATGAAAAGGCTGGGAATTCTAGACAAATTAACCGAAGAAAACTGCATGATTACAGCAAAGAAATAGTAATCTCTTGGGAACAATCAATTCAGTTTGGTTGAAACAGAACACATCAGATGAGACAATAGGTATAGATGATTCTAGAAATTAGATCTTCAAATTATGAAGCATATTAAAATGTAGTTACTCTATAAAGAATAGTGAATCACTCCCAAGTGCTAGTGCCTTCCTCTCTGGGATTACCATCAATTCTGTCTATATCTTGCATGGATGATTTTTTTTTTAGTATGTTGTCTCTTCCTTTCAAATGTGAGAGGAGGGAGTTTTCCTTTGTACTTCTAGGGTCTCAATTTTTTCAATTTTTAAATTTTTTCTCCACCACACATAACACTAATGTGTGCACTTTCCAACCTAAAAATTAAAATGAGACTATTAATAAACTCACATAAATACTTGAAGTCAGGAAAGTTAAACACAGGAACGTTGAGGATTCACTATATAAGGATACTGATGGACTATATATTGACTTAGTTTTAAAGTATAATGCCATCTATATTTTATTAGATTTTTATTTATTTTTGTTCAATATTTTCAAATTGCATTTTAATCTAGTTGAGGCCACTCAGAAGTGTTATAGCTGCATTTTCTCTACAGGCACCGTATGTGATACCTTTGGCCTAATGCACTTGCCAATAAATCAAGTCTTCCAAGTTCTAGAGTCAGAATTTATCTGCCCAAAAAGCCAAACTACCATTCATATGATCACACAAATTTCCAACATGTGCTTTTTTATTCACACCAACTGGTCAATATGCTCTATAGGTGTGCTTTCCCCATTTATATATTATGATATCCTCATTTTTCATGGAGGGCATATATGTTTGTGGGAGAATAAGTTCCATGTTCAGTGCAGACATGGTCTTATGCTATTTAATTATGAGATTTTACTTTACATTAAATGTAATTTGCTTGATTGATCAATATTAATACTCTGGTGGGGCCCTGATGAGCCATAATTAAAGGACAATCCTGAGCCTCAAAGTAATTAGAATCCTTTCTAACTTTATTAAGAGCAATAGGGAAGTGGGAGTCCAAGTATTACATTGCAAAATTGAGTGCAAGTAAATGTGGTAGTTTTAATAAATTCACCTATAACATAGCAAAAATTAATTTGAATATACTTTATCAGAAAGGGAAAGATTCATTATCAATCTAGGAGTCATCTCTGAATCACTATTTTACATAAGACTGTCAACTTCTTGAGTAAAGATTGGAATTAGTAAAAACAAACAAACAGGATTATAATAAGAAAATGATGTGATATATAATAATTGAAGCAACTCAATTATGACCTATTCTAATGAGTAATACATTATGAAAAATGAATAATGGACATTGATGCTGATTAGAATGATTTTTCCTATGAAATTTTAACCAATGAAATTTGGTTACTCAGTTTATATTTTTACCCTCACTTGGTGATCATGTTATTAGCTTCCATAGGTTCAATTAGAATTTCTATTTAAATTACTTAGACAAATATACACAAATATAAGTGTGCATATGCACCATTATATAAATAAAACCTGAACCAAGAAATTCAATTAAATCATCTTAAGAGTGTTCAAGGATAAAAACAGAAATAAGAAAATGTAATAAGAATGAAAATGATTTACAAAAGCTTTTGTAACAACAAGGCATGTAGATTCAAAATTTTTGTGATTCACACACATGTGTAGAAATATATATATATATGTATGAATATGAATGTATACTCATGCTTATGTGTACTACATACATATATATATATATATATATATATATATATATATATATATATGTGTGTGTGTGTATGTATAGATAGGTAGATAGATTGATTGGTCTATATTTTTTTTTCTTTCTCTGTTTTCAACCTACCAGGTTTAGGCATCAGTACCATGTCTGTGTCATAAAAGGAATTTGGTAGGACTCCTTCATTCCCTATTTTTTCAAATAGTTTATAAAGCATTGGGACTAATTGTTCTTTGAATGTTTGGTAGAATTCACATGTAAATCCATCTGGTCCTGGGGATTTTTTTTTTTAGGGAGTTGATTAATAGCTTGCCCTATTTCTTTTTCTGAAATGGGAGTATTTAAGCAATTTACTTCCTCCTCTGATAATCGGGGAAGCCTATATTTTTGGAGGTAGTCATCATTTCATTTAGGTTATCAAATTTATTGGCTTAAAGTTGGGCAAAGTAACCACTTATTATTTCTTTAATTTCCTCCTCTTTGGTGGAAAGTTCTCCCTTTTCATTTTTAAGACTGCTAATTTGATTTTCCTCTCTCCTTTTTCTAATTAGATTTACCAAAGGTTTATCAATTTTATTGGTTTTTTCATAAAGCCAATTCTTAGTTTTATTTATTAGTTCAATAGTTTTTTTTTACTTTCAATATCATTAATTTCTCCTTTTAATTTTAGAATTTCAAGTTTAGTAATTGATTGGGGATTTTTAATTTGATCTTTTTTTTTTAGCTTTTTAAGTTGCAAGCCCAATTCATTGACCTTCTCTTTCTCTATTTTGTTCAAGTAAGCCTCTAAGGATATAAAGTTTCCCCTTATTACTGCTTTGGCTGCATCCCACAAATTTTGGTATGATGTCTCACCATTGTCATTATCTTGAGTGAAGTTATTAATTGTGTCTATAATTTGCTGTTTCACCCAATCATTCTTTAAGATGAGATTATTTAGTTTCCAATTATTTTTTGATTTATTTACACCTAACTTTTTGTTGAATGTAGTTTTTATTGCATTGTGATCTGAAAAGAAAGCATTTACTATTTCTGCCTTCCTGCATTTAGTTTTGAGGTCTTTATGTCCTAATATATGGTCAATTTTTGTGTAGGTTCCATGAGCTGCTGAGAAGAAAGTATACTCCTTTCTATGACAATTCAGTTTTCTCCAGAGATCTATCATACCTAATTTTTCTAATATTCTATTTACCTCTTTAATTTCTTTCTTATTTGTTTTGTGATTTGATTTATCTAAATCTGAGAGTGCAAGATTGAGCTCTCCTGCTATTATAGTTTTGCTGTCTATTTCTTCTCGTAACTCTCTTAACTTCTCCTTTAGGAAGTTAGATGCTATACCACTTGGTGCATATATGTTTAATACTGATATTGCTTCATTGTCTATAGTACCTTTTAGCAAGATATAGTTTCCTTCCTTATCTCTTTTAATTAGATCAATTTTTGCTTTTACTTGATCTGAGATAAGGATGGCTTGGGTAGATAGATTGAGAGAGAGAGAGATGCCAATAAATATAAAATGTCCCAAATGTTTTACTATGGTCTTAAATTTTTCTAACTTCAGAAGACTAAACAGCAATAATTTGCAAAAAAAAATCATTTGAAAATTTAATTATTTACATAGCTTTCAGAAATTTGATTTTGAGAATTTTGAATGATACATTTTTTATTTTAACTTTAATGAGACAGAACCCCATCACTATAAATTTCTTTGTGACAGTTTCTGGGTGAAACTTTCTCAGACTAAGATTTATCTTGACACATAACATTAATTTTAATTTATCACACACACATACACACACACACACACACACACACACACACACACATGCACACACATGCAGATATATATTCATTGCCTCCCCAACTGGAAGGTAAACTTCTTGAAGACAAGAATTTTTTTTTGTCTTTTTGGCATTTTCGCTGTTTAGCACAGTTGTTGATATATAATGAGTATTTAATAAATGTTTTTTGGATTGATTGGGATTTGAAAAGATCATATACTTGCTTTCTTTCAATTGACTAAAGGATATACGTAGCACCAGATTCCACTGTGCTTATTACTTATTGATTAGTAAAACTATTTGATTCAGTAGACAAAATGTTGTCTTTAATGTTCTTTTCCAATGAGGCATGTCTCATACATATATCAAAATCATTCACAATTTCTTAAATGATACAACATAAATAACCCTATCCAATTACCCTATGGCCATAAATATCTACAAGTCATAAAATATGGATTCTGCTCAAAAGTATTCACCGCACAAATTTAGGTCTGAGATTGAATCTCAGTTATAGAGAGGTTCTAAATGAATAGCAAAGTCTTTTAGATGCTCCTCTTTGCAGATGACATGCTGTTTTGGCAGGGATCTATGGGTGTTCAAGAATGACCTAACACCTCTGTGTTGGGTGTCCAAGTTTGGTGTCCATCTGGCACTCAGCTCTGAATAGTGGCTCCAAGAAGCTATAGCATGTGCAGTGACCACATGTGGGTGAACCTTCTCAGCTGATAGGCTAATCTAGATTGTGGTAATAAGAGTCTTCTAATCTATCCATAAATTAGTGGAATATTTACCCCAAGCAAGTAGACTTTTCCTGGCAGAACTGATGGATGAATATAGTTTATGCCAACAACTAGGAAGTCAGTTGAAGCAGGTATGGTAAAGTGCTTAGAGTTTAGTCTGACATCAAGGATGCCAAGGTCATCCATCACATCCTGGGCCATCCATCCCCAGTTATCCTGACTTTTAAGACTGATTACAACTCTGTCTCACTTAAATCCAATTTGCATACAAATCAAGTCATCACAGTGTGATGCCATTGGTTTTCTTCAAAAATGAAGGACAAATCTTGCTCTTATAAGAGTCTTCTTCAAGAGATTGATAATTATTCAAGAGATTTTGATCTGATCATCTTCATAGCTAAAGATCATCAATCTTTGAAGTTTGTCTATAAATACAGATATTGGGGCAGACAATACAAATGGACTATGAATTGAGCCCCAAAGCAAGTAGGAGAAAATGGGTCAGATTGCTCTGAAAAATTGCAAAGCTCTTTTGATGACCTCAAGCTTCTTCCTGAAAAATAATTGTTAGGATCAAATGAGTTTGTGTATGCAAAATATACATACAAGCTACAATACAAAGTATTAAAATATTCTACAAATGCAGGTTATTATTGTTGTTGTTAATTTGCAATTACTAGAAAGAAAACTCAACAAATCATCAGTGGAGAAGATCCTTTCCCATTAGTTCTCTCTCCACACCACCCCAACACTAAGGTGAATCTTGGCTATTTAAGTAGTAGCTGTTTTTAATTGGTTAATGTGAGAGGAAGTTTCCTACTACCAAATCACACAAAACATGCCAATGATAACCATTACCATCTGTGGCATCAGATTCCAGCTTCCAGATTCCTCACCCTCATTATTATCATTTTCTTGGATGAATTTATGGATTGTTTCTATAATTTGTTGTTTGACCCACTTATTCTTTAGAATTAGATTATTTAATTTCCAATTACTTTTTAGTCTATATTTTCCTGGCCCTTTACTGAATATAATTTTTTATTGCATTGTGGCCTGAAAAGGAAGCATTTACTATTTCTGCCTTTTTGCATCTAATTGTGAGGTTTTTCTGCCCTAATACATGATCAATTTTTGTATAGGTGTCATGTACTACTGAGAAAAAGTTATATTCCTTTCTGTCCCTATTCAATTTTCTCCGGAAGTTAGATTCTCACCCTCTCTGTTTTATCCCTAGATATTATAATATTTATACACTAATAATGTAAAAATGTAGTATCTCTGGAGTACTTGGCCCCATTCACAACATTATCTTGGCCCTTCTTAAAGTCTTGGTGGGAGGATTCTCTGTTAGGGCAAATAATAGACCCAGTTTATCTATAATGTACAGATATAGGATTATCACATCAGTTGAAAAGCTTTGCTTGGGCTTTGTACAAACTCAGGCAGAAGTGGAAAAGTTCTGAAAACAATTTTATGAGGCACAAAATAGATCAACACTCAATCGATTTCAAATAGCTTCAGGCACTCTATTACTGACTAATGAACTGAGAAAAGGCTGCTTTACATGTTTGACTTATATGCAGAAAATCCATAATTAGCATGTTAAAATGGAATTTCTCAGCACACTTAGAGCTTAAAAAATTCAACAGGGAAACATGATTTTTTTAAAAAAAAATTTCTCCTCTCTGTGCTCTTTATACCTTTTAGATTTTGCTGCAAGATGGGTTTTTCCCATTCCAGAACCCCAATAAAAAGGGTGACTCTCACTGAAGTAGCCAAGCATCTTAACTATAGTAATTCAAATGGCTGCACTGTAATTCTCTCTTTTTTTTTATTTAATAGCCTTTTATTTACAGGATATATGCATGGGTAACTCTACAGCACCAACAATTGCCAAACCTCCCGTTCCAACCCTTCACCTCCTACCCCCCCACCCCCTCCCCTAGATGGCAGGATGACCAGTAGATGTTAAATATATTAAAATATAAATTAGACACACAATAAGTATACATGACCAAAACGTCACTTTGCTGTACAAAAAGAATCAGACTCCAAAACACTGCACAACTAGCCTGTGAAGGAAATCAAAAATGCAGGTGTGCATAAATATAGGGATTGGGAATTCAATGTAATGGTTTTTAGTCATCTCCCAGAGTTCTTTTTCTGGGCATAGCTGGTTCAGTTCATTACTGCTCCATTGGAAATGATTTGGTTGATCTCGTTGCTGAGGATGGCCTGGTCCATCAGAACTGGTCATCATATAGTATTGTTGTTGAAGTATATAATGATCTCCTGGTCCTGCTCATTTCACTCAGCATCAGTTCGTGTAAGTCTCTCCAGGCCTTCCTGAAATTATCCTGTTGGTCATTTCTTACAGAACAGTAATATTCCATAATATTCATATACCACAATTTATTCAGCCATTCTCCAACTGATGGATATCCATTCAGTTTCCAGTTTTTAGCCACTACAAAAAGGGCTGCCACAAACATTCGTGCACTGTAATTCTCAACAAGCAAAAGTTGAGAAAACAAAAAAGGATTACTGAAATGAAAACTTAAAAAAAAACCAAGGCAAGTCAGAAAAATACATCAATGAATGAAAGTGATTTTCTGATTCATACTAACCATATAATCTTCTAATAGAATTCACAATACAGTAATCCTTCAAGTTCCCTTCTCAAAAAATGTTAGGTCCTTACAAAAAAATTATCCATAGGATAGCACTCCTGCTCAGGTCTCTGGGTAATCAAATAGATTTTTCAATACAGTATAACAGGCCACAACAAGACAAGAAATGAAAAACCAAATCTCCTCATGCCGTTAATTGGCTTTTACCAGCATTTTCCCAGCACAGGAAAAAAAATAAGGAAAAAAGGCCAACAATAACTGAAAGGATTGTGAATGGGAAGCATGTTCATATTGTTGAGAAGAATAAAAAATAATTATTATTTCTGAGGTTAAATTATGTATTTTCCACTCCTTTATTCCCTCTCCCCAAGACATGAAGATCCAAAAAAATGACAAGAGAGGGTTAATTAGTCCTCTCAACCCCAAAGGAGATGGAGAAAATTTAACAGGAATTAATTCAAAAGAAATGTAAGGAAAAAGCTCTTACCGGTCAAAGAATTTGTCATCAGTGAATTTTAATGTTAAGTCCTGTGCGGGGAAAGTAGATTTGTTCTCTGCCCTTAAGGATTTTATAAAAGAACTTCAGGGTCAATTAATAAATCAAACAAGAAGCATTGATTAAACCTTCTTATGTGTAGGCACCATACTCAGCACTAGGGCTCCAAGAACAAAAGAGAAATAATACAGGCTTTCAAAGAACTTTCATTTCCATGGGCCAGTAGAAAGGAAGCTATGTATGTATGTGTCTACAAATAATGTGTACAAAGTCATTCTGAGTGGGAATACAGTGGCACCTTGGAGATCAGGAAAGGCTTCAGGTGGTAACTGGCACTTGGGCTGAGTCTTGACCAAACTGAGGGATTACAGTAAAACACAGAGGTAAGAAAAGAGTAGATTCTAAGCGTGGAGACAGGTAGTGGAAAGGCACAGAGATATAACAGTGGAAAAACCAGTGAATGATATAAGACAGTGAGCAATTAAGAATAAAATTATGATGTAATACCTGAAAGTATCATAACAATTCAAAGGAGAAAAGATTTAAAAGGAATTAAATAGTAATAGTTTATATTTTATGTATAAAGAACAATTGATTTTGCTTGATATTGACTTATAAGCTTTACAAAATACTTAATGAATATTAATTCATTTTTTCCTCACAATAATTCCTGGGAGGTAGATATTATTATATTTCAGTTAAGGAAAGCTGAGTCAGGCACAAGTTAAGTGATAACATAGCTAATGACTGTCTGAGGTAAAATTTGAACTCAACTCTTAACAGTTCAAATTCAGTTGCCTTATAGACTTTAGAATAAAATGAAGAATAAATCCCACCTGCCCTTTACATCCCCTACCACTCAAAAACAGAGCTTATCTTTCCATTCATATTTCCTATTACTTACTCTTTGTTCTAATCAGACTGATCTAGTTACTATTAAGTCTGTCCACTCCATGTCACTTCACAGGCTGTTCACCATGTCTGGAATACACTTTTTCCTCACCTTAGTCTGATACAATCTTTAGCTTCCTTTAAAACAGCTCAGGAGCTGTTTATTTATAGCATAAATATCTTTCCTAATCACTGGGTTATTTGTCTTCTTCCCCTCTTAAATCGAATACATGCATACATGCATGCATGTACATGTGCATGTATGACAAATATTGTCTGAAAACATATAAGGTACTGCTGCCAATTATACAATCAACAATGCAGAAATATGGGAAAACCAGTCTATTATGCTAAGAACAGAAGCATAGCAACCAACTAAAATCAATAATTCCAGCACATCAGTTTCAGCAACCTTATATAGATTTTGGAAACTTAGCCAGGATAGATACAAAGGAATTTTATAGAAAACAGAGAGAAAGGTGATGGATTACATATCAGATAGCAGAAAAGAAAAATGAAGCTCAAGTAATTTGGGATACTCGCCAGTAAACATCAGAGCTATAGCTGTTATCTGGATTGAAACTTGTAGAGACAGCACAGAAACTATCCAGTAATAAGGACTAGTTATGAAGGATAGAATTTTAGAGTTCAAAGTAATTCTCCCAGGTTTGGTTGCAGAACAAAAGGTGTTCAATTTATAATCAAAAACACTTTCGTTCATACAATAGATTTATCACATTTCTTTTTTGGGCTTCTGTTTCCTCTTCTGTAAAATGAGGTAATTGAATTAATCTGTAAGGTGACCTCCAAACCTAAATACTTGATAGCAGACTCTACTCCACTTCAAATTTGAACAATTCTTTCTATAACATCATTAATAGCAATCTAACAAGCCCTACTAAATACATGGAATATGGAGCAAAGTATCTTCTCTTTCTATGGTCAGCCCAAATTTCAAGCAACGTTAGTTGTTTTCCAATAAGGTTTTCCTTACTTTAAGCCCAAATATGTCTCTCTCTGCACAGAACAACTCTGACCATTCTTCCCTATGAAAGCTATTTAAATATTTAAAAAACTATTATCATGTCTCCCCTAAATTTTATTTTCCTTAGACTATAACACTTCCATTTGCCTCAATGTCTCCTAAGAACTTCAAGACTTTCCATTTATTTCTGTTTTTTTCTGGAAGGCTTCAATTTTTCCCCTAGCTTATCTTAAAAATGATGCAAAAATTCTTAGTGAGCTAAAGATAGTTCTAACCAGTTTGTGAGAGCTCATTAATTTGAGAATTTACAATATAGGTATCAGCAGTCTCCACAAATTAGCATTTGATTTATTGTTTTATTGAAAAACTAGATATAAGAAAATGTAAATAATTCAGATTAAACTTAAAAATAGGAAAACATATTCATTATTTAGTTGATTTACTAATCATTTACCAGCCAACTCTTTTTTATATAATTTATTTTATTATTTATTTACTTGACCATTATCCTTTTTTATTTTACATTTTCTGTCCTTCCCATCTCTCCTTTCCCATTGAGAAGGAGCAATATGATAACAATTACTCATATAAATTCATGTAAGACATTTCCATATTAGTCATGTTGCAAAAAATAAAATAAAATAAGAAAAAACAAGAAACAAAGAAAGTGAAAATATGCTTCAATTTAAACTCAGTTTTAATCTGTTTTCTCTCTGAAGTGGACAGCATTTTTCAACATGAGAACTTTGGAACAGTCTTGGATCATTGTATTGATCAGAATGGCTATGTCTTATATAATCATATTATGTATAATGTTCTCCTGGCCCTGCTTGTTTTATTTTCACCTATTCATATAAGTAATTATGGTTTTTTTTTTCTGAAGTCATTCTGCTCATTATTCCTCATAGCACAATAATATTTCATCACAATAATATTCCACAATTGGTTCAGCTATTCCCTAATGGATGGTTGTCACAAAAAGAGCTACTATAAACATTTCTTTACATACAAGGCCACCTTTTCCTGTTCTTTTGATTTTTTAATGATAGAAACCTAAAAGTGGTATTGTTAGATCAAACAAATTGTTTTATCACCCATTGGCCATAGTGCAAGTTTTTCCCCCAGAATGGTTATACTACTTCTGTGGATTGAATCAAAATGGTAGAGAAAATACTTAACTGAGGGCTCCAAAGATTCTCCTCAAAAAAAAAAAATTAAAATAATGCCCCAAATTGAATTTTGGAGTGGCAGGATTAACAAAATGTCAGGGTAGAACATTCTCCCAGGTCAAATAACATAGGAGTTTGGAAAGGAATTTCTGTAACAAGGGGAGAAAGCTGATTCAGAACCCCTGTGGATTAAACTCCATTGGTGAGACTAGGTAATGGTAAGAGAAGTAGCAGCAGCTTCAGGACTTTTCAGGCCTGAGACAATAAGGGAACCTGGCAAATGGTCAGGAAGAAATTAAAAAGGACCCTCTTCTATCATTGAATAGGGGATAAGAAATGGTTTGGCAACTCTATTACTTATTTTCATTTCTAAGTCATAGTGCAAGGGCAGAGATCAGCACTTTCAGACAAGAGGGAGTGAAAACCCTGAGGGACAATATTACTTACAACATCTAGGAATAAAGGAATCTGAGCAACAATATTGGTTTAGATCCCAAGGGAGGACAGGCATTAAGGGGCAGTCTCAATTTCAATATGAAAAGATTCTTCCTAGGCAAGGATCACATAGCAGATCAAGAGAGCTTTGACCACACTTCTCCTCATATAACATCTTGGAAGCACCAAAAGCTTCCAAACCCCAGAGCCAACTCTGAAAAGAAGCACTGCAAAAAAAGTGTGAATCTTGAGAGTGTCTTCCAACCATGTCTCACTGGAAACAAAGTTCAACATTAAAATTAAAAAATCAAGAAATTGAGAAAAAATGAGCAAATAACAAAAATGAAAACCTGACCATTAAAAATTTGCTGTCAGGGAAGATCAAAATACAAAGCCAGAAGAAGACACAAAACAGGTATAAAGCAAAGCCTGAAAGGGAAAATTTGTAGTTTGGACACAAATCCAACAAAAATCCCTGAAAGAGCTTAAAAATGATTTCCAAAATCAAATAAGAATGGAAGAGAAAAAAATTAGGTAAAGAAATTAAAACAAAGGGACAAAATTATGAAAAAACACTTGACAATTTGTTTAAACAGGTACAGAAAAATTACTGAAGAAAATAGCACTTTAAAAAGAGATTAGTACAAAAACTCACTGAAGAAAACCCTTAAAACTAGAATTAAGCAAGTGGAAGCTAATATCTGGATGAGATATCAATAAATAGTAAAAGATCTCATCAGAAAAACAACTGATCTGGAAAATAAATCCAGAAGAGCAAATTTAATGATTATTGTCAGAAAGCCATGGTCAAGGAAAGAGTCTAGATATCACATTTCAAAAAATTATCAAGGAAAACTTCCTCAATATCCTAGAATCAGAATAAAATGCAAATAAAGGCTCTATTGATTGCCTCTTATAAAGAACTTGAAATGAAAGCTGTCTTGAATATTATAACTCCAGAGCTCCCAAATCAAGAGGAAACTATTACAAACAGCCAGGAGAAAATTCAAATATGCAGTCATAGTCAGGGTCACACAAGATTTAGTTGCTGTTATGATAAAGGACCAGAAAGTTTGGAATATAACATTATATGAGGCAGAGGAGCTTGCCTTTCAACCAAGAATAGCCTACCAAAAAAACTGAATATAATCCTTCAAGATTATATTTGGAACTATGTACAAAGAGCTGTAAAATTATGCATAATCTCTGACCCAGCAATACCATTACTAGATCTCTATCCCAAAGATATCAAAGGAAAAAAATCCATATGTACAAAAATTTATAGCAGTTCTTTTTGTGATGGCAAAGAATTAGAAATTGAAGGGATGTTCATCCATTGCAAAATAACTAAAACATTTCTGGCATATAATTGGGATGTAATATTACTATCTGTTATAAGCAATGACAAGGGAGGGTGATTTTAGAAAAAAAATTTAAAACATGGCAAGACCTATATAAATTAATGCAAAGTAAAGTAAGAAGAACCGGGATATCATTGTGCACAGTAATAGCAATGATGTAATGATGATCAACTGTAAATAGGCTTGACTACTATGATCAATACAGTGATCCACTAGAGTTCTAAATGATTCAAGATGAAAAATGTTATTCATGTCCAGAGAAAGAATTTATGAACTCTAAGTAGAAAATGAAGTTTCTCATTTTCTTTTTTGTTTTGGATTTTTTGTGATATAATTACTATGAAAATTTGTTTTCCATGATTTCACATTTATAATTTATATGATGCTGTTTACCTGGATAGAGGAAGGGTGACAAAAGGAAAAAAATTTGGAACTCAAAATGTAAAAGAGAATAAAAATACAAAAAATAAATAAACAATAAAAATATTTAAGAAAAAGTTAGATGCTATATTTCTCTTAAAAAAGAAAAATCATATTCCAAATGCTTTTTGATTATAACATGCTTTCCTTGTGAATATTAAAGACTATTTATATTTGGTATGCAGTTTCTACCCAGCATGAATATAAAATTCACTATGATCTAGTTAGACTTCATTGATCTTTTAGACATTATTCTTTCCTGCATGAGGAAGCAATGGCATCCTCTGAAACTGCTAAAAAACTGCTTGGACACAGACTAACAGCGCTAGAAAATCATTTTGACAAATCAGCATGTCACAAAAATTGTTTTAAGAACTGATGTTAATCCTATTTGTTGTTCATGTTAGAAATCCAACACCTGTTTCATGTGGCATGCATGTAAATAGCCAGTCTGTAATGTGTATGCATTCAATAATTAATGCTCACTAATGAAAGTTCAAGTTAAGATTTTTTTCTATCACAAGAATGTGATTTATTGCTAGAATTTCTGGAATTTTTTAAATAAAAATTCTGGAAAGCTCAGAAACTACTAAAACCTTGTGTGAATTTAATGGAAAAAAAACCTAGTATCCCATGTCATAGATAGTCCCTAATAGTCTGAGCTAATTGAGACTATTTTGAGTAAGCAAACTTTGAACCTTCATCCTGACTTTCTTTCCCATAATCTGATATTTTCCTATGCCCATTATGAAGTTCAGGGATTCTACTAATGGTCATTTTCCAGCATTTATATGCAATTGAATTATATATAATTCAAGCAGAAATATTGTCGTTATGGATATTAAAAAAGGAAAAAATAAATGTCTACCTTCAAGGATCTCATATTTTAATTATCTTGCCCCATTAGAGTTCATTTATTGGTTGCTTTTTTTTTAACTATACTATGTGAGATTTTTTTTCTTTTTTTAGCAGCAGCCAGAACAATAAATTTTGGAAAAGGGAGCAGCAGTGGACCATATGATTGACTTGTGGAGGTAGCTTTTTGTTGGGTAGAATCAGAGCTTCATTGAAACCTGATTTGTCCCTTAAAAGTGGTACTATCCCATATTTTTAAATGACCAACAAATACATACATTATGTAGAATTCAGCATGAAATGACTATTACTATTCTGGCAGCAAGTAAAGAGATGAAAATAACAAAATTGAATGCAGAGACTTGAAAAGCAAAGCAGTTTTGTGGGGTAGTGATGTCATTTAGTATAAAGAAAATTAGTCTTGCATGTTCCATATTCCCTGAGAATTTCATTGTTTAGTTTCAAAGATTCAGACATTTCCTCAAAGATTATCTAACCCTCTCTTTTCACAGATAAGGAAATGGAAGTTATGGGATGTTAAGTAGTTTGCCTAAAATAAAACAAAACCAGAAACAAGATTTGAACAAGCATTCACTGACTCCAAAAATCAATGCTCATGTGTGAACTGGACAAGTCATTTAACCCCAATTGCCTCACAGGAAAAAATGAAAAAAAATGAAAAAAAAAATCAATGCTCTTCTCCGTGTAATTATCTTGCTTCTTTAATCCAGAAAGCCATCTCTTATAATAATTAAACAAAAATAGAACTTTGGAAATTTCAGCAAAATTAATCAATGCATAAATTAAGTCTGACAGTTTATCCAGTGTGCTTAAAAACTTCCCTTCTCCTACCAAAACTTTGTTTTTTAACAAGTATTTCTATGAGATAATAGATTTAACAAAAAAGATGATATTTCACATAAAACTGCAAATTTGTTATGTACAGCTTGCTATTCCTTTAAAAAATATAATAAGGTTATCATGTAACTTTTTTTCTTCCTCCACCCTCTCTAAATCAATATTAACTGGAGAAATGCTAATTACAATAACCTGAAGATATAATTTTATACCCATCAGATTGGCTAAAATGATTGAATAGGAAATTTACAAGTGTTGGAGAGGATGTGGAAAAATTAAGACAATAATTTTCACAGTTTGTGGAACTGTATACTGACCCTAATTTTGTTGTACAAAGGGCTCTTCTTTCTATTTTTAACCTTTTTGCTGTATGATCTCTGGGCCAAAGGGTGTAGACATTTTATTGACTTTTTTTAAACCATAAATCCACATTGGTTTCCAAAATGATTACACTGATTCATATTTCCAACAATTCTATTAATCAGTGTGATTGTATTTCCAAACTTCTTCTAATATTGAGAGATGTCTTTTATCATCTTTTTCAATCTACTGAGTGTAAGATAACATAACAAAGTAGTTTTATTTCCATTTCTTTTGTTATAAGTGATTTGAAACAATACAGCCTATGCATGTTAATAGTTTGTGATTTTTGGAGAACTCTTTGTTCATATCTTTTGACTACTTAGCCATAGGGAATGGCTCTAGATTTAAATATTTAATTTAATTCCCTTTATATTTTGATTAACAAAGCCTTATCAAAGACATTTAATGCAATTTTTTCGTTCAACAACTTTTCGTTTGATACTAGTTATGTTACATTAATGTGAAGATTTTCCATTTAATGTTACAAAAATAACACACATATATGCATACATATGTATATATTCCTTTTGTTATCAACTTGTTTAAGAATTCATCAGGAACTATATTTTAGAAATACATCTCATCAGTCACTCTTTTTTTTTATGGTGTGAGCTTCACTATTATGATTATGATTATTATTATTATTCCATAATCATTTTAAATTTATTTTATTACATAGTGTAAATTGCTATCTCACATGTAATTTTAACCAAATTTCTTTATTTTTCCACAAAGTTCTTGTTGATAGAGGAATTCTTTCTGAAGCAATTTATGTTTTGGAATTGATAAAACAATATAATTTAATTTCTTCTCATTCATCTTTATCTCATATGTCCTAGTGATCTACTTTTCCATGTGTTTTTTTTTTTCCATTTTGAGTTCATATGACCAAAAAGATGAAGCAATACACATTTTTCTAAACCTCTCAAATCTATTCAAAATAAGAAATAAGTAGTTTCAGCTATCTATATGGTATAGCACACAAAGACTGTTAACAAGGTTAAAAGCCAATGAACTAAAAATAAAGGAGGCTAATCCCTAAGACACTTCAGTACCCTTTCCCCCACTGCCTGCCAATCATTGGTAGAGCTATATAAGCCAAGCCAAGGACTTACAATGAAACTCAAATCTATCTTTAATCCCCCCCCCAATGCCATAGAAAACAAAAAAATAAAAATTTTGTCTAGCTTGTACTCCAAGACAACAATATTCTGTGCTGCAATAGTGCTTATCTACAGAACTAAGGAATTTAAGAAGAGCATTAGAATATGTGAAAATCCATCAGACCTGACAGAAGACAAATTGGGATCAATTCTGCCTACTCAGAAGTCACTTACTGCAGGAGTATGAGGCTTACAAAACATGAAGTCTAGCATCCAGGAAAATAGAAATCAAAGAGGAAGACATTAAACAATGAGCAACAGGAAAATCAAAGAAAACAAATACTAACATTCTCAAAGTCCTCAGAAGCTAGAAAATGTAAAGTCCTTAGATATAAACAGATAGATCAACAGAAGAAATATTAGTAACCAAAGAGAATATGACTTCCAAACAGCCAAACGAGTCCAAATATACACAGGTACACACACACACATATGTGTGTGTGTATACATATATATGTGAATAGATATTATTATGACAAAAATGACTTGATAAAGCAGAGAATCCTACAGATTCCCACAAAAGCATCTAATATTCTATTATAGAATCTTTCTGAATCAGTTAAAAGAAAAGGGGAAAATTTGAAAAGAAGAATTTGTGACCTCCAAAGAAGAAATAATTGGAAGAATAGAAAAACTTGGATCCATGATAGAAATCTCACCATACAAACAAAAAAGTGAATATATGAGAATGCAAATACACATAAGTGAAGAATAATCTGGAAAAAGGAAAGCATGGAAGGAATGATGTTAAACAAAACACAATCTCCATAAAAGATAAATATATTTATCTTGAAAATAGGATGCGCAAAGGCAATTTAAGGATTATAGATATCCCAGAATATAAATCCAAAAGAAAAAAGTCTGAATATCATAATGCATATATGTAAGAAACTTTTTCTATTTTTATCAATTACAATAATTTTATGATTTTGTGATTTATAATATAATTTAAGAACTGAAAGCACTAATTTCTTTTTTTCTACCTTTTGTCATAATTTTCCTTCATAATTTAATCTTTGTATTCCTTTGAATAAGTTTTGCTGTTATTTTGACTAGCTCTAAAATACAGCCACTTTTTAATTTGATTGTCATAGAACTGAAACTGTAAATCAATTAAGGATATATTGCATTTTTATCATTATTATTATTGTATTGATGTGACCTGAGCATGAGTCCTGAATAGCCTTCCAATTATGTAATGTTCTGGTTAGCTTTCTGGAGGTCTTGGGACCAGCCTTCATTTTAGCAAAATAATCACCATGAGAATAGCCAGGGAAAAAGTCCAAAAATCTTTATGTCTCCTTCACAGTCTTTCTCCTTGCCTGGGGCTCGGCTAGCTTTCTGGAGGCCCACCAGAATGGGTCTTAGTTTCACTGAAGAATGCATGAGAGCCACCCTGATGGTTTCTATCTTGAAGTCCCCCCCAGTCTACAAGCTTGAGCTCCAGCCTCCAGTCCTCTGTCTTCTCACCTTCCTCCTGGCTGAGTTTGTCTCCAGTTTACATGCTCTATTACAATTACATCATTACAATATACTGAGGATAAACCAATCATTATATCACTAGGGAACCATTATTTGTTGTAAGATTAAATCAATCATACTGAACCTTAAGTATATTTCTCCACAGTTCCTGCCCTTTACACACTTATTTGTCTTTTTCTTGCAAAAAGTATTTTATAATCATAACTATATGAGTCTCAAATGTGCCTTCACACTGAAACTTCCATATACTTTAAACATTTTAGAATCATTTTGAATGAGTCTTGCCTCACTTTTATTTCTTCATCAGTTAGATTATTCTTATGAAGAAATGTTGTTGATTTGGGGGCCATATGTATTACACATAATTTATGGCTCTCTTTCAGAAAGTTGTATGGCCCTCTCCATCACTAAATTCTGAATTTCATCTGTATACTTGCTTGTCTTTGAAGCTCTGAGGACAGACTGTCCTTGGAAATGAAGAAAATCAAATTTAGAAAGAATAATTACATCCTTCTTTAGGGAAGACAACTTAGTATACCCAGCCTTCAAATGTGAGATATGCACAGTGAATATAATTTCATTTAAAAACCATTTTTGTCCTAAGAATTGACTTTTCTAAATAGCAAATGGATTTTCAGAGAATAAACGTCATGGTGTTTTCACGTGGCTGAGTTAGTCCTGGGAGTCTGATGGAGCTTTTATTCCTTCCAGACCGTTTAAGGTTCTGGGCTGTCGATCTGGAGAGTGTAGCATATCTGTTTCACGTGACTGTGGGGAACATCTGTATTTCCTGCATGCAGGCAATGTTTGAACATTTTAACAACTGGAAAAATAGGGGAAATAATTTTATTTTTCAATTAGGTTTGATTGTGACAAAAGTAAAATCCTAGCCTGAAAACTGCTTTTCATTCTCCCCAACAAATTTCACCCATACTAGATTGTTCTGCGATAATTACAGCTTTTCAAAAGGTATTTCCATGGCTTCAAAAGCTCCATTTTTCTATGAACCTCCTTGCATATTACAATAACTAAGAAACAAAGAAAGCTTTGATGTCTAAACCCAAACAAATCTATAGTGTAAAAATATCATTAATTTTCTTATTGATTTTTTACACTAGAAAATCAAAGTGCCACCTTCATCCAATTCCTAATACAGAGAACTTTCTAAGGCTACTGAACTCAATACATTGAATTTCCATGCTGTTGATAATAAATGCTGCCTGATTAAAGATACTTTCTCCCACATCCTTTTAACATATTTATTCACAGAATAAGAATTATAGACTGCCAATTTATTTGAAGAAATTCACTAACTACCCATCCTTTGCAGAGAGGCAATGTACCAGCCCTGAGGTTATAAAGACAGAGATGAAGGCAGAGCCAAGATGGCAGAGAGTAGAGAGGTATTTGAGCTCTTCCTGGCTTTCCTCAGATCAACATCAGATCAGCCTTCTGAACAGGTTTTGAAGTGACAGAAACAACATATATTTGGAGAGTAACAAATTTACAAGCAGAAAATATTTTGGAAGAATATCAGAAAAGGTCTCTCAACAGGGCAGAATGAGAGGGAGTTGCAGCACAGGACAGGTGCAGTGCAGTGCAGGATGACCCAGGGTAGAACTGCCTCCACCTACCAGAAGAATTTAGTGGGAGATTCTTAGCCAAATTACAGCACCCTGGTTCAGAAACC
This sequence comes from Sarcophilus harrisii, assembly GCF_902635505.1. Lineage (NCBI taxonomy): Eukaryota > Metazoa > Chordata > Mammalia > Dasyuromorphia > Dasyuridae > Sarcophilus > Sarcophilus harrisii. Next base: position 45,040,820 of record NC_045426.1, on the reverse strand, counting down.
AGTGTATCAGCAAGTTAGCTGTGAGATCTCCAACACAACTAGAAAAGACACATAGAAAGCTCCTGAACTTCAGCATAACAAGTGGGACTTGGCCATGCTTATCCAGAATAAGAGAGCAGGCAGCACCAGCATCAGGGCAGCATAAAGCCACTGTCACTTGTAAAGGAATCTTGGATCAAGCTTCCCTTTTCCCTAAGAGCAGACCTCAACTTTTAAAAATGAGCAAAAGAACAAAAAGAACTCTGACCATAAATAGCTTTTATGAAGACAGGGAAGAACAGATCTCAAACCCTGAGGACACTAATGGAAATGAAGCCTTCAAGGGTGATATAAGTTGGTATCTATCTCAAAAGGCTCTCTTGGAAGAATTTTTTACAGGAATATTAAAAGAGAGTAGAAAATGGGGAAATGAAATGAGAGCTCTAGAAAAGGAAATAGAAATTGTCTGGAGAAAATCACTCTTTTTAAAATGGTTTTGGTAAAATACCAAAAGAAAACAATTCCTTGAAAAACAGAATTTCTGAAATGGAAAAAATCCAATGAAGAAAACAACTTACTTAAGAGCTCAATTAGCCAAATGCAAAAGGAGATAAAAAAGTTAACTGAAGAAAATAATTCACTAAAAATTAGAACTGAACAAATTGAAGCAAATGACTCAAGGAGACATAGAATCAGTCAAACAAAACAAAAAAAAAATGAAAAAGTAGAAGAAAATGTAAAATACCTCATCAGAAAAACAACTACCCTGGAAAATGGATCCAAGAGAGATAATCTAAGAATTGTTGGACTACCTGAAAACCAAAAGGGAAAAAAAAGAGCCTAGACAACATCTTTCAAGAAACAATCAAGAAAAACTGCCCTGATGTGTAGAGGGCTGAAACTATTGAGTCAATGCGCTGAAGTCAGAACTGCCGAGCACTTGAGGCTAACTACTGATTGGACAATACTCTATGGGCATATGCTTGGTCCTTTCCACTCTCCGTGCTGGTTCAATGATTGGTGTATACAGAGGATTGTAGGAAGGACTAGAGGGTGGAGTAAGACTAGCCAAAGTCACACTTGGATGGTAGATGAGGGAGAAGGCAGTTGTGGAGATTCTGCTTCCATCCTGTTCAATCCTGTGTCTAAGGATCAAGAATAAAGACTGAGGACTTTTGCTTATCCTGACTCAGGCTGATTCTGAGGTATCGTGGATGCTGGCACGGTAATCACACTGATATCTTAGAATCACAAAGTAAAATATCAATTGAAAGAATACATGGATCATTCCTGAAAGAGACCCCAAAATGAAAACTCCAAAAAATATCATAGCTAAATTTCATAATTATCAGATCAAAGAGAAAATACTTAAAGTAGCCAGAAAGAAACAATCAAATATTAAAGAACCACAATCAAGATTATCCAGGATTTAGCAACTTCCACTTTAAAGGATCAAAGGGCCTGGAATATGATATTCTGGAGGACAAAGGAGCTTGGACTGCAGCCAAGAATCAAGTATCCAGAAAAATTAAGCATTATTTTTAGAGGAAAAGATGGATATTCAACGAACTAGGGAAATTTTATTTATTTTTTTATTAAAAGGACAGAGTTGAATAGAAAATTTTGATCTTCAAGAAAAGCTATAGAAATTCGATTTAAAATAACTGTAGATAATAAAAAATATCTGGGGGTCTACCTGACAAGACAAAGCCAGGAACGATATGAACAGAATTACAAAATACTTTCTACACAAACAAAGTCAGATCTCAACAACTGAAAGAATATCAAGTACTCATGGGTTAACTGAGCTAATATAATGAAAATGACAATTCTGCCTAAGTTAATCTACTTATTCAGTACCATTAACAATCAAACTGTCAAGAAATTATTTTACACAGGTAGAAAAAATTAATAAAGTTCATCTGGAAGAAGAAAATGTCAAGAATTTCAAAGAAATTAATGAAGAAAATGCAAATGAAGTTGGCCTAGCTGTACCAGACCTAAAATTAGATTATAAAGTAGTGGTCATGAAAATCATTTGATACTGGCTAAGAAATCGAATAGATAGGAATATATTTGGTTCATAGGACACAATAGTCAATATTTATGGTAATCTAGTGTTTGCACCTTAGCTTCTGGGATAAAAACTCATAATTTGACAAAAATTTCTCAAAAAAATTGAAAATTAGGATGGCATATACTAGGCATTAACCAACACTTAACACCCTATACCAAGCTAAGGTCAAAATGGGTTGTTCTATAATAAAGGATGATTTCAGAAAAGCCTGAAGAACTTACATAAACTGATGCTAAGTGAAATGAGTAGAATCAAAAGAACATTGTAGATGGCAACAAAAAGAATATCTGATGATCAATTCTGATGAATTTAGTTATTTTCAACAAACAAAAGAAACTATCAGAAATGTAGAAAGAAGACCAAAAGAGATTAGTTTCATGAAAACTCAAGCTGGAGAGAATATTGAAAAAGATTTCTAATCAAGAATGTCACAGAGTGAAGATCTTTTTATAAAAGAGACTTAATATTTATTAGATTTTTAAAATGTTAGACATGTTGAAGAAAGTTGTTTTGGTCAAGTTGTAGAATTAGAAGATAGATTGCAAGTGAATATAAAGTGAGTGGGATTTAAGAAAATGAAGATAATAAAATACAGACAACCCAACCTGCCATCTGGAGGAGAGGGTGGGGGAAGGAGGGGAAAAATTGGAACAAAAGGTTGCAATTGTCAATGCTCTAAAATTATCCATGCATATATCTTGTAAATAAAAAGTTATAACAATAAAAATAAATAAATAAATACAGACAACCAATTCTTTCTAGAACTTTATTTTTGAAAGTTTTGAAAGAGTTTTGAAAATTTTTGAAAATTTTGACAGAATTTTGAAAGAGTTTGAAAGAGATGGTGGAAATGATAATAGAATAGAATAGTAGTTTGAATATATATATAAAACATAAGCATATTTATATATGGATATATGGATAATAGTTTGAGCATATGGCAGGCTTCAGGAAAGATTTTTAAGAATGAGAAAATCTGATCATATCTGAATGTAGTAAAGATTAAGACAGTACATAAAAAAAAGAATGAAGATGAGAAAACATTTCTTTTTTTCAGGTAAAATACTACCTTAGCATCATCTCCCTCACCTCATACTTATGAAAAAAATTTTATGAATCTAAGCATGACACCTTTTTATTCTTATCAAATTTATTCTTGACATGATTTTTCAAAGGCTATGATCCCAAGTTTTACTTAGTCTTCTAAACTGTTTCTTTTTAAAGAAAAAACTTAAAATTATCCTTTTTATTCTTTATATCACTCATTCATTCAATCATCATGTGGGAGGAGACCAAATGTATGACCAGGAAATTTTATCTTTCCAACATCACAGCACAATTAACTCTCTGGAGATGTCTTTTTGATGCTCTTTGTTTTCACAGATTTGTCATCTTTCCTGAACAATTATGCTGATGGTCATCTGTACTGGTCTCATGATCAGCATTAGACGTCTCCCTTGATTACTTGCTCTGATTTTCTCTTTGTTAACTAAATCTGGGCTTTATCCCTTCTATACCATCTTCTGGTTGAATTGGCTGTTAGCTACAAGTATGAGCATCTAGAAAACATCTCTGAAGCTTTGTTAGTCCATCGCCAAGTCTATGACTCAGGACACACAGCTAAAAGAAGGCAAAGAAAGTGACCATATTCTAAGATTCAGTATTTTGACTGACAAGGCATTTTACTTATTTACAAATCATTATCACAAACAAGTATGTGATCAAAAGTTAGAAATTCCTTGTAATTTAATCCCAGATGAATAGCTTATGCCCTAAATTTATTTTGTTGGGTTTTTCTGAATAAATTAAATAAGAAATAAATTAACTCTAGTCTATGAAGCTTCACTAACCATTTTTTGATTTTTAAAAAATATTTTTATTTTAGTGTCATTTTTTTAAATTTTGAATTCCAGATTTACTCCATCTTGCTAGCCTCTCCCAGAAGGCAAACATTATTGATTACATATGTGAAATGATGCAAAGCATTTCTATATTAGTCATATTGAAATAAAAAGCAAAAAATGGTAAAAAAATTAATTATACTTCATTAGTTTCAATGATTTTGATAGCATTTTTCATCATAAGCCCTTTGGAAGTATCATGGATTGCCATCATGATTAGAGTAGCCATCTTTCATACATCATCATTACATTACTGACACTGTGAATAATGCATCCTATATCTGATCACTTCATTCTATAACAATTCATAAAGGTCTTCCAGGTTTAACTGAAACCAGTCCACTTATCATTTTTTAAAGCAAAATAATGCCCCTTCACAATTATGTACCAAAAGTTGTTCAGCAATTCCTCAATTGATAGGTATCCCCTCAACTTCCCAATCTTTTTGACATGGAAAAAAGTGTGACTATGAATATTTTTGTGTTTACAGGTGATTTTATTTTTTCTACAAACAAAAAAATCCCCTGCCCTTGGGGAGCTTACTATCTAATGTCAGAACACAACACACAAAAGAAAGCTAAAAACTCTGTGGGCAGTGGGAGAGACCAGCATGCTTATATGATATTTTGCAAAGTCCAAACCATTTAGTGCCAAAGATGAAAAGTGGAAAGTAAGTGAAAAATTCTGATCCCAGCCTTTTACATTGTGTGCCTTGTTCTTGTTCTGCTTACTGTACCTGAGTCAATTCATATAGTTTTTCCCATGTCCTTCTGCATTTCTTGATCATCATTTTTTATGTTCCTCTTTCATTTTAACACCTTACTCTCTACTGTTGGCATCTCTGTTCTGCTCCCAGGCTCTTAATACATGCCTGCTGCTAAATGCCATAAAAGTGCATCATCTCTAGCTCTTCTCTTCCATCAATGAGCCACTTCCAAATCTTGCTCTTTATGCCTACAAATAACAAGTTTTCCTATTATGAACTTTGTTACATTAAAGAGCTTCTTACAGCTTGCAATTTTATGGGAAGAAACCAATATTTTAAACCTCACCCAGCTTGAAGTGTAAATGGCAGATAAAACTAAATCTATTGTCTCCTCTAGGAATATTTGCAGTTTTAGTTATTCATATTCCTTAGTTATATAAAAGGACAAATTTTTATTGGAAAAAAATGTGGACATCAATGAAAGAATAATAAGGGAGATGTATTGGAGCAAAATTTCTTCCAATTCTGTCAAATCACATCATGTAATCAGCTGCCTACTGTTTCTGTATATAAGACAAGGTCCACACAAAATAGCTCTGACTTCATGTAGACCACAAAGCTTTTGAAAGCATGTCCCATCTGGCAAAAAGATTTCTACTTAGCTACCATGAAGCTGTATTCTGGGGCTTTCAGTAGCATTCAATTCTATTCCCCCTCTTCCCCCCTCTCCTCCAACCTTGCACTGAGAACAATTTGCACTGAAGCAATTATCCTTTTTTTTTACAAGAACTGGGCTGGCACCTTCCATGCAGCACCAAAGGATCTTGGCCATAAATTACTGGGGATGTTTGGCCAGGACCAGTTGAAATCATAATAAGAAAGAAGTAGGAGGAGGAATGGAAAGTACAGGAAATATAAGGCAAGATGAAAAGAATGAAAAAAAAACGAAAGGTGGCAGAGAAAAACAGACAAAGAAGCAAAAATGACAAGCAAAAAAGAAAATAGCAGTAGTGACTTTAAAGTTTCCAAATTCTTTTGCATGTAGCTCTTTTAGGTAGGTACTAAAATATTATTGTATCTATTTTACAGATGGGAAAACTGTCAGAGTTTCAGTGAATTACTCAACCACCCAGTCAAAGTGAATGCAGTTTTCTAATCTTAAATCATGTTATTAGATTGCATTCATATAGGACATCACAGAAATTAGGAAGAACATAACTAATTAAGATAGGAACATAATAAATTATCTTCATGCAGTGGTATGCTGGTAAATATTTGACAATTATCTCTCTGAAAATACACAACACACTTTAAAGTTTAATCTGCATTAACATTTCCTCCATCACTTTCTAAGTTTAGATAATTGAGAAAAAAAACAAATTAAGACCTGATTTTTAGCATTTACCAATTTCCAAGGTAGAAAAATTAAAAGATGAAATTTAGCAATCAACCTTCCAAAACCCATATAAGCTGGTTCCAGGACACCTCTCCTTCATGTTATACTTTCCTTCTTTTTGTATTTGTCCAGTTGAATTTTTAAATAAGTTGTTTTGTTCTATGGAATTTTTTTCCATTTCATAAATTCTGTTTTTTAAGGTGTTATTTTCTTTTTTCCCTTTCACAAATCATGTTTTTAAGGAGTTATTTTCTTTTTCTACTTCACAAATTCTGTTTTTCTGGGAGTTGCTTTCTTTTCCATTTTATCAAATCTATCTTTTAATGAGTTACTTTTATGCCTTTTTCCAAACCCTCTTGCAAAGTTTTCATTTCTTTTCCCTATTTTTCTTTTAACTCTTTTAAAAGCCTTTTTAATTTCTTCTAGGAGAGTCTTGTGTGATGGGGACCAGATATATCACCTTAGGGGCTTCATCTGGAGACAATCTGCCTTTAGTCTCCTCAGAGTTTGAAATCTGTTCTTCTTTTTCACCATAGAAACTGTGTGTTGTCAGAGTCCTTTTTACTTTTTTACTAATTTAAAAAAAAGTTAAGGTCTGTCTTTAGGGTGGAGAAGATTTTTCAAGCAATTGGGGCTACACTGGGTCAGTGCTGATTCACTCCTGGTGCTGGTTGGGCGTGGCCAGGTCCTATGACATTTTGGGGGTTCACTATTGATCTTTTTGTTTGTGCTGGATGTTTTCTAATTTTTCTACTGCTCTACTGGCTTGTAACCAGGTCAGAGTGGCCAACACTTCTCTCGATTCTTGTAGATTCCTTCCTTTAGATTCTCCACCACATGGAGTCCACACTGTCCTGGGGATCTGCCCTGTCTGTGCTGGTGTTTGTGCTCAACTGTTTGTGTTAGGCTGACTCCCTCCTGTTTCCAACTGAAACAGACCTTTTCTGTTTGTTTCCTCCCTGGAGATTCTCTGCCACCCGGAGACTGTACCACCCTGGCCCTGGGACTCTGTGCTGTTTGCACTGGCATTTGTACTCAGCTGTTTGCACTGGCTGCCTCCCTTCCATTTCCAAATAGAAAGAGACCTTTTCTGGCAATCTTTGAAATTATCTTCTGCTGATAAATTGTTGCACTCCCAATATTTGTGTATTCTGTCAGTCCAGAGCTAATTCAGAGGTTAGATTTGCTAATTATTCTGAGGGCTGTAGAGAAGGTCTGAGAGAAATGTGTGTCATCTCCACCATCTTGGCTCAGCCCCTCATGTTATATTTTCCCAAGATTCTATTCAAGGGATGATTATTTTTATAATTGATGATAATAATAAATATTGTGTGTTTCAAAAAGTTTTTTACATTCACTTTGTTAGGTTATATTTACAACCATATTATGAGGTAACTGTAATAGGTATTATTATAGACATTTCACAGTTGAAGAAACTGAGGATCCTAGTATATTTATCCATGATTACTAAAGTACAAAATGTCAGAGACAGAATTTGAATATATGCTTCTCCTTATTCAAGTCTGATTTCTTTTTCCATTCTATACCACAGTGTTTTTCCCATTTTTCAGAGGAAGACCTGAGGCACTAATTATCTTGATCCAGATCTCTTGATCCAGATCTTGATCTGCAGACCTCATTAGCATTTTCCTTAGCAAGTTGCCTTATTAAAACATCTGTTGATGCATTTTCCCCATTAGTTCTTGTGATAGCAGTCTGCAAACGTCCCACAAAGTCAGCAAAGGGTTCATTTGGCCCTTGTGTTATTTTTGTGAAGGCCTCACCTTTGTCATTTTTATTGTGAATCAAAGCCCACACTTTGATAGCATTAGCAGCAATTTGCTCATATGCTGCTATGAAATAATTAATCTGTACTGTGACGTCTGCATAGAGACCTACACCTGTTAGTAGGTCATAGGTGATCGCAGCATGAACTACATATTGACTATTTTGTTGGGCTTGTATACTACAGAGCTCACTATATTCAGAAAGCCACAAGTAGTTTTGTCCAGGTTCTAGGCATACCCTTGCTATAGATTTCCAGTCATTAGGGGTCAAGATTTCAAAAGCCAAATTCTGCAATAGCATCTTAATTTAACATAAGCTGATGTAGACCCATAAAGAGTGCAAGACTTTTTTAGGTCTTTAAGGATTTCTATTTTAAAAGGAGCGTATCTTCGACTTTTATGACCTGAGGAATTAAACTGTTGTATTACAGGAAAAATATGGGGTTGAAGTTCTGCCACATCTATGCCTTTCTCTTTGACCTTCATTAAGCCCTGTTGCAATCTAGTCATAGGAGTAGTTAGATGCTGAGGGGGAGGTGCTGGTACTGTGACTGCCCCCCCCCCCCACTGCCCCTCCTCCCCCCATCCTGGAGGGTGGAGTTGATGAAGGAGAGTCAATCACTTGCTCCTGAGGTGGGGCTGAAGCTGCCTCCTGAGGTGGAAAGTCACCACACCCTTGCTCACTTAAGTCTCCATACCCTGTGGGGATATGGTCATTAATCTCTTTGTTGTCTTCCTCCTTAATATCAGGCTTCCCCATTTGGCTACTGGGAGCAGGTTTTTTCTTTCTTCTAGGGATAGGGTTTCTTAGTGCTAACTGAATTATATTGTATAAATGGAATGCCTAGATGGAAATTGAATGAGGACCGTTTTCACTGTAATATGTGGACCTCTGTTGTCCAACCAGGCACCAGTTATCTCGAGAGATCTGCTCCTCCTCTACGAACCAAGGGGAGATGTGGTTTAATGTACCCAGAAGTCTAGCTACCTGTTCCCAAGTTATAAGTAGCCCTTGTCCTTCTATCAGCTTAAGCATGCTTTCTCTAGCGCCACTCATGGGTGGGGTTGAAGAGGTTAGGGGCAGGGATGGAGAGTCTTTAGCTAGCATTTGTCCCATTTTAGCCAAAAAAAGATTACTAGTTTAGTTTTTAAGAAAATAAGTTCCCTGTTACTCACCCAAGTTCCTGGTCACTGGAGACTTCTTCAGTGAAGGTAGAGTTCTTGGTTCCCACGCTTGGGCACCAAATGTGAAGACCGTGTATTTTAAAATCAGCCAGAGTCAGGAATTCAGGTTTGGGGAAAATCGTCAATCTTTATTCTCAGTGAAGAAAGATCGGAGGTGGAAGAGAATGGGCAATAGCAATGTGTGCAGCTGAGTCAAGAAGCTAGCTAGACCAACAGCCACATGACTAGTAGTTACCAGCATAGAACCCAGGCCCCATCTCTCCCAGCCTCTCTTCTTGTCTCTCTGCCTCCACCCACCAAAATCGTCATTTCCTATACAGCACATCAGGACTTGCACAGAGAGTGGGTGGGGGCCATTCTTTATCTAAGCATGTATATTAATAGAGTATAGTCCAATTACTATTTAGACTCACGTGCTTGGGACCTCAGTGCATCAACTCAAGCCTCAGCCCATTACAGACCTCAACAATGGATTGTCTGGAAAAATATAATGAGTTTAGTAGCCAGAGGAAGCTAATGACCATAGATAGAGTACTGACCTGGATCCAGGAAGAATTGAACTCAAATGGGGTTTCAAACACTACTTGAACAAGTCACTTCAATTCTGTTTGCCTCAGTTTCCATGACTATAAAATAGGAATCATGCTAGCACAAATTTTAGAGTTGTATCAAAAGAGATAATTATTTTAAAAAGAATTTAGCACAAATAATGAATGCTGTGTAAATGTTTATTCCTGCTATTCCTCTCCTTTCTCCAAGGATTAATTAGATCTACAGAAATAAATTTAGACAGTAAATTCAATCTCCACCTAAGTATTAAGAATTTTTCTATCTGGAGGTTTATGAATGTGCTTATAACTTTTCCTCAAAAGGAAGCCAAAGAGTAAAGACTCATGTTGATCAGAAGGGTCATTATATTGTCTCCTTGGCTTAAAACAAGCTAATTATTATAACAAAGTGTTGCATTACCTATCCATTACTGCCCATTAAAAAAGTGTGAATCTTCCTCTCCTCGGACACAAATAATAGTAAGGGGGCTTAGAGATTGTAGGATTTTCTGTCTTCACAATATTGTACCATCTGATCCTTCTCTCCAATTGCACAGAAATCACTCTCTTTTCTAATCTCTAATTAAATGTCTTTATTTTACTAACAAAAAAAAATATGAGTTGGGATTTTAACACAAGTTCTTAGACTTTAGATCTGTCAGTTTTTGCACAACATCATGTTACCTCTACTTTTTCCCCACTAAGTCAATTGGGGTTAAGTGACTTGCCCAGGGTCATGCAGCTAGGAAGTCTTAAGTGTCTGAGGTCAGATTTGAACTCAGGTTCTCTTGACTTCCCACCCAGCACTCTATCTACTGCACCATCTAGATGCCCCCATGTTACCTCTATTAATGTCCTCAAATGTGTCATGATGGCATGGAGCTCATTCTGGAATCTTGAAGCCTATGGTGATGGACCTGTCTACTCTGAATTGTCAATAGGATATAGAAGAAAATTGGGGTTGTAAAGACTCTACAGAAGTGTCCCCAAGGTGTTGCAGATCTTTACAAGCCATAAAATATATAAGTATAGTCCCACAGATGAACTGATGCTGATCCTCTAAAATTTTGCCCAGATAAATTCAGAGTTGATTTTTCAGCCACAGTAACTCGCAAAATCATCTACTAAGACAAGGAAGGATTGTAATATAGCAGGTAGATGCTGTACGAGTATCAAGGAGATTAAAGATCCTTGAAGGCCTTTAGTAAGTATAAAAGCATGGTATTGTTGTGTTAAAACAAGATAAACATGTTCAAAAAGCAATCCAAAAAATGCTCAGTATTGTCACTTTGTAAACAATTAACATTGAAAGATATAACTTAGAGAGATAGGATTAAATGAGGAAAAACCCAGCTCTCATGCTTTGTTATCATTTTAAACTGATATTTTTACAATGTGACCAGAGAACACTTTTGGGGGGAAATACAGCAACAATTTAGCATGCTAGAAATGTCTGCACATTCCATTATTTGTAAGACTGTATTGAAAAACTAGAATAAGTCCGTGAAATATTAGAAATAGGGTAAGAACTGAAGTGTGATGTTTCTGTTATTCTTGGTAAAAAATGACAGCTGAAAAATGATGTCCAGGAAGTAAAAGAAAGAAATAAAAAGAATTTCCAGAGAACTCCAATGGGGTCTCTTCACATGATATACATTTAATAAAAATAACATTTATGTTATAAAATTGATCAATACATGACCTCTGACCTGAAGCCAACTATTTCTAATAAATGTAAAAAATGTTTCACAAAAAGCATTGGAATATTTTAGGGGTCCTTAATCCTTCTTATAAAAACTTTTCCTGATGACAAATAACAAAAGAAAAAAATGGCATTTAATTTGGAATGTTTTAGCAATACCTCTGTCTGCATGAATGATAGGCCACAATTATAAATCCTGGGGGTGCTGCAACAGGCTTTTACCTCATCCATTAAGTAACTCCATAGTGATTTGAGAAGGAGGAATTACTTTTAAATGATTTGTAATTTTTATTTCCTAGGAATAGAAGCAAAAATTGGTGTTTATGCATCTGCACAAAACAACAATTTCATGAAGCTAGTTTTGATTTCCATGCCCAACACTTGGCTTTTCAGGACGAATTAGTATGACTTTCTCTTCAGAGGTGTAACCAAGAAATGTATGATTACATTCTCAGAAATGTAGCTGTTTGACTAAATTTCCTTTTAAGGCTCCAGATTTTAAATGTGCTCCATAGAGGTGGTATCAATAGTCTAGATTTTGTTCATTTAAGGTACAGTCTACCTTCCCCCTTCTTTCTTCTCCTTCTCTTTCTCCATATCTCTTCCTCTTCTACCTCTTCCTTCTTTTCCTTTTCCTCTTCTTCCTCCCGTTCTTTTCTCTCCTTTGTCCCCTCTGTCATTTTCTGTAGTTTTGTTTATATAATTGAAGTTTCTAATCCATAAAAATCTGCAGGCATTCTAGATGCAATATCTATCTAGCTATTTCTTTCCTAGCTTAAGTTTCTGAGACTGTGCAGAAGTGTGAGCTTTATTATCTACCTAAAACCCACTATTGCCTACAGCTAAAAGTTTCTCACATTCTTTTTCTCTTCTCAATATTGTACTGCTTAGTTATTAGCCACATGGGACCAAGCTATTTTCCAGTATCCACCTTATATTCTCTTCTCCCCATGTACTTCATTCTATGGACTATTCCAAACTTATCCACAAGCCTTTCAACTATGATCTCTGATATTTCTGTTCCTAACCCAACAAATTTAATTTCTCCCTTAACCGCTTCCTCCCTTAAGCCTTCCATCAACTGGCCCTCATTGAGACTCAGTTTCCCCAGATAACACTTTATCTCTCTCCATTTCTCTCCAGTTACTGGCTATACCTCCACCCCTCAATATCCTCTGATATTAGAGGAAGAATCAAATACTCCTTGTTTCATACTGCCACTTTTAAAAACTCTTTAGCACAATTCTTCAAAGTTGTAGGGACTCTTCTACTGTGAAGTCCACTTAATCAAAAATTTCCATGTGATCTAAATCATTTAGGCTATTATATAGTGATCCCCAGGTCATTCTCTCTTGGTTCTTAAGGAGTGTAACATTTGGCTCAACATCTAGTTTTCCTTCCCAAGTCCTACCTTTGGACTATGAGACTTAAATGTTGCTGCTAACACTCTCCCAAACTCCCTAGTCTTTCAATTCATTAGCTTCCTTAAGTCTCAGATTACAGGGATGGATGGTCATAATCTGGATCTCACTATTTTTCATAAGTGAACCATACTCTTAATTAGAAACTGATATTATGATATTTGACCTCCTCTATCAATTTATCTTCCCCTATGCCTTGTCCCTCCAAAACCTATTCCTACCCTTCATACTTTATTTCTCTCTTCAAAGTTTGTTATTTCTTAATTTCCAAATCTTATTGTCTTTTCTCAGAACTCATTCTTTTAATTTATCTACTATAACTGACACTGTTGGCAAACCTCTCTTGAACAGTGTATTCTTGGTTTTTATGACCCTACTCACAAGTCAGCAAATCAAAGAATACAAACTAATGATTTACCAAGTGCTTCTTGTGGTACTCTGTGCTGGGAATACAAATCAAAGCAAAAAAGACAGTTCTACGTTTAGGAAGTTATATTTTAAAGAGGGAAGACATTTCAAAATAAACTCAAAAACAAAGGAGGAAAGGAAAACTACCTGGGAAGGGACTTAGTAAGGAAGTCCAGGGAATGAAAGATAAATGGTTTGTGGCTTTCCTCAAAATAGAGGTTCTAATAGTAACTCATCAGTGGGAGAAAGGGTCACAGCAGTAGAGGAGAAAGCTGTTGAAGTGTGGTAGTCTGAGCCCTTCCTCAAAATGGCAGTCCTAAGGGAGAATCACGAATGGGAGAAAAGGGCAGTGGATATAGGGCAAAGGCTACCAGAGCATGGTGGCAAAATTTTGAATATTAAACATGGCTAGTATGTGTTCTTCTTCAAAATGATTTAGGGAGGAACTCATTAATGGGAGAAGAGGGTCAGAGGAGTAAAAGATAAAATAGCTAAGTATGGAGATTGACTGTTTTTCTCACCCTCCCTCAACTATCTGACCCTTTTTTTATCTCCTTTGCTAGCTCATCAATTATATCAAGTCCCCTGAATGTAGGCACTCCCCAACATTCTGTTCCAATACCTGTTTTTTCTTTATATATTCCCTCTCTGTGTAACCACATCAACTTCTACCACTTATATGCATATAATTCACAATTCTATGTATTCAACCTAGCTATTTTTCCTAAATTTCATACTCTTATCATCAGTTGTTTATGAGAAATTTCAACTGGATATTTTAAAAGTATCTCCAACTCAAATGTATAAAACTAAACTCAATACTTTTCCTCGAAAAAAAACAAAACAAAACACTCCTCATAAAAATTTCCCCTATCCTTTTCTGCTGGCCATATATTGATTTAGTTTTACAATATTTTGTATGTTATTGTGTTTTTATTTATCTTGTTTAATATTTCCCAATTATATTTTAATCAGTGTGGAGCAGTACTGAGGAATGTGAGTGAGCTTCATGAAGCCTATAGGCCAGGTGTATGATACCTCTTTCTGCTTGAATTGTTATTCTCTTCTCTCTCCATATTATTTCACTTATTAATTAACCATTGATATAATTACCATTTTTATGCTAATTACTGTCAGAATTACTTATCCACTGCTGTCCATTCTCCTTCCTCTAGGCTAGAATCTCCAACTGCCTCTTAGATATCTCTTTGCTTTCAACAAAGTCACTAAGCTTTTAACCAACATTATTTTGGTGCAGTTATTACTGTATAAGTACTGTATAAGTGTCCTCCTGGTTCTGCTCATTTCAGTTTCTATGTCTTAGTATGTTTCATGAAAATAATTACTTTATTATTTCTTATCTTTTTGTAGATTCTCATTACATTCATTTTTCATAATTTATTCACCCATTCCCTACTTGATAATTATGTCCTTATTTATTCAGTGATTTTCTGATACAAAAAGAGCAACTATAAACATTTTGAAACTTTTTTTCATTTATTTGAGGTATATGCTATGTACAATTTATTGACATTTTTATGATAATTACTAATTGCTTTGCCGAATGGTTATACCAATTTAGAGTTACAATAGTGAGTAAATGTGCCTATTTTTACACATCCTCCTTTTGTTTTCCTCCATCAGCTCTGATAATATGATGAGCTGGGGGGTGGATCTGAGTTGCTTTAATTTACACTAAGTATTGGTGATTTGAGCATTTTTATGGGTATATTTAGGTTCTTTAAACCTAATTGTGATCTTCTACTAATAAATTGGAATCCTTTCCTTAAATATGAGACTTTTATTGGAGAAAATTAATGCAAAAAATATTCTCCATTTAACTGTTCCTTTCTAATTTTAATTGCATTGATGTTATTTGTGTAATTTTTTAATTTATGTATTCAAAACTATATATTTTGTCTTTTGCAATCATCTCTATACCCGGTTTGGTTTTCATGTCTTCCCCTATCTATAGATCTGAAAGGTAACTTGTCCATTGCTACTTTAATTTGTTTATAATATGACCTATTGCACCTACTACCTATTTGGAACTTGTCTTGTTCTTGGTGAATTATAGCTATCTTCAACTAATAGAAGAACTCTCTTTTGAATTAGACTTTCTCTATTTGGACCTAGAAGATAGAACTAGAAAATGGGTAGAAGTTGTAGAGAGTTGATTCAGGCTTCAGTTAAAAAAAAAAACAAAAAAAAACTTTCTAACAGTGTTAAATAAATGGGAAATGGTTTGACAGGGTTTCCCCTTATCCTAAGTCTTCAACCAAAACTGAAATGACCACTTGTAGATATTGTGGGGGGATTCTTGGTTGGGAATGACAGAACTAGATGACCTGAGAGTTTGATTCCTCACACACATTCCAAAAATGTTTTTATTCTATTATTATTCTCATGGTAGCCTGTTGGTTTATATGCTTACGTTATAATTTTAAGCTAAGACAATTACTCCAGAAAAATTTTATTATGAAGGACAAGAAAAATACAATTTTATCTTTTTTGTCCCTATGTGAATTTTCAGCCATTCAAATTGAGTTCCAACCTGTTCATGACTTCTGTTCTCATTTCTAGCAAGAAGGTTAAAATAAATGTAGTTATTTCCTATTCATGTTATAGCAATTAATCAATTTATGGTCAGTGGATAATGTTAATAAGTTAATAGTACCAATTACATGCCTGATTCACTGTCTTTCTTGCCACCCCAGCTTCTACCCTCATGCAAGGATGCTTAAATACTCTAACTTCCCAATTTTTCAACCTGCACATTTCCCATGATTCATTCCTCAGTGATATCTCAGCAACACACAGATATAATTCTCTCATCCTCAAGTATACAATTTTCTTTTTCACCAACTCTGAAATTTCTGTAATTCCTCATTTTTTCCCCTTGTTCTTATCCTTTACTATGCTCTTCAATCTTCCTATTCATTTTGCATCAATTCTTTAGCTGGTCATCATTCCTGCATCAAATATATTCTTTGCCCCTTATCTCGACCCCTTGATGAATCAGTTCAATTCAACATTATGATCTACAACTAAATTTATTATTCTTATAGTCTTGCCAATTCTCAAACTTGGATTGCATTTCCTAGGAAGTAATCAATATTTAACAAATATTTGTTAATGAAGATGGTTACAATAATTATCATGATATGTAATCCAATGCTTTAGAATAGTTTAAAAACTATATATTTAAGAACTCTTGGTTTACACTTTTTGCCACTACCAAAACCTTAGAATCAAATCAACAACTAAGAACCTGCTATGCTTATCACAGATTTGTGCCAGCATCACCTCCCAAAAAGGGTTATGATCCTTCCTGTGAATAGTGCCCCACAAATCAAGCATTTGTACATATACCAACTCAAGCTTTCCTGGGTTTTCACACACAATATTTATGACAATTTCTTGTAATGGAAACATGGTAAAGGAACAAAGAGAACCACCTTACTAAGCAGAGCAATGGAGTCCTAAAGACCATCTCATTTTGGTGAAGTCATGGAAAAAAAGATTTCCATTTTGCATAGTCCATACTTTGCACTGTAGCATCTGCAATAACCAATCTATCATTTACAAAAATGTAGCCATATATGACTTTATATAACTTCCTGCATTCACAATTTAGCATGAAACTAAAAAATACAACTGTTCAGCTTAAGTGGACAGTCCCTTTGGTAACTTTCAGAAAAATGGAGCTGCATTAATAATGCATAACATTCATCTCCCTGAATATATTTATCCCACTTGATATTCGATCTGCTAGTTCCAAGTGCCTAAAATATGAGTTTCATAGTCATCTTCTTTGTTGGAATGGAAATTTTTTGCTTTTGAAAATCTAATATTCCCACTGAAGTCTCTTGGGAGTCTAAGCAATACACTTTTCAGTAACATCATCATGTTAATAGCTGAACATGGGCTCACCACCATGACTGACTGTTTGTAAACAGAATGCCAATTTAGCAAGAGTATTTTGGATGCAAGAAATACCCTCTAATGCCTTGAAGAGACTGGTGCAAAACGTTATTCTGCAATTCATCAAGGTGTGGATGGATTATTATCTCACAAGAGAGACAACATGGTATAATAAAGAAAGAGAAGGTCACAAATCCGGAGAGATCTAGGTTCATGACCTGTTTCTAACATAAACTAGCTCTATGGCTTTGAGCAAGTCCTTTAGCCTCTTATATTCTATGCAACTCTCTGATACTTTATATTGTGAGAACGGTGCTGACCTGCATAATAGCAAAAGTTCTTCAGTTGGAATTCTCTGTCTTAATGAAATAAATCTAACACCTAGTTCCATTCCTCATCCCAATCTCCACTGTTTCTCATAGAAATCATTTTTGTTTATACTGTTAATTTTACATGGAATCATGGTTATCTTCACTGAAAATTATTTATTGAAGTTAATCATTTGGATTCTGCAAAATAGTCCTTTTTCGGTTGTAATTTATTTACTTTGGTTTGTTAGTGTTGTTTTTTTTTCTGGTTCTATAATCTGATCATTGTAGATCATGGAAACTTACTCATTGAGGATGATCAACAATTCTTGTGTAAGGCAAAATCTATAACTCCCTTGCTGTACAGAGAGGTCAAATCCTCTATTAGATTGACTCAGTGCCAAATCTAGTAGGATTTTACATATAGCAGATACTCATAAATATTGTAATGAATTACCTGAAAATTTAAATTTTCCTCAATTAAGTAGTAGAACTACCCATTACTAGCCAACAGGATTAGCTGTTTTTCTACTGAATTGTTTTTAGTATTGGTATAAAATTTTCAAAGCAGCTTTATGATACTGCATGTGTCACTCAGTATAAAGGAATGTTATGTACTGTATTTTGCTTAGTGGAGAAAAAAAAAGGAGAAAGCATGAGAAGGTAACACTAGCTATCTACCTAAATGATAGAATGGTTGATGACCTGTATCAATAGAAGGAATTTGGTAAAAAGAGTTTACTCATCAACAGTTTCCTATATTAATGAACTTATGGATATGGACCAAAAAAGAGGTTAATACTTTTAAGCTAGAAAGGACCTCAGAAGCACCATTTTCTAATTCTCTTGTTTCACAGATAAGAAAACTGAGGCTTAGACATGGTTATCCAAAGTATCACAGGGTCCAATTAATTAGTTGAAGGCTAAGTAGAAGAGCAAACAGATTGCCAGAACTAGAGTTGGGTAGATTTGAGTTTAATCTGATGTCAGAAAATTACTAGCTGTGTGACCCTGAGACATTTATCCTCTGTTTATCTCAATTTTCCCAATTCCCAAGATGAAAATAATAAGACTAATTTCCTGAGGATTATCAGGAAGAAAAAAAATAAGATATTATACTTGTTATTATTAATGTTGTTGTTAACCAGAGTCAGGATTTAAGCACAGGTCTTTTGGTTTAAAATCTGTTGCTTTTTTCCTCCTACAGGAGGAGATAGTGATAGAAAAGAAGATGGAGATAAACTTATCAATCATCATTATTAGACTTTGATTGAATTAATGCTTCAGATATCATATTATAATGGCCCCCAAATTATATGATTGGAGAAGGAGCAGAGGGAAGTAGTGAGGAGAAGCACCTTTTTATTGTTAAATCTGGGACATAATTATGTATCTAAGTTCCCTCTTACACCCGTACCATAAAAAAAGTAACTTCCTAATTTAGTCATACCACATCTAAAATGAATTAATATCACTTTGCTTTGAGTTATTTATGTTTAGAAAATGGAACATAGGTACTTACCTAACATTTCAAAGAAATACCAATTCAAGTGCATTTTTGAGATTAAAAACACAAATTTGAAAGATAGCTATATCGTGCTGCAGCAACCAGGTCCATAATACAATTTAATAATACTAATGGCATACTAAAAATATCAGCTATTGCATTCACAAGTCAAAAGATGACAAGGATAATAAAGCTTTAAAAAGTATTGTATAGCAATAACATACCTAGAAGAACAGTAAATGAGGCATCTTTAAAGAAATCACTTTCACAAGAAGGACTTGTAGATGGGGATGTTAATATCAAGCAAGCAAGAAAAGGAATGAAATGCACACAAAAAATTAAAATGAGAACTTTGCTATTCATTATTCTAAATGGAAAGAAATGGTATTAGTCACAATCATCCAATAACTTTTTTAAAAGACAGTATTATAGTCAGATATCCAGAATGAAGATTTTTACAAATGAAAAGAGATATTCAGAAAATCATTCCTTAATACTAAGATATTGAAATATATGGGAAGAGATAAAGAAACAGTTCATATGTCAATAAAGCAAGACTCCATGATCCTCTCCTATGTACAATCATGAGCAGAAACTACCTCCCCCCTCCAGGTCTGGATTTTAAAATAGGTAGCAAGTATACTTTTTAAAGTAGGCTCTTCAGAACAGCCAACTAGCTTATCACTCTGGGCTTTGTCTTCCCATGTACATGCCCAGCTAGACTTTGCTGACAGTCTATACCACCATAAGATCATAGGATCATAAATCTAGCACTGGAAATCATTTTTCAGGATCATATCCACAGTCAAAATTTTATAGATAAGGAAAACAAATAAATTACTTTCTAAAGATCATACAGAGTAGCATGCAGCAGAACACAAATGAACCCAGAATTAAATCTAGAGTCAGAGTTTTTTTTTTTTTTTTTCCCTAGTTAATCCTAGTTTCTAGAGAGATGAGACTGGATGGTGACTTGTTCAGGTTCACCTAAAATATAAACTTCAGAATGATGATTTAAACCTGAATTCTTTTACTCTTAATCCATGGTTCAATCTCTATTGTAGCTTGCTATATCATGAGTTCCTAGAGAATCTTAGAACTGGGAGGAAGCTGGAAGTTTGCAGAATGTTGCTGTCCAATGATTCTCATGATACAGAAAAGGAAACCAAGACATAGAGAGAAGAAGTGACTTTCCAAAGCCTAGTCAAAAATAAAAAAAAAAAAGATTGAAACCTAAGTTCTCTAACTTTGAACTAAATCTAGTACTTCAAATCCAGTACTATTTTTAAGAATCAATACATCTGGACTGAAATCCAAGTGTGATCATGGGAAAGTAACTTCTTTTAGACTTCTAAATCGTCATCTATAAAATAAGGGAATTAAACTACATGGTCCCCATGGTTCTTTCTAAGTCTGAATTTCAACCAAAGAACCACTTTGCTCTAACAAATAATTAGCTAAATCTAAATCTAAAGCAAATCAGATGTTAGGCTTAGATTACCTGATTGTTTGATTGAACCAGTGAATTTTAACTCTCCTGATGAGTTTGTTCATTCAAAATAGTATAACTACTTGGTGAATTTTGTTTGTACCTTTCTCCAGCCTGCTCATATAGATTTTGTCTATCATTCCCAAGAAATGGGAATTTTCCACCCTGGAAGCTCACTCCACTGCTGGACTTCACCAGTTGGAAGTACTCTCTGCTCCTGTTGCCTCTCCCTCTGATTGTGGCCTCCTCACAGAACATCCATTTTTAAAGAAAATGGCCATACCTCTCATGTCTTCATTGTTCTTCAGGCTGCAATCCTGACTCTCTGAACTTTTTCTACTATGGCCCCATCTTGCTACTTTCTCCCTTTCTCCCCTGGTTTTCAGTTTCCTTTTATGTATTACCTTTATCAATTAAAATGTATTTTGAGGGCATGTGTAGTCTGTCTTTTTTGCTTGTGTTTTTATTCTCAATGCTTAGCCTATTACCTGGCAAACAATAAGTGCATAATGAATGCTTGTTGATTTGGTTTGACTAATAAAAGTTAAATGAAATATTCCAGCATTATGGAATACTACCTTCCAAGTTAGGAGTTCACCAAGATGAGTTCACCAAGACCAAACCATACCTGACATAGAATATACCACTATAATATAGAATATACCACTAGACCACTATAGAAGTTATCTAGCCACTGCTTGAAAGCACCTTCACCATCCTGGTTGCTATTATATATTTTTCAGCTTCTCTATATCCTTAAAGCATGTAACCCTGAACCAAACAGTTCTCAAGATGAGGTCTGAGAAAGCAGAGTAGAATGGTCACTTCCCTATAATTTCAATCTCTGACTCCTAATGCAGCCTAAAATGGTACAAGATTTTGTGGCTGCCATACCACAGTACAGACTCATAGTTCTCATGGTTAAATGGCATTCCACTGAAAGAAAAAAAAATTATCAAATTGCTATGAAGCATGTCTCCCCTTTGTTTTGATATAGTTAATTTTCTTTTTCTACCTGTAATTCATTATATCTCTTAATGAATTTCATCTCATACAACCTGATGTTCTAGGCTAGTTGCATCAAATTCAAATAGAAACAGGAACCACCAAACTAAACATGGATTTCCGAAGGCTAGATATTGACTTATAAAATCATATATTAGTATTATTTTTATATTGCATTTTACTTTTATTTATTTTGCTGAATATATCCCATTGACATTCTATTTCAAGCAGCACTCAGAAGTGTAATGAGTCTTAAGTTGCATGTCTGACACTTCTGCTCTAAGCTTTTATCATCTTTTTAGATCCTGACTCTATTATTTGTTGAGTTGGCTCTCATTCTTAGCTTTGTGTTATCAGCAATTTTGATGATTCTACCATTTATGACTTTAACCAAGTCATTAATAATAAAAATGTTAAACAAAATATATCCCTGGGGTATGCCATTGAAGTCTTCCTTCTATGTTGAAACTAGATTATTAATAAAAATTCTTTGAGTCCAGCTACCCAACTCATCTGAATCCATTTACTGTATTTAGTATTCTAATGCATATGTTTCCATCTTCTCTATAATTTGATCACCAGTGTCAATTATCAAATACATTCACTTTCCATGGGACTTTTACTCAAAGGAATGAACTGTCATTGGCTATTCAAATCTTTATAAGTGGGAAACTGTGCAATGGAGATATGATGAATTCTTATACTCTTGGATGGAAGTCTCACTTTTCATAAACAAAAACATTGTGAGACTTCATATGTGTAATGGCAATATTTCTAAGAGGGCTAAATTCTCTTCAGTACCAAGCCCACAAGGTGGTATTCTCTCTCTCATAGTACCTTCCTTCTAATGACATCTTTCTCCTTTCTCTAACCCTGGGTAGTTTAACCTGACAAGCAATGTCTTTCCTCCAAACCATGGAATCTTTCCTTTCTCCTAGTTAATTGTGAGTTCCCCTGGGGAATTTGCCTTTTTTCTTATTTACTACAAGCTCCCACAATTGCATTTCGTATTTGCCACTCCTAGTGTATCTATTTTATCTCTTATTTTTATCTGTATACTCCTCCTAAATTAACTTTCCTTTTGGCAAAAAAAAAAAAATTTGGAAGGCACAGTGTGATGATACTCAAGTTCTTCTATTATCTGGTCAGTAGCAACAAGTCATTTACAAAAGAAGCTCATACTTTTCATTTCAGGAGAAATCTCTTATATAAATTATCAGAGTATGACCTCATAGAAGGAACTGTAAGAGAATATGAATCAATCATATTCCACATATCAATCTCTTCCACATATAGATTATAACACTATATTTTTCCTTCTGGTACTCTAAAAATTTATCTCCATTATAATAAACTATATCTTTGAGATATGATTTAGTACTTCTTTATAGATAAACATTAGCAGATTATTACCATCTTTCACTGATACTATATAATCATTTTATTAAAGTAAGAATAAAAAATAATTTTAAATGAAATAATAGAAAGTGGTCTATTGAGTCCTCAAAATTTTTCACTCATGTCTAATTAGCTTTTGATTGTACGCTTAATCTATTTGTTTTCTGATCTCCCAAATCCATGACTATTCAAAGGTTAAGTGCTTTATTAGCTTGTGTTTTGAGGACTGGGAAACACACTTTCAATTTCATGATTACATTTTTGGTTGGTCTGTCTCTTTCTCTCTCTCTTTTAAATACCATATAAATTGCAGCATAGCATAGCAAAATAACACTGACCTTAAAAGCAAGATTCCTGACTTCTAGCCCCACCTCAATCAAAAACATTTTCTAAACTAACTAGAATAAATCAGGTCATCTACCTCAGCCTCAGTTTCTTTCTTTTTCACATGAGAGAAGTAGATAATCTGATTTGTAACATTCCAGGTACCTGTTTTAAAATCCTGAGTCTAAATAGCACATATTTAAAACCAAAATAGGGAAAAAAATCAAAGCTATAGTCATATGAAAAAAAAATCTCTAAATCACTATTGATTAGAGAAATGTGAATTAAAACAACTATTAGGTACTATCTTACATTTATCAGATTGGTTAATATGACAAAAAAGAAAAGTGATAAATGTTTTTAGATGTGAGGAAATTGGAACACTAATGCACTATTGTTGGAGTTGTGAACTTATCCAACCATTCTAAAGAACAATTTGGAAATATGGCCAAACAATTGTAAAGCTGTGCATACCCTTTTGTTCTAACAATAACTGCTACGTCTATATACCAAAGAGATCATGAAAAAGGAAAATGGACTTATATGTACAAAAATATAGCAGGGTTTTGGAGTGTGAGTGTATGTGTATGAGTGTGTGTTGGCTAATACTTGTAAATCAATTAGGAAATGATGGGACAAGGTGTAGTAGGTGATTGTAATGGAACTGATGCAAACCAAAATGAGTAGAATCAGGGAAATGTACGCATAACAACAATATTTTGCAACAAAGAATTGTGAATGATAGCTATTCTTGACAATGCAATGATCTTAGACAACCCCAAAAGACTCTTGGTGGAACAAGCTGACTCCAGAGAAAGAAATGATATTGTCTGAAGAATATTTCTATTTTTCCTTCCTTCCTCTCTCCTTTTGTTTTGTCCTTTTTCTCCTCCTTTCCTTCTTTTCTTACTTCTTTTTTCTTTCTTTCTTCCTTCTTTCTTCTTTTCTTTCTGTCTTGTTCAAACATTTTTATACAAAATTGCTAATGTGGAAGTGTTTTACATGCATAATCTATATTAGATTTCTTACCATCTCAAGAATAGAGGAAGGGAGGAGAAAAAGATAAAACTTGGAAGTCAAAATATTTTTAAATGTTAAAAATTGTTTTAACATGTCATTGGGGGGAAATCAAATAATATTTTAAAAAAATAAAGCAAAAATAGTAACAATCTAATTCCCATACATATCTATCTTTTAAGTTTTATCATTCTATTTTGTTTGTTTCCTTTTAACTGGACCCTTCTCTAACAATGAAGAAATTGAAACAAAGAAAAGGATTTAAGAAAATTCGTCCAAAAGAGTGACTGACCCTGATAATAAATACCACATTGAAAATTCACTAGTCCTCTCCTCTCAACTAAGAAAAAGAAGCTGTGATTCTTATCCAGTCTCCAGAATTGAAATTGTTTATTAAAATTCATCAGAATCCAATTCTTTTAAATGTAATTTACTAATTATTGTTTGTGTCTTTATTCTTCTTTGGTTTCACATTCTTCATTCTCTATCATTCATACAATTTTTTCCATATTTCTCTAAATTTCTCATATTTTTAAATTTCATACTTTGCAATAATATTCATCCTCTTATGAAAGTTTCTTCTGGCATTTCCCAAACAATCGCATCTACTTGGGGGGAAGGGTGCTTGTTTTACTACCACAAAGATTGTTACCATGAATATTTTGTTATATAAGAGATCTCTTTAATATTGATCTTCCTAAAGTATATATCTAATAATAGAAAGATTAATAGGTCAATAATGTATGAACAATATTCCAAAATGATTCACAGAATCATTAGACCAAATTCATAGCTCCACTAACAGAATGCTTATGTTTATTCTTCTCACAGCCTTTCCAATATTGTTTCTGGGATTTTTAAAACAATCTTTTCATTTCCAAGGGTTTAAAGTAAAACCTCAGACTTACTTAAATTTGCATTTCTTTTGTTATTAGTTATTTGAAGCATCTTTTGATGTAGTTTTTAATTATTTGCTTTTTAAATTCTGAAATCTGTTTATATCCTTTGATCACTAGGGAAGTGGATCTTGTTCTTATATTTTATTAATATACTATATATCTTGGTTATTAGATATTTGTTAGAGATGTTTAATGTCTAAGGTTGTTTCTTTCTCAACTTTACCATTTTTATATTCTATATATGTTGCTTTGGTCTATGAAAAAGCTTTTTTACTTTATATAAACAAATTTTTCTATTTTATCTTTTATTTTGTCCTCTATTACCTTTTTGATTTCTTAAAAATTCTCTCCAAACAATAATCGTGAAAAAATACCTCCATTCATTCTCCTCTAATTTATTATGTAAGTTTTTATGTTTGTCAAATATTCAATATGGGGGAAATAGACTGACTTTTTCTTTAATGTTCTTGTGTCATCTACTCCCCCCTATTCCTCATACACACACCTATATACACACTAGGTGTGTGTGTGAATGTAAGCTAAATTTATTGGCCATCTGACTACATTGTGAAAAACAACTGTAGTAGCGGCTAGAGAGCCAAAAGGATCCGAATTCAGGTTTGGCTTCTCACATACTAACTGTGTGATCCTGGGTAAATCAATTAACCTCATTTTACTCTAGACAATTTTTAAGGTTATAAATTACTGACAAATTAACAGCTAGATTGCCTTGGTATAATGTTTCCTCACCCTATATTCTCTATATCAACTAAATCATAGGTTCATTCCCTATCTCTGTCTTTGACTAAACTGAAAACTTCCATGGGTAACATGGTAACAATCAGCCTTACATAGTCACAATTTCCATCATTTCCATAAACTCTTTCTATTGAACAGGCTGCTTTTCTAAATTCATATGACTTTTGGACAGTAGATGGAATTTAAGCAAATAAATGTGTCTATGTTATTATTATTTGCTGAGGCAATTGGGATTAAGTGACTTGCACAGCTAGAAAGTGTTAAGTGTCTGAGATCAGATTTAAATTCAGGTCCTGCTGACTTCAGGCACTAGCTCTATCCACTGTACCACCTCGTTGCCCCCAGTCTATCTTATTTTAATGAGAATACAGAACTCCTAGGATCTCACTGTTCTCAATCTTAAAGCCTATGTCAGCAGAAGCTAACTCAGGAGAATTTGAATTTGAAGCATCATTTTTCTCAACAGAGCCTCTGGCAGGACACCCATTTCCCAACAGACAAGAGAAGACAGCCTCTAGCCATATATTGATATTCAGTGTCTGCTCTATGACTGTAGGTTTTGTGATTGCAAGTTAACTAGCAGTAGTCGAACCACATGGGGGAATTGGTCATGGTGGCTGGAGAGAAAAAAAGGGAGAAAAGCATCTGGCATTACTAATCTTCTCTCAACAGCCTCTCTGCTTCTCTTTGGCCAGACAGCCATCACACGCTATTCTCTGAAGTATAACTGCTATTCTTCTTCACACCAGACAGGATGGATGATCCTGAGTATGGTTATCCATGTTAGAATACAGAGTGGGCAGTTCAAATGTTCTTATTAAAGCACTTACAAGACTGAATTGCATTAGTGAAAACCGTGTATACCACATCCTGATTTGTAAAAGTCGGTGTCACTGTCTCTGTGTCTCTCCCTCTCCCTCTCTCTCTCTCTCTCTCTCTCTCCCTCTCTCTCTGTCAGAGTCAGTAATGATGGTTGAGAGGTTCCTCATTATCTTAAAAAAATGTGATATTGCTTTTCTGTTTTCTTTATGTGACAATTTTAATCAAGATTTTTATTTTAATATTCATAATGATCATGATGTTAACTGATTTCTATATTATTTAATATTTATAAAATGCTTTTGTACAGCATTTGTCTTGTTTCACAAAAAAACTTTTGAGATAAATAAATCATTGTTGATTAATCAAGTGATAAGGATTATAGACATTATCTCTATCTTATATGATATGCTCTTCAGAATCCTGAAGGAAAGGCCTCAAGTGTTAAGTGAGAAACTTTAAAGTAAATTCTGTACCCATACAAAAGTAGCAAATTATAGTGGGAAGAACATTGGACTTAATATTTTGTGTCTCATCTGAGGATCCATTATTATCTAGCTGCGACCCTTTGCCCTCTACCAATTTCACTTTATAATCTGTAAAATGGGAACAGAGAGGGTTGTTTGTTCTCTAAGATCCCCTATTACTCTAAATTCTATGATTTTATATTGATGGTCTGCTCATTCAAATTCAAAGCCTCAGTCCAAGATAGTTCATTCAAACCAAGCAATGAGAATTGTCCCAATCCTAGGGGATTCAGACGGAAATTGCTTCCATCTATCTCCATCAGTCTTTTTATTTTATTGTCTCCTTTATCATAAGCTATTCAATATGAAACATTGGATTGCCTCCATTTGAAACAAAGGGCATAAAAGAAAAATGACACTTCTTTTTATACTAAAAACAAACTACCAAAAATTAGTTTTTTCTAGTCACCTTTTATTCTCTTCCCTTCAAGTCAGAGTGGCCTTGAAGATGTCTGGAATGTCTGCTGGAAATCATTAGTAGATTTATCTTTGGCTCTTCTGTTTGGTCATTTCCAAATGAGTTTGTTTTAATTCCATAATACAAATCCCATTTGTGGACTGACTATGGCTTCTGTCTGAGTATCTTCTTCTCTAAGCTTTCATGTAAAAACTTGCTCCCTTTTACATGAGAATCATTAATTTATTATGTTGGTTATTACCCACTAACAGCATTCATTCAGCATTATAGCATGTTAGCAGACATCCTGAATCTGGATGGAGGTTGAATATCCTTTTTTAATTCAATTCAAGAAACATTTATCAAGTGTTAGTCAACTATGTGTTACAGATATGAAGACAAAACCTAAAACCGATTCTTACTGAATATTCACTATTTCTGAATATTAACAATACAGATACAACCATTTCTAGGTTTTATATATATTCTTTTTTCCCCTTTGCCCCAAACATTTTAATACAAGGGTATTTTTTTTTAAATCAAGGGTTGATTAAAATGGAAAAAATGTCAAAAAGTGTGTTTTTGTCAAATGAAGGCATTTAAGGAGGAGAGGTTGTAAGTGGACTGATTCTATGGAGTGATCTGTCAAAGCTACCTCCTTCTCTTTTGGCTACCTTTTAAAATTAGATTAAAATTCCAATACACCTTAGTAAAGGTTCTAGGAGAAAAATAGAATCATAAATGTTACCTAAGAGCATTTGGTTGTTCAGGTACAGTGGAAATTGCTTTAATGGAGGCCTTGGAAAGGGAGAGCAAATGATATATATCTAAAGGTGACCCTAATGACCATTCAGCCCATAAGAGGAGCTAGGAAAACAAAACATAGGGAAGAGGCACATTAAGGGAGTATCTAAGAGGAATTTTTTATCTTTTTTCTCTCCATGAATTTTCTGTAATTCACAGGTTGCTTGTTTGTGGACCATGCTTTGTTGTTCCACCTCCACCCTACAGGTCTGGGAATCCTTGAAATCTCCTCCTGGAAATCAAGAGACCAGAAGAGCTCCTAACAAATCCTTTATAGTATGGTATGCTAAGGGTATGCTAAGATTTGGGTGTGTCAGGTATCTGAATGTAAATTATTAAAGAGTTTCATAATTCTTTAAGAATAAATGTGGGTTGGCTTCTCTTTGATATGTACAAGTACAAAACAAAGAAAACAACTAGGCTTTGATTATCCATTTCCTTAAAAGATTCTTAAACTATTCAAAAGGGCTTATGAAGGGCGATATTTAAGTTCTAAGCTTACATACAGGGTATCCCAAAAGTCTTAGTGTAGATTTAAGCCATTTAAATTTAAAACTATATAAAGACTTTTTGGACACTATATCTAGGGACGAGTAAACATGCAAACAAACCAAAGATCTCTATTCAGCTCAAACAGATGTCACAGGCTTTATTCACTGAAGTTAAATCAGAACTTGTTAATGCATACAGTTAGAGGCCATATGATACAATATGAAAAGAACTGAGTTTAGGCTCAGAGGAACTGGATTCCAATCCCAGCTATCACATTTATGAACTTTGTGAACTTGGGTAAACTGATGACTTTTTGTGGGGCTTATTCTTCTCCTCTATAAAATAAAGGGATTAGATTAGATCCATTAACCAATGATCATTTCTTTAATCACCAATGATATAACAGATATTGTGGTAGGTATTGGAGGACTACAACTCCAAAAAAAGTGAAAATAGTCCTTGACTTTGAGGGCCTAGCAGTCACCCTTCTAGATAACCACTGAGCTGACTTCAAGATCTAAATTAAGGATCCTATTATCCTACTGAGAAGATCTTGGGTTGACTAAATAGGATTGGCAGAGAAAGCCTGAAGTATTGAAAAGATTACTCCCTGAGGCAGTCGGGAAAGGGCACTGATAGATATCAGTTCAATGTTACAGTTCTGCCTTGGGAAAGTCTTGGATAACCCCAATGTACTATATCCAATAGAAAGCCACGTTATGATATCAAACCTCTGAGGTTAAATTTTGTAGAAAGCTGAAAACTCTGAATCAGACAAGAGAGCACTTAAGGCTACCTATTTGATGTGAGATAATGGCTCTATTAGCATATATTTGGATGATAACTGTCCTCACCATTGGTGCCTGCTGAATGTTTGGTGGTGAGATAATCATAGGCAAGGATTCTTCCTTTCTCCTGGTTAATTGTGAGTTCCACTGGGCAACTTGTTTTTTCCATTGTTAATTGTTAAACCACTTTTCTTCTAACTATATGCTCTCCTAAATCTATTTCATATTTACCACTCCTAGATTATAGTATGCTTCTTCATTTTGTCTGTAGTTCTTATCATAAATTAAAAAAAATACCTTTCAGCAAAGAGAAAGACCATTGTGAATCCATCACATGACTGAATCCCAGTATTTGGTATAAATTGCTCCCCTGAATCTCATTATTGGGTGTGTATACACTAATCTCACCACTACCTCTTTGACAGAGTGAAGTGTTAAAATGAAAGATCTCAAAACAATTTCCTGCACCAAGAAGAATTTATTAATGCCATAGCTGATATACCAAACTCTGAGAGTCTGGAAATTAAACGAAGTTAGGAGAGCTTTATGTACTGAAAATGTGGGGCTTCAGTCTGCAGTCTAAGAGCCTGCACTATTTTAAAATTTCTTTTAGCAAGGTATTGTTATTTAAGGAAGGAGACAGGTAAAAAGTCAGGATGGAGCTTTTACAAAAAGAAATAAAAGGATGCGAGGGTTTTTTTTCAGGAGACAAATAAAGAGCAAAAAATAAGCTGTTTTATTGCTCCGCAATCATTAGCTAGGTGCATAGTTTTGAATAGATCTGGGACTCTGACTCATCAGTACCACTACCCAACTATTCTCCACTCAAATATGGAGCTAGAACCTCCATTCTGTAAACATACCGTCAAAAACAATTTATATCATGCTTCCAGTTAAATATACAGCATGCTCCATTAACTTCATTCAACAGAGCTTGAATCTTCAAAAAGCAGTTTTCCAAAAGCCATGAGAAACCAGAGCAGTATAGATCAGATCCAATTACAAACTCAATGCAATATATACAGTAAACCAGATAAAAACATTCCCTATCTAAATAACTTCAAGCAATATTAAGTACTCTCTGAATATAGGAAACAAGGTCCCTAATCACTCACAATTTACAGTCAAATGAAGTAGAAGCACTTTAGTAAGGCAAAAGGTGATGCAATTATTCTAAAATAATGTCATTATGCCTTATATTTTGACTAATTTTCAAGTGTCCTGGGAATCTCTATGTAACTATGAATGAAACAGAGCCCTAGACCAACTAACTACCTGTGCTGGGTACAATGAAAGGAATAACTTGTTCTATTCCAATGAATTTAATGAGCTGCGACTTCAAATCCCCTATGGGGAATAACTCTGTTTTATTGTTTATCTGCAATGCTGTCTAAGCCTCCTAGTGAAGACTTTACACAAATGCTGTCATTCAGGCAGAAGAAAAAATCCACTTGGTTAAAATGCTAGCTGTGCCTGTTTTACTGAATAACAGGCTCCCAACTAAAAAAAAAATTATACAAATATTTGTCCTGCTTTAGGCCAAAGGACACTCTCTCTATGTCAACAAATTATAAACATTAATTTTCCTTGATAGGATCAGCAATATTGAAAATCATTTCAGATTACATAAACATACTTAGCACCATATTCCTGAAATATAAACTACATATTAGTTAATATAACAAGTGAGAATCAAATTTAGATGTAAGTATGGTACTTCCCAAGTCAAAAAATTTCAGCGACTCTTATTATCTTTGAAATATCAATGTCAATACCTCAGCGTGGCCTTTAAAGCCAGTGCCAATCAAGAAGGAACTTTAGGAGTCATCCAGTTCAAACTCCTTGTGTTAGGTATAAGGCTTAGTGATTTGCCCAAATTTACTAATGTAATAAGTAGCTATGCTAAGGTTTTAGTCCTTGGCCTCAGACTTCAAATTTACACATTCTTTCTCTTCTTCTTCAATATTACTTTCCTTCCAATACTTACTTTGCTAGCAAAAATAGCTTGGCTAGCTCTCTCATATGTTGACTGCATTTGCCCAAGTTCTCCATCTTTACTACCTTCAAATTGACTGTCTTTTCCCCTCTTCTTAGAATTCATAACTTCTGACAAAGTACACTTCTGATATCTTGCGCTACACAATACCTCTCTCACTTCAAGTGTCTTTAAATCTCCTGCCTTAGAATTAAAACTGGTTCAATTGTTTATTGTGATATGGGAGCCATCTGCCAGTGGCTGCTGTCTAACTCAGATCTGTAGAATGGATCTTCTTCATGTGAAATGATGACTGTGATACAAGGAGACTGAGAAACAGTTGTTGTTCTCTGACCTCTCCACTGAGAGGTAGTTGCATTGTCTGACGGTGACCAAGGGATCCTCAAACTTTTTAAATAGGGGGCCAGTTCACTGTGCCTCAGACTGTTGGAGGGCCGGACTATAGTAAAAACAAAAACTTATCTAAAGTATAAATATAGTATAAATCTAGTTTTGCGGGCCTTTAAATAAAGAAATTTCATAGCTCTGGGTGAGGGGGATAAACATCCTCAGCTGCAGTATCTGGCCCGCGGCCAGCCGTAGTTTGAGGACCCCTGGACCTCTCTCCTCTGTCTCCAATTTATTTCATTCCCAATCTACAAGCAACACCTGTGTTGGTAAAGGCTGCTTTGCAACTCCTTCAGATGTTATGATCCACAGCTATGGAGACTTTAGGAGAACTGATCTGCCCCTTCACTTAAGCATGGTCCTTAACATTATTCCTAATTCCCTCCCTTAACTAAGGAGCATCCTCTTGCTAGGGATGTAGGGTAAAACTTTACAATGGATAAGTCAACTGATAAACTGGAGCTCTCTGAAGAATGGAGTTGATTCTATGAGGGAACTCTCACCCTCAAAGACACTCATTTTCCCCTATGATTTTAGTCTTCAATAAAGCACTGAGGTCTATCTTTACTTGCTTATATAGATCCTCTTATTTTTATGACATAGAAGACCTAGAACTACCTGTATTTCCAGTTAAAGGGGACTGACTAGGTTTTCTTTGGAAATGTTGCTGAAAGTCAAAGGTAGCCACTGGAAAATTAATGAACTTTCTCCTTCTTGGAAGGTGAAGTGGGAATTGAGTCAAAGGTGCATATAATATTGTAAATCTGAGCTTTCATTCCTAATAATCAAATTGAAGATGCATTGAACCTGTGATTTCCTATCAAGGAATTTGTACCTGATTATGAAACATATATAAGAAATGTGTTTATTGTGATGTTATAGAATATTAACCATTTCCATAGTTACTGTTAAAGATTTGAGATATAAGCTATCAATATGAGTGAATATTTTCTTCTCCCTCCTCTCCTACCCTCTCTCCATGAATTTTGTAAACAGGTATGGAAATATAGTATAACAGTGTTTCGAATAAAACCAACTAAAGTAATATTGATAGAGGTTGTTTAGTACTTCTATAATTTCATGAAAATCAGTGGAAGAGACTAAACTGCTCCTAGGATGTTTATAGGTTACCACAATGGTCTATTATGGGGATTCCATTAAATGTCAGATGCCTAAAATGAAAATTGTTTTGATAAGTGTAGCAATATCCTTGGCATAATGATGATGTAAAGCTTTACAATCACCTTAGAAATCTTAAAGAATGATTGTCATTGCTGTTCAGTCAGTTTAGTTGTATGATTCTCCCTGACCCCTTTTGTAGTTTTCTTAGCAAGTGGTTTGCCATTTCCTTTTCCAGCTCATTTCACAGACAAGGAATTGGGTAAACAGGGTTAAATGATTTTCCCAGGGTTATACAGCTAGTAAGTATCAGAAGATAGATTTGAACCAAGGTATTTCTGACTCTAGGCTTGGCATTCTATACACTATACCACCTAGCTGCCCCAAAGAATGATATAAATACTACTTATTGTTGTTACTATTATTGTTACAGCCCAAGAGAGAACTATATTCTTTCTACTCTTATGACAAACTTTAGAGATTTGCTGTAACAATACAATAAATAGCTATTTATCTTGACTACACTCAGACAGAAACCTCAAATCACCATTATTTTCACAGAACAGTATGTGTGATGTTCATAATGATGGCCCTGAGGAACTACAAGATCCTTGTAAATCAGAGAAATATCATATCTACCATACTTGTTGACTAAAGTAAAATCTGATTCAACTCAATTCCTCAGTAGTTCACATTTCTCTAACTTCCAAAATAACTTCAAAAATGGGCTAATTCTTGATAAAAGCTATATATAAAGGAGGATCAAACTAGTCCTCAAATTTAATTTGTAGTTCCAATTACTATCATGAATCAAAGATTAGCCAATGAAGTTTTCAATTGGGTTTATATTCTATAATTTTTGACAAATTTAAATGAAATATAATACACATATAAAGATTAAGCAAATGAAAAATCACTGTGAGAAATACAATTTGCAGTATATTTTATTATTTTAATTGGTGATTCCAGGATGGCATATACTTCATAAAGTCTAACTCCACTGCCTCATACTAATATGAAAGTATTTCTGGGTTTTTGAAGTCTATGCTAAGGAAAGAAAAGCTTTGAAGGGATCTATTATGCTACAAGGGCATTAAGGCCAGTCCCAGAAATGATTGAACATGCTTTTCTAAAATTAATGTCTCTAAATATGGAAAGATTCATCACAAGTAGGATGGCTACTTAAGGATTGATTTTTTAGCAGTATAACCTCATTAACTAAAGGAAATTACAAAATGGCTCTCATTTAAATAGTAGAAACTCATTTAATAGAGGAAAATACAAAACGGTACTTAGTAACTTCCATACCATTACCATTTCTACAAAGATCATAGTAAAATTACGGAAAGAAGGGGAGAAACACTAAGAAACATCCTTAAAAAATTAATTTGTGTGCTTAATGTGAGATCCTTAATAAAACATCAGGGTAGAAAGATGAACTGTGATAATATCTTATATTAAAGGTTGTTGTTCAGCCATTCAGTCATGTTTGATGCTTCCTGACATCATGGACCACAGCACAGAAGTCCCTTTTATCTATCACTATCTCTTAAAGTCTGTCCAAGTTCGAGTTCATTATTTCCATGAAACCATCTCTCAATTTCATCCTCTTCCAAACCCCCTTTTCCTTTTGCTTTCAATCTTTTCCAACATCAAGCTCTTTTCAATGAGTCCTGCCTTCTTATTATGTAGCTAAAGTTTCAGTATTTGATCTTTCAGTAAATTGCCTTAATTAATTTTTTTTAAGTATTTACTGATTTGATCTCTTTGCTGTCCAGAAGATTTTCAAAAGTCTTCTCCAGCAACATGATTTAAAAGTGTCAATTATTCACCATTGAGCTTTCTTCATAACCTAACTCTCACAGCTATGCATTGCTACCAGAAAAAAAAACATAACTTTGACTATACAGATCTTTGTCAGGAAGGTGATGTCTGCTTTTTAGCACACTGTTGAGATTTACCATAACTTTCCTTCAAAGGAACAAGACTCTTATTTTCAAAGCTACAGTCAGTGATCTTTGAGTCCAAGAATATAAAATCTGACACTTTTTCCATTTCTTCTCCCTCTATTTGCCAGGAAGTGATAGGACCAGTTGCCATGATCTTAAAGTTTTTTATGTTAGACTTCATCAGTTTTTATACTCTCCTATTTTACCCTCATTGAGAAGCATCTTAAATCCTCTTCATCTTCTGTCAACAGAGTGGTATCATCTGCATATCTAAAATTGTTGATATTTCTCCAGAAAACCTTAATTCTGGCTTTTAATTCACCCAATCTCTTTCACATAATATACTCTGCATATAAGTTTAATAAATAAGATGACACTATACAGCCTTGTCATACTACTTTTCCAATATTAAACCAATAAGTTCAATCCTATTTGTTGCTTCTTGGCCTGCATAAAGGTTCCTCAGGAAACAAGTAAGATGATCTGATATTCCCACCTTTTTTCAAGGATTTGCCATATTTTATTGTCTTCCATACAGTTAAAGGGTTAGTGTAGTCAATGAAACAGAAAGTAGATTGTTTGGAACGCCCTTGTTTTCACTATAATCCAGCAAATATTGGCAATTTGGTCTTTTGTTTGTCTGTCTCTTTGAAAAAGAGACACTTCTGGTCATTCTGGGTTTACATATTGCTGAAGTTTAGCTTGCAGAATCTCAAGGATAATATTATTAACATGTGAAATAAGAACAATTGTTCAATAATTTAAACAATGCTTGATATTATTCTCCTCTAGGATTGGAATGTAAATTGATCACTGTGCATACCCTTTGATCCAGCAGTGTTACTACTGGGCTTATATCCCAAAGAGATTATAAAGAAGGGAAAGGGACCTGTATGTGCACGAATGTTTGTGGCAGCCCTTTTTGTAGTGGCTAGAAACTGGAAACTGAATGGATGTCCATCAGTTGGAGAATGGCTGAATAAATTGTGGTATATGAAAATTATGGAATATTACTGTTCTTTAAGAAATGACCAACAGGATGATTTCAGAAAGGCCTGGAGAGACTTACACGAACTGATGCTGAGTGAAATGAGCAGGACCAGGAGATCATTATATACTTCAACAACAATACTAGATGATGACCAGTTCTGATGGATCAGGCCATCCTCAGCAACGAGATCAACCAAATCATTTCTAATGGAGCAGTAATGAACTGAACTAGCTATACCCAGAAAAAGAACTCTGGGAGATGACTAAAAACCATTACATTGAATTCCCAATCCCTATATTTATGCCCACCTGCATTTTTGATTTCCTTCACAAGCTAATTGTACAATAATTCAGAGTCTGATTCTTTTTGTACAGCAAAATAATGTTTTGGTCATGTATACTTATTGTGTATCTAAGTTATATTTTAATATATTTAACATCTACTGGTCATCCTGCCATTTAGGGGAGGGGGTGGGGGGGGTAAGAGGTGAAAAATTGGAACAAGAGGTTTGGCAATTGTTAATGCTGTAAAGTTACCCATGTATATATCCTGTAAATAAAAGGCTATTAAAAAAAAAAAAAAGGAATGTAAATTGATCTTCTCCAATCCAGTGACTATTGTTGAATTTCCCAAATTTGCTGGCATATTGAATAAAACTTTTTAACAGCATCATGTTCTAAGATTTTAAATAGGTCAGCTGGAATTCTATCACCTCTACTAACCATATTGTTCACAATGGCAATGCCTCCTGAGACTGAATTGACTTCTTTCTCTGGGATATCTGGCTCTGGATCAGTAACCCCAAAATCATAATGCTGGCAAGGTGAGGAAGGAGAGAGAGGTATATTAGAGGACTATTGATAAATACTTCCAAAAAGGACACCATGAAAATATTTTCAATTTGGGAATGAAATCTGGTAGAAAGCACAATGAGGAAGAAATGATCTGTGAAGAAATTGATAAGATATTCCATACTAAATCATATACTTTCATACTCAATGATTTCCATGTAAATGGATGGGCATAAGTAAGGAAAAAGAAAGTTATACTAAAAGTGTGGTGCAAGAATAAGAGGAACAACAGAACTGAATGCCTGTAGATTGAACAGATGATTCATGATTATACAGCATAAATATTTTCTTTAAGAAAAGAAAAATAGACAGAGCAAGGACTCAATATCATTATAAAAATGAAATCAATTATTTTGTTCCTTGCCAATATCTTTTCTTTCTATCACTTCCCATTGTTATTATAGAATAACTTGTTTAAATGGGTCATATTGGAGTAGTTTTAATTACAATTCATATCTTTTAATTATTCTTTTTTCTATAGTTAAATTAATTTGACATAACAAGTCAATGATTATACATATATAACTAATTCAAGAATAATACTCACATCAGAATTGTGTATTTTCCTATCCATTATAGTATAATCAATTTCATTTTTATACTTTAATTTTGAGAATATAACTGAGAGGACATCAATAACTACTAATCTGCATACTTACTTTCCCATATCCAGAAGATTTTTCTGGAAATAATCTATGTATTAAACAAATATTTGATGTTAAGATATTAGAAGGCTTTTAAGAAAGGTTTCTTAGACAGTACTTCACAGTGGACTGCATCTTTACTATTATCATATATCTGACTGAAAGATGTATAAAAAATAAGGTCCTACTTGATAATTTTTGTTATTTTTTTAAGAAATTGATGCTATAGCATAAAAAAACCTCTCGTAAAAGCTCTCTCCCAAATTATCCCCTTACCAAAATTGTGCAAAATTAAATAGGAGATAATCTTATCATTGATATAAAACAAAACATGAGCGAGAGAAGGAAATGACAAACTACATAAGTAGGAAGAGATATGTTGTCATCAGATATATCTACAGCTCTTATGGAAAAGATCCAGTGCAGAATTTCAGTTAAAAAAAATAAAAGATGGGGGAGGATTCTCTATTTATCCCTATGGTTACTTCTGTTTGTGGTTGGTGATGTTTATTGCATCCAATTCTGGAACACTGAAGACCCTCCTAAATGAGATACATGATTACCCAAAAGAATTATGCCAAATTATTCATCTAGGAAAGGAAAAAATACCCATATATAGAATGCCTATTGACCAAACTAGGAAAACCAGTTTAATAGATTATCTAAAGAAATATTCCATTAGTGTGTTTACCTCTTGAATAGAAGCGAAAAGTGACAAGGAGTTAGATTACAAATCAACAAAGTGATTACAGCAGGCTGAACTACTATGTGGAAATTACAAAGTTCATTTCATGCCCAGTGCCTAAATTATCAATTGTTGTCCAATGATGTTATATGGTCATGAGTCATCAATAATTATACTCTCCAAAGAATTGAAGTTGAGAACCTTCTAATTTCTCCTGTCCCAGAGAAGAAAGGAGAAAAAAGATGGCAGCTATGAATAGGATGCACATTACAAATGATAAAATAAGAAGGAGTGGTATGAACAATATTAAATGAATTATGATTTTTTTAAATGCATACTTTTCTGACATCTGACAAAAGGACAAAACTTCTGATACCTGGTCTCTGTTGTTCCACTGACATCCTTATGATATCACAAAATCTTGAGAAAGGCCTCCACCATGTTGAGGGGTAAACAACTTGAGGCACACTTCAATCATGACTCAGCCAAGAATCATATAGGATGAGGATGGTTTCAGTATACATCATTAGTGGGAATAGCCACAAAACTGATTTCACAAATGAAAGAAACATAGAGTTAGAAGTAAATGTTACCCTAAAGGGTCATTTAGGTGTCGCTAAGTCCAGCTATCTCAAATTATAGATGACAACAAAGATGGAGGGTGGGAAGAAGGAAGAAGAGGTAAGAAAGAAAGAAGAGAAGAAAGGAAAGAGTGAAGAAAGGAAACATTTTTAAGCACCTACTATGTGCCAAGCACGAATATCTCATTTGATCCTCCCAAACATGGGAAATATGAGCTTATTATTATCAGCCCCATTTTATAGTTGAAGAAACTACAACAAAAGTTACATGATTTACTCAGATTCTCACACTTAGTAAATGTTGGAGACCAAATTTGAACTTAAATCTTCCTGATTCTAGGGCATCTAGCTGATGCATGGATAGAGTTCTGACTCTGAAGTCAGGAAGACTCAACATCCTGAGTTCAAATTTTACCACCAACACTTTTTAACTGTGATCCTAAGAAAGTCACTTAACCATCTTTGCCTCAATTTCCTCATTTGTAAAATGAGCTAGAGAAGGAAATGACAAACCATTCTAGTATCCTTGCCAAGAAAACCCCAAATGGGGCTATGAAGAATTGCACATGACTAAAATAGCTGACCAACAAAAACTTTCTGATTCTGATCCTCTGACTGCTTCTCACTTTGATTAGTTCATTAACCATTTTAAAAAATGGATTCCAACTGATAAATCCTGTAAGAGAATCCTGACTTCTTGTCTTTCCTCTCATCTCTCTGACCTTTACTTTGATACTACTTCCTGCTGCCTTTATTTATCATTCTTTTGATATTTTTCACATTATCTAGCAGTTTTTTGCCTTATGGATTATGACCAAACTGAAATACAGAGTGATAGTCCTCAGGCAGATATATTGAAACTTAATCCTATCTCACCAAATCAACCAATCTTCCTTCTCCATGTAAAGTATTAGATATCAGATTTGAAAGTGAGAATTTATATGACACCAAAACAACAGCAAAAATTCTTTAGACAAATTAGCTAGGGATGGGGTAGGGACATCTACTGGACAAGCCATACTCCATAGATTGCATTTGATTTGGCTGTCCTCAATGGCATGCCTTTATGCACTGGAAACAATTATAGTTTTTGACTAGAAATCTAAATCCTTCACAAAGACAAATGGAATGAAAGAATCTTAGAAACTGAAAACTTTCAGAGATTATCTGGTCCAGCCAAAAGTAGGAGATGGATGAAGAGATCTGAGAGATATTGAAAGTGATATCTGATCTCACCACATAGTCATAATATTTGAAATTAGAGGCAGTGAACATGTGTGCATCTAAAATGGATTAAGGTATTTACATGATTTGAAAAGAGTTCCATATTTGCTAACTTTTAGTACTGATTCTTATTATTAAAAATCCTACATTATCTGTGCCAAAGGAAAGAGCAGGATCCTGTAGGAATGAGACAAGGGATAAATTGTGATGGAAGATCAAATAAATGATCAAATGTCCCCAGTTAAGCATTTAGTTTATTCATAGCACTTGTAATCTTGAAGGTCCATCTTCCCTCATAGTGGGAATTGTTGCAAATGGCTCAGATTGGTTTGAGATGGACACAGCAATGGTCTTTGGAAATTTCAGAGCATGTTACTTCTTTTGGCATGTGGATATTTATGATGAGGTGTAAACTCAATATAAGAAGTAATGTCACTTAGCCTGTCCACATAGATAGTAAGCATTATGTTATATTCAAATTCCATAGTAGATTTTTACCTTGTTTCATTCTACCTTTGGAGAAATTCCTAGAGAGAAAGAAGATAGGAAAAGATACCTAATATGCTTTTCTTGTAAATTTAATTTTATTAACTTCTAAGAGTTACCTCAGGTTGAATTTTTCCTGTCAAATAAAATTGAATATACATTAATCTTTCAAAGAGCAAATCAAATAATCTTCTTTCCTTTAAATGGAAATAAAGACTCTTCCTAGCTGTGTCTCTCTTTCTTAAGTACTTGAGGACA
The DNA here is from genome assembly GCF_902635505.1 of Sarcophilus harrisii. Taxonomy (NCBI): domain Eukaryota; kingdom Metazoa; phylum Chordata; class Mammalia; order Dasyuromorphia; family Dasyuridae; genus Sarcophilus; species Sarcophilus harrisii. The sequence goes on along the minus strand of NC_045426.1, from coordinate 45,000,082 downwards.
CAAAAAAATTTAAAGGGTTTCTATCAGTTTTATTAATTCTCAACTCCCTTCATCACATAATTTACAAAAGACAAATTAAAAGTCTAATTTTTTTGGATTTCTTGCTTGGTAGAAACTATGTATAACTAATAAAACTGAGAGATCACTTCAATTATGCATCATTTCCAAGACACAATTAGTAGAAAGAGGAATTATGAAAGAGTGAGAAAAATGTTCCCAGTTAAGTATTTAGCTTATTCATTGGACTTGCAACTCAGGTAGGTTTGAGATGGACATATTAATGGTCTTTGGAGAATTCAGAACATGTTGCTTCCTTTTGACATTTGGAAAGGGTCTCAGCTCAATGTGTATGAGATATATCATCAATAGGAAGTTCTAATGTGTCTGTAGAGAATCCTTCCCAGATCCCACATATTGTAGCATTAATAGCACAGCTCCCAGAAAGCCAGATGGCTTAAAATCCATTGGGATTTCAATTCAAGGAAATGAAAAGTTTCCAAATAAACATTACCCCTTTTTAAATTAGTGGACATATTTGAATGTTGACTGAAAAGGTGGTCCAGATTCTTAGTTATCGCTTATTTTGAATGAATAAAGTAGTACTGTATAATAGAAAGTGTTTGGATTTGACATGAGGAAGAATCAGTTTCAAATTCTGTTTCTGACAACAGCTGTGTTACCCCAGGCAAAACAGTTAACCTTTCTAAATTTCAGTTTCCTCAACTGAAATATCTGAGTGTTAGAATAGAGATCCTCTATGTTATTTTCCAACTATAGATCTGTGATTCTCAAAAGCCTATAGAAGTTGGAAAACTAAGAAGAGAAACTTAATGAAGATTCAGTGACTAAATATTCTGTTTCCAAGGATAAAGAAAGGGAGAATCTGATTAGGAGACAGGACTGGTTTCCATCCATTTGGCTTTACACAACTCTCCTTTCATGTCCAATAAATATCACCACAAAATACTTAACAAAGTCTGATCAATAATACATTTCCATGAAGCATCAGTGTCTTTCTGGAGATTGTATAAAGACTGTTCCCACAAGTCTGGATGACTTGTGATCCAAAAATTCAAGTATAATTCTTTTTTGTTTCTACCATTTAAAAAATAGCTAGTACCTAATCTTGCATATAGTTATCCTTCAATACATGTTTATTGGATTGAAGTGGACTACATATTTCCCATGGAAATATATGCTAAACTAGAATAGCCAGAGTTCCAAGACATCCTATGCAAAATGGCCAAGAGAGTTCTTGTTGTATATAGAGTTCAGTTTCACAATACCTTCAAATTTGATAAATATGCCAATTCCTCTACCTCTAACATATCAGCAATCTGTCACAGCACACTTGAGTTAGCCTAAACCAGACTAAAATGCAATTATGGAATATTTAGCAAAATAAATGAACTAGAACAAAGGTCCTGTTGACATATAGTTTTCTAAGTCAATTTGTGGCCTGCATGGATTGTTTTGTACACTTCTCTATCCCCATCTAAGTCATTTTTAAAAGTTCAAATAAAGTATAACCAAGGGCAGATCCATGTGACCCCCAAACAGAGACTTCCCTTCAAGGTAAGAGAGCCCCATTAATTACTACTTTGGGGCCCAGTAATTCTAACAGCTTCAACTCCAGGTATAATTTCATTATGTTTGGAGAGAAGTTTTTTGTTACTTCTAATTTGCTATGATACTTAAAGAGTTAAGAATGAATGAGGAGAAGCTGGCATGAACTGCTATTGATGAAGCCAGGATGACTTTTAATGATCACTGCTTGCCTTTCCAAATGCTCATAAATCATAGGTTTAATAATGTTTTCTAGCATTTATTACAGTAATATAATTAAAATTCGCCAGCCTGGAGTTTGGAGGTCCCACCTGCATTAACCTGATGAACAAACTGATTGGTATGAAGCAAAGGGTACAGGAAATGATTACATAGGAGACCTGTATCTATAAAGTGAAGTGAAGTCTATTGCAAAAACACCAGGCATTTTCTCTATCTTCCATACCTCCCCCCCACCTCCCAATTCTGTCTCTCCATATCTCTTCCTTTAGCTTCCTTGGCTTCTTTCAAGTCCTTTCTAAAATTTCATCTTCAACAAGAAACCTTTCTTAATCTCTATGAATTCTACTGCCTTCTCTTTTTTATTTATTTTCTATTTATCTGGTATATAACTTGTTTGAATATATTTGTTTGCTTATTATCTGCCCAATAGATGTGAGCTCCTTGAGGGCAAGAACAAGCTTTTTAGTCTTTTTTAATCTCCAGAACTTTGTGTATTGCCCAAAATATAATATGTGCTTAATAAATTTTTATTCACTAACCAGAAATCCACAAGATGTATAATTCATTAGAAACTCTAGACCAACATCCAAAACAGTCAAGAAGCACCACAATCTCTCTGTTTTTTTTTAATTGAATGGCTCAATAGTCTTCTTAAATAGTTCAATTGGTCAAATGAAGCTCTGGAATTGTTGAGTGACTCAAGGACAGTAAGAGAGAGAGGGGCAAGAAAGGGAGAGCAAGAGAAGGGAAAAGGGAGGAAGGGGGAGAGAGAGAGAGAGAGAGAGAGAGAGAGAGAGAGAGAGAGAGAGAGCGCAATTTGAGAACTGAGAGAGTGAGAATGTGAGAGAGAGACAGAGAAAGGGAGAGGGAGAGATACACAGAAAGAGACAGACAGACAGACAGAGCAGAGAAAGAAAGAAATAGATATAGACAGAAAGAGAGAGTGGGGAAGAGGGAGAAAGGGAGGAAAGAAGGAAGAAGGAAGAGAGGGAGGAAGGGAGAGAGAAAAAAGGAGGGAGTAGGGGGAAAGAGAGAAGAAGAGAGGGAGGGAGAGAGATGCAGAGGGGACAGGGAAAGGGATGGAGGGAGAGAGTGAGTGGAGGAAGGAAAGAGGGAGAGAGAGAGGAAGGGGAGAAGGGAGAGAGAGAGAGAGAGAGAGAGAGAGAGAGAGAGAGAGAGAGAGAGAGAGAGAGAGAGAGAGAGAGAGAGAGAGAGAGAGAGAGAGAGAGAGAGAGAGAATGAGGGAGGGAAAAGGGGAAAGAGAGAGAGAAAGAAGATATATATATATATATGCCTCTTAGGAACTGATAGGAAAAGTACTGCCACCATTTGTTATGCATTGAGGCCAAATCCCAAAGGATGGAGAAGTGACCATTGCTCAGGACTGTATTACTTTAAAAAATAAAATAAAATAAATTTAATTAGTCTTACACAAAACACCTACAAAAAGAGAAGGCAGATAACAGAATTATCAAAACCTAATGCAATGAAATTATAATGATCAAGCTTAGCTCTAAAGAAAATATATAAGATGGCAACTTCTCTACTTTCCTTGCAGAGTTTGGGCATATGGTTTGGGAGTTAAACATTGTATATAATGCCAGACTTTATTTAATACATTGCTTATCTCATTACACACCATTGTTTTTATTTTTTTGTTGTGAGACAGTTTAACAGGAGACAGAGAGAGAAAGAGACAGACAGACAGACAGCCACAGAGACAGACAAAGACAGAGACAGAAACAGAGAAACAGAGAAGGGAAGAGGGAGGGAAGGAGCGAAGGAAGAAGAGGGAGAAAGGGAGAGAGAAGGAGAAATGAAAGAAAGGGGGAGAGAGGCAGAGAAGTAGGGAGGGAAAGAAATGTTGATGATAAAACAAAAGTAATTTTTAAAAATTATTTACGGGGGAGGGGAGGAATACAACAAGAGATTAGAGAAATCTTACAAGTCCAAGTCAAATTGAGTTGATGTCCATCAACTAAGTTGTGGAATGGCTAAATAAGTTGTGGTATATGAATATAATGGACTATTATTGTTCTATAAGAAATGATGAGCAGGCTGTTTTCACCAAATCCTGGAAAGACCTTTATGAACTGATGTTGAGTGAAATGAGCAGTATTAGGAGAATATTATGTGCAGTAATAAGATTATGTGATCAAATGTGATGGGCTTGTCTTTTCTCAACAACGTGGTTATTCATGGCAATTTCAATAGACTTTCAATAGAAGGAAAATGTCAATTACATCCAGAAAGAGAACTATGGAGATTGAATGTGAATCTATAAGTACTTTCACTTTTTTCTTTGTTTATTTTTTCTTCTTCATTGCTTCCTTTTAGTCTCATTTTTCTTGTGTAACATGACAAATATGGAAATATGTTTAAAAGGATTCTACATATTTAACTGAAAAAAATGAAAGGAGGAAGAAGACTTTGGAACACAAAGTTTTACAAAAATATATGTTGAAACTATCTTTACATGTATTTAGAAAAATAAAATACTGTTAAAATACAAAAGTAAACAAACAATAGCAATATATCCAAGTCATCTTTTGGGGATGAAGTCGAAAAGAAGCTAATAGTTGAAAGAAGCTAATATTGGGGAAAAGAAATTTTGAAAATAGTTAAGTATAGACAAACAATCAAGAAGAAACTGAAGGTAAGATGAGACTAGATTTGGCCTTTCATATTAACAAGTATACCACTATTTAAACTGGCATCCCCCATCACAACCCTATATCTTGTTTTGAAAATCATAACATATTTGCTTTTGTCCAACTCTATATTTGTTCTCATCTGCTCCAATGTTTTTTGTTTGTTTGTTTGTTTGTTTTGCTGAGGCAATTGAGGTTAAGTGACTTGCCTAGGGTCACACTGTGTCTGTGGTCAAATTTGAACTCGGGTTCAACACTGTGCCATCTAGCTGCCCCTCCTCCCCCATATCTTTCAAAAATTACAGGCACTGACTTAACAATTAATGTCAACATTTGACTATCTTGCCATCAGGGTTCATATACCTAGTGAGAAACTCAGTGAGGGCAGCCAGGTATTTTCTTATTATTCATTTAATTTAACTTCAATTTCCTATTAAATATAGTCATTCTGTTTCCATTTTCAGCTATGCCTAAGGTGAGTAGAGCTGGAAAGATTTGGTGACTGATAAGTAAACACCAAAATGAGAAACTAAAAAGGAGAAATTGGAAAAAGGCTACATTAAAGTAGAGAAGAAATAGCTAGAAGTGGGTCATTGGGCTTTATAGGCAGTTCTAAATTGATGGCTATATATTTAATCTATCAGGTTACATTACTCTTCAAAGATTGAGGAATATCTTCCTAAAAGGTATGTTCTTTCCCCAAAATTTCCTTCTGAACTCTATTCGGTAATGGACACTATAACATAATCTGCTTGTTTCTTTTACTCGAGTGTTCCCTGCTTCCTCATTTCGCCTCAAACATAAGAAAAACAAGACAATTAAAGTTTCTTAACTTATGGCTCTGACTTTTTATGATTGAATCTTTTCATTTCTTATAAATTCAATAAAATAGCAAAGAAAGGAACCATGTGTACTTGTGGGTCATACATTAACCCCAACCTAAAAGTGAGCCTATTATTTTAACAGATTTGGATAATTAAATCTCTAGCATTAATGTGAGAAAGTAAAAGGTAAGTCAGAAACAGATGAGGCCTTGATGAAATAGATAAGACCTAGTTTATATTTAGTTTTTCCCCTTCCAGAATGAAAGAGGGAGCAAGAAAGGCACCTTCCATGACAACACCTGCTGGTATTTCAAAAAGATGGTATTAATAAGGCCAGTCAGGAGTTTATCATCTGTTCTACTCAGTAGAGAGACTGAGAGCTCCAAAAGATATCAAGATAGATGAAGTTCCTCTTTCCTCTATCTGATGTATGTCTTTCTCAAGCTCATCATCTAAATCCTTCTTCTGTCTTAGTGGATTCTATTATATTTCCACAAAATATAATTCTTTTTCTTTTTCTGTTGATTGATATTTTCCATTGTGCCCTAATTTTTTCATAGTAGTATCATTTTAATATATAATGCTATTCTACATTGACCTTTAAAAAAATTCTTCTTTTCCTTTTGAATAAAATGGGTTGGTTCTCCAAGAATCGTTCCTCTCATGAATCCTGTCCCAAATAATCTCAAGAATATATGAGGCTAGCTGAACTTGTTTTATATTTACACTGAATATATTTACTTGCATATAAGTATTTGAGGCTGTGGGTTTTGTTGAAGCATCAATATAGCACAGTGAAGTGTTGGATCTCAAGTCAGGAAGACCTGAATCCTAATACCTCACATACTAATTGTTTGGTCCTGGGCAAGTCATTTAACTTTTGTTTGCCTATTTTATTTTTCAATATTAATGGCATCTTCCTCACAAGGTTATTGTGAATATCCTATGAGATAATATTTGTAAATAGGTTAGTACATTGCCTGGCATGTAATAGGCATTACTATAATATAATATAATAAATAGTAGTGATTATTATTGCTGTTGTTGTTGGCTTTCAACTTGAAAATTTGTTCCTGCCAATTACTGGTATCCACTTCTTTTCTTTCACGGCTGCTGTAGCCATTAAATTCTATTGTATTTGATTTGGCAAATTTGTGAATAGTTTTTTTTTTCCTTCCTTTTTCTTTGTCAGTTTAAGATTCCTTTGTTCTGGTTGATAAGACTCCATGGGGAGAGAAAGACAGGGAGACAGAGAGAAAGAGAGACTCTATATAAGTAGATATAGATAAAATCTATATCTACACATATACCTATGTATATATACACATACACATATATAAATGTATATGTATATAGATACATACGTATTCATAGATCTGTACACATACATACATATCTATATCCCTGTTAGGTGTCATATTTTTGGACCAAATATGTAATACCTGTGTCCAAGGGACCAATTGTAAATGTCTGCATTTTAAGCCACTGCCTAGAAATCTAAATCCTATTCTCTGGAATCACAAATATTATTGTCTCTTCTAAATCCTCTAGCTTTAATTGATATCTCTGATGAACACAGTTAATCAACATTTATTATGTGTCTCTTATGCGACAGACATTTAACACCATCTCTGCCTCCAAAGTCTACAAAGACTTGCTGAGAACGACAAAATTTTTAGCAATTGTGTCTAGTTTCTTTCTGACAGTATCATTTTTCCTTATACAAATGATCTGAAGTGGATAGTAGTCATTAAGCTTAATAAGCTGGGTTGTCTGTCCCTTGACACACGTCCCGAGAAAGAAAATCATCCTTTTTCTCTTTAGGTCATATTCATAAATAGAAACCCTTTTATTCATCAGCAGGTAGGGTATCACCAATTAGTACTGTTCTTCCTTTCTCCATTTGACCAATATTGCATGACCTGTGGCATCTTGAAATACTAGAAGCAGTTTCAACTTGAGTCAGGCCTCTACAAAAAAAATCTCAATCCTTGAATACATGCATGTAATGGATATAGTAGGTCTCTGTGTATGTATGTGTGTATGTATTCAGTGGTCTTTCATTCCTGTTTTCCTATGTTATACTCTTTCATCCTCCATTTAGCACCTCTGGTAATATGAGACCTGGACTCTTTTCAGGACTGCTTAACCTACCTCGGTGTCCAACTTCACCCAACTTTCACCTGTGGCTCCAAGAAGCCATAGCATGCACACTGGCTATTCCACTAAATTGTCTCAGCAGATGGACTGAGTAAGATTGAAGGGAACAAACAGGCCTCCAAACTGATGCTGAGTTAGGGGGATATGTACTCCAAGCATATGAAGACTTCCCTGGGAGAAATGGGTAAATGAAACTTTGTTCTAATGGCCATGAAGGCAAGAAAGCAGGTGCTATGGAGTGCCTATTACTTAACCAGATATTGAAGATGCCAGACTCATCCACTGACTCCTGGGACATTGCCAGTCATCTTAACTTTTGTCTTGCCACTATATTTCAATGACTCAGGAAGAGAGAGGGAGTCTAATGAATGCTCATTTCTGCCTCACTTAAATCCAATTCATGCATGAGTCATCACTGATATCATTTGTCCTCTTCAAAAACAAAGAATGAACAACAACAACAACTTATCATTCTGTTCACATTTTCTTACTTATTTCTTCTATGAAGCATTTCTTCCTTTATCTCAAGGAAAACTTTATTCTCTCCAGTAACCTGGAGAATAGAGAGGAGTCCTTTCATCCTTTCATCTTCTCCCATAGTGTAGAAAACAAAAAGCATTTGGCACTTTGTTGTCGTTGTTGAGTTATTTCAGTCATGTCCAACTCTTTGTGACCCTTTTTGGAGTCCCCTGTCTTGGCAAAGGCACTAGAGTGATTTACTATTTTCCCTTTCCAGCTCACTTTACAGATGAGGAACTAAGGTAAAGAAGATTGTGTGACTTCCCTAGAACCACCTAGCTAGTAAGTGTTTGTGGCCAGATTTAGATTCAGAAAAAATAAATCTTCTGGACTCCAGGTCCAGGACTCTAGCTTCTATCTACATAATTGTATTTCATAATAATTGGTTTCCATTGTAATCCTATTAATTTGATTTGATTTTGAGAAGGGCTTGACCAAACTGCTTAAGAGGTCCATGACACAAAAGTTTAAGAACCCCAGTTATAGAGTATTTAAGGACTCATCGCTGCTATTACTCAATTTGTGGAATATTCTTCATAACTAAACCATTTTCTACATCCTCCGGGAGGTAATGTTTCCCTCTAATACAAATTCCTATAAAAAATTCAACAAAATTATATAATAGTAATTTATTAAATGCTTTATTCAAAGTACTACTTGATTTTGAGCCTAGGTACGAGCTCCCTGAACAAAGATACAATTATAGAAACAAGCAGTTGATCAGTGAGAAAACTTATGATAGTGCTTGACACTCACTCAGGAATAAGTGAGCTGCCTTTCATAAGCAAAAGGCCTCCTGCAGATCTGACATTAAAAGATTTTAGTTATGTTTTCAATGGTGAAGACAAATTTGTACCAATCCATCCATGTTTTCTTTTCTTGTCCCCTTTTCAACAGACAACTTGTCTTTGAGAAACAATCACCTAGAGTTAGTGGTATTGTCTGTAAAGCTAACTGGACCACAGGAGAGTGGGACTCATGACTTTAGCTTCATTAGAACCATGTTATAATCAAATGAGTTAATTGCCAAGGACATGATTAATGAAACAACAACAATAATTTGCCCTATACCTTGGCATAGGGCTTAATATCTTTGTGCTTCTAAACTCAATTAGGTTCACTGTTTCAGGGCCACTGGAACCAGATAACATCTGTTTCAGAATATAACTCCATCTAGTACTGTGGAAATCCCCAAGGCCATTTTTGCTCCAGGTTAATTCTTTGGTGAAGCAATAGTTAGTTTCAGGAGGGAAATGTGTTAAAATTCAGCTGATGCTCTATAAAAATGACCTTTATGTTGTCTTTTGATGTGCAGATTTCTCTGGAAAAGTTGCCTTTACTTTGAATCACAGGAGAGGCAATTTCTGTGATTTCCCCAAAGAGAGGAGGAGCAGGTGTTAATCTTCCAGCAAATATCATGCTGAGGCTTGAGAATTCACAACACTTCATGAATTTGCATAGAGTATCCCTGAGTTTGGGCGACTAGGAATAAGAAAATTAGGTTAGTCAAATATGGATGAGCTAAGATGCTGGTTCTCAAGAGAATAAACCCTCGATACGTCCTGCTGGCAAGATGACTTAAGGGAAATTGTAATTAGTCATAAATCAGATGAATTTGGCAATTAAGAACAATGGGGATTCATTATCATTGTTGCCAGTAGGCAATACTGAATCACATAACATATTTAATATTCAAATGTGTGTAACACCATACAAGGTATCATGATTACTAATAGGTCTGTCTGCTGACTTCAAACAGCTAACAATCTAATGATTTAATAAGGAGATGGGGGTAAGAAAGACTAGATCAACAATTTCATTGGAATAGGGAATTCCTGAACATGGGAACTCTGCCAATTCAAGTGATGCAATTTATAATATTTGATAATGTAAGACAGTTGCATCAAACACTGAGAGGTAAAGCAATTTGTGAAAGGCCACAAAATAAGTATGGATCGGAACGGCTCCAACAGTTCTCAATCTACCACATCAAATTCTCTCTCTAATAGACACAATATGCAGTTACTTTTTTATCTTAAATATAACATTTCAATATGGCAGTGGGCAGTTGTCTGGAGATTATTCTAGCTAAGTACAGAGAGGTTAATCACCAAGATGGGCACAGAAATTAAGTGACTTTCCAAGGGTCCCATGCTAATCATTGTTTGAGACTAGATTTAAACTATCCTTCTTGACTACAAGCCCACTGTGCCACCTAGTTGTCTCCAAATCATAGAATCTTGAAAGAGCATTAGAAATATTCTGGTTCTCTTCATTTTATGTGTAAGGAAGTATTTGAGCCAGGATTTGAATCCAGTTTATCTAATTTCAAATCCAAAGGCTTTTTGGGACTTCTTATTGCTTCCTGGGTGTAGAGACAAGGACAACAGTGAATGAGAACAGAAGAGAGGTTCCAGGATTATTAAGGAAATATAATAAAGGTAATAACCACAAGAAAATGGGAAACAAAAATGCCCAGGATGAAGACCCTGCCTTGTTCTTCCTAATTTATAAGTCTGGTTTTCACAGTTTCTTATGACCAAATCTATATAACTTTGCCACTCTCTATTTAGTAAATCTAAGGTGCTGTCATTTGCACCACCATGGAGAATAGTCAACATTCAACAATATGATAATAGGATGGTCAGTGGATATTTTTACATCCGGTATGTGATTTCACTGGCATCAAGAACTCCTGGTGAAAAAAAATCTTCCACAAGTGCAGATCAACCCCTAATCTACAAGAGAAATCCTATTGATTGTTGGCCAGAACCCTGGGAGATAAAGGAGTTACCCTGGGTCTCACAGCAGAATTTGACACAGGTTTGATGAAACCTTTTCTGTCAAATCATGTCACTTGTTCTCACCCCATCCCAGTTATCCTAGATGATCATAGTATCATAGAGTTAGGGCTGGAAGAGGTTTTAAGTGCCAGTAATTCCAATTATTTTACAAATTGAGGGCCAGAGACATCAACTCACAGTGCTCCACAGCTAATAATATCTGAACTGCAAACTGAAACCAGGTCTTCCTGATTTCAAGTTCATGGTCCTTCCCACTAGACCAAGCACTCTCACAATCTAAAATCAATTCCCAACCACTGCATATGTGGATATGCCTATATAGGTATATGATAATGAGATCTTTAGTTTACCCTGAATGTTTCACTCTCCCCAATCAATTTCTGACCAATGAGGTAGGAGATAAGATGAGAAAGAATATTGCAGGTATGAAGTAAGAGAGAAGAAAAGATGTAGAAGGGCTAGTTTGTGAGGGAACATATGTATACACAAATGGATAAAGGGATTAAAGACAGATCGAAAGTGCCAAAATCCTGCACCACCATTTATAATGTGACCTAGTATGTTCCAAACTTGTTCCCAGATACATTGAAAGAATTTGGGGCAAAATCACAATAATATCACAAAATCTTAGGACAGATTTATTTTTTAAAAAAAGAAGAAGAAGATACTTCTCTTAGTTTAAAAAAAGAATATATTTGTCATGATAGCCTAGTTCAGGGGTCCTCAAACTACGGCCCGCGGGCCAGATGGGGCAGCTGAGGATGATTATCCCCCTCACCCAGAACTATGAAGTTTCTTTATTTAAACACAAAACAAAGTTTTTGTTTTAACTATAGTCTGGCCCTCCAACAGTCTGAGGGACAGTGAACTGGCCCCCTATTTAAAAAGTTTGAGGACCCCTAATAGGGCCCCTAGTCTTTAGATTTTGTATTTTTTCTCTCCAAATTATCTCCTAGTTCAAAGCACCTTGTAGAAGATAAAGGGGAACAACTTGGAGAAAGAAAGACCCCAGTTCCAGTCCTGTCTCAGACATTTACTGTCCATGTAACCCTAAGCAATGCATTTCTCTCAGTTTACTCAATTGTAGAATGCGGAAAATAATAGCACAACTCCCATAGATATCATGAGGATTAAATAATATAATTAATATTAATTCTGTGAGTTCCACAAAGTGTTGTATAAATGCTAGCTATTATCATTGTTGTTATTCAAGTAAGCTATCATCAGAAAATACTTTTCAAATGACTTTGTTCCTTAGAAATATAATGAGAAGAGCTAGTTAGCTGTGTCACTAATTAAATAGGAGTGATGGAATGCAAGGGCTTTTTAAAAATTCAGTGCTAATAAACAGCTGATCTTATTCTTTCCCACCTCTCCATTATCTACTATTCTTTTAATCCTTTTATAATTTATATATGCACTTTGTCATTTGTGTTCCATTCTAACTCATGGATATTAATGTGCTGTCTTTAAACGTTGGGAGTATTTACAAGAAAATCTTCCTTGAATCTCATCAAGTAGAAGCACTTGGCATACTTTGGTGATCGGGAATAAAGTTCAGGTAGGGAAGAAAATGAAAAAAAAAATGTATGTGAGGGAAGCAGTGTGCCTCAATGGTGAGGGCATTGGACCTAGAATCAGAAGGCAGAAATTCAGATCCATCTATGCTACTCACTAGCTATGTATGCAAACCAAACCTCTAAGCACCTATGGGAAAAGAAAGCTTTCTTGTGCAAAGTCCTTCTCTTTTGAAGAATAACTTTTATCTATTTATCAAAGATTACTTCCTACCAGTAATTAGAGATACTTGACTTAATTTATCTGTTCTGATTGCAATACTGAAAAGCAATTGGATCATAAGAGGCCCTGCAATCATGTCCAAGGTTTCCCCTACAACTTGTATTGTCTTTCTGACAATACAATTGTCTGGGTTTGAATCCTTCCTCTAACATATACCAACCGTGTAGTCATAAGCAACACACTTAAGTTTGAGTTTCAGAGTTTCTTCACCTGGAAAATGAGGGTGATAGCTGTAATATTAACTTCATAAAGTGATAAACCCAAGTCTGTCTAGTCTTGTCTAAATGAGATCAACTCATTCCTATCCACTTAACATTATTGGTGCCATACAAATAAAATAATGAATTTGTGGAAGCACATTAAAGTCTCTTTTGTGGTTCAAATATTAAGAAATAAATATTTCTTCAACCTGAAGTTCTTTCCAGGAAAGAAAAAAGAAAACTTAACTTCTAAGGAAATAGGACTCTCGACTAAAAATCCTTTCACTTTTTCTCTTAGGAAATTGCATAAAAATCCAGAAAATGGATTGAGTCCTAACCAAATTTACAATAACAACTATCTCCTATCTTCTTAAATTCACTGCCTGTAGGCTTCACATAAAAATGTTAGGGTACAAAGAAAAGAGAACATGCCTCTTAATTACTTCAATAACCAACTTTGGAGAGAGTCCCTGAGGACATGGTCACAAAGAGACTGAATTGTTTAGCAAACTAATTCTCCAAGTTTTAGGTCATGTTGTTTGGGATAGATGAAGCAGATCATTAACTTTTACTTCATTTTGAGTTATATAACTATGTTTTATCAGATTGTGATATTTTCCTTGTTCAAGATTCATATCAATGTAACTTCAGAACATCTTGTGTGGTTAGAGACATGTCCAAAGACCTGAGGAAACTATCAATTTAGACATAGACAATCTCAAGCAGATTGAGAAAGTATATTAAAAATTTTTTTTCACTTTCTTTGGAAATATTATTTCTCCAGGCTAAAAACTTTCACAAACCATTCCCTTTAAGAAAGTGGGGAAAACAAAGTCTGGGGTCTTCCTTTGAAATGGAGTAAGAGTGATAAACAAAGCTAACCCTTGTCTAGATGAGATTATTTCATTCCTATGCATCTCACTGGTACTGTGACCCACCTGGGACTGAAATTGAAAATTAGGATATTGATCACAGAAAGGAACACTTAAATGGAAATGGTCTGAAAGGGAACTGAGAAGTGACTATTAAACCAAACTATATTTTAATATTATATATATACACACATATATATGTACATACATATATATATACATACATTATATACATACATGCACAAATATATATATATATTCTAAGTGCATGTATATATGTGTGTATATGTTTACATATACACAGATAAATATTAAACAAAATTGTCTCTGGCAAACCTGAGCTTAAATTTTCAGAGCACATACTTAGTATTTTATTTCTTTCACAATAATGTCTAAATTTATATTAATTATAATTTCTTTTTTTTATTTCTTCTCAGATGAAGAAATTAAGACCATTTCTGGTCATATATAAAGCGCTCTAAATCACTATTGATCAGAAAAATGAAAATTAAGACAATTTTGAGTTACCACTACATACCTGTCAGACTGGCTAAGATGATAGGAAAAAATAATGACAAATGTTGGAGGATATGTGGGAAAACTGAGATACTAATACATTGTTGATGGAATTGTAAATGGATCCAGCCATTCTGGAGAGCAATTTGGAACTATGCACAAAAAATTATCAAATTGTGCATACCTTTTGATCCAGCAGTGTTTCTCTTGGGCCTATAGCCCAAAGAGATATTAAAGGAGGGAAAAGGATCCACACATGCAAAAATGTTTTTCTTGTGGCTTGAAATTGGAAACTGAGTGGACGCCAATCAGTTAGAGAATGGCTGAATAACTTATGGTATATAAATGTTATGGAATATTATTGTTCTATAAGAAATGATCAGCAGGATGATTAGCATGAACTGATGCTAAGTGAAATGAGCAGAACCAGCAGATCATTGTACACAGCAACAAGATTTTATGATGATCGATTCTAATGGATGTGACTCTCCAACAATAAGATGATTAAGACCATTTTCAATGATCTTGTGATGAAGAGAGCCAAAGAGAGGACTATGGGAACTGAGTGTGGATCACAACATAACATCCTCACTTTTTTTGTTGTTGTTCACTTTCATTTTGTTTTCTTATTCATTTTCTTTCCTTTTTGATCTGATTTTTCTTGTGCATCAATATAATTGTATAAATATGTTTACATATATTAGATTCAACATATATTTGGAACAGAAGGCTATGCAAAAGTTATATGTGCATATATTTTGAAAATAAAAAGTTTTAATAAAAATAAAATAAAATCATAGGTTCAGCAAAATAAACAAAAAATTAATAAAAAAAAATTCTGAGTGACTCCATACTAAAATGCGGAATATAGTGTTAACTGTTCCCCCTGATACATGGATCATAAAGTTTGACTTGGGAGAGAGCTTATAGGTGACATTATGCAACATCCTTACATTTAATTTCAGAGATGAGATAAGGTCTATGGAAGGTTAAGCAATTTGCCCAAATTCTTAGAGATAGTAAGTGGAGCCAAGAGTTGAGTTCATGACCTCTGACTCCAGTTCTGACTCTTTCCATGGAGAATTAACACCCAAGATGAGTTCCAGGAGCCAAGATAACAGAATAAGCTTTAAATTGCCCTAACTCTCCCATATTCACCTTCAAACAACTACAAACAAATCAAAATAATGAAAAATAGAAGAAAATGTAAAATACCCCATTGGAAAAACAAATGATCTGAAAAATATATCCCAGGAGGACATCATTGGAATCACTGGACTACCTAAACACCATAATCAAAAGCAGGACGTGGACAGTACTTTTCAAGAAATCATCAAGGAAAACTGTCCTGATAACCTAGAACCAGATGGCAAAATAAGTACTTAAAGAATCTACTAATGACCTATGGAAATAGAGTCAATTTATAGCCAAATTACAGAACTGTCAGGCAAAGAAAAAATTACTGCAAGTGATTAGAAAGAAGTGATACAAATACTGGGAAGCCACAATAAAAATTATATAGAACTTAGCAGCTACAACAATAAATAATCAGAGGTCATGGAACCTGATAGTCTAATATTTGCAAAGGATCTAGGGGTGCAACATGAATCATCTACCTGGTAAAAAAAATAAGCATAATACTTTAAGAGAGAAAACTGATTATTCAATGAAAAAGAAGGATGGCAATTTTTCATAAGGAAAAGACCAGAACTAAGGAAAAACTTTGATCTCAAGACCTAAGAGAAATCTAAACAGAGAAAAAAAGTAAAAAAACATAAGGAATTCATTGGAGCTGTACTATTTACATCCTTATCTGGGAAAATGGTACTTGTAATTCTTAAAAATTGTACTACTAATAGTTGATGTTGTTGTGCCTCATTTCTGAAGAGGACCATGATATCAGGGAGATGATGCCATAACATACAAATGAATTGGATTTGAGTGAGGGAAGGCTATGGCAAGTCACCAGCCTCACTTTCTTCTCCAGAACCATATGAATCCAGTGACAAAATATCGAACAGGATGACTGGATATGGCTCTAGCTTGTTTTCTTTTTCTATTCTAAATCTAAGTTTTAGACAACTTAAAAAGTTCAAGGTCACCCACTGCATCCATGTCCATCTCCACCACTAATGATACGACTATAAGGAATTTACATAGAGGATTCACATATAAGGTGAATTTGAGGGAATGACAAAAAAATAATTAAGGAATGAGAGAGGAGTACATAGAGTATAGGAGGAAGGGATAGGTAGAATGAGAAAAATTATTTCATATTAAGAGGACCACCTCAAAAGAGGGTGGGCAATGAATATCACGTGAACCTTACACTCATCAATATTGGTTCAAAAAGAAAATAATAAACACAATAAGTTGAATCCAGAAATAGATCTTACCTGAGAGGACAGAGGAGGAGTTAAATTTATAAGAATACAAGTCATTCCCCAAATTGATAAATTAAAGGATAGAAACAGACAGTTTTCAGATGAAGAAATCAAAGCTATATAAAAGCAGATGAAATATTCTAAATCAATTTTGATTAGGGAAATGCACATTTAAACAATGCTGAAGTACCACTTCATACCTATCAAATAGGCTAATATTACAAAAAGGAAAAATGATAAAGGTGGGAGAAGACGTGGGAAAATTGAAACACTGATATACTGTTGATGGAGTTATGAGCTGATACTATTCTGGAGAGCAATTTGGAACTAAACCCAAAGGGCAACCAAAGTGTGCGTACCATTTGTTCCAGCAATTTTGCTACTAAGTTTATCCCAGAAAACATAAAAAGGAGGGGAAAAAAAGATCTACACATGAAAAAATATTTACAGCAATCCTTTTTGTGCTAGCAAAATATTGGAAACTGAGTGGATGCCCATCAATTGATGAGCAGCTGAGCAAGCTGTGATATATGGATGGAATGGCATATGGATGGAATATAATGCAACAAAAAAATGATAAACAGACAGATTCTAGAAAAACCTGAAAATATTTACATGAATTAATGGTGACTGAAGTCAATAGAACTAAGAGAACATTGTACACAGTGACAGTAACATTGATCAACTATGATAGACCACTCTTCTCAGCAACACAATAATACAAGGACTTACAAAGCAAAACGCTATCCACAATCAGATAAATAACTGATGGACTCAGAATGCAAATTGAAGCACACTTTTTCCACTGATTTTATTCTTTTTTTTTTCCTTTTGATCTGTTTCTTCTTTCACAGCTGTGACTAATATGGAAATATGTTTTACATGATAACATGCATAATCTATATCAGATTGCCTGCTACTTTAGAAAAGGAGAGGGGAAAAAATTTAGAACTTAAAATCTTATCAAAATAAATGCTAAAAATTTTCTTGACATGTAATTGGGAAAAATAAAATAATATTAAAAATTAACAGCCAATAGTCTGGAAGACTACTCGTCATTAATATTGTGGAAGGGATTCTTGTTCAAGTATGGATGGTACTAATTGGGCCCAACAATCCTTGCCACTCAGATTCTTTGAGCATCTAGAATGATGTAGAATAGAGAAAAGGGCAATCTTTGGCCCCTAATTTCAGATCTTATCATCTTAAAAGGGTACTGGCACTATCTTTTTTTTTTATTTGATTAGTATCCCAGAGGGCCAACTAACTATCAAAAGATCTTATTAAATCCAGAAGAATGTTTTGTACTGATGTGTCATAGTTACAAAGGCTCACAAGGGGGCATTTGGTGTAATGCTGTTATAGTCCTACTGAATTCCCATTAAGGTTCTTTTTTTCTCTATGACATTCCATCATGGTGTCCTGAAATGACATTTTTATTTCATAAAAGACTATTATAAGGAAGTTACTCATACTTTGTTTATTTACAGCTGACAATAGTGATTATACTCCACAAACCTTATGCTATGATAATAATCACAACAGCTAAAATGACATTTATTAAGCACCTACTTCACTAAGTGCTTTGCAATTATTATCTTATTTGAATAACACAACCACCATGCTTCTATGGTCTATCATTATCCTCCTTTCTTACAGAAGGGAAAACTGAAGCAGAAAGGAGTTAGATGACTTACCAAAGATTTTAATTGGGACTTAAAAGAAGCCAAGATGTCAGCAGGAGGAGTGAAAGAGGGAGACCATTCCAAATACAATGAACCACCATAAAAATGGCCCAAAGCTGAAAGATGAAATGTCTCATTCACAGGAATGGCAAGGCAGCTAATGTCACTAGAGTATACTTGGTATCTAGTACTTTGAGCAATACTTGGGAAGGTTTAAGGCCTAAGAAGGCTGGAAATATGAAGAGCAATTAGGTTATAAAGGGCATTAAACTCAAAACAAAGGATTTTATATTTGATTTTGGAGGTAATATGAAGCTATTAGCATTTAACTATAGCTGCAATTATCAAAGTGGGCATACCCTTTGACCCAGCCATATCTGTGCTGGACTTATATCCCAAAGAAATCATAAAAAGGGTAAAGAGCCCATATGTGCAAAAATGTTTGTAGCAGCCCTTTTTGTAGTGGAAAGGAATGGGAAAATGAGTAGATGCTCATCAATTGGAGAATGGCTAAAAAAAGTTTTGGCATATCAATGCTATGGAATATTAATAAGAAATGATCAACAGGATCATTTCCAAGAGGCCAGGAAGGACTGGCATGAGCTGATGCTAAGTGAAGTAAGTAGAACTAAGAGAACATTGTACACAACAACAACAAAATTATCCGATGATTAATTCTGATGGAAATGGCTCTTATTAAAGTAATTCAGGCCAGTTTCAATGGACTTGTAATGCAGAGCCATCTGCATCCAAAGAGAGGACTATAGGGACTGAATATGGATTACATCATAGTATTTTCACCTTTTTTGTTATTGTTTGCTTGCTTTTTGTTTTCTCTCATTTTTTTTCTTTTTTGATCTGCTTGTGCAGCATAATAATTGTGGAAATATGTATAGAAGAGTTGTATATGTTTAACATGTATTGGATCGCTTGCTGTCTTGAGGAAGGTTGGAGAGAATGGTGGAAGAAAAAACTGGGACACAGGATTTTGCAAGGGTGAATGTTGAAAACTATCTACATCTATATTTTGAAAATGAAAAGTTTAATGAATAAGTAAATATAGCTGCAATAAAAATCAGTGTTTTAGGAAAAAAATCACCTGGGGGCTAAACGGAGGGTGAAAAGAGTAAAAAGAAACCAGAAGTAAGAAAACACCATACTACCAGCGAAATCCTTTTTTGATTGAAGACTAAGTAACTCGCATTTAGAACTGTTATCTTTTTTCATTTGAATGTCACTATTTTATTACACCTTTGAAATTATTCAATACAAAAGAGATATTGAATCTATATCATTCCATTTTACTTGAATGCATATAGAAAATTACAAAAGAGAACAAATTTAAAAGCAAGGAAACCTAAATTATTAAAGGTCTGATCCAAGTTGGCAAGTGATTCAAAATCATGTTTTTAATAGTTGGGGGATGCAGGCAAGATGGTGGAGGGTGGACAGGTCTTTCCTTGAATTCTTCCTGGCTTTCCTCAGAATCAACATCAGATCAAGCCTCTGAATGGGTTTTGAAGTGACAGAACTCACAAATATTTGGAATGTAACAAATTTCCAGCAGAAAATATTTTGGAAGAACTTCAGGAAAGGTCTGTCTCAATCATACAGGAGTGGAGAGGTCCAGTACAGGAAGACTCAAGGCAGAGAGGCCTCCGTGCACTAGAGAACCAGGACAAAGTAATCAAATTGCTGTATTTTGGCTAAGAGCCTTTCACTATATTTCTCTAGCCTTTTTTTTTCCTTTCTCATGAAAGACTGCATGTATAGAGTTTGAAAGGGAAGTCCCACTTCAGAAAAGGAGTGAGTTACTAGGCAATCTCTGTTCACATTAAGGGAGAGAAGAAGGGATTCCCTAGATACTTGCAGACAGGAGTTCATGGGTGATAAGCAGCTCCACCTGCCTTGGTTTTTAGTACCAAATGGTGATTTTCCCTCATTACAAAAGAAACACTTTATTTCTGTTTAATATACATTTTAAATTACTCTTTTCCCTTAATTGAACACTTTTTTACATTGTATTCTTCCCTTGTATACAAGTTTTCATTCAGCTGATAGTTTCTGATTCACCATGTTCAGGAATGTTGAGAGAATGTTGCAATAAACAAAAAGAAAAAAGGAAAAAAGGCTAAGAACTGAGGGTATGTGCAGAAAACATGGAAAACATTTAAACCCAGGAAGATTAAGGGCTGTTTCTCTGTGAACGCTGATTAATATTACCCTGAGAAAAACAAGAATGGGAGGCGTTTTTTTTTTTCTGATAAAAAGTTGAAAGTGAATTTTAAATGTCTGAATAGAATTTTCAGTCCTCATCAGCCAGCTAGCATCTCTGGCCACAAACCCACTACACCAGGAGTTAAAGATTGAAGCAAGAGTCAATGCAAGAAAATTTCAGATGAAAGGCTTCTGAGAGCTGTTGCCCAACATTTAAATGTTTCAGCAGCTTCATTGGGGAACTTAAATGTCTTTACTGAGCTTTAATTCAGCGTTCTGTCCATAGTTTGAAGGAATTGAATTGTAAAATAATGGGAGTCAAATTCTAACCACTTTCAAATTTAAATGTTAATGTTGTTCCAGCAGAGAAATAAGAGAATTTCTAGAAGCTGCTTCTGAAAAAAACCCTTAAAAACAATAAAACTGAAAAGTATTGGACGTGTTTTTGTAGGTGCCTATGTGCATCTTCAGGATGCAGAACTGCCCTATCAGCCACAAATATTGTCTACTGGGTACAAAGTACTGTCCTAACAATAGATACAAAAGTGAGATAACACACAGTCTTTGCCCTTAGGAAGATGATATTCAAAAATATTACACATGCACCAGTTATTACAATACATGATATATTAGAGTGACACACTGTACATATATGAGGACTGAGAGGATAAGGTGATTATTGAGCAGGGAGAATATAAGAGTACAAGATAAACATTCAACAGGCAAAGAAAAGAAAGGAGAGTATTCTAGACTGCAGAAATAGCATGATAAGTGGGAAGGTTTGGAAAATTGATGTGCTATGTATTGTAAAAAATGAAATTACTTCAATTTCATAATTTCCTTCAGTGATGTCTAGAAGCCAAGAAACAGGAACTGAAAAATTGTATGGCAGAAGCTTCATAGGCTTGAGAATCAGCTCAGCAGGTCATAGTGTAGGGTCACTGAGTTTGGATTTCCAGGCTGGTACCTTAGTAAATAATTAAAGTAAGAGTAAAGCAGAAATCATAGCTGGAAATCAAGGAAAATGAAAGTGGAGTTGAAGAGAGACAGGCCAGTGGTTGAATTTTTACCATTAAAAAGTCAAGGTGCTAGAAATCATAATGTACTCTGCCTTTATCAATAGTGTTTTGTTGTCTTTTCATAGACCTTTCCCTTCCTCCAGGCATCCAAACACCTTATTTTTCCACTGTAATTTTATCTGAGATACCATGTGATCTTTCTTATGTGTGATTAGCCCCATTTTGTTAGGGAAAGTTCTCAGTTCAATCCAGAATGGGCAGATATAATTGTGTGGTCAACATTGCCTCTCCTTTATGATTTAGGATCGTAGGGAATCATGATCCAGTCATTTTGAAGATGAGGAAACTGAGATCTAGAGAATTGAGGTAAATTGTCCAAGAAAGCTTATCTTAAAAAGAGGACAATAAGGTAAGACGAAAAGAATTCTGGACTATGTCTGTCTAGGCAACTGACTAGATGTATGACCATTAACAAATTAATTGACCTTTTCTGCCCTAGTTTGTTCATTTATAAATAATGGCATAGGAAAGATGATCTCTAAGATCTCTTTGCTTTTACAAACATATTTCTGAGTATCTTATACTATATCCTGCTATTAACACCAAATTAATATTTCAATATGTTTTTTTTTTCATTTGGATCCAAGTCCTTTTCAGGATACAGTTGTCCTATGTTAGAGGCCTTTGGTCCATCTGACCTTCAAAGCAGCCTGATACTCTTCTTATGGAAGTCCAGTAAGCAAGGTTTCTGCTAGCCTCCCAATCATATTTTATAAATGACATCCCACCCTATTACCAAATCTTTAAAATTCTGCCTACCAAACTGAGGCCATGAAAATTTCTCCTTTCAGTCAGAAGCAGCCTGTTTTACAATCAAACATTTGAACACTGTATTACCCTTTTCTAAAAATTTTAAGTAGGGCAAATTGCAAAATATTGTCCCTGACCCCAAAGAGTTAGCAAATTTATAAAAAACATATAGAGAAAATATAGAGCCAAAAATTATCCCGTTGTTAAGTGGCATTGTCAAATACAGAAACGTATTTGGGGATACATAAAGCAGGGGTTCAGGAGGCACTTGGTCATGAATTGTAATAACAGGAACATCTAAAGCTAGATGTTTTTTTTTATTTTAAAAAATTGAATACTTCACAAATTTGCATGTCATACTTGCAGAGGGGCTATGCTAATCTTCTCTGTTCACTCCAATTTTAGTCTATGTGCTACTGAAGCAAGCACTAAAGCTAGATATTCTGAGGCTTCAACAAATACCAGAAAATATGTCCCATTATAAAAAGCAGGAAAATCACCCTCAAATCAATATTCTAAGATAAAACTATGTGGGGACAGAGTGAAAAGAAAGACAAGATTCTCTCTCCACAACCAACCACCATGGAAGAAAAGGGAAAGAGAGAGAACTTGAGGGAGAAGATAACTAATATTAAGAAGTCCTCCCTACCAGAGTTAGAAATCATAGTGGAGTCAGGTCATTGAAGAGTTTATATGAGGTGTAGCAACCAGTACTATGGTAAAGAGGAGATTGTGTCCTCTACTATTACAATATTTTCCTATTTTAACCAATTATTCTTGCTAAATGAAAGCTAGGCTCAACTATTTGTACCTGCTGTACAAATGCAAAAATTGTTAATGCACTCTACTTTTTGATATTCTGGGACAAAACCTCAGTTGCCCCACTATGTTAAAGCTCTGAATTACAATTTGGAAAAATATAAAGAGTTTGAAGACCAAAACTGTGGAAAGGAACCACTGTATTTAATATGTAGAAATGGAAGATAAATATCTAGTGGAGAAGGCCAATATGTGCAATCTTAAGATTTCACAGCATCTTCTCTAACCCTGTAAATTTCCCCTAGAGCACTCACTCAAATTTATGGGAAGCAAAAGAACTTTTGGACAGCTGAGCATTATCCATTTTTAAAGAGTCTCAGGTTAACAGGGAAATAGTGATGATGTGCTATGGAATAAAAGAAAAGTGATACTGAACTCTGATTTGATTTCCCTATGCTTCACTTCACATCTTTATTCATCCCTGAAGAAAGAACTAGCAGCCTAATTCAAAGCTGTTGTTCCCATGAGCATAGCACTATAAGTATAAATGTGAAAAGGCATTAATAAAAGATATTCATCAGGTTAAAAAAAAGGGCCCATTTTCCCCCATTTTTAAATACTAACATGTGTTGTTAGATAGCTGAAAGTCATGAATATCATGGTCTCCAAAGTATTAAAGCTGAGGGTCATGCACAAGGCAATGGAGATACATCTTATATGAGTAAGCAGGATGCAATGAATTACAGTTTTGTGGTATCATAAAACCAGTCACCAGAGTGATAGTGGGCAGGAGAGTGGGTTGGTGATATAATAAGAGAAAGGCATCATTAAAGAATAAGCTGCATTCTCCTTTGCCAGTCACTCAACCTTCAGAAATGGCAAGGAAGATTACTTACATAGTCCATGACCCCTGGTCTAGAATTACAATCTACATTACTAGATAGATGGATCAACAAAAATGCCTATTTCAGTCTTTCTGCAAAATATTTCCCAGGTATGGCTATGCCTTATTCTATAGGCAGAATTCTATATAAATGGACATTCCTAGGGATTTAAGATAATAAAAATTTGATCTGGAAGAGATTACTCACCACCCATCATTTCATAAAGGA
This sequence comes from Sarcophilus harrisii, assembly GCF_902635505.1. Taxonomy (NCBI): domain Eukaryota; kingdom Metazoa; phylum Chordata; class Mammalia; order Dasyuromorphia; family Dasyuridae; genus Sarcophilus; species Sarcophilus harrisii. The sequence continues at coordinate 44,975,962 of NC_045426.1, read as the reverse complement.
AGAGACTGAGATTAAGAGAGAAATTAAGTGATTTGCCCAAATAGTTCTTGACACTTCACCAGGCTTGCATGATATTATATTCTAATTTCAGATCTTCTATTGAGTTTATTGTCCTTCAGGAGACAGAGAGTAGAACAACTTAATGATAAAAGTACTTGACTGAGAATTAGATGACCTATGTTCTAGTCTTTACAATTTACCAGATAGATTATGATGGACAGTGAACTAGGAACATTGGGTCTTAGTTGAACTTATTAGAAATAAAAGAAGGTTGATACAGTCAGATAAAATGACAACAAGAGTGCTAAAGCTCAAAATAAACTGAGGTTGGCAAGGGAAGCTAAGAACAAAAAGATTTGTTTTGTTTTTTAAGCTATATTGGGAGAAAAGCGATGATAGAAGACGGAAAACAACACTTCTTAGAGAGGGTGCTACAATAATAACTGACAAGAGAGAGAAGGCAGAGCAGCAACTCTTTGTTTTTCTCCTGTTTTCTCTGCCAAAAAGATTATACATTGCAAGCCCTGCCAAAAAAGGAGAAACAAAATGATTAACAACAAGTAGATACCCACAATGAGTAAGGTGACAATAAAAATCACCTAGTTACCCTTGATGAATTCAAGTCTCCTAATTCAAATGAACTAGATTCTTTGCTATTGAAAGGATTAGAAAGTGTAATTGTGGAGTTTTGTTGGGTAATATTTAAAGAAATATGGGAAACAAGAGAGATACCAAAAGAATGAAAAAGGCAAAATTTTCAGATTTTTCAAAAACTAAAAGAGTAGATAGTGAATACACTCACATCCATATATATTTGCCTATGTATGTATAAATTCTCAAACAGATTATCAAATAGTTGATTGGTGAACATTTGGAATAGGAAGCAATAATTACAAAAAGATAGCATGATTTTATCAATACCAAGTTTTGTCCAAATTAGTCTCATTTTCTTTTTTGATAGTATTTCCAAATTTTATCAAAACTTTTGATAATGTACTTTGTGGTCTTTTTATGAAAATGATGGATAGATGTAGATAAGAGTTGATAATACAAATAGATTCAGGACTATTAAGACAAGTACAGCTAAAGAAGAGTTGATGTCAATAGTTACAATGTCAATGTAGCAAAGGGTTCCAACAGAGAACCTCAACTATCTGGGCTTGGTCATCTGCTGTACATTTTTATCAATAATTTGGATAAAGGATCAAATTAGCAGATGACATAAAGCTGATAGGGAAAACTATCAAACTGGAAAAGGGTGTCAGATTCAAAAAAATCTTGAAAGGTTAGAGCAGAAGTTTTAATGTGTGGCCTATAAGCCACATGCAATCCCCAAAATTCCTGCACATGTCTTGATCCAGATTGCAATATAATTGAAAAATATTTAACAAAATAAAGAAACGTACAATGAAACATAATATTGATATGTGGTTTATTAATTCAATATGCAATCCACAAATATTTTTATCTATGGTTTAAATTCCCTCTTTCTATTTGATTATTATACCACTGTGAATATAAAAAGATAAAATTCATTAGGAGGAAAAGTAACTTCTTGGTCATAATGGTTACTAAAATGATTTGTAAAATGGTTAGGAAAATTCATCTTTAAAAGTACAGACTTGAAGAGAAGACATACTTAGAAAATCATTTGTCAGAAATGAAAGAGATTTGGGGTTTCTAGTGGACTGCCAATACAGTATGAATCCAAAGGAAAGCTAATTTATTTATTCTTTGGCTTTTTTAAAGAAGCAAAACTTCCAGGGATAAGGAAGTGATGGTCACACTTTATGCTGCCCTCTTCATCACTAATCAGAAGCATTGTGTTCAATTCTAAATTGATTCACTGGAAAGCATTAAGAGGAGAGCTATCAGGACAGTGAAGGGTTTTATGTCCATATCAAATGAAGAGTTGTTGAAAAAAAATCATTAATCGAATATTTAATGTGGAGAGAAGACTAAGGAAAAACATGATAGTTGTTTTCTAATAATTGATAATTTTCATGGGAAATAGCAATTAGATTTTATATTTAAGCGCTAAAGTTAGAACAGATGAAATGGGTGAACATTAAAAAAAGAAAAGAAAAAAATAGAAGCTAAATATCAAGAAAAATGCAACAATTAAAGATATTTAAACGTAGAATGAGATGCCTTGGGAGATAGTAGGCTCTCTCTTTGTATATCTTCAAGCAGAACCAGGATGGTCTCTTGTCAGATATGGGAATTCCTGTCACATATTTATTCTCAGTTAGGTGAGGTGACTGCTGACATTCCTGCCAACTCTCAGGTTCTATGATTCTACAACTAGGGGAAAACAAAATCCCAAGAGCTTCACCATTTGTATCATTTGAGGATTCCACAATTCAATCAGTGTGTACAATCTAGCAGTTAATCTGTACTAGAGGAACTCACTATTTAAAAGGGGTTCTAAAAACTAAAGTGGATTTTTTTTGTAATCCTGTAGTTATATTTCTAATGTCTATGTCTAGGCAGTAAAGCTTAGTACCCAAGGTCTAGGTTTGGATATCAATATTCCTAAATACATGTCTTTCTTCTAATACACTCCAATTCTGTAGCAATAGCCAAGTCACTTAATCTCTCAGTGGCATGGAAGAACTCTAAATTATGGGAGAGTTGTTGATAAAAATCAGTACAGAAAATTTCCACACTTAGATTTCCCAATATTAAATGATCTAAAAACATTGTTTATTTCAGGAATTTGGGGTTTTTTTCAAACAAACTCTCATGTAACCCTGAAAACTTTGCTATGTCATTGCTACAAGGGACAAGTATAGGACTATGAAATAATAGTACTTGGAAAATTATTCCCAAGACTGACATCTTCCCACATGCTAGCATTTAGGTTTCTTGAAGTTACCTCTTGTCGAAAAAGTGTTGCAGTTATTTGCTAAACAGATGAAATTGAAAATAGAATTGAAAATTCTGGCACCTGATGTTTCATAGATGAGGGATTTTTCTAAATAATATACAAATTCTCCAAAGCCACTGACAGGCAGAATATATTGAATTACTTTATGAGAGAAAGATCATACATTGTAATGTTTCTGATTATGAATTTTTTGGTGAGCTCATATAAGTCCTATTTATTTCTGCTTATTACTAATCAGTTATTACTTTCCAGCATTGTATGTGGTACTATGGGGAGAACGAGTGAGGAAAATAGAGAAAGAATTAGGGAGAGATTGTTTCTTGAGTTTCAAAGGTATAAACAGGAAAAAAAGAGATAAGCAGATGGGTCACAAATGAATGAAATGCAAAACTCATAAAAGGTGAGATGCTATAAATGGCAATAAACACTGGCAAGCTGAGTCAGACTGAGTCCAACAAAGAGTGATGGATAAAAGGAACTGACATGAGGGCTAGATAAACTAAGAAATTGAGAGGAAGCAGATATAAGATAGTTGGGAGCAGTACTTTATACACTGTGAGTATTTGACACATTTGCTGAAATTTCTAAGCATGATATGGAAAGTTATAGAAGGTAAAGTGCAAACTGCCATTCTGATGGGATGTTCATTTTTTCTCATTCAATTCAACAAACACTTATTAAATACTTATATTTATCAAATATCTATTACTATTAAATACCTATTAATATTATACATCACAAAATGAAAAAAAAGGTTTTAGCCAGTATTGAAATATGGGAATTGTAATCAACCATATTTACTGTGAATCAGCTATGTATTAGATAAATTCTTTGCCCTCAGAGAACTTATGATCTAGTTGGGGAGAAAAGGCTGTACCAGAGCAAAACTAATTAATGATATAATTCAGCTTGTGGGGAAAACTAACACAGAAATCATGTGTGATAAAGAATCAGGACATAAAAGACATGTGAGGAAAGGACTGCCAATAGCATTAGAATGCATAACCTTTTGGAAAGAGTGGCGTACTTAAAGTCAAGAACAGGATTCCAGTCCACATACTGGACCATGGTCCAGTCATTTATGCATTAACCAATCTGAGCTTCAGTCTCCACTTCTTCAAAGTGTGAATTAGTAATGGCAGATAGTACCAATTTCAGAGTGCTATTGTGATATTCAATGAGATAATGTATATAGAAACTTCAAAGAACTATGAAAACCTCATGTTGTTAGGACAAATGTGAATTGAGGCCAGCTTAGGAAGTGAGAAGAATGGAAAACAGGTTCTTATCCTGCTCAGCCACTAATCAGTTATGGGACTTTAAGCATTTCAAGCAACCTTTCTGGACTTCAGATTATTCACATGAAAAGAACTTTTATTCAAGACTTCCTTCAGTTTGAGATTTGTTGTACAATTACACCTCTAAAAAGGAAGATTTCTTAGGGTTTGAAAAATATAACTTTTAACGTTTTGGTCAGGTATACTTATTGTGTATCTAATTTATATTTTAATATATTTAACATCTACTGGTCATCCTGCCATCTAGGGGAAGGGGTGGGGGGGGGGGTTAGAGGTGAAAAATTGGAACAAGAGGTATGGCAATTGTTAATGCTGTAAAGTTACCCATGTATATATCCTGTAAATAAAAGGCTATTAAATAAAAAAAAATATATAACTTTTTCTTTTCCTGAGGCAGTTGGGGTTAAGTGACTTGCACAGGGTCACACCGCTAGAAAGTGTTAAGTGTCCGAGGTCAGATTTGAACTCAGGTCCTCCTGACTTCAAGGCTAGTGCTCTATATCACTGTGCCATTAGCTGCCCCCCCAAACATAACTTCTAATACATAAACATATAAAAAATTTCTAAAATATTTAATTCCTTTGATGAGAAATTATGATGAAGAAACTCCTAGTAATGGAGATCATCACTTGATCTCCAATTTATATCTTAGGGAAATGCCCTGAACACTGAAAAGCTAAGTAATTTACCCAGGTTCAGCACAAATAGACATTGTTACAGCAGAATTTGAACTCAATTCTTCCTGGTTGGTTTTTTATTTACTTTGCTATTTTAAAATAAATGCTTGCTTGCTTTATTTCTTAAGTTCAGAATAAAAAAATAAAAGAAAAAATATCTACTTTGCTATATTTCTATAATAATAATAATTCTTATTTTTAAAACAATTGATAGTTTATAAACTTTCCTTATAATACTATAACATCATTAGGAGAAGTATCATAACCTCATTTCACATATGAGGAAGCTGAGACTCCAAGAAGGTAAATAGTTTGCCTAGGGACATCCTAGTAGTGTTTGGTAGAACCAAAACTCAAAACCACACATGGCTAGAAACCCAGGATTCTATCCACTATAGCTAAATCTCAAAAAGAAAAATAATGTGTATGGGGGGGGAATTGTACACTATGAAGAATGTGAGTTAATTTATTAGGTTATAGATAACAAATTAGAAATAATATCTAAACTTTGAACCTAGTCTCAATTTTGTGTGAAGATACTAATTGTAAATTTATATTCTTGAGGTCATATTATTCCTCTCCCACTACTTATTCAGACATGTGGCACAATGAATAATAATATCTCACACTGATAGTGTTCAAGAGTTTTTAAAATAGTTTTCAACATCTGATAAAGTCTATGGAGCAATTCTCAGAATATTTTAAATGCATAAATTAAAACATGTATAATTGTAAAAGAAATCAATTAGACTGAAGTGATTATAAAACTGTAAAATGGATCATGGTCCCCAAGTTGAAAATCCCTGATAATTTTATTTTTCCAAAAACATGTAAAGATAGTTTTCACCTCTGCAAAACCTTGTTTTCTAATTTTTCTTCCTTTCTTTCTCTCCTCTCCCTCCCCAAGGTAGCTAGCAATTCGATATAGGTTAAGCATGTGCAATTCTTCTAAATATATTTCCATATCCTTCATGCTGCCCAAGAAAAATCATATTAAAAGGGAAAAAGACAAGAAAGAAAACAAAACAAGCAAACAAACAACAAAAACCCAAAAAAAGGTTAAAAAATATGTTTTGATTCGCATTCAGTCTCCATAATTCTCTCTCTGGATGCAGATGACTCTTTCCATCACGAGTCTATTGGAATTACCTTGAATCACCTCATTGTTGAGAAGAGTCAAGTCCATTCCAGTTGATTATCACAAAATCTTGTTGTTACAATATACAATGCTTTCTTGGTTCTGCTCACTTTATTCATCATCAGTTCATATTAGTCTTCCCAGGCTTTTATGAAATCAACCAGTTCATCATTTCTTATAGAATAGTAATATTCCATTACCTTCATATACCATAACATATTCAGCCATTACCCCAACTGATGGACATCCATTCAGTTTCCAGGTCTTTGCTACAGATTTCCAGAAGTGCTACAAACATTTTTTTACATGTGGGTCCTTACAAAGAATTTTATAAGAGATTTCATGTAATGTTCATAAAAACCATGAATTAGATGCTATTTTTGTCTGCATCTTCTAAAGCAGATACTGATGTTTAGGGAGATTAAGAGATTTGTCCAGAGTTCAAACTAGTTCTTATAGAGGTGGGATTTGAAGCTATATCTTCTAGACAAACCCAACACACTGTGCTGCCATTCAACATCCTAGAAAAAAAAATTGGAAAAGGAGCATCTGAAATGTCAGACAGATAGAGTGGTGCTGGCCATGAAAAGGTTTGTAATTTATTTAACATCAAAAATCTCAAAATCAATTTTATACTTTATTGCAAGTTAGCAGAGTTATCACAGCATAGGGGCACAATATTGGAAAAGCTTCGGTCACTAAGTACTGTAATTTAGCTATCAAATACTGAACTAATAGCTGAAGAACAGCAAGAAGCAATGCAGACAAAGATATTAGAGTAATAAAGGCATGGGAAACTAAAGTGTTTGGAAGCCCCAACTGAGAAGGCTGCTCAGGATGGTCGAGTTGGAAATGAAAGGAAAGTAGCACACTTGAATCTTCTTATAGGGGCGTCAGGAGAAAGTGCTCAATTGTAATCCCTGACAAGGGAGTGGGACTACAGAAGTATTAAATCAATATATGTTGGTTAAATCAGAGATTCCAGGAGAGCACTAAAGCTTGAGACTAAACTCGTCTTCTTGTCGAGTTCCATTCTGACTTCAGATACTTCTTAGCTATGTGACATTGGGCAAATTGCTTAACCTCTTTCTTCCTCAGTTTCCTCAAGTCTATAATGGGGATAATAATGACACCTACCTAAGGGGGTTCTTGTGAGAATTAAATGAGACAATATTGGCAAAATACCTAGGAAAACTCCTGGCACATTTTTGCTATTGTTCACATTGGATTACTGTTCAGTCATTTCAGCTAGGCCTGACTATGTGACCCTGTTCTGGGGTTTCCTTGTTAAAGATATTAGAGTAATTTGCCATTTCCTTTTTTTTTACCTCATTCTAAAGAGGAGAAACTGAGGCAAACAGGATTAAGTGACTTGTCCAAGATCACACAACTAGTAAATGTCTTAAGGCTGAAATTAAACTCATAGAGATAAGTCTTTCTGACTCCATGACCACTGCTTTATTCACTTTGCCATTTAGCAGCCTCTCCTGATTCATAATGAGTATTTAATAATGTCTCCTTCCTTTGGATCTAAGAAAACTCTAGGAACAATGCTTTCTCCTCTGATCTCAGTTTCAGAATCTTATATTGATTAAAAGATAACCACAGAAACACAAGCTGGGTGAAGCCCCATCTGCAAATTAATTATCCCATATTCCTGCTTTTAGTGGTAAAAGGATCATCCAACATTTAACACTTATACTATTTTATTTGTCTGTGTGGAAAAACATATCATAATTCTTCTTAGAAACTCATTTACATCTTTGCTTGTGTTAGTGGTTAAAAAGTTCTTTATATCTAATCAAAAACACCTCCATTATGCTTAAATGTTATTTGCTTTCTGAGAGCAGACTACCTTCCAAGATCACTTTCCCTAGTCTTAAGACTCACTAAATCATTCTTTAGCATTCTCTTATCCATATTAAACAATCTATAATAATGGCACAGTTGCACACTGCTTCAGGGTTTGTAAAGTGCTTACCACAAAAGTACCCCCATGAAGTAGTTATGCAAGTATTATTATCCCCATTTTTATAAGCAGTAAAACTTGAGGTTCAGAAAAGCTAAAGTAGATAATGGCGGAAATTCAGGTTTGGAAACAATGTCAGTAGCCCTCTAATCCAACTCATACCAGAAAAAGAATCCTTTCTGCCACATCTCTGACAAGTGGCCATTCACCCTTTGCTTGAAGGCCTCTTGTAAGTATGTCTTGTAAGAGGAGACATACTACCTGTCAAGATTTTCTCCAATCCACATAGTTCTTCATAAATACTTTAGGATAGCTCTCATGAGAGGAGTATTTTCTTATACCAAGTCTAAATTCACCCTTTCTCAAATGCCATTCATCAATCCTAATTCCACCTTCTGGGACAAAATAGAAAAAAATCTAATGTCTCTGAGGTGTCATCTCACATCCTGAAAAAAATGACAAAAATGACAAAAGGTATAAAATCAATAGGAACCATCAAGAAGGAGCTACAGGAAACAGATATGCTCCTATCTTGCTGACAGAGCTTTTAATTGGGCAAATTATTGTGAGAAATAGTTTCAGATTAAAAGAAAAAGGTCACTACAAAGCCTTTGTTGTGGCTGGGTTGTTTTTTATGATTGGATCACTTTATTGAATGGAATTGAAAATAAAAGATACAAAATTCAAATTCCTAGACAGCTGACCATACAATCATGATGGGATTTGAAATTTCTATGACCCCAACTGTGGCAGCCCCTTAGGTGAAGACAAGAGTTGGAAAAAACTCCAGGGAAGGAAAAGGGAAAAAAATCCCCTTTAATCTAATCATCTTACTGTTGGCCATAGACTCCAAGGTGGCACATGAATATGTTTTACAAAAAAAATATATATGTGTATATATATATTATTGAACCATTAGAAATAAAAAGCATGAAGAACTCAAAGAAGCATGGAAAAACTTGTATGAACTGAGGGAGAATAAGATTGCTAGAGTCAAGGGAAAATATGTGTACAATAACTACAACAATGTGCACAGAATGAATAATGAAAAGAAAAAAACATTTTTATGTTATGATTACCAAATTTGGCTCCATAGAAAATAAGATAAAATATATTTTGCTACTTGCTTTGAATAAATGGGGGACTATGGGTTTATAATTGTAAATTGTTGCACATCCTGTTAAATTTGGTCTCTAGGTTTTTTGATTTTGCTGAACTCTTTTTTTTTCCCACCTTTGTTGTAAGGGAAAACACACCAGGGACACAAGAAAAAGTAATATCTTCACAAATTAATATGACATAAAGACAAAAAATCAATAAAACTTTCAAAAATAAAAACAAGTTGGTAGAAGTATAGCTGGATATCAGTTCATCTGAAACTAATTTGAATGTTTTAATGCATTATAAGTTCAACATAAATAAATAGTAACATAGTAGCCAAGAAAAGTAATAGGATCTTAGGTCATCATTAGTGTCCAAAATGAGGAAAATAATATTACTGTACCCTGCCCTCATCAGACTACATAAGTAATATAGTATCCAGTTCTAAATGCCACAATTTAATGATAGTCCTTTTCTGGAGATTTCCCAAAGAAAGATGACCAAGACAGTGAGCCTCCCTAGATCAAAATATACAGATGGTTGGTTGCAGTTCCAATATTTGGCCTGTAGAAGAGAAGATATATAGTAGAATCAAGAGTTATATTCTAGCATTACAAGGGCTGCCATATCTAAATGATATAGAACTTGCTTCATTTGATTAAAGAAGCAAATTTAGGATTAATGTTCCAAGAGATACTGAAGGTACAAAGTACCACTTTCAAAAGTAAAAAGGTTTCCCATAACTAGGGATACAAGAAATGGGTTTGCTAGAGCTTAATTCCTTTAATTTGAGGGTATTTTTTATGACAAGGCAAATATTCTCCTTCCTTATCATCCATTATTTATATGCCCAATTACTTGATTTTCATTTTGAAGTAGTATTGAGCAGGAGGGCAATGGTTTCCTGACAATGGGTGGGATGAAGTAACATCTAGATGGGGAAAAAAATAGAAACAAGAAATCTGAGAGTGCAGAAGATTATTGCCCACTTAAATTTTGCCAACAGCTACCTATGAGCAACTTTTCCAGTTACCACAAAGCAGGTATTCTATTCAAATGAGAAATACTGCCTAGTATGTGTCTGGTGTGTCAAGCTCATGTTTCTAGGAAATCTATTTCTCTGCAAGATTGTGAAGGTGGCTTACAAGCCCTAGGCGCCAATGGAAAACAGAAAGAGATGATTCCCAGAAGTAGGAACAAAGCAGTAACACTTCTCTTCAAGTCAATCAGTGAACCATCTTCGGTAATTTCAAAAGCTATTCTCAATCTCTTGACAGATTTGGAGGCCATATCTTTTAAGTTATAGCTTTCTCTCAGGCTCTCCATCTTGTATAAGTGAGTTTTTTAAAATAACAATAATTCTGGATATCATTTTTTTATGAAAGTTAAGTTTAACAACAGTATGGGTTAAAATTGACTCAATATTATTCCATTACTATTATTATTGTTATTTTATTCTAATTCTCATTTTATAATTTATATAATTTTGATGGAAATGGTCATGGCATAGATAACTACCTCATCATCTGGTTCCTTCATTTCTAAATTTCAATGGAATACTTTAAATTGCTGCCCATAATTGATTAAAAGGATATGGAACCTCACCATCTAAATACTGCCTGAAATCCTCTTTGGCATCCCATGACCAGATAGGATAATGGGATTCTTATCAATTCCCTCCCCCATCACATGTTGTTCCTTTTTTGTTTGTTAATCTCTCTAACATACTAGATTATGACATTTTTCTGTTTCATATAATTCAGGATTTATGATTATTTCATAGAGTAAATCCTATTAAAATAGTTATTAATTTTCTATTGGCCAGTGTTTTTGTTGTTATCTATACGCTTCTCATCTTTTTAGAAGAAGCTGATATAGAAACAGTTATGGGACAAATAATTCTCCTGCAACTCATTTTTTTTTAATGTGACAGGAGCCTAGCTAATAAAATTGCAATTCTGGAGAATTGCCCAGAAGTTATTCCTTAAGCATCCACATGGGTTAGCAATAGATAAAATTTGTTCTCAAAATGGTACCCTCACTCCCCAGGCTACCTCTATACCCACACATATACAATTTTATATTTAATTCTCTGGGGACTGCCATACAGGTAGATAAGTGATTTGGGAGAGGGTTGGTATTATTCCTATTGTTTGTAACTGGATAAATTTACCTTCTGAAGTTTCTTGACAAACCCCTTCAAATAAATCCAATAACAGACAAGTTGACATAAAGTCACATAAAATGGAAGGAACCTCAGAAATCATCAAGTCTTCACTTTACAGATGAGGTAACCAGGGCCAAATGAGGTTAATTAACTCTACTCAAAGTAGAATACACAAAAACAGCTGGTGTAGGAGTTGAACATAGGATCTCTAGCTCTAAAACAAGGGTTCTTTGCATAAAATTATGCCGCTTCTCTACAGGAGGATTTTAAATTATATATATATATCAAGAGAAGTAGCCACCAAGATAATACTGCCTTATCTCTCCATGCTCTTACAATGTGTCACATACTCGGGAGTACATTCTTTCCATTACCCACATATTGTTATCTTGCACTCTTGGGACAAATAATAATCATATGACTCTATTGGTTAATTAGGTTTCCAAATGTTGGACAAGAGTTAGTCTCTCTCAATCAGAGTTTATTTTGGGCTTTTCCTTCCTCTTCCCAGCAATGCAAAGATGTGTATTTGAGAAAGCAGCTTAGGTATATAAAATACAGATCTGGAAAAGCAAAAACTATACATAAATAGAAACTATCAGGAGAGAGGAAAGTGAAATAACGCCAGCTGAGAATTGAATTCCCTAAGAAATAACTCAGTTAAACCAAGATTTGTGCTATAGTGTTGTAATCATCATCATCAATGGCCATTTTCTTCAACCAAAAGATCATTGACGGCAGTTGCCTGAGGGATTTGCCAACATACACACTGACTCTCCTAAGGTTCCCAAAATAAAGGCCTGCTTTCTTCCATGACTAATAGAGAACTATTGGGTTGGGTAAATGTTTATTGGAGTAGCAAACATCTGCAAATGTTTGGAAGCTTAGAATTCACCCAGATGAGATCTTTTTCTACTTAAATTGTAGGGTGTTTGGGGGAAAGAAAATATGCAAAGTTGGGCTAAGCCCACTGCCTCTCTAAATTGTCCCAACACAAACGCACACATACACACACACACCCCCCACACACACACACACACATACATCATACTTAGCAGTACATAAAGTCCTTTCTTAAAAATAATACAGAAAAATACAAAAGGATACCACTGAAACTCAGAGAGTCATTGCAGTGGGACTACTCAATGCAATAAAGATTTAGTGAAACTGCTATGTTTTCTATGCAAGAAATGTTCCCTATTCTCTACGTCTAAGAAATGCATGAAAGCAGCTATTCCATCTGTAGTACACTGACGCCGACTTCTAGTCTCCAGTGGCTTATCCTCTGGACCAGATGCCCTTGTGACATCCTTTAGGAGTCTGAGCCAATTACTCATAAATCCCAGGCCAAACTTCTGTTATCTTCATAAGCAAAGATTGGTTGATCAAAGATACAAAGAGCAGGAAAATCAATAACAAGATGCAATTTCGTGGTAACCAAAATCCACTACTATTTTAACACTTCATGTATCTCATGGACCTAAACTACTTTCTTTGAAGACCCTAAAAACCTGTAGCAATACAAAAACATTAAAGTGTCTACATAGTTTCTAGTCACAAGCATTGTGGAGGGCACAAACACTGTCTCTCTGAAGCAAACCTTCCTTTGGGAGGCTGAAGTCATTTGGTAAAGGCCTGTCCTAATACACGAGTAGATGCTTTGCTCCAGGCCTTGTCACCATGCTAAAAAGCTGCTGCATCAATGCTCATTAATTCACTGAGGCAATACATAACCTCATTTACAAATCTAATAAAGTCCAATACTGGGAAAGTGAAGAAAAATGTACACAATGAGAATAAAACAAGATAGGAAATACTGTATGGTTTATGATGAAGAAAATGAGGATAATTCAGTAGGTTTAAAATACCATTTACTCAGCTTGGTGGAATAAAATGAGTCAAAGATTTGTAATTAGGAGAACTGGATTCAAATTTTGGCTCTGCTTCTGAATAACAGTTTTATCTTAGAGATGTCGCTGGAGCTCTATAAATCTCATTTTCCTCATTTATAGAATAAAGAGGTTTATATTAAAGTAGACAAATAACTCTAGAGTGACAATGGTTAAAATTCTACCTCTAATATACCTCTAATTTGTGTGGGTGATCTTGGCAAGCCACTTAACTCCCTGGTTCTCACTTTCCTCATCTGCAAAATAGAGGGATAGTAACTGGGATTTCTTCAAACTCCAGTGCTATGATCTTTTGAATTCTAAAATCCCTCTCAGTTCTAATTTTAAGCTTAGTTCTTCTCTCTTGGAATGCTCCAACCTCAAAGCCAATCAGAATCTGATCATCCTTTGAGGAATCCAAATCTCATCTCATCCGTGAGATCATCAATTAGTAGCGCTGTTCAAATGAACTATTCTAGCCACTCTTATGTGAATTTAATTTGGCACTTTTCAGATATTGCTACCTATCATCATATGTCTCCCCTGATGGAATGAGTATTTAGAAAGGGAAGACCATATCTTAGGTTTTTTTGTAATACATAAATGGGTCTTGAATAAATATTTCTTTACTAATTCATTAAAAAAATCTCTTTTTTTCTGTTTCAAATTCCTCATTGACAGAAAATTCAATCATCACTTTCAATCTTGGGAGCCCTTAGAACAAGACTGATATACAGATGGTACTCAATAAATGTTGGTACAAGTATTCACAATACCAAAATTAGAATCTTGCCCTTTGGATACCTTGTACATGGGTTTCTCAGTCCATCAGGGCAGACTAACATAGATTTTATTTATAAATTCTGTACTTTTTGACCAACACTATTTCCCAAGCAATCTTTCCTGAAGTTCCCTTATTCTCTTCTAGGTATAATAATTCTTTGATTCTCATCCCTCAAATACACACTTTGGCCCACTTCAAGGTGTAATGTTGCTGAGTTCTAGATAGTCTCTAAAATGGTATTGTAAGTCATATGTACAATGTAATCCGGACCAATACCCACTTCACTATATCCCTATCATCTTTATGCCATATTGCTATATGTCTATCATTATTCTTGCTTTTCTATACCACTTCAAGTCTAATAATAATAATAATAATAATAAAATACAAAGAAGCAAACAATATTGTCATATCTAATGACTGTTTCTCAGTCCTCACCTTTATTGTACTCTCTACATCATTTGACAACATATAACTCTCTTCTCTTATTTCTAGGTTTTTGTGTCACTGTTCTTTCCTGGTTCTCCTCCTGACTATCCAAACATTCCATTTCAGTCTTTTTTTCTGAATCTTCATCCATATCCTGTCCATTAACTACAACCTCTGTCTTGGGCCCTTTTCTATTTCTATATTATCTTGGTGATATCCTCAGCTTCATGAGTTCAAATATCATCTCCATGCAGATAATTCTCACTATTACACACACACACACACACACACACACAAACACACACATGTGTGTACATACACTTAGTCTTTCCCCTAAGAGTGATTCCCACCTTGCTCTCTTTTGACATCTCATTCTAAAATGTCCAAAAAAGAATTTCATTATATTTCCAAACTCCTACCTTTAAAGACACTACTATCATTCATGTTACCCAGTCTTGAAAACTAAGTATCATTTTTGATGTCCCCTTCATTCTCCTCATTTATTTAATCCTTTAATCTTTTTTCTATCTTTCTAATGTCTCTTATATGCTTCCTCTTATCCATATATAGATATGATCTTAGAGCATGCTCTCATCCCATCTCACATCAACTATTGCAAAAGCCTACTGACTTGTGTCCTTGTCTCATGTCTCTCTCTCTCTATTGTCTTTCTTCTACCCAACTGCCAAAGTCATCTTTTCTAATATGTAGTTGTTATCATGGAACAATCAACATATTGAATAGCTGCCCTCTATTACTTTGAGGAACAAATATTAAATCCTTTGGCCTTTTGAACTCTTTGGAAGATGTCCCTCTCCTACTTTTTCAGTCTTTTTATGCTTGGTTTTTCTACACACTCTCAATAATCCAACTTCACTGGCCTATTTAGCATTCCATCTCCCATATCTGTCTTTTATATCCTTCAAGCCTGAAACATTCTTCTTTTTCACCTCCACCTCCTGGCTTTCTTGGATTCCTTCAAGAATGAATTCAAATACCACCTTAATTAGGAAGAATTTTTGGTAGCCTCAGCTGATACTGCCTTCTCTGAAATTATCTTCTATCTTCTCTGTGTATGAAGTAGGTATCTGATTACTTTATGTTAGGTCCTTCATTAGAATGTAAGCTCCTTGAAGGGTAGATTCTGTTTTGATTGCTTGAATTTGTTTCCTTAAGACTTAGCACAGTACCTAGTATATAGTCAATATTTCATACATGTGACTCCATTCCATTCTCTTACACATCATGGAATTATACAGACTCCAAAGAGTCAACTTAGTCCTTGGCCAAATGTCTACATCCCTCTTCTAATCTGCCCCATTTTTGAAGGAACACTTAGAATCACCTCACAGCATCTTAAAAATTAAGTTAAAATCCCTATAGAAATCAGTTAGTCCAATTTCCTTATCTTATAGATCAGGATCTAGTCAAGGCCCAAAGAAGGAACAGCATTGCCTATAGTGTAGTAGGTAGTAAGTCGCAGAGGCAGAATATAAACACTAGTCCTATAAATCTAAATTCAACACTTTTTTTTCTATATCATACTGTCTCTCCAATTCAATTCAACCTTAGCTAATCCATTATGAAGCAACTACATAGCACTGTATTAGGAATTTGAAAACTGAAAACCAACATAGTTTCTGTCTTCCAGGAGCTGGAGAGAAACTGAATTAAGAGAGTGCTAGAGTTGCAATTGGGAAGATAGTACTTTAGTTCCTGCTTCTGTCACTTACTAGTTGTATATATTTGAGAAAATTAGATTACCTCTCAGCCTCAGTTTCCTTTCATATAAAGTTGGTAGATAGCACCTATTTTGCAGGTTTATTTTAAAGAGAAAATCAAATAACTTGTCAAGCTGCAGACAACTATCTAAATGCAATGAGAGCTATTATCATCATCCTTGTTGTTAGTATTATCATGAATGAGGAAATGTATATACCAATTACTTTAATGTATTATGTGTTATGAATATTAAAAGGGAACAGATTTTTGATGCTACAGAGGAGACAAAGGAGAAAGCACACAATGGAATTTTAACCCATTTTTTTTTTTTTTACCAAAGATCCATTGTTCCCTTTTCTTTATACCATTAATCTATAATGTCTTATTTCCTCATTATAATAGAAGTTCTGCTTCATGTTGTCTTCATATTTCTACTTCATACATAGTAAACACTTAATAAGTCATTAATTTATTTTAAAAGGGTAATTTTAACAGTATCTCATCATACTTGGAACTTATCTAAATATAATAGTACTTATTTTTATGTAAGAGTTTTCAACTAGCTATCCAAAAATTTAAAGTAATCAAGATTGACACCATAAAGGAACTTGAGCTGATATTTTAACAAACCATGGAAGCCAAAGTGATCCGTAAATGGAACTGCATTAGATATTTTCATTGGTATAATTGGGTAACTTTGAGGAAAATGAAAATTGAAATGAGATCCTTGCAACAGAACATTGTTGTAGTAAAAGGAAGTAAAGAAAATATAATGGTGGTGTGGAAAAAAGAAGTGGCCTAACATTTGGGTCAATCTGAGTTGAGTCCTAGGTTGCAGTGTGAATTTGGACAAGTCAGTTGACTAATCATGACCTCAAATTCATCACTTACAAAATGATACAATTGGATTGGATGATTTCAAAGATTCTATTTGGCTCTAGAAATTACTGAGTTTTATGATTAATTCTCTCTATCTCAAATAATTCAATATTAATTTAAGAAATACCTACTCTGGTAATAGACGAGGAGTCATAGGTACAAAGATGAAAACAGGAACATTCCCTGACCTAAAGGAATTTATATTCTACTAGTCATACAAAGAAAACATGAAGCAGTACATACCCTCAATTCTAAAATTATGGTATAAAGGAAAGGGATCTTTGGTCAAAAAATGAGAGCTAAAATTCTGGATCTACCACTTCCAGTTCAATAATCTTGGCTAACGCATAAAACTTCTTTGTTCACTTACATAATGAGGCCATTGGCCTACATGGTGATTAAGATGACCTCCAAATTTAAATCTCTGATTCTATGATCTTCTATAAACATGAGTAAAAGTGCTGAGTAAATACAAATTTACATTTGTAGAAAGATGAGAAAAGATCTGAAAAGATTGCAATTGAGTTGAGTGTTAGGAGGAGGCTATGAGATTCCAAGAGGCAGATATCAGAAAGGAATACATTCCAAATAGGAGTAGCCTAGACTACAAAAATGGAAGATGGAATTTCAGGTGAAATAAACAAAGAAATTGGATTATGTCTGGGAAACAATGAAAGAAATATCTAATAAGCTTTTAAAAAGAAAAATAGAAATCTTGAATTCCCCCCAAATCTTCTGTAAGAGGGTACAAAAACATGAGAAAGAAGAATGGTAATTATAATTTTTCTTCCTTCCTGGGCCATAAATCAAGAGAAATCTCTATATATATGGAAAATGTATAAGCACTCCTCTCCTCTTGTTTTTTTTTTTTCCTTCTGGTTGGATGACCAGTAGAATGAATATAACTTCTTCCTCTCAAGCTTCCTTCTTGGCCCCATTGTGTAGAGCACCCTAAGATTCTCATTTCTTTCTCTTTCCTTTGCTAAGCCACTGGCCTGACCATATCCTGATTTCTTTCCTTATCCCTTTACTGACGTTAATCTTTTTCTTTATGTTTGTGATTTGGAGAGAGAAGATTGTATGACTTCTTGTCAGCTAAGGGCAATAGGCTCTCAGAGATGTGATTTTTAATCTAACCCTACATAACTTTCAGGAATCATCGCAGGTAGGATCTTTAAAGTTCCTGTTCAAATGAAATTCTTATTTTATGTTAGTAATAAGTCACTTTTCATGGATTTGAATAATACAAATCAAGGCAATTGTAGCAGTGTACAATTGAATAAGTTCAAGACAATGTAGTTTGGTGGAAAGTGCATTGGAAAATAAATTATATAAAAATACTATATTCCTATAAAGCAAATATTTTGAAGGAAGAATTTGAGGGAAAAAAAAACATTTTCTTCTAAATTATTCATAGAGCTGAAGAGTTAGAAGGAACCTCAGAGGTCATCAAGGCCAACCCTCACCCAAAGCATGAATGTAGCTTCTAGCACTTCTTTTAATCTCCTTTATTCACCCAGGCCCCTTCTAACACCTTAATCAGAAAAGTTCTTAGAAGGGTCTGCCAAATAAATTGTGAACTCATCCTCCACTCCCTCTAAGCTTTCTGTCTCTTCTATTACCTCTTTGTTCTATCACGGGGTTGAGTGAATTGGTCCTATTTTCCCTAGTTAAACATATCACCCACACCAATGAAAAATGGATCTCTTGAAATACAAGTGGGGGAAAATGAATGTTTTTTTTTTCTTTGTGCCCACTGTGCCTCAAAATAAGTCAACAATCAATCAACAAATACTTGTTAAGTTCCTGAAATGTGCTTGGTGCTGGTTGATTGGGGAATAGATGAATATGTAAGAGTGGAGATGGATTGAGTTAATCAATCATCTCACCTCACTTAAAGTAACTGACAAGATGCTATGCTCTGACACCTATATCAGGTGACAGCATGCCTTGATTTAATCAACCATTAAGAGGCATGGATTAGATGTGAACAGGCCCCAAACTCTTCCATTGAATCAGGCAAGCAAACAAATACACTGCAACTAGGTAGAAAAGAAATTCAATTCTGATTATTTGAGGGGACTGAATAAAAGCAGCAAGCAGCTTTGCATTCAAGCATTCTTTTAATATTTGACAGTGGAGAGAGTCAAAACCATTTCAGTCAATCCACTGAGAGAATCATTTGATGGACCCTTAGTCTTCTCTCCCTTAAATAAAGGAGAACCTCATGAACTTTGGGTGATAAAAGGAATTTATTTTTATAGAATTACTTTTAGTAATTCATTTAGTAAGTAATTATAGAATTACCTTATACCTAGGACAGTAGTTTCAACTAGGGAAAAAAAGATAAACTAAACACACTAAAGAACAAGAGCCTAGCAGAATAGCTGCATAAGGCCTAAGGAAAAGTTCATGGGTAACCCAAGAAGGGTGGTGAGGAAGAACTTTTAGGAACCAGGACATGGCTGTTTCATTTCATGCAGTCTTTAAACTTCAATCCACTTTCCTGTGGACTCTCTATATATTGGTGAGATAATGGATTATAGATTTGGGATTGGAGGAAGTGATATTTTGCACCAGTCTTACTCGTTACCTTACTCTTATTACCTTACCTTGTTTACCCTTTCTAAAAGGAAATTAATTCTGGATGCTCAAATGATATTAAGTGATAATCATGAGGAAAAATTTATCAGTGAGCAAGTTCATGAATTTTAACATTAGAAAGATACTTCACAACCTTTCAGTGTTATGTGCTGACCCCTAAGAGAATATAGTAGCCATCCTCTAGGGACAAACTTGTCAGTATGAGTGAGGGTTGAGAGAATAAGTCTAATGCATGTGCTATGCACGAATGAATCAATTCAAATTAATTCCCAGATATTTAACTGGTGAGTTTTTAATAGTATTCTATGTATGCATAAAAATAATTTCTTGCAGCTCAGGACAAGGGTCATCAGGCACTCATATGTCTCCACCAACTACTTTGCCTCCCTGACATGATCTTTTAAATGCCCCAGAGAAGCAATAAGCAAAATGACAAGCTATAAAAGGAAGCATCAAACCGCAAACTGTGTCACAGACAAATCCTCCCTTCACCTGATTTGGAATGCCACATGCTATGGCATTTCTCAGCATGATTCTGTAATACAGAGCTTGTTGCTAGCCTTAGAGAGAAAAAAAAATTAGATTTCTGGTTGGTAAAAAGAGCTTATAATACTCTTCCTTTTAAGGAAAGAAATGGTGCCAGAATCATCTTACAATGGATAACCTTCTTCCCCCATCCCCCAAAAAAGATTCATAAGCTAATTATAGTCATTTATTTATCAATCAACAATTTATTCACCTACCCCTTTATCACTGGCTGGATTTACATGAACAAAGTCTCTTGGAGAACCCAAGGCAGTAATCAGAGTTTCAAATATGGTCCTGTTGCCCTACAACATTCTATTTCTTTGATTTGGGTATTTTAGATTTTTAGTATTTATTTTAGATTATATTTTGGATTATAGTGCTATGGAAATGCTGGATGGATTTGGAGATCAATCCATTATTAATCAATTTAGAAACATTAACTATTAAGTGATAGGCACTGTGCAACATACTGGAAATGCAATATCATTGTCATCTTCAGACATTTACCTGAGCAAATCATTTAATCCATTTGCTCAGTTCTCACCTGCAAAATGAGCTACAGAAGGAAATAGCAAACTGTTCCAGTATCTTTGTCAAGAAAATTCCAAATAGGGTCATGAAAAGTTAGACATGACTAAATCAACATAGCAACAATCACTTCATCAATTCCTTAGGTCCCAAGTCCTAAGAAAAACAAAACTAAAACAATTTCATTGTCAAAAGCATATGAGGATTGATAATTTTTTTTCAGAGCACAAGATATAAGATGAATGAAAAACTAGACAGTTTCTGGATAATTAATAATCAATTTATTAATTAGGCAAGTTGATAATAAATAAATTGGTTTCCAATTGTTTCCCTCAGGGACCAAAAAGAAAGTCATGGAGATCACTGAATGCTTAAATAACTTTGGAAAAAGAGGTGTCAACCTTGATTGGTGAAAAATTAATGAGGGGTGGGCATATTAATAAGGAAGTAAGCTAAAAGTCTTTAGCTCCTCCTGCCGAGAACTTGGCTTGATCTTGACTTTCAGTCACTTCCAACAATCTGGACAAAGGAATCCATCTCTACCTAGCCCACTCTTGATTGATTTTCTTTTTCGTGAGCTGTGTTATCCCAAACCACAGTAGGGGGCTGCAAGAACTTGGATTTTATGCTTGGGGGCTGGAATTCACCTAGATTAGATTCTGTTTATACTCTAAACAGAAGTAAAGTCTTCTGGAGGAGTTTTGTAGGTCCTGCCCTAGATCTTGAAGCCTAGAAACAATGATTAAGCCAATCTCATTTATTTGTCTTTCAGACATTGGCTTGAATGACCTACCGGAGCTGGTTCCTGAATGAGGAAATTAAAGAAAAAAAGCTTTAGTTCTAATTCAATAATTAGTTACTAATACAGTAGAAAAATAATTTCCCTCAGCTAAGACAGGTTAAGAACTTAAAGAAATCTTTTTGGAACTAGTAAATATCCTTTCACCAAACAATTGCAAAGACTGATAATGGGTATCACAACATTATATTTGGCTACTGTGTTAAAAGATTTACCTCCACATGGAATATGTGAAATGACTGGATTTAAATCTGGTATCAAAGACCCCTTTATGGACAACTTCCACATAAACTCAATCACTTGTCAACAAAGGAATATCAGGGAAAATGCTGATGTTATACAGATAGAAGAATTTATGATGGCATTTGAGGACTACATTATTACCACCAGGAATTTCACAAGGGTTGTCATTAAGAAACTTGATTTATCTATCAACTTAAATTATGTAAAGCAATGATAAAAAAAAAATTTAACATGTCATGGCATATTTCAAAATTTATTTGTCTCTTTATTCAATTACAATTCATCAGCTCTTATCAATAGGTGATTGGTATGTTCAATTTTCATTCTATTGTTCAAAAAGTTTGCATTGTTCAGAGTTTTAATGGTTTCCATGTTGTTCTTTCTCTCCCTCTCTCTCCCTTTCTCTCTCTCTCTTTCTCTCTCTCTTGCTTTCTCTCTCTCTTTCTCTCTATTTCTCTCTCTCTCTTATAGTTGCAAAACTATTAGATGATAAATTCCTCTACTGCAAAAATGAATTTTTTTAAAAAACAGTGATTTCAATGATAAACTACTGAGACTAGACAACTAGCAGAGACAAAAATACTGCTTGAAACTTCCTGAATATCACAGTCATCCATAAAGTTTCAAGAATAAAATTTTAAGAGATTTTGCCATACTAACATACTGCATTATATTATATCATACTATGATATGTTATATTGTGTCTTATTATATCACATTCCATTGCATTATGTTATCCTATATTAATAACATACTAAGATGAAAATTTTT
This sequence comes from Sarcophilus harrisii, assembly GCF_902635505.1. Taxonomy (NCBI): domain Eukaryota; kingdom Metazoa; phylum Chordata; class Mammalia; order Dasyuromorphia; family Dasyuridae; genus Sarcophilus; species Sarcophilus harrisii. The sequence continues at coordinate 44,953,546 of NC_045426.1, read as the reverse complement.
CAAAATATAGAAATCTAGCAGAATAAATTTAAGGCATGTGCGAACAAGATGAATCACAGAAATCCCCATCACCTTCTCTGCTCCTAGAGTTGTCTTGTAAATGGATTCAGTGAAGCTACATAAGATGAACATATATCCCACTACCATCCTTAAAAAGGAGTTGTTTTATTTATCTGTCAAGTCTCTACTGAATATTAATTTTAAAAGATTAATGGGAAGATAAAGGTGTATCTCCAGCCTATTTTTATCTGAACTCCATTGGAAAGTATGAAAATGTAATAAAATAATAATAATAATAATAATAATAATAATGTATATAATACCTTTAACTTTACAAAGTTTTTTATATATTCTATCTCATTTAATTATCATAGCTATCTTATGAAGTGATTGAAGCATTTTGATCCCCATTTCACTGAAGAAGAGACTGAGGCTCAGAAGTTCAGTGACTTACCTTTGGTCTTACAGTTGTGCAGCTATGTAGATGGAATAAAATCACACAGGAAGTAAGTAACAGAGCAAATGGTGAAACATATTCTCTAGCAACAAGTCAAGCATTCTTTTCTCTGTACCTGGATGGACCTTTTAGATGACTAAAAAGGATGAATTGGAACAAAAAGAAAACTGTTTTTTTTCCCCATCTCTAGGAGAGGATCAGCTGTAGAATATAGAATGAAATATTTTCTCCAGAAAATATATGGCCCAGTGCCATTTCTACCTATTAAAATTGCTCACAGCTCAGCAGCCAGAGAGAGATGATTGATATCAGTGGCCTGATTGCATTATTAAAAAGGACTCCATGGTGGTCTTGAAAGTTCATTCCATCTTTAAACTGATTTATAAAGCAGATTGGCAACTTTCTTTCCACCAGAACTTCCAACCAACTAAATATGGGACTTGAGGACTCTAAGATTCACAAATGCCATAAAATTAGCTTTGTAGTTATTTCAGAAAAGAAGTTGTCATGATGGGGTGATTGACAGAGTGGTAGCAAGGTGAGAATTCTGAATATAGCTACACAAATGACTGGTACTGGATTAAAGATTTAGATTATTAAAGAATTATTAAATTATATTATTAAAGATTTAGATAAGATTATGGAAATACTTGGTCATCATAGGTGAGGAAAGCCATGGATCCTAATCTATGGGAACCTAATCTTGGTTGACTCCAGTTTATGGCATAAATTATCTATCAAGCTACAAAGAAGAACTTTGATTTCCTCTACTTCCACCTTGCAGTTCTGCTTGCTTTTAACTCCCCTGATGTATCCTATCTTTCCAACTTCATTTTATGTATTGTCTTCCCCAAAAAGATAGTAAACTCTGAGGGCATGGATTATCTTTCTCCTGGTTTAGCACACTTTAATAAATGTTTGTTGATTAATTGACTATATATTTTGTATATATTTATTTATATCTTATCTTTCCAATTAGAATAAATCAACAATTAATAAGTATTTTTCTCACACCTTTTATTTGCCAGTTATTTTGCTAAACCATGAGGATACAAGTACAAAGAATGAAAACTTCTTTCTCACAAAGAGCTTCCATTCTCATGTAAAGGACAACAAATAAATTTATAAATATATATAGCATACCATATAAAATGATTAAAAGGCAACATTTGCAAAGTAGTTAAGTACAAGGTAGCTTGGGAGATAGAATTGCAATTGGGAGATCAGGAAACATTTTGGGCAGAAAATATTGCTAGAACTGAATATAGAAGGAAGAAAGAAATCTTACAAGCAATAAAGGGGTAGAAAATTAATTAAAGACATTAAATGCAGAAAAAAGAGCTGAATTTCTTTTTATAGCTTTTTATTTACAAGATATATGCATTGGTAATTTTTCAGCATTGACAGTTGCAAAACCTTTTGTTCCAATTTTTCCCCTCCTTCCCCCCACTCCCTCCCCTAAATGGCAGGTAGACGAATATATGTTAAATACATTAAAGTATCTGTTAAATACAATATATGTATACATGTCCATACAGTTATTTTGCTGCACAAGAAGAATTGGACTTTGAAATATTGTACAATTAACTTGTGAAGGAAATCCAAAATGCAAGTGGACAAAAATAGAGGGATTGGGAATTCTATGTAGTGGTTCACATTCATTTCCTAGAGTTCTTTTGCTGGGTGTAGCTGGTTCAATTCCTTACTGCTCTATTGGAACTGGTTTGGTTCATTTCATTGTTGAAGAGGGCCATGTCCATCAGAATTGATCATCATATAGTCTTGTTGTTGAAGTAGATGATGATCTCCTGATCCTGTTCATTTCACTCAGCATCAGTTCATGTAAGTCTCTCCAGCCTTTCTGAAATCATCCTGCTGGTCATTTCTTACAGAACAGTAATATTCCATAACTTTCATATACCACAATTCAGCCATTCTCCAGTTGATGGGCATCCACTCAGTTTCCAGTTTCTGGCCTCTACAAAGAGGGCTGCCACAAACATTCTTGCACATACAGGTCCCTTTCCCTTCTTTAAGATCTCTTTGAGATATAATCCCAGTAGTAACACTGCTGGATCAAAGGGTATGCACAATTTGATAACTTTTTGAGCATAGTTCCAAATCGCTCTTTAGAATGGCTGGATCTATTCACAATTCCACCAACAATGTATCAGTGTCCCAGTTTTCCCATATCCCCTCCAACATTCTGCATTAACTTTCCCTGTCATTCTAGCCAATCTAACAGGTGTGTAGTGCTATCTCAGAGTTATCTTAATCTGCATTTCTCTGATTAATAATGACTTGCAGCATCTTTTCATGTGGCTAGAAATAGTTTTTATTTTTTCATCTGAGAATTGTCTGTTCCTATCCTTTGACCATTTATCAGTTGGAGAATGGCTTGATATATTATAAATTAGAGTCAATTCTCTATATATTTTGGAAATGAGGTCTTTATCAGAACCTTTGACTATAAAAATGTTTAAGTATTTTGTTTATTGTAGAGCTGAATTTCTTGAAGAAAAAAGTTGTTTTTTTTTTAATTTTTCTAATCTTTCTTTGTGTCTCCAGACTTTGACAAAGTACTTGTTATATGATGAGTTTATATATATGGAGAGAGAGAAAGAGATACATACATACATACAGATAGATAGATAGATAGAAATATATATAATTAATTGGAATGCTCAGAAAACAATACAAGACTGTTATGATATAGAGTTGAGAACAAAAGCACATTTCTTATGGTCCAGAGCTAAGAACTGGAAAATCCTTTAGTATCTCCTTGATTCTGTTTTAATGATGTCATAGTTCACAACACTCATGGTAATTTATGTTAAGCCCCCTGGATCTACTCTAGTGCCTGGAAATGATGATACTTCCTGATCATCCTGAGGAATACTAAGGGAGACACAGGACTAATGTCGCTGATAAAATCCAATCACTAACCTAAGGGATGACAGAGGAGCAGCAAAGGTATCCCAATGAAGTGCTAAACTCCTACAAAATTTTTACCCTTCTAGAAAACTAAATCAAACCACAGAATTTTAGAGTTGGAAAGGAGTTCAGATAATATTTAGGGAAACCCATATCAGGAAAAGAACTCCACTACTTTCTACTCAACAAAAAAGGTACTCTAGCCTTTACCTGAAAGTCTGTAATAAGGACATGTCCATGACTAACCACAATAATCAATTCCATTTTAGACTGGTTGAATTGTTAGTATTTTGCTTCGTTTTGTTCTTGTAGATTCAAACCTAAGTTCACCTTTTTTCTAATATCATTCATTACTCCTTCTTCCACATAAATCCTTAAATACTTGAAAGCAACTATCACAACCCCCTCCCGACTTTAGTCTTCTCTTGGATAAACATCTCCTTTCCTTCAATACCCAGGTCTCCTCACATTGAAATAAATTTAAGTTCACAAGTCTAAACCAAGAACAATCAGTAAGCTTAATAAATTCCAAAAGGAGAACTAGAAAGGAATGAAAAAACTCATAGCAAAAGTCCAACTTGATTCTAAAGACCATGTATCCAATAGAAACAAACAGGATTAAAAATTTACAAAAATCAAACCAGAAATAATCTCATTATTCTTTCTTAATTCCATCTCAAGCACTAAAGTCTACAAAGCTTCTCCAAATATTCTAACATTCCTGTCATGCTTAAACCATAGAAAATAAAATTGAAGCAAAAAAAGAAAATTTTACAAAAAGCCAAATTGAAAAGATAAATTTTAAGACTTCTGTCCAACTTAATTGGTTTGTTTCTTAAGTGATAGATAGATAGATAGATAGATGATAGACAATAGATCAATAGGAACACAGGAACTTTTAAATAATTTAAAAATGTTCTTACAGAATTGTTCTTCTCAATTCTCTTGTGTTACAAACCATTAACTGCCTGGATAAGGATAAAGTGAAATTACTAATGTGCCTTCACCATAAATAATTAACCCTATCATGGGGAAAAGTGGGAAAGATGTTAAAAAGACATCATTATTCCTCTTATCATCATTGATATTTATTCTCTTCTAACTTCCTGATTATTAAAAGCTTTTCATAGTACTTCTTGCTGCCACTTGCTAAAAGACAACTGAATTCATCCTCATTTCTAATGATTTATTCAGAAGCTTATAAGGGTAGTTTGTTGCTGTTTCCATTCATAAAATGGTAGACTAGTAATAAGTGGTTTAGCAAATATGTCTTTCCCTCCCATACCTTTCCATATTTCACAAATAAACCTATTTATAGGGCACTGTCATGGTAAATTCTAAGCCATATTAAACATTAATCCCATAAATTCTTCATTTTAAAATATTAGAAATGGTTAAATGCTTTTCATTCTGGGATCACTCTGTAGTGAAATTACCTGTTCTTTTTTCATAGGCATAGAATACATTCATTTTGACTTTCTAACCCATCTATCTTTGGATGCTTTCCCAATGACACCATTAATTTCTCCTGGCAGAATTTCCCTTCTGGTCATTTTACTGGAAATGTTAATTAGAATAGCATAAATGGTCTCTCTAAGAGAATAGAAGCATGTTTGACACCAAAGACACAGAGATACACGGTTTTTCCAAGATCCATTCAACATGGGCTCATAGAATCAGAATAATGCAGTTTGGCCAGGTCTGCACTTCTCCATTACTTAATATTGGCTTTTGATTTTCATTTATGTTCTCTGAGAGGCCTTATTACATATCTGAAAAGGAAGTAGAGAAAATATATTATCATAATTTATATAAAATATATTTCATAGTATTATATATTACATACATGTATATATAATTTTATATAGTTCATGGCATATGTGTACATGTGTGTACATGCATGTGTATGTGTGTGTTTGTGTATGTATATGTGTATATATAAAATGAGAGGTCTGGAGAGGTAAAATCATAGAAGCATATATTTGAAATTTATTAGGGATGTCAATCACATATGACCTACTCAATAAAAGTCGGGCAATCGCTGCTTTAAAATCTCAAAGAAAGGGAAACCACACCCTCCAAAGGCAGTCTATTCCACTTTCAGATCCCTAATACTACTCAGAAAGATTTTGGGGAGGGAGGTGTTGTTGAAGATGGGTGATGGTGGTGGTGGTGGTTCCCAACATCAAGCCTAAATTGGTTTATTTGGAATTTCCACTGATGACTTTTGGTTTTCCCTCTGGGTTCAGACAGAACAAATGCAATCCCTCCTCCACATAAGAGTCCTTCAAATACTTGAAGACAGCATTTAGGTCTTTCTTGAATCTTCTCACTGTCAGATCATAGTGTGTGTGTGTGTGTGTGTGTGTGTGTGTGTGTGTATTTCTATTTATCAGTTCTTTCTCTGAATGTAAATAGCAACTTCTCTAATATGTCCTTTGGAGTTAATTTAGATATTTATAATAGCCAAAATGATTTATTTTTTCAAAGTATTCCTTTAAAAACAATATTGTTGTTACCATACACAACATTCTTTTGATTCTGAATGAAGAAATTTATTTCCATTAAGAATATTGAGGAAGTTATGATGTTTACTTTCACTATTGCTATTATTCTATTCAGCACAGTTCAAAAACTGCAAATAAACAATAAGATATGAAAAAATAAAGAAATAAATATCCCCAAAGAACAGTATAAACTATCTGAGGATGATAAGATGGTTTTCTTAAAGAAATAAAAATTAAACAATGAGACAATGAATTTGCAAAATAGTGACATTTAAAATAAACCCACAAAATAGTTGGAATTTGTGTATACTTCTCAAAAAAAAAAAACCTTGAAAAACATTAATTCAAATTTAAAATCTATTTAAAATTTAGACACTAACCTTCAAAGACATATCTACAAAATATGCAAATAAAAGTAACAAAAATTTTATAAGGGAAAAAGAGACAAATATTTGGAAATATATTTAATGTTCATGATTAAATAGTGTAAAGTAAATATGATATTATCTAAATTCATAGATAATAAAATACCAATAAAACACTTTAAAGAATAAAATATTATCAAAAATCATCCTACATAATGAAGATCAAGAAATTTTAAAAAATATAAAACTAGGAAAGAATTGGGTTATATCCTGCCAGATTCCACCAGAATTAACAGAATAAAAGGGTATATGAGTTGATAAACCTAAGAAGATAAATAATTGGAAAAGGCCTTTATTATTCATAACTCCCCCCAAAAAAAACCTGCTAGGATAATTAGAAATATGGCAATGGAGAAAGGGGAAACATGGAATAAACTAGTATTTTATATCATACAGCAAAATTAATTCAAAATTGATCAGTGATCTAAATCCAAAAACTTATAAAGCATTAAGGAGAATGTGAAGTAAAATACTTACAATAGATCTAAAATTTGGTTAAAGATATTTCAACCCAGGAGGCAGCTAGGTGGTACAGTAAATATAGCATTGGCCTTGAAGTAAAGAGAACCTGAGTTCAAATTCGGTCTAACACATTTGAAACTAACTAGCTATGTCTAAGTAACTTGGAAAAGTCATTTAACCCTGATTGTTTCAAGAAAAAAAAATTCAATCCATTTTCATAAAAACCAGAATAAGAAGGAATGATAAGAATTCAATCAAATTTCTATGTTCAATTTTTTTTCTGATAAAAATTTGACACACAAAATGTCTAAATTAACACTGTTTTTAAGGGTTAGAATCATTCCTTGGCATATAACTGACCAAAGGCCATTAGGAGTCTGCTGTCCTTCAAAGAAGAAATTCAATTTTTCAATAATGAGTTGCAAAAGTATTCAGAATTACTAAGAAAAAATCAGAGAAATAGAAAATAAGACAGCATTGAAATATTACCTTGCTGTCATTATGTTAGAAATGCTTACAAAATATTAAATGCTTGTACAGCTATGGGGGGAAAAAAACTGACATGCTAATGGTGAAGTTAGAAATTAGCTTAATCTATGTAAAAGCAGTGAGGAATCATGTAAGAAAAGTTTCCAAATATTCATTCTTTATAAACCAGGTATCCTTTCATAAGGTTTATTTATCAAGAATATTACTGGCAGGAAAAATGAAAAAAACACATTTAAAATTATTCTAAGAAATACGATTTACAATAGCAAAAACAAATTGGAAGTAAATTATGTCCTATATTTTAAAAATGATTACATACAGTTCAGCACACAAATGTTTCAGGGTATTATTGTGCTATGCAAAAGAATATGGAAAATTAAATTTAAAAAACTCATGAAAAGACAATATAAAGCAATGCAGCCAGTCTTGTGATACAGTGAATAGAATACTAGGTCTGGAGCCAAGAAAACATCAGGCTAAATCAAACCTCAGAAAATCACTGGCTGAGTAACCCTGGATATATCAATTAACCTCTATCTGCCTCAATTTCTTCATCTTTAAAACCAGGATAATATTAACCCTTATATTCCCAGTATTGTCATGAGGATAAAATGAAAGATTAGAATTATAAAGCACTTTGCAAACTTTAAAGTGCTATCTCCATGCTCACTATGATGATGATGATAATTTAAAAAAAGAAAATAAAAATATAAATATTGAATAAAATCCTATAATGCAAGTATTAGCGTGTTTCATGTTGAATGCATATATTTCCTAACTGCCTTTGTTCATTATTTTCTAGAATGCTTATGTGAATATTAAAATTTATTTAAAAGAAAGGAAGGAAAAGAAAGGAGCTTATTTATATTAGTAATGGTTAAACCATTATATCATTGGTTAGTTTGTACTAATTAAACATTTACTTAATTCTCATTTAGACTGAGATTTGTAATATAAAAATTTTACATTATACAGATTATACATACAGATTATAAATATCTTATGTTTGTTTCCTGATACTCCATTGGACTTTACAACCTCATCCCATGGTGCAGATCCCAATCCATTCACAAACTGATATTAGTATTATAATTGGGTCTTTCCACAGCCCAACATTTTCAGCACAGAAGTCTAAAGATAATCTCCCCTGGAAAAATCTAACGATTATATAGTTAGAACAATCCTAACTCTGAGCAATCCTAAATAATCATTGGGATAGTAAATTTTATTTATTTATTAAAAAAAAAAAACGCTTTCCCATGGTTCCTCAGCTACTGACATCCTTTAAGGAATCCTCAGAATATTGTACATTCATTCCCTTTTTTGTTATTGCCTACAAATTCTATGCATGACAAAATTAATTCATTTTGGTACATGTCCTTTTTCAGGCATGTCTGGAGAGATTTATTGTATACTTTGAAAAAATATACATTGGAATGTGATTTTTAAAGTTATTCTTCCCCAGAAGATTCCATTCCATAAATATATAATTCCACACAAATGGTTACAAACAAGGAGAGAGAGGGGAGATCCAAAACAAAGGAGGATCATCATGGTATAATGGAAAAAGATGAACTTAGTTTCAGAAGACCTGAACTCAGATCTGGCTCTCATATACCCTAGCAGATCTGGCTCTTACATATCCTCACATATCCTAGTAAATAGGGAAAAAAAAATCATTGAACTGCTCTTGGTCTTATTTCTCTCATCTGTAACTAGAAAAAGTCATCCTAGCATTACCTGTCATAGAGTTATAAATAAATTTTTAAACCTTAATATTTTATATAAATTGTGAGTTTGTCACACTGATCTTTTAAAAAATATCCAAGTATTGGGGCAGCTAAATAATACAGTGATAGTACTATCACTGGATTGGGGAGGACCTAAGTTCAGATCTATCTTAGGCACTTAATATTTCCTAGCTGTGTGACTCTGGGCAAGTCACTTAACCCCAATTACCTGGCCAAAAAAAAAAAAAAACATTAATTAAAAATTTTAAAAATGAAATAAAAACAGTTATGGGGTACCCCAAAAATATACATACATACATACATATATGTAGAATGTCTGTATATCCAAGTATAGTATGCTTACACATTTGTATATAAATGGCTATGAATATGTCATCTATACACATATTAACATATCTGCTGTGGGTAGCAATGGCATTGATATTATGTGTACACAAGATGATATTAGGAAATGAAATTGCATTTATTTTACTGAAGCCAAAATTCCATGATCAGCTTTGTCCAGGGACAAAATGATGATTTGTGTTTTTAAATGAGACTTAGCAATTAATGCATCACACAACTGATAAGCCCCCTAGTCCTGTGCTAATATTCACTAAACCTGAAATTATTAGCTGGAGACTGGAGCTTGAAGTTCCTTATTTCCATATACAAATTAATCTTATTAATGTAAAGAAGGTACTGCAAATGAAGGATTAACATCATTTACTTTTTGGTCAAGGTCCTTAGCAACTCAAAGCCAAGCTTCCTGTTGACAGAAACTATATCTAGGCCTAGTCTTACCTTTCTATCCCACACTTCTCAGCCCATCCTCTGATGGTATAAATCTTAGTTATACAGACCTTTTCATGCTATATAATATTTGTCCAAATCCTCTGCATAAATCTACCAAAGAGGGAATTATGTTCTCTACACCACATAGAAAATTATGTAACCATGAAGATATGAATTGTTATAGAAAATACCCACAAAAACCTTTTTGTTCTTTTTTTTTTCATGTTATCAAAGATTCTCACAATGTGCAAAGGATTTCTGGGATGCACATTTTTTAAATTGAATGTTAATGGACTTTGTCAAATATAAGACCATTTCATCTAGATACAAAAATGCAATCATGAGGGCTAATAATACTGTATGGATTTTTTCTCTTTTTTTTCCAAAATATTATCTTCTGAAAAAACTTGAAAATAAATTTCTGAGCCTTCATCAGTGTCCCCACATCATAACCATTAATTGAATGGATTTTTTTCCCTAATAGACAAGGAGAAGTTCCCCTAACTTATCCAAGTCCCCTGGACCCTAACATATCATTACTTGGCCTATAATCTAAAAAGATCAAAGAAAATGGAAAGGGAACCATGTGTACAATATCATCTAGAACAGCCCTGTTTATTGCACTCCCAAACTTAAAACTAAGAGGGATACTCCCTATTATAGAATGGCTAAACAAATGATAGCATGTAAAAATAAGGGAATGTTATTGCAGTATAATAATCAAATGGAAAGTTTTAAAAGAAACTGGGAAGAACTATTATGAACTGATGCAAGCAAAGTAAACAAAATATAAGAACAGTTTATAAGACATTATTTTTAAATCTTTTAGAATTTTGATAAATTCAATAATAAACCATGATGCCAGAGGACTAAAGATGAAACATTCCAGCCATCTCTTGCCATAGATGTGATGAATTTAAAATACAGATGGAGACATACATTTTTGAACATGACTAATTTGATAATTTGTTTTGCTAGATCACACCTGTTTATTGTGGTTTTTTTTTAATTTTCTAATTGGGGAGAGTGAAAGATAATAGTTTTATGCAAGTAAGATAATACTTTTTTAAAAAAATATGATTTCTTAAATTATACTTCTTCATGTAGTAACTTGATTAATCAACTGTCCAGATATGATATTTTCTCAATGATCATTGAAAATCTCTAGGAACATTGTCATATCTCCTTCATTTTTTTTATCTATTTATTGTTATTCCTTCCAGGTTCCTCTCCAGATGCTCTTGAGATCAAGATTGTTGTTCAATAAGTACTTTCTGACTGTACTAAAATAAACACATTGTATGAATAAACAAAGCACTACACAGAGGGAAGGAAAGATCTGGGTATAGAACTTGGGCAGGAGACTTTGGAAGTCAAAATCTAGCCAGTGCCTTTGCTTAATACAACTTTGTTATATGCAAATACTTCCATAAAGATGATTATATAGATAAGATATTTATATTAGATATAAGAAATTCTAGGGCAGAGGTTTTTTATCTAAGATTCTATAAACATTTTATGTGTTTTGATAGCTATATTTCTAATTAGTTTCATTTGTTAATCTTATGTATTTTATTTTATGCATGTAAAAATATTATTCTGAAAAGTAATCCACTGTTTTTACTAGACAGCTGAAAAAGTCCATGACTTAATAAAGTTTAAGAATGCCTCTCTTATAGTTATATTAGATGTGAAAAAACTTTAAAGATCAACTCATCAACAAGTTAAAATTTGAGAGAATAACTAGATTATTTTTTTCACTTTATGGAGAAAAACTGAGGCCCACAAAGTGTTTATGATCAATGATAAGTCAGTGATTCAAACTGGTTTGACTATTATATTTTCTTTAAAAAAAAATTTAAAGCTAAGAAAAATTTTACTTGTTTGCAAAAATTAATATGTGACTATTTTTGATGAGTTTTTATTCAAGAACCAAGGTATATTAAACATCTAGAACTATATTTGTATATATATATATATATATATATATACACATGTTATATATTTACATATATACATGTGTGTACACCCACACACATATACATATATATACAGAGAGAGAGACAAAGACAGAGAGCTTCCAATGGCATGTTGCAAAGCAATGCATACTTAAGGGGTGATGTCAAAGCTCCATAGCAAGACATATATATTTATTTGCTTCTGAATTTGGGCCATAGAGGTAAGCATCCAAGCAATAGTGTAGAGCATAGCAATTAATCACCAGGGACATTTCACTGTCAGTGAACATAAATCAAAAGGCAAGTGTTTTTACTCACTGAGTGATATGTAACCACCATTAACATGGAAAGAAAATCTGATGCTTGTCAGTGGCCAGTGTGTTTTTTGTACTTTTCTGACAAATAAGAGGCAATATGTCTCACATGGATGCCTTCCAGCCTAGGAGTCATTTTCTTTTCCAAATATTGTCTAGATAATAGAACAAAACTTAATTGTAAGCCTTCACCACCTTGGCATAAGGATGTAAAAGAGAAAAAAATGTAATCTAAATATTACTATAAATTGACTAAACTATTGTCATGGTTGAGATAACAATAACTCTTCTGTATACAAAATTTTAAGGCTGCCAAATCACTTTCACATACATCGTCTCATGTAGATGTTAACTCAGAGAAATTGGGAGGTAAAAGCTATAGCTCATATAGGGATATGCCCAGAGTCACTCAGTTAATAGTTATCTGAGGTGGAATTTGACTATATCTTCTTAGTTCTCAGTCCTTGTGTTCTATCCATTATCTTGGGACATATTTGCTACTAATGCTACCTAAAAAAATTGCCATTATCAGACTAACAATGGAAAAGATTGAATCTCTCCTTTTTTCATTCTAGTTCTTTCCCAATTTTCATCCTCATTTAAAAGACACTTTAAGGAATACCACTTATCTTGTCTCCCTCATATCTCCTTCTAGCCCTTTATTCAGTATACTGCCTCAATAGAAATCTGACTATGACAGTCTGATGATGGATAGATGGACTTATAGTCAGATGGATGCAGCAATTATTTCATCTTTGTATATCCAAGAGTCTAGAAAAATAAATGTTTAATAAATATGTAGGCTCATAGCCCTGTAGTTAGAAAGGACCTTTGAGATCATCTTCTTTTTTGATGTGACTCAAATAGGCTAAGTGACTTATGGGTAGTAAGCATTAAATTCTTGGGAATTTAAACTGACATCGGAGGTGTTTCTCCTAGTGCTGTGCCATGCCATATTCCTTGGAAATCCTTGCTTCTTTCAGGTGATTATATACAGTACCAAGCAGTTCATAGCAAGGATCCCCCATCAGGAAATGCAGATCTATTGGAAGCCTCCAAACCAACTGCCACTACCAAATCTCCCACTCTTTCAGGTACAAAGATAGTGAAAGTAAGAAAGGGAGAGCAGGCAACAAAGGTATCCCTGTGATGCTTCTGCATCATTCTGGATTGATCTCAAGGAATTCTTATCACATAAACTTTCAGGGACCAGGTTAACAAATACTAATATGTTTAGGAAAACTTACTACATGAAGTATTCAAAGGTAAATCCTAGTCTGTGCTGTTTATTTGTCATATTTGGATTTAGTAGAGTTCAAATTAATGAGTTTATTTAACTTCTTTTCCTCTTTTAGGGCATAGGGCCAAAGAAAAACTTGAAATTCTCTCAGTGAATTCTTTCCCTGGATCAGACCCAGCTATTGGGATTTATTATGCCACTTGCTTAGCCTCATATTCGCTTCCTGCAGTAGGCATCGATGTCTGGAGCCAGACCTTATTATTTTACCAAATACACTTTATATGCAACATTACTGTTTCATTCATTCTTACTAAAGAAGAGAAAAAGATTAAAATCCCCATAAAATACATATTAAGAACTCCCTAGAGTGAGTAGACCCAAAAACTCTGTGAGACACATTTATTGGATTCATAACCATAAGTATTAATCTCCTTGAGGTGCGTACATTAAGGGATTTTTAAAGTAGGTTGTTTACTCAACAGAACTGCTGGGCTTTATTGAGAAAATGTGTATTTAGTCCATTTGAATATACATGTAGTACTTTTCTGACAGACAAGGATAAGGAAAACAAGCCAATTGCAACCCATCATCTAAACCCTTTGGTAAATGTTCACAATTATATCATGGCATTCATTAGCTCAAAATATTCCTGCTGAGCCAGGAATAGGAATTTGAGGACTTGGGGTAAGTATAACAAAATATGACTTTTTTAACTTTCAAAGATTATCTGTAGGGAAGGGATGGAGCCCCAGGACATGAATGCATGGTTGACTATGAAGAAAAGGTGATTATGAACTTCATAGAGGCAGGGGAGAGGTGGGGAAAAAGAAGGGTTTACCTCATCCTGATCTTTGGTAGTTTCCTATTTTAACAAAATGTTTAGTTATTCAAATGGATCCGTGGGCTCATCGTGTGAAAATTCCTCCAACAATACACAATGATATCCATACCAACCCAATGTCAATATTTTAATTAAATAAGCTTTCTAAATAAGGGATAAGTGTCTGGGTTTCTACTAAGTTTCAGAAGACCTCAAATACTATCCCTAAAAGAGTACCTTAACTCCTAATTGAGGCTCTCTGGTTTAACAAAAAAAAAAGAAGAAATCAACAGTGCCAAAAATAATTGAACTTTAATGAATTTCCTACACTCAATAGAAAAATAGAAACTAAAAGTATGAAAGGTGCTATATATACATTGTCAGATCACTGTTAGCTTTAATTTTTTTCTTTAATAAAAAAATTCAATTTTAACCCTTGTGTTAAAGGATTAACACAAGACTTCACAAAAAGTACTCTAAGTAAGATGCTTTGACATCATAATATATCCCTAATCTCATGGGGATCAGAAAGTAGTATATGGTATAGTACAGAGAAAGCATAGTTTACATAATAAGGAAATAATAAAGAGTAAGTTCAATTCCCTCATTTTAAAGACAAAACCTGTCTTTATTCTGCCATCATGGTTCTGCCTCTAAATCAAGATTCAGAGAAGGTTAAGACTTACGCAAAGTAACATAGTAAGCCCTCTACTCTCCCAGGATTTATTCTATTCTCTCTCTTTCTCATCTCGCTATCTCTTTCTTTGTCTTTTTGTCTCTCTGTCTCTGTCTCTGTTTGTATCTCTGTCTCTGTCTCTCTCTCTTTCTGTCTCTCTCTCTCTGTCTCTTTCTCTGTGTCTGTCTCTGTCTTTCTCTTCCCCTTTTGCTTTCACTTAGCACATTGTTCTATCACAGCTGTCAGGTGTTCAGGAGTATCAATTATTGTTTGATTTCTTTCTAGGTAGATTATTATTGTTTTGCTGTGTGTGTGTGTGTGTGTGTGTGTGTGTATGTGTGCGTTTTAACAAACTCTGAAGTGAAAGCACCTATTTTCAATGAATTCCTGCTTTCCTTAATGTAGCCCCTCACTTGAGAAATCTTTATTTTAAACTAGGATATTCCTTTGTAAATCCTTCCCATTGCCCTCAATAAATTTTATGGTGCTCTTTGAAGGGTCATTATCTACATTGTTGCCCAGCAGTTCAGAATGAATACCAATATTGACTCTGTCTCCAGAGGCTTTCCTGATAAATTATTCCCTTCTTATTGTACTACACCTTACACTATTACTCCCTCTCTTCTCAAAATGAAGAATTATAGGCAGTTTTTACTTCTGAATAGTTTTTAACATCATAAATTTAGATCTAGAAAGGACCTCACAAATAACATGGTCATTTTACAATGAAAAAACAATGATCCAGAGAGGTCCAAGCCCTTGACCAAAGTCACACAGTTACAGACAGAGCTGATATTTGAACCCACGTTCTCTGACTCCCAGGTCAGTGTCCATTTCACTGCATAAAGTAGCTTTTGCACAATTAATTAGGACTAATTAGTTAAAACAAATTTCATGCTTTAATGAAAGCAGGGGTCTTTTTTTTTTTCTTTTTTTGGTGCTAAATTCTCTCTTTTTTATTAAAGATTTTTATTTTTAAAAAATATCCATAGATAATTCTACAAGATTAGCCCTTACAAAACTTTGTGTTCCAGTTTCTCCTCCCCCTATCCCTATTCCTTAGATGGCAAGTAGTCCAATATATGTTAAACATGATGGAAAAATGTATTAAATCCAAAATATACATACATATTTATACAATTATCTTGCTGTAAAAGAAAAATCAAAACAACCAGAAAAGAAAATGATGAAGAAAATAAAAGGCAAGAAAACAACAACAAAAAGAGTGAGGATGATGTGTTGTGAACCACACTCAGTTCTCACAGTCCTCTCTCTGGGTATAGATGATTCTTTTGATCACAAAACCATTGGAACTGATCTGAATCATCTCATTGTTGAAGAGAGCCATGTCCATCAGAATTGATCATCATATAATATTGCTGTTTTCATGTACAATGTTCTCCTGGTTCTTCTTTCACTTAGCATCAGTTCATACAAGCCATTCCAGACCTCTCTGAAATCATCCTGCTTATCGTTTCTTATAGAACAATAATTTTCTATAGTATTCATATATCATAATTTATTCAACCATTCTTCAACTGATGGACATCCACTCAGTTTCCAGTTTCTTGTCACTACAAAAAGAGCTGCCACAAACATTTTTGTACATGTGGGCCCTTTCCCTCCTTTAAATTCTCTTTGGGATATAAGCCCAATAGTAACACTGCTGGGTCAAAGGATACACACAGTTTGATAACTCTTTGGGCATAGTTCCAAAATGCTCTCAAGAATAGTTGAATCCATTCACAATTTACACCACTAATGTATCAGTGTCCCAGCTTTCCCACATCTCCTCTAACATTCATCATTATCTTTTCCTATCATCTTGGCCAATCTGACAGGTGTGTAGTGATATCTCGGAGTTGTCTTAATTTGCATTTTTCTGATCAATAATGATTTAGAGCATCTTTTCATATGACTGAAGATGGTTTTAATTTCATCTGAAAATAGTCTGTTCATATCCTTTGACCATTTATCAATTGGAGAATGTTTGAATTCTTATAAATTTGGGTCAATTCTCTATATATTTTTAAAATGAAGCCTTTATCAGAACCCTTGAATGTAAAAATGTTTTCCCAGTTTATTGCTTTCCTTCTAATCTTATTTCCATTAGTAGTTTTGTTTGTACAAAAACTTTTTAACTTAATATAATCAAAATTATCTATTTTGTGATCAATAATGATCTCCAGTTTTTCTTTGGTCACAAATTCTTTCCTCCTCCACAGATCTGAAAGGTAAACTAGACTATGTTCTTCTAATTTGTTTATGATATCATTCTTTATGTCTAGATCATGAACCATTTTGATCTTATCTTGGTATACAGTGTTAGTGTTTACTCAATTCCTAATTTCTGCCATACTAGTTTCTAATTTTCCCAGTTTTTGTCAAATAAGAAATTCTTATCCCAAAAGCTGGGATCTTTGAATTTGTCAAATACTAGATTACTATGGTAATCTATTTTGTCCTATGAACTTAACTTATTTCACTGAAATTCTTGACCTTTTGTTCTTCCAGATGAATTTTATTATTATTTTTCTAGGTCTGTAAAATAATTTCTTGTGAATTTGATTGGTATAGCACTAAATAAATAGATTAATTTTGGCAGGATTGTCATTTTTATTATATTCACTCGACCTCTCCAAGAGCATTTGATATTTTTCAAATTATTTAGATCTGACTTTATTTGTGTGGAAAGTGTTTTGTAGTTGTGTTCATATAATTCTTGACTTCTCTTTGGGAGATAGATTCCCAAATATTTTATACTATTGACAGTTATTTTAAATGGAATTTCTCTTTGTATATCATGCTGTTGGACTTTGTTGGTAATGTGTAAAAATGTTGATGATTTATGTGAACTTATTTTGTATCCTGTAACTTTGCTAAAGTTGTAGATTGTTTCTAATAGTTTTTAGTTGATTCTCTAGGGTTCTCTACATATACCATCATATCATCTACAAAAACTGATAATTTGGTTTCCTCATTACCTACTCTAATTCCTTTCATCTATTTTTCTTCTTTTATTGAAAGCAGGGATCTTAACAATAAGAGATATGACATCCCTGCAAAATTCACTCCATTGGAGTTCTATTATACTTTTATAATGTGCTATATTTTAGGAATTCCCTTGATTCCCATAAGCTAAGGTTATATAAAGAACTGAAATGCCTCCATAAGCCCATTCTACCTTTAAAAGAAACCCATAATTTCAGGAAAGTTAGCAAAAATGGAAAGAATCTCATTTTACCCATAGTCTGAATAGACTAAGGATTTTATCTCCACTCCTACTATAACTGGTAAACTTAGTCCTAATGAATGAATCTGGTCAGTCACATTTTCCCCCTCAAAATTTAGGAGAATCCTCGAGGGGTTTTCTAATACTATTTGCTCATCTCCATTTTAATATATTATATGCAATGTCAATCACAAGTTAGAGTTAGTATCTCTCCATGTCATCAATGCCATCTAGTTATTAGACCATTGTCATTTAATCAATTACCATTAATTGACATTTACAAAAAAAAAAAAAACTTACTGAGCAGATATAGAAAGAATTGAATGCCATAAATCTGATAGACAAAAATTTTCCCTTACTTCAAGAAACTACTGCCTACATTTTTACTGATAAGTTCAATTCCCTTTCAGGCTGGATCTCATGTGTTGTTCCTTACTTGATAGAGCTTCCAGCAAATTCTTGTATGGACTGCCTTTCTTTGACTCTTTTAAACTTTCAAATATCAAAGGTTACAGCCCAATATGTCCCATTTCAAAAACTCCACCTAAGATCAGGAAAGAACAAGAACAAAAAGGGAAAGAATAAAGATACTATGTCTTCATGGCCGTATGTGGGAGCATGTGAGGAGTTAGGCAGTTGGCAATAGAAAGATGATTTCTCCACTTCTGCTATTTCCCTCTACATCTGATGGTTTGTAACATTCTTTCTCTGAATTATAACCAGGAAAAAGAATATCAGTTGGCAGGAGACTTTTAAAGGCATATCTAATTCTGTCTCAGCAGGAAAGAAAAAAGACAAACAGACAGGAATCAATCAGAATAGTTCCCTTGCTGTCAAGTGGAGAAGAAAGTTCTCTGTTGCTCATACCTGGAAGAAGACTCAAGAAATATCTACATATATTCTTCCAGGACTGAGCCAGCCTCCCATTAGTTTTCAAATTCTGGAAGAGAAACTGATTCTGAGAATCATAAAAGCAACCCAAATCTTGTTGCCTAGCCATTCCTTTTTCTGATTATCCTTTGTTTCTTTTTATCTTTCTTTAAATTAAATCTCACTTTTTAATGAACAAAAAATGCTCGGTTCTTTCTTCCATCTCTCCTTCCTCAAAATTGAAGAAAGAAAAGCAAAATCCCTTTTACTGACATGGATTGCCATGCTAAAAAAAATTCACATGTTGGCCATGTTCAGAAAAAAATATATATCCCATTCTACACCTGAATCCAACATTTTTCTATCAGGAAATGGAAAGTGTGTTTCAAAATGAGTCTTTTAAAACAAAGATATCAAACACACAGTCTGGGGATTATATTTGACCCACAACACTTGGAATATGATCCAAATCATATTAAAATGTAATTGGAAAATAGTTAACAAAATAAAAAAATTTACATTTTACATTTTAATAGTAACTCAATATGCAATCCACAAGGACACTAATGGATATGGATTAGGAAGTTCGATTTCTATTTGAACTTAGCCCCTTTATTCTAGAATTATCTCTGATCATTGCCCTCATCATAGTTCCTAAATTTTTCAAAGTTGTATGAATCTTTATTTACCTTCTTTTTTTTCCTTACTTTACTCTGCATTAGTTTACACAAGCCTTCCCAAGTTTCACTGAAATCATTCTTCTCATGATTTCTTAAACAATAATGTTCCATCACATTTATAGACCACAACTTTTTCAACCATTCCTCAGTTGGTAGACACTCCTCTCCATTTACACTTCTTTTCCACCACAAAAAGAGTTCCTATAAGTATTTTTATATATCTTACTTAGGCTTTTCTTGAAAAAAAATGCTAGATTAATGAATGTCATTTCCTTCTTTTTACAGATGAGGAAAATGAAGCAAACAGGATCAAATTACTTGTTAGGGTCACTCACTACAAGGCTAGATCTGAACACAGGAAGATGATCCTTCCTGATTCAAGGCCCAGCATGCTATCCACTATGCCACCTAACTATCCAATTTAATTAATGTTGAATCATTTAATGTTCTGTTACTTGGTTACTACCTAGCAATGTTAGCTGCTATTTTTCTAGTGTTTTATTGTTATCTAAAGAATAGTTTTTTTTATGTAAATACTACTAAATTTAATATATCTTATTTATTAACCAAAATTTAAAATATCCATAATAATGAATAAAGAGTTTAAAGAATATCAGAAATATTTTAAGAAAAAACAAAGGAAATCAATGAGCTTATTGCCATCTAGGTCTTAAATCGTTGTCACAATTTGTTAGTTCATGAAAATAATAAAATACACATTTATTACTGTATATTTTTCACAGAAAACCTCTCAAAATTTTAATATAATAACCCTTTCACAGAAAAATAATTGACTATTATTATAGTCACTCATCGTTATTTTAAAACATAAAATATTTTGAAAAATACAGAGTAACATGATTTCAGGAATTCCTAAAGATTCTTGAGAATTGTAGTTTCTAATTCCAAATCCCAAAAATGTATGTGTGTTGGAAAGTTGGAAATGCTAACTGCACCACATTACAAAGTGTTTCATTCTCTACTCTGAGTTACTGCTCAAAGGTCTCTGAACCCAGGAGCCCTAACGTTTAGTTGCCATGGAATCCAAAACAGATCTAAGTAAGTAATAACTGACAAGACTTTCCTGCCCCACAGCTAAATAATACAATACAATCCAAAAGGCATTGATTAAGCACCAAATATGTGCAAGGCAATATGCAAGCAGCTGGGAATACAAAGATAAATGAAAAAATATGCCTGCTCTCAACAAATATTTTTCTACTGATATAAATCTATGGTTATTTACAAGGAAAGTACTGACTCCTGGACTTCTGCTAAGATTCAGGTGCATTCCCAGTTGTTTCTATTTTTGACACTACTATCCTACTGAGGCCTGAGCCACCACCAGTTGTCTTTACTTTTGTATCTCCATTGGACTTCAATGAAGCTGGAAGAAAAGGTGAGACTGATGACTTTGGGCAACACTGCATCATTTAAATCTAATCCACGCACAAATCAAGACATCACCCAGTACTAACCCTGGCCCTCTTTGAAAAACAAAGGAAGAACATTGAACACTGAGTTCTTATTAGGGGATTGACTTTACCCTCAGGGATAAGATTCCAATATCCCCAGAGAACATAAAAGCTTGAAAGGAACCTCAGAAAACAGGTTCATATATTTAGAACCAGAAAGGACCACAGAAATCATTTAATCTTAATTCAGAAATAAGGAAACTGAGCCCCAGAAAGATCAAGTGTTTTTCAAAGGCACAAAGTATCAGAAAATACTTCTGATATTCTTTAACATTGTGATATTCTTTAACTTTAACTGAGGTAGGATGGGGCCCCAGATCCTCTCAACACAAAAGTGGTATTCCTTCCACTATTTTGATGAGCTCAGGATATCAATTCCTAATTCAAAATAAACATGTGGCAAATTTACAATAGCCATTCTCTTTGCCAAAAGGTAAATTTATTTAGGGGAATAGGTTACAGGCAAAATAAGAGGTAAAATAGGCAAATATGAGATAAAGTTGGGAGAGCAATAGGGTTACCAAGGAAAGGAGTCTAGAAGAATCCATAAAAGTAATATGCCATCAGACCTAGGTACACCATTGACTGACAAGTTAGAATCCATAGAGGAGTTTAGCAGACTAACCAGAGTTAGCTGTAGTAAGAAGGAAGATGCCATTAGAGGGAAGACACTATGAGAGGAAAAGAAGAAAAAGAGAACCTCATAGTGGCCTTGGTCCTGGAAAGAATTTAGCAAAGATGTTCATTGTGGGCACAATTTTTATAGGGGAAACACAGGCTTAATGGTTCCTCAGGAAATCAGAGAAAAATTTGGTAGCTCAAGGTGGGGGGTGAGGGGGTCAAAGAGAAGCCAGATGGAATAAACTTGACCAACCAGTTCCCAGAGTTGTCTAAAGATATGCTAGTCAATATCTCAAAGGTTGTTTAGAGATTGGGGGATAGACAATGGAGTTTCATTTTCACAATCACTCTATGCAAACAAGATAGTTTTTATTATATAGAGAGACTTAGTTATTCTTGATAATAGATGATTGGGCTTCTTCCTAACAGTGAGAGTAAATCCACGTCAACATTCTGCAAATTCTATTCCAAATTCCTCCTGGAAGAAAACAGTGGTGAAAAACTATTTCCTTGTTGATGAGGTCCCAGATTGGTGGGGTTGGCAAAGACAGTCTCAAGTACTAATAAATAAATAAATAAATGTGTGTGTGTGTGTGTGTGTGTGTGTGTGTATAATTAGATATAATAAATTGTGGTGTGTGTTTGTGATGGAATAATATTGTTCTATGGGAAATGATGAGCAGGATGCTCTCAGAAAAAAAAATTCCTGGAAAGTCTTGCATGAACTCAAGAAAAGTGAAATGTGCTGTATACAAAGTAATAGCAATGTTCTGGGATGAACAGCTGTAAATGACTTTGCTATTCTCAGTATTCATACAATCATCCATGACTAATCTGAAGAATTTATGGTTAAAAATTCTATCCATATTCAGAGAACGAACTGATTGTTTCTGAACACAGATTGAAGCTTTCTCTCTATCTCTTTTTTGAACCTTTTTTTTCTTGAGGGTTTTATTTTCAATAAGGTGAGAGATCTATGTTTTCTGCTACAACTGGACTTTTGTGGAAATGTTTTATATAACTTCACATGTGGTTTCTTAATTCTAGATGGGAATAAGGGAGAGAAACTAGAATTCAAAAAAATTTTTTAAAGAAATGTAAAAAAGATTGTTTGGAATAAATGGGGGAAATATTAAAGAAACAAAATAATCCCCAAAATAAATTTAATTTAATTTTAAAAACTTCCTGAAGCAAGAAAAAGCACTGAAGGGGATCAGTTCAAGTTTATAGTTCCATCCTCTGTGGAGGTCATTTGTAGGCCCACCTTCCTGTGTCCATTAAGAAATCCAAGTTTTACAAATCCCTGAAGTTAAATTTCCCCTATAAATATTTTCATGGACCACCCCATCTTTGCTGAACCCCTCTAGTTAATGTAATACCCTTTGACTCACAAATCCTAGTCCCTTTGAATTCTAATAGAAGATCTGGACCTGTCCCAGCCCCACCCGAATCTGAACCAACTTTGGGGCTACACCCAAAAGCCCCTCGAGCTAAATCTTCTATTATAAAAGGGAGACGCTGGGATCCCCTCTTTGTAGAGGTTCCAAACATGCTAGCCATGTGAGGAGCCTCTGTCCATTGGACCCTCTGTCCAGGGCCCTCCTTATCTCTACCTTTACCTATCTTCTTACTTCCAAACCTAATAATAAACTTCTTTTATCAATCTAGCTCTTGGGCCAATAAATGCTTTTATTGGGGACTTGTGCCACTACTAGACCTCATTTACCACTGTATCCTTGAGCCAAATCCAAGAGGGTTGCAGGGGAGCTCCATCTGACTCCATGTACCCCAAAACCTGCCACTAGACCTCAACTTAACCCTAATTTCAGTTAGGTACCCCAAATCTAGATCTCAACAATAGTGCCTTTCCTCTCATCTCTCCACCATGCCTAATTGAGTCTTTTTCCTTTTTATAGTTAACTAACTTTTTTAGAATGCTAAACTCCTTTCTGGATCTAGCCTGTCAGTAAAGGACAAACTCTCACCTCATGAAGTATACCTAGTTAATTGTGAGCTTCACTAAGGCACTTATCTTTTCCATTGTTAATTGTTAAAAATCACTTTGGTGTCTAACTAGTTGCTTTCCCAACTCTATTTTACATTTACTCTTCCTGGTGTCTATTATATTTCTTCATTTGGTCAATAATCTCTTCTCCTAAATAAACTTACTTTTTGCCAGAGAGAATAGCCATTGTGCATTCTTTACATGACCAAACCGCAACATTTCAATCTCATCTTTTTGTATTAAACCCAAACATCATTTGGAACTAGGAATTGATACCCTGAATAAGATCATTATGACCATTCTTTGGGATCCTTTTCTATGAGGTAGAAATGTCTGATAGTTTTGTTTTATTTTTGAATTGAGAAAAACTATGGATTCTTCTAATTTAGATGAAATCATCTGCTCCTAACTTCAACTTGTGAAAAGTACAGGGTTGAAAATTATCTTTGTACAAATTAGGGAAAAAAATGAAATGCTATTTATATTTTTAAAAGAGAATAAAGCTGACAAAGCAAAATTATAAGTGTGATCTCTCTGTGCCTGTCTAGAATTACCAGATAAAACAAGCACTCATTAAGCCTATGGTATGTTAGGTATTGTGCTAGGGGTCCTCAAACTGTTTAAATAGGGGGCCAGTTCACTGTCCCTCAGACTCTTGGAGGGTCAGACTATAGTAAAAACAAAAACTTTGTTTTGCGGGCCTTTAAATAAAGAAACTTCATAGCCCTGGGTGAGGGGGATAAACGTCCTTAGCTGCTGCATCTGGCCCGCGGGCCCGTAGTTTGAGGACCCCTGTTAGGCAGTGGGGACAGAAATATACAATATTTATGTACACTATAACTAAATATAAAATAAACACAAAATGTTATTTTGTTTATTTTTGAGGTGAAGAAAATAAGGAATTTTTTACTCTTATGGGAAGTTGTATTCAAACCAAGCCTAGAATAACAGCAACAACAAAAAATTATCTTTCATAAATCCTTTCTGAGTTTGCTGAATAGCAAACTCATATATATTTTTTAATTTGATGTTCACAACAGCTCTGTGAGATTGGTGCTATAATTGTCCCCACTTTATAGTAGAGGAAACTATGGCTGAGTGAGATCAAGTAATTTTTCCACTTGTGATATAGCACAATATAAAATATAATATAACATAACATAACATAATATAATATAATAGTGCAACTATACAAACTAATGTTTAAGATGGCTGAATGGATAACAGACTACAGCGGTATTAAAGAAGACTCATTTTCCTAAGTTCAAATCTGGATCAGACAGTGTGACTCTGGGCAAGTCACTTAACCCTGTCTGCCTCAGTTTCCTTATCTGTAAAGTACCTGGAGTAGGTAATGACAAACCACTCCAGTATCTTTGCAAAGAAAACACCAGATGAGATCATGAAGAGTCAGACACCACTCAACATCAACACTACCACTCAACAACAATAAAGTTCAGTGATTCTGAGCCTAGCATGAAAATGAACTATTTCTTTAATAAAGTACAGTCAAATCTCTATTAGATACCATCCAATAGGAAAGAGATGATTTTATAATCAAATCTTGAAAGGGAAAGTTACATTGGTTGAAACATTTGAACAATAAGAGGCAGGATCACAATTCAGAGCTTCCTGCCATAAAATCCAGCATTCTATCTACTTCAGCCCAAAGCTGCTTTTATAAATAATAGTAGTGTTTCTCTCCTCAGACTAAAAATTGTGACTGTATTTAATTCAGCTATCTTAAATAAGAAAAAAAGAGTCAAAGTCTCCTCATTATATAATCTTTGATTTGACCTTTAGACCTCCGTTTGTTTAAAAAAAAATTTAGAAAAGTTTTTTTTTAATTGTTTTTAACTGTACTACTTAATAAAAGTTCTACTCTACATTCAACAAGTGTGGCATTTAATTCCGAATCAGCTAATTATTTGGCTATGTGACATATTTCTCCAGAACCTACTGTTTATGGTGTCATTAAAAACATAACAACTTATTCTAATGTAATGCACTTTCTAAAAAGATTGCATATTTTTGAGTGGCAGTCTATTCATGTTTCAGTGTGTTGAGACAGTAATACATGATTGGGGTTTCACTAATGAATACAATCTATTTTAAGTATATGGAAGAGATTTAGGAGATGCACCAATCTCTCCAGTCAAACCAAAGTTAATCATTGCAGTAGGGTGTACTCAGGTTAGACAAAGCTGGCAAATGTAAAGCTTAGGAAACATGAGGATGTGTGACCAAAAGAAGCAGCTTGTTTAATATTTTATTACTAAGATTTAAGACCCTCAATCATTAGAATGATAGCATTTCTAGAGCACTTTAAGGCTTGAAGAGTGTTTTATATACATAATCTCACTTGATCCTCACCTTGCAAAGAAAGTGTTATTATTATCATCATTTTACAGATGAAGAAACTGAAGCTGAGTGATTTGTTCAGATCATACAGCCAGTAAATGTCTAAGACTGAATTTGAATTCAGTTCCCCTTGAATTGAAACAGCATTCCATGCACTCTGCCACCTAGAGACTTAGGAATGGTTGAAATCCTATAGAAATCCTTTAGAAGAGTGATGGCTATATCCTGAGGAAGTAAGCTTTTGAAATTGAATCCCAGCTCTCAACTTACTGCCTATGAGACCTCAGACAAAGTCCCTTAAACTCTTGGGTCTTCTGTAAGCTCATCTGTAAATCAGCAATGAACCTCAGAAGAAGGAGTACTGGAAACCAAACCACAAAATCTCATAGTTGGAAAGGGCAGAAAAATTCACTGAGTTCAATGTTATTGACTGTTAGTAGTCTCAAACTAAAGATATCTAATGAAGGTGAGTTCTCTGCCTTCTGAGGCAACACATCCCACATTTAAGATCTTATTAGATGAAGCCTTGTTGAAATCTGTTGAAATCTCTTAAATCCTGATATATAATGATAATTGATTTCTCAATATTGGGTCATCTGCAAAACATTCAACTTCTCTTTTCATCCAAGTCATTAATAAATGTACATGTATACACACACAAACACCTTAATACATATGTGAGCATGTGTGTAAAATATGTATAAATAAATCTGTAGATTGTGTATACAGAGATAGAAAGAAACTATTACAATATAATTAGTTTGTCTTATAATCCTATGCATTTTATTTTATCCATTTAAAAGCACAATTCAGAAAAAAAAAAAGGTTGCTAGATTTCATCTGACTGCCAAAAGGATTCACAGCACTAAAAATAAAAATAAAAAAACCTTTTAAAAAGAGATGCTGGAGTACCATGAGTCTTAAGTTAAATAGCAAATATTATTCAGAGGTGTACTTTGAACCCAGGACTTCCTATGTCTGATGATCTAAATTAAAAAAAAAAACTTCATGGAGACAAGAGATTAGAATTTAGAAGATTAAGAAGACAACTTTTAAAATGGCAATGCTGATGGGAAATCACCAAGAGAAACTCTTGGTGGCAAACAGCAGTGACATGTGACAAATTTTCTTCTCCCTTGGTCACTTATGGCATGGGGTAGGCAATAAATCACATATCAGGGGGACCGTGGGACTCTGTAACTGCATGTCAGAGACACAAGCCCAGATTAATGGCATTTGGGGACATGGGCTAATTGAATCAATGCAGCTCCCACAGTCTCAGGAAGTCCTCCCAGTTTTGTCATCTGAGAGAAAAGGTACCCAGGATGACCAGTCAAAAACAACAATAGCCAACAGCAAAAACAATGTTTTTCATCTTTTGTCTCCCATGGGACCATTTGTTTGGATGACTGAATTGTACGAAGTGTCTTTTCCCAGGTTTTTGTGATTTATCTCCCCTTCCCTACCTACCATCTTTCTAGTTGACATCAGTACTTATTTTCTTTTGAAGAAGGCAGCACTTTTCTAGCCTCTTCTATCATGATACTGGGGATCTAGTAGGAGAAGGAACATTTAACTGTTCCATAAAGAACTCTATTTCCACCACAGCCTAGAGAAAGAGTTTACATAAATAAGCACTCAGTCCTATTTCCAGTTAATGGCTCTATAGCAAACATCCATAAAGGAGTGGCCAACTTTGAAAAGGTCCACCGCAGTTACCTTGGGAGAAAATGCCTAAACACCAGTAGCGGACAGTTATTATAGTGCATATGTAAAAGATGGAGACAACTTCATTACATTCGTATTCATGAATTAATTGCCATCATTCTCATACTTTGGAAATTAACCTCTTGTCCAAGAGAGGTCATGTTAAATGTTAGCCCCAGATGGAACATAGAGAGATATTCAGATGAGAGATCATCAACACAGGTGGTTAAACAGCTGTGCTTTTTTTCTTCAAAGAGAAACAAATTTATTGAAAACCATTGTCCTAAAGCAAGGGTTCTTAACCTGGAACCCATGGACCCTGAAAGAGTCTGTGGAGAAATTCAACTAGGAGCTTTTAATATTTAAATACCTATTTCATTGTCAGTTATTCTTTTGTAATCCCCTTCATTTAATTTTCTGTATTTAAAAAGTGTCATTCGGAGGAGTACAGATGCTTGACCAGACTGCCAAATGGATGCATAACACAAGAAAGAATATGCTCTCCACCTACCCTAAATAAAGGGAAATCATGTCCAGAGAAAACTCATTTCTACCTTTGAGTGATTCTGCTAATAGTTCAACAAGAAGCCAAAATATGAGTGTTGGAAATGACATAGTGGTTTGCCTTCTCAGACTGCCAAAACCAAATGGCAAATCCTAATTGAACATGGAATTCAGTTTGCTCAGACTTAAGGCAGAAAGCTGCTTCCCTGAATTAAAACAAAAACATCCCTGGAAATTCAACTATATTCTTTCTCAAGTTAACCATGATAAATCCCACACAGGCTCACCCTGACTCGGTAATTTAACTGCAAGTGAGTTCTCTTTTTTGCTTTCAATAAAATAACACATTCTCCTGAGCATCCAACACAGGAGTAGTAGGGGTAAATGGAAGTAGGGATGGATATGTAGCCAGACATCCTGGGTTCAAATCTTGACTCTTATTAATATCTCTTGAAACTCAAGTAAGTTACCTTTTATTTTTCTATAACTCAATTTCCTACACTGTAAAATAAGGGCACTGAACTGGGTGACTTCCAAAGAATTTCCCATACATCTGATCCTATAAACTTCCACCAAGTAGTTAAAGACAAAGTAATATTTTTTTTAGAAACAGTTTGGCATAATGGTCAGAAAGCTGGTCTGGAATCAAGAAGCTCAAGGTCAAATTTCACCTCAGACACAAATTTCACCTCAGACACATAATATCTATGTTATGCAGATCTAATTCCTTAACCTCTCAGTGTCTGAGGTAACTTTAGGAATATTAATTGCAGAGGACGTATTAACCCACATGAATAAAAGGAAGCTCTTCATGCGTTAGTTCCCTACTCCAATAAAATTAGAGGTTTGTTCTCTCTCTGTTTCCTAAAGCATTAAAGTTTGAGATTGATTAGTAAAGCCCACCAGGTTATATAAATGACTAATCTGTCAGAAGAAAAATGTAAATTCAGTTCATGGGCAAACTCAGCAGATGGAACCTTTTAGAAACAAAATAATCAACAGGGCAATGATGAGGAACTAATAGTTCCTAAAGAAACTTAAAAACTAAAAGTGACATAAAGGTGTGATACCATGGGAGTGGAAGACTACATATAAAATCAGATGATCAATGTGTTGGTTACTTTTGCTTAATTGTATTTTTCTCCATTTTTATACTTCCTCACAAGGAAAGAAGAAGAAGAAGGATATAATATATAATGTTTCTGATATAAAGACAAAAGAAATCAATAATTTTTTTAATAACTTAAGATGTGTTCTAGATACTACTGTACATAGCCATTACCACACGACTGAATTCTTTAACAAGCTTTAAAAGACATAGTTAATTTCTGAATATGCTTTAACTACTGGTCAAAGGAGTAAAGTACTGGACAGTGAAAGAGCTTCCAGTCATCTAACCCAGGATATAACTAATTAGCCATGTCAAGCATTGAGGTCTGTGGTTTTTGTGCTTCTGGATTTAAAGTACTGTAAGGATCCTATAAATTCTATTATCTGAAACAAATCCCATCATTTTTTGTAATTATGACTTTGTGAAGCCTTTTCAGTTTGACATAGACTTGCCAGAGCTGTGGGCATAATCTCCAAAAACTCAGTCATCTCCTCTCCACAATGAAGCATCAGGGTAAGACTTAGAAGGAGCTGTGGGATAAATTAGCTCATTTTCCAGACTATTCTATGAATTACAAACAAAAAAATATGCATAAGAGTATTTAAACCAAAAGACTTCTGGATGTTTTAAGGAACCTTCCTATTCAGCAAGACTTGAAAACATCCTCTGATTTCACTACCCATAAAACAGAAAGGATAAAAAGATAGAATGGCATAGTTAGTAAAGAATTGTCCACAGAGACAAGATGGTGAAGATTCAAGTCCTGCTTTTGATATATGCTGTTTGCATAATCCTAGGCAAATCACTTAACTTCTCAGTGCCCAGAGCAAATATCTGAGAAAATAAATTGCAGAACATGGGCTAATTTACATTCGTAAAATTATTTCTTCATTGAGAATTTTCTATATCACCGAGAATTTCTGATAGCACAAATCTAGATTAAAATTCCAAAAATAAACATAGAGGTAATGATCCAGGCTACACACACACACACACACACACACACACACACACACACACACACGTTAGAATCAACCATCAATCCTTAAAGATTATTGGAAAGATCTCAACATTTATTCATTAAATAATGAATACCCTACTACTGTCAGACCTAAAGGAAGAATTAGACCAATTCTCCCCTGATGGTCTTTATTATCTCAATCTTTAAAGCTGATATGTAAACACAAAGTCAAAGTTCCTCCCTGAGTTTTTGTGGAACTTGGAGACTGTTTCTCATGTAGTACCAACAAAGGAAAATATTTCTCTTCTACATAGATATAATTATTATTACTATGATATCTTGATATAGTCGTGATCTCATCATTCCTACTAATTATAATGCTGGAGCTGGGCTCAGGAAGATTTAAATTCAAATCCAGCCTTAGACATTACTTACTTTGTGAATCTAGGCAAGTTCTAACTACTTTCAGTCTCAATTTTCTCACCTATAAAATAGTGATAACTCCAAACATTGTTGTGAGGATCAGATGAGATAACATATGAACAGTTCCTTGCAACTCTTTTATTGCTATTCAAATGCTAATTATTATCATTCTTTCCAGTAGTAAATACCAAAATTGACCCATACCTTTTGATCCTATGTAACTCTAATCTATGTCTATCAATAATACAGAGAGACCTGCCTCTAGGTCTCTGACCTTATGTGAACACCAATGGATTCTCATAGGACCCACCTCAATTGTTTGTCATAAAAACTTTTGACAATGAGTGTAATTAACCATTGCTCCAAGGAAAATCTCAAGGATTATAAATTAGAGGAAGTCATTGGATTGGCAGAGGGAAATTCTTCACTGAAGTTCCCTTTATCAATGAAATTATAAAGATGATTCTCCCCCCAAAAAAAGTTCACATAACAACTTAAATCTTGCTACTCCCTTTCCTTTTTACATACTTGTGAAGAAGGTAGTATGAGCATCATTTTTCAATCTCAAGAACTGTGGAACTTGCCCTTAGATAGTCAACTAGAAAGTGTCTGAGGCTGTGAGACCAAGCTCTATACATATTTCATTCAATTATGGTGTCTCTCTCTTGGGGTATTATACTGTATAGAACTGGGGAGAGTCACTATTATTGTCATTTTATTAGAAAAAGAACAGAAATTCAATGTTAGCATAAAAAAGTGAGAAATAATCTCGAGACTACATTGAGAAGTATGAAATTAAAAAAAAATCTTCCAACTGAGAAGAGACAGATGAAGAGAGTCATTGTTGTTGTTATTAATATAAATGTTTATGAAACTGAGAATAAGGCAAAAAACAAAAATACTCTTTGGGATGAATAAGGCCCAAATGCAATTTGCCAACTGATTGAATGGTACTAAATGAATCCACAAATATCCAAATGTAGTCTTATTATATCTGTTTATTTCTCAGTACCATGTTATTTGAATTAATTATTTTCAGATAAATATCACATTTTAGCATAGTTTTCATGAACAATAGAATTTACTTGGTTTAGAGATAGGACTATATTTTGATTGTTCTGTGGTCCAAAATCTAGTGAAGATCTGTGGTAGTAAAGTAACTGGTGACATGCAGATTAGGTCTTTAGAGCATTGGGCTTGGAGTTCAAAGACTGCTTTTGAATCCAGCTTCAATGCCTACCTTTCTGAATCTCAATTTCCACATTTGTAAAAATGTAAATAATTATAGGTAGCTGGATTGTACAGTAGAAAGAGTGCTGGAGTTGGAATTAAGAAATCCTGGATTTAAACCTTACCTTAAATATTTGCTGTGTAATACATAACAAATCACTTTACCTCTGTCCGTTCAATTTCTTTGTCTGTAAAAGGGAATAATTATAAAGCAGAGCCAAGATAGGGGAGTAAATTCAGGAACTCTGGTGAGCTCTCCACCAAATCCATCTTAATTCCTTTAAATAGTAGAGCAGCAGAACCCACAAAAAGATGGAGTGAAACAATTTTCCATCCCAAGACAACTTAGAAAATCTGAAGCAAAGGTCTGATGCACCAGGTAAAAGAGGAACACAGTCTAGCACAGGCTAAGAAGCTCAAACAGCAACATGGAGGAGGCCACTGACTTTAGTCAATGCTGGAGGTTACAATTGTACTTTTGCTCTTATAGTTCCCTTACTCAATATTCATTCCCAACTGTTCCTGAACATTTTTTTTTGCTGAGGCAATTGGGATTGAGTGACTTGCCCAGGATCACACAGCTAAGAAGTGTGTTAAGTGTCTGAGACCAGATTTGAACTCAGGTCCTTCTGACTTCAGGGCTGATGCTCTAACCACTGTACCACCTAGCTACCCAACATTTTGTTTCTTAATAGAAGGAAGGGATTCTCTCTTAGACAGCCAAGAACCAAGTTTCTAAATTTGAGTTTCAAAGATGGTGCATCTACTTTCTATAGTATGTTTAAAGACATACTCTCAAAGGCAGGTATATCATTAGCCAAAGAAGTTCTATCCTTCAATTGAGGAATACAGTGGATAATACAATGGGCAAACATTCAGGATTACCTAATTTCAAACCCAGCTTCAAATACTTACTAGTTATATTATTCTAGGCAAGTAATTTAATCTTTGTTTGCCTTGGTTTCCTCAACTATATAATGAGGGTTATAATATGATTTACCCTGCAAGATTGTGAGGATCAGATGAGAAAATAATTGTGAAGTGCTTAGCTTAGTGCCTGCCACATAGTTATTGTTAAATCATATCATGTCTGATTCTGTGACCCCATTTGGTGATTTTCTTGACAATAGAGTGATTTTCCATTTCTTTTTGCAGCTCATTTTTACAGATAAGGAATTGAGATAAACAGGATTAAAGTGACTTACCCAGAGTCACATAACTAGTGTCAAGAATTTGAACTCTTGAAAATGTCTTCCTGATTCCAAGTCCAGTGTGCTAACTACTGTACCACTTAGTTGAGCCTGCCAAAGCAGTAAATGTTTGTTCCCTTCTCTCTTATTACGGGGAGAATTTAAGAAAATATTAAATTTGGAAAGCTGAGTTATTACATCCTTGAGAGACTAATTAAGACTTTGCATGACTGAATATAATATAAAAAGATGATAAACTGATCTCAAGGATTAACCTCTAAAAGGTAATAAAAAAAACTTTAGTTATGTAAGAAAAGCTATAAGGATTTGAAATTCCTTCTACCTTCATTTACAAAGAATATTCTCCAATTGCCTCACAAAAAAGGAAGGTGGCGCTATATGGCCCAGTGAATAGAGCATTGGCTTGGAGTCAGGAGGATCTGAGCTCAAATCTCAGCCTCAGAAACTTGACATTTACTAGCTGTGTGACTCTGGGCAAGTCATATAACCCCAATTGCCTCGCCAAAAGAAGTATTTATGGAGCTTAGTTGATATCAGAGACTAAAAATAGAGCTATGTAAAGTTCTAAATGTTAGTACAAATTAAGCTACTAAAGTTTTAAATTATTATACACTCTATGCATGTATTATCTATAGCCTATAGAAAATATATAATTACATGTTGATGTTCATGAAATTTTAATGTATATGTATATAAGTAAATATGTATATAGATGGATGGATGGATGGATAGATAGATAGACAGACAGACAGACAGACAGATACACATGGAGAACAGCAAGGGCAAAATAGAGATGAAAGACTCATGATGAGAAGACCAGTTAGGCCAGATCAGAGAGTAATCTGTAACCTGCCAGGAGACCCAAAATGCAATGAGACTAGAAAGATGTTAGGGCTATCTTGTATAGAAATTTTAAAGCCAAACAGAGGAATTTATATTTTATTTGGGAAGAAATAGGAATAAATGTGAGATTTGAGGCATGGAGACCAATTAGAAGATTTGCTATATATTAGGCTTTAACTGTGTGAATGGAAAGATGGTATTCTGTATAAGAGATATTGGAAAGGTAGTAATAGGCAAAAAATTGGAAACAGATAACTATTTGGGTGAGGAATCAAGGATAATGCTGAGTTGGAAATGAAACACGGAAAGGATTTTTCCTTCAACTGAAATAGGAAATTTTGGAAGAAGGGAGTATTCCCTAACAGAGAAGCCTAGAGGGAATTATTTCACATTCCTATAAAAAGGCAAAAAGTCTATAAGAGACTGAATAAACAATATGTCTCCCAATAGATATAAATTTGGAGGGTTGACAAGAAGACCATATCTCAGATCTCACTCAGCATTTCTGGAGAGACTTATACCAATGTAGATGAACAATGGTGTCACCATTTAGAGAATTGTCCATGGTACTGAAAAGTTAAATGACTTGACAAGGCTTACAATGACTTGTTTACTAGATATATGAAATGAATATAATCTTGATTTTGAGACGTTTCCTATTGACTAGGTCATATGACCATGACTATTGCTTTTCAAAATTATACCCTCAAGTTCTGATTCATCACTGCTTCAGTTGTCTGAGTTTAAGTTGTCTCAGAACCACCACATCTAAGACCAGAACCCATTTACTTTCCAATCATCTCCTCTCCCATTTCCAAGTCCCCAATTACAAACCAAGCCCTGAAAAACTGATCATTTTCATCTGAGGGTCCTGATGCCCTGATCTATGATTGCATCAGTTACTCAAAATATCTAAGCTCAGCCTTCAGTTAAGTTTCATTTCATTCACTCCCCATTGATCTTCAACTCAGCCATCATTCTCTCTACACATTCCCTCTTACCTTCGACTTCCCTATCTTCCCTTTCCAGTGCTAGAAAAATTATCAAATCCACTGTGTCCAAAAAGTGTATGTAAATATATTCCTTTATATTTCTCTTCACTTTTCCTATAACTTTCCCACCCAAGTTAGCCCTCTTTAACTACCATTCCCCTATGTATTCTTTCTATTAGAATATAATCTCCTTAAGAATAGTCTTCGATTTTTATTTGTACACTCATCATTTAGCATAAAGTTTGGTGCATAGTAAATTCTTAATAAATGCCTTTTCATTCATGCATGCATTCACTCATTATATCTCTATCCAAGTCATTGGTTAAAATGCTAAAATTCACAGAACTCAGGATGCCACTAGAAACTGTCTTCCAAGGTGACAGCGAGCCACTTATGACTATTCCTTGGATCTGGTCATTACAATCTTACTAAACTAACCTACATATCTCCACCTTGTCTACAATGGCAAGAAAAATGCTGTCAAAATATATTACCACAATCACCAAAGCATTGATGTGATCTTCCAATTCAATAGTCAGTAAACATGACTCAAATTGATCTTGTTACCTTAAGAGCCCTAGTTTGCCTCAATTGTTATCTATGTTTTGCATATTTGTTGTTCCATTTTTGGATGTTATCTCCCATGAATTTCTGGGCATCTTTAGTTTATTTTTTCTACATTATAACTATTTTCTCTGGGATCTGTATTGATATACACACACAGGCAAATTACTCTCTTACATGGTGATTAGATTTATAAAATGACAGGAAAATACAATATTATAGTATAACCAGCCTTTGTTAGATATTCTGTTTAGCTAAGAACCCATCATTCCTATATTTTGATCTATAATACAAACTCTGCACTTAGATACCATCTTCTTAACCAATCACTTCCCAAATCCACCTGTCTCTTCTGAAGCCCTTATGTTTGATCAACAACAATGATGAAAATGAAATTTATGCCCCCCATGCTATTTGATTTCTTGTCCAATATTTCATCATTATTTGCAATGCTTTCTATATTTCTTCTGGCAAAATACTGGGCTACAATCTACATTAATAGAGGTAGTATGCATCAGTTTGACAGGTCTGGAGAATTTTCCTATATTCATAGCCTCCCAGAAATACAGGAGATCTCTCCTTTGTTAATGTAAAGTTGAAAAATAGTTGCTTCAGTTTCACTCATTGGAAAGTTAGCAACCATTTCTATTTAGCTCTTCTTCCTCTGACACTTACTGGATGACTTCTCACCTGATGACACATGGGTTCCAAAACATCTTTCTCAGAGAAAAAGTAATTGTTTCACCTTGAGAAGTTCATCATCTGCTTTTTAGGGAGAACCTCTTAGCTCTTACCTACCTGTGGTCTGTGGTCTTTCCCTTTAAACCCTCTATCATATTCTTCTACCTTTAAGCCTCCAGATACAAGGAGGGATTCCTTTTTGCCTCTTTAGATCCTTTTTCCTTTCTTTGTTTAACATTCACTGAACACCATTTAAAAAGAGAATGAGGGAATGATTCATTCTCCCTGAAAACATACAGAATGAAGAATCATTCATTTCAGCCCCTTTTATTTTCTCTTCATAAAGGAAAATGCACCTGTACTTTGACCTTAGATAACAGTTATTTGCTCATGACAGAAAAACAAAAATGACATTCTATATATGCCACTGAAAATTTTTCCTGCTTTTCATTTTTAAAGAGGAGTCTTTTTTCCATTTATATTTAAAGACAATTCTTTAGCATTCTTTCTTACAAATTTTGAATTCCAAATTTTTCTTCCTTCCTTCTTCCACTCTCCTTCCTAAAATGATAAACAAGTTTTTATAGGTTAGATATGTGTTATCATGGAAAATCTATTTCCATGTTAGTCACAATTGTGAAGGAAGAAATAATTCAAAAGGAAAATAAAACATGAAAAAATAAAGTAAGTGAAAATAGTATGTTTTGGTCTGCTTTTAGAATCCATCAGTTTCCATATTTTCTAATATCAATTTTCCCTACTCTTTTGAGATAGATAGTCTTATCCTCATTTTGTAAATGAGAAATTAAGACCTATTAGTTTTCAAATATTTGTCCTGGTTCACATGACTACTAAACATATGAAATGGGATCCAAAATTAAGTCCCAACTACAAGTCTCGCAATACAATCATCAATTCCTTGAAACCTGGAAATTTCCAGTTGTGGAAAATTTTGGTTTCTAAAATAATTATTTCAATATATCAGTAATTTCTTCAATATGGCTCTTACCTTTGTAGATGCTAATCCCAATCCCTGCCCAAAACCCATGCCTTTTGTAGCATAACCCCAAAATAATCACCTAGTACCCAGACAAGCGGGGAAAGAGAGTGCCTAGCTCTCAGCAAATGAGATCCATTCCAACTGCTAGCCAGTACTCAAATATTTTCTGGTTGATGACATCCTGACAATACTTATAGTCCAATGATACAACTTTCATGAATGCCACATTGCTTCAAAAATGTCAATGAGGCAGGTAAGCAGAACCTTTCATCAAATAAAAAAGATTATATAGTCAATTAAAAAATAAAAATGTTTCCTTTAGGACTTACTAAAAAAACTTCATCTAGAATATTTCTTGGACATGTATTCTATTAATGCTTAAAATTTATAGCCTGTTAAGATTTGCAAATGGCTTTGATAAAAGTACATTATTTCATATGATCCTTGGCACAATAATAAACCAAATTATTTTTTAAAAAAGTATTAAAGACATGTTAATATCACTATCTTTCAAATTAGAAAAATGAGAGTCATAAATTAAGATTATTTGACCACAGATCCATAATCACTGAGCATCTAGACTGAGATTTGAATCTATGACTCTTCTAAGATTAACATTCTTTCCACCATACCATGTTACCTCTGTAGATGCACAAGAACCACTAATATTCAGAGTGAATGATGTTTAAGTGCTTCCAATTTTCATTAATAAATCACAAAAGAATTATTCAGTTATAGTCTATATATTCTATTTACTAAGACAGGCACATGTAGGCACTCAATATTAGATGAATCTGAAGCAACAGGATTAATTTCTTTAAAATAAACAAGACAATAAATTATATCAATAAGCCATCATCACTTGATTCTTTGCAGGTATAACTTGGTCCTAATAGGATAAGGTCACCAGTCAAGAACTAGAAGGGACCAGAGAATCCATTTATTTTGATCCCTTCATTTAAAATATAAAGAAACTGATGCTAAAGGAAGCTAAATGGCTTGACCAAAATAAAACAGGTATTGAGATCAATGAAAAATTAGAAAACAGATCCTTTGACTCCAGTAACTTTTTACAATAAAAAAATCAGCCACAATGAAAATCACAACAGTGATAAAACAATAGTAAATCAATGCTGTTTATTTTCAGCACCTACCATCTTATCCCTCTTCCCTACCAAATAAGCAAGTAGTCTTAGAACATGAAAAAAAAGAAAAGCCAAATTAACATATGGGAAGGTGCAGATGTTGCTGGCTCAGAATATTCCATTTTCTTTCATTCCCCAGCTCTTCAAACCAAAATTGCAGGAGTTATAAAGACCTGGATTTTTATGTATAAAGCAATATTAAGCTTTTCAGGATTGAGTACAATAGAATTTGTCTATATCTGTGATCAATGCATTTAAGCGACAAATGCATAATATGACAAAGGTGACATGAGAACCAACTTGTGGCTTATTTTTAATAAGTGTTAATACAGTTACACTATTCTTGCCAGACTACTCTTCCACAAACATTTGGCTTCCCAGATTATATCCATGAAAATTAATGATCTGTCACTGGGCTTGCGTATGGTCTAATGAAGTAGTTAGTCAATGTGATTGAAGTCAGGGGTGAGAAGTACGCTTCTCCCATTCTCGATAAAACTCTTTCCTCCTTACTTGCACAAATTCAATTAGGTGAAAGTAAAAAGAAAAAAATTAATTACTGCAGCACAGCAATTTTGTATTTGTGAGCAATTGAAAAAGGCTTTGTTGGTGTTCAAATCCTTCCCTACAATGAAATGGAGATAAATAGAAGACATAACAAGAAGGAAAAATGCATTTATAATTATTTTGGCTTTGTCAAAAGTTAAATTCATAATTCATAAAAGAGCTATCTACAGAAGAGAATAAATAATTCTCAGTAAGCAGGTTGCAGGAGCTATATGCAAGTTTATTTTCTTCAACTCGTATACTCTAAGAGGGAGGATAGAATAGTAGAAAGAGAATTAGCCTTAGAACCAGGAACACCTGAGCCTGAATTTTGCCTCTGGAAGAGTGACCAAGTGTGATCAAGTCACTTAATCTCTCAGTAGCCCAGGCAATTTGCTTAGAATATGAGGTGTAAATGAGTTACTAATCTGAATTGATGGGAGTTTCTCAGTCACAGATTTATACCCCCATCCCCAAAAGTTGTTTAAATGGAATACATTAAACCAATCAGCAAACATTTGTGAAGTTTTTGCTACATGCCACGTCCCTTGTTAGACACTGGAGAGTTGAAGATAGAAATAAAATTGTTCTGGCCCTCAAATAGATTGTATTCTATTAAATATGTGGCAGAAGGAAGAAGTGTAAGAGTCTCAGTCCTTAAGAATACTGTAATTTTGTAGGAAAACATGATATATACACATAAAACAAGTCTGTACAAGGAAATACTATTTTCCACTGTACTAAAAGAATAATTAGTCAATATACTTCT
Organism: Sarcophilus harrisii; assembly: GCF_902635505.1. Lineage (NCBI taxonomy): Eukaryota > Metazoa > Chordata > Mammalia > Dasyuromorphia > Dasyuridae > Sarcophilus > Sarcophilus harrisii. Next base: position 44,913,808 of record NC_045426.1, on the reverse strand, counting down.
TCTATCTAGTCCTCATCATCATTTCTGTCAATTTCCAAATGGATGACACTTCTGAGTCCTTGAAACTGTAGTTCCCCCCACTTAAGTTTAGCCATATACAAGGATGTGGTCTGCTCCCATTAGTTCAAGGAATGACATCTCTTCTAATTTCTAACTTTATGATTCTTCCCAACCATCCTACAAACAAAGCCACATAAACAGATTTATAAAGCACTTTTGTCGTGACAGAGCGGGGTGGTAGATAGGACATGCATGGTCATTTCCATTTTATGTTAGAAGAAATTATGGCTCTGGGAGATTAATTGACATGGCATTAAAACCAAAAGACTTGGGTTCAAGTCCCGCCTGATTATTCAGTCATCTTTCAATTTTGTCCCACTCTTCATGATCCTATTTGAGATTTTCTTGCTAAAAATGCTGGAGTCATTTGCCATTTTCTTCTCCAGCTCATTTTATAGTTGAGGAAACTGAGGCAAACAAAATGAAATGACTTAACAAGAAGCAAATAGTTAGTAAGTGTCCATGACTGGATTTGACCACAGGAAGATGAGCCTTCCTTACTCTAGAACCAGCACTCTCTCCACTGCAACATCTAGTTGTCCAATAGTTCATGAAACTAAGTCTCTGGGACATTAATTGACATGGCATCAGAATCAGGAAGATAGGTTCAAGCCCCACCTCTGATGCATGCTGGCTATGTGAGCTTGAACAAATCATTTTAACCATGCAATGCTTAAGAGGTAATTCTCTAAATCTATAAATTGTAAAGAAAGTTAAAATGAATGTGTTCACAGAGAGTGAATTGGGATTTCCCGATAGGAGAAATTCTAGGTTTAGTCCCCTATCCAAAAAATATAAGAGCCTGGAGAACAGGAATTGGTATTCATTTTCTCTTTGTATTCCCATTGTGCTTAACACTGTGCCTTCTACATAGTCAATACATAAAACATCCTTGTTGAGTTGGATTGGATTAGCTTAGATAAAAAGGCTCTCAATACTCCAATGACAGATAATATGACTTTCATCTGAAGAGAAGCCTAGGGAAGGCTGGAGGGCTGGAGAGGCTGACCACCAGGCAATGATTTCATCTGATCATATCATTTAACTGAGCAGAGGAGTGACTTTGCTTTGTGGAATCCAAAGAAATGACAGTTTTTTTTTGTAGAAAATATAAAATACACATGAGTAAATCACAATCATCTAACAATTCTCATAAAGAAAAGGTTAGTGGTTTTATAATATCATTCCTGGAAGAATTCATTTTTTTTAAAAAAAAAAAAAACCCATTTATTTTTAGTAGATATACAAAGCTGTCATTTAGACTTAGCCAGAGAATGGCTATTTTTCCAGAACAGTTTTTAGGGTGCTAGTTTCAATATTGATTTATTTGTCAATTTATTACATTCCTTTTGTTCAGTAGACTACTTAGAATGCAAAGAATCAGATTAAAACTATGTGAAAACATGCATACTCACGTTGTACTTAGGAAATACTTGGTATGAATAATAAAATTTTCCTACTCAAATATGTGAAAAAGCTGTAATTGTAGTGGTGAGTGGTCTCCCTTCACCAAGTAAATCTCTTCAATAAGCCTTCTTAGATAGCTTCAGATAAATTGGCTAAAGAATTAAGCAAAGTATTTTCTGAAATTCAATCCCAGGTCTTCCTTACTTTAAGTACAGCACCCTGTCCACAATGTAAGCTTGCTTCTCAATTTTTTTTTATTTTACATTTGTGGGAAAAGTAAACAGAGAAACAAAAGGAAAAGAGAAAGAGAAGAGGATAGGAGAAAGAAGAGAAGGAGAAAAGGGAATGGACAAGGAAAAGGGAGAAAAGAAGGAAGGAAGGAGGGAAGGAAGGAAAGAAGGAAAAAAGGAACGAAGGAAATGAAGGAAGAGAGGCTAATTGAAGTGGGCTTATGTATTCTAGAGATGGAAGCTGAGAAGTGACTGCTAGCCTACAAGGATAAGAATGAAAATGTCTTAGATCTTAGTGCTTAACACTTCTTTTCAAAAAAAAGAAGAAGATAAGGAAGAATGGGCTTAGATGACAGGAAGTAGAATCACCCTATTATACCACAAAGATAAGCTTACTTTAGGGGAGCTTTGGGGTTCAATATATTAGACCAGGTTCACAGAGGAACCTACAGTGGTATATCCATGCCAAAAAAAATTAAGAAAGAGAAACTTCTATAAAATAAGCAACTAACTGAGATGACTAAATTGCCATCCTCCTCAAACTGAAAGCAATGGAGAGGGTGACCTCCCAGCATCTCTTTCAGCCTATCAGCTCCCTTTCATGTGTTCACACTGTGATTTTCAGCCTCACTTCCATCATAAGGCACTAATGTCAGATGGGAAGTTATCTATAGAGGCCCAGCTATCTTTCTTCTGTGTCCTCTGCCTCACTATGCCCTTCACTATCAAGATTGCCAGACATGGTTGTTTCTATTCATTTTTCTTAGTAAAAGCCAGTCATCAGAAGGCACAACAAAAGGCGGTGAGATACTCTGTAAGCAACAGAGGACAGAGGCTGTTTCAAGTTTAAGGATGTCAAACAGCAACGGGCCCAGGTCTGTCACCAGCACAAACATATTTCCTAATAAAAGAAAGTAGTCTTGGCTCCCTGTGGGCAATGCTGGTGGCACTTTAGACAGTAATAAGAAGAATATGATTTGGCTAGAAATAGATTCAAAATAGCATGAATAATAGAATGATAACAGTGCTAAGGGTACATTTATTTTTCTTTTCAGTATATATCAACCTAAAAGAAAAATGAGTGGCATTCACGATCTCTCTAATCACCTATCCATTCTAATTATATTTCTGAACTGTCACAACAGAAATGTGTGTGTTTCTGTGTATGTGTATGTGTACATGTGTGTGTATTCTTCTAACATCCTGTTGGATAAATCATCTATCACCACAAATGTTCCAAAGACAAGAAGAGAAATGTTTTTACTTCAACATCTAAAGTACCTGAGGAAGTTTTGAACCATTCATAGAAAGTATATTTCCCAGAAGAGTTAGATTGGACCCAAAATAGGGTAGATGAAGCATATTTGCAGCATTTATTTTCTCAGTTTGAAATTGACTCAGACCTTGCACTATGGGTGAGTAATAATAATGCCTACCATTATACGCAGTATCCCAAAAGTCTTACAGCAGTTTTAAGCTTTAATACTTTAATAAGCTTTATTGGCTTCAAGCCAGCTAAGCCTATTGGGACACCCTGTATAATGCTTTTAGGCTCACAAAGCATTTTGTGACCCTCATCACCATTCTACAAGAACTATAGGCATCTCTAACCATATTTTATGGACAAAAGGTCCAGAAAACTTAATTGGTTTACCCAGTAGTGTCAGAGTCAAGATTTGATCAAAGGTTCTTTGAAATTTCAGATCCAACAGACCCTCCAGTTCACCAGTACTTCTTAACCTGGGGTCTCTGATTTTTCTTTTAACTTTGATAACTGTATTTTGATGTCATTCATTTCCTACATAGTATTTTATGCATTTAAAAACATTATTTTGAGAAAGTGTTCTAAAACTTCACCAGACTACCAATATGGTCCATGGTAGAAAAGTAATTTAAGGCCCCCTGCACTACATAGAATACTTCTTCTTTAATGGCCATAGAGTTTTTGTATGTATCCTAGAAAGAGTAGAAATCATAGGGCTACACAAAAAATAGATATCATGGACCCACTCATATACTCATTACTCTGAAGCTAACACCCTAGATCTTCTTTTCTCATTGGGAGACAATTGGAAGCTTGGAGCTATTTCAGATAAAGCTCTCCTCATCACTCCCAAAATATTCATGCCCTCATGTGGAAGTACACCTGGGGATCACATCTACACATAAGGAGAAGTCAGATGGTTCAGTGGCTAGAGAACTGGCCCTGAAGTCAGAAGGACCTGAATTTAAATCCAGCCTCAGACACTTAGTAGTTACTAGCTGTATGACCCTGAGCAAGTTGCTTAATCCCAATTGCTTCAGCAAAAATAAATCTACACATAACTTTCAGGTCCCTGGCACACCCGACTGCCATTCCCCGTAGCCATCCTTCACTGCTCCCACCAAAGCAGATACCAACCCCTTGCCTCCATTCACTCTTTCTACTGACACATGCTGCCTTTACTCTCTGTCATGCTATTTACTTTCCCATTTTCACACTCTAATCCCTGAATTCTGTATGAACTTGTGGCTGTTAATTGTGTTCATCCTTCATTCTCAAAGAAAATCAGTGACATCACAAGGGTGACACCTTGACTTGTGCATGAATTAATTGGATCTAAGTGAAGAAAAAATGAGCAAAGTTGTCAGTCTTACTCTCTTCCCCAAAGTCATCAAAATCCAATAGCAAGAAAAAAGCTGAAAGGATCAGCAATAGCCCATGATTCAGTGCATGACCTGGGCCTTTCTAATTAAAGTCTTTCCCAAGCCTCAGTTTGTCGGAGACAGTGCCCATTCAATAATCATACTAATTGTCTTATACTCTGTTATTTCCGTAACAAATACATCTAAAAAGTATACTGATGGTCTTTAAGTAGTCAAAGAATTTACAAACCTATCTGAAAGCTGTGTGCAGATTCTGTCCTTGTGCCACCTTCTGCCATCAGCTGTCTGCCTCTCAAAGAAATGTCTCTTGAGTCTACCAATAAAGATACTCAGTGTCAAGAATGTGATTTTTCTAATACCTTCATATTTTTGAAGATATATTTGATCTTACTTGATTTAAATATTTCATATAAGGGCAGCTAGGTGGTGCAGTGGATAGAGCCCCATTCCTGAAGTCAGGAGGACCCGAGTTCAAATTTGAACTCAGACATCTAACACTTCCTGGCTGTGTGACCCAGGGCAAGTTACTTAACTTAAATAAATAAATAATTGCATGTAAATTAGTCTTGCTTTCTCAATTGGCCTACAAATTTTTGGAGGACACACTTATTTTAATGGGCACTCAACCAACTTCTCTCTCCTCTATACCTAAGCCTAGTATGTAGTGAAATGGATATAGTATAACATTTAGAATCCAAGCTAACTTGGGTTCCAGTCCTGCCCCAGTTCTACTAATTCTGTAAACTTGAGTAAGTCAGTTAGTCCCTCTCAACTGTTACTTCATGTACAAAATGAGGTAATAGCTGTGATACTTACCTCATAAATTCATCATGATAATCAAATAAAATAACGTCAACTGTAAATGTTAACGTGTTATATTCATGTCAGTTGTAGTTATTGTTACTCTATTCAAGAATGCAAAATAACAAAGCAGAGAGCTGGTCTCAGCTCTGGGTTCAAGTCCTACCAATGGCACATCCTGGCTGTGGACAAATCCCTTAACATCTCAGTGCACTGGATAATTCTCTAAGATTGTAAGTTGCAAAGAAGGTGTCAACCTGCATTGGTAGAGGGAATTTCCTCATCCTGGAATTCCTTATTTCAGTGAAATTATATGTTCAGTTCTATTAATGTAGGATGTGAATAAATATGTTGCAGCCATGAAGGAGGCTGAGCAAATTCTCACCTAGGTTCCAGGAATGGCACAGTCCATTGCCATCTCTTTCTTCACCATCTCAAAAAAAATATAAAAAATTGCTTATTCCACAGGCCAGTGGGCAAGTGCTTTACTGTTCAACCCTAGAGGCCGGAGGAATGTTATTCAGATCTCTAGTCCATCCTTAAGAGATTCTGAGTTATTCAGACACTGCCCAAATATCCCTCTAAGTCCTATGATCAGGTTTAGAGCTGCAGTCTTTGGCTTGTAAGCACTACAAACTATAACCAGGAGACACAGAAATGGATTCAGTGGCCCCCTGAGGTTCCTGCCTCTCCTCCAATTCTCTGCTTCAACAAATTCAGCTGCCAGAAAAACACCACTAATGAGATTTCACTGTGGATGGAACTCAACAAGCTTTCCTGTCAATGCTTCATACTATTTGTTGTCTCGTTTCTCCTTTAGCTTTGAAGCTAAATTTTCAGACAACCAAATATTATTCCAGCATGAAAGGGAAATAGAGAACTATCCAGATTAGACTGTAAAAAACAAAATAACACTTGCATTCAGTTTTTCATGTTGTATTATCTGTCTTTGCTAGAATACATTTACTAGGCTAATATTTGCAAAAACACTTAGCACGGTGCCTGGAACAAAGCAATCATTACATAGCTGTGGATTCTCTTCCCTTCCCAGTTGAATCAAATTCACCATTTTTTAAATGCCTACCTATCCTGCATATATAAGGCTTTCTGCTCAGCCTCAGTCAATTATTCTGCACTTACTACGTACTAGGTATGATGAAAGAAATCAATCAATCAACAATCACTTATTCAACACATTCAACTATGTGCCAGAAATTGCATTATCCACGCAAATCAATATAAGCAGAACAGGGGAGGGAGAGAAGAGGGAATTGTGTCAACAAAAGTTTTATCAAAAATATGTTAAGATTATTCTTTAGAATAACTTAGACCTTTGCTTCATATCAACTGGAAGCAAAATAGGAACTGAACAAAGTAGAAGATAACAAATATTTTTAGATCAAGCTTTAGGGAAGAGAAGAAATGCCTTTATTTTCTTTTCCATCACTGGCCAGTGACTATTAACCAACATTTAGGAAGTTCTCAGATATTACTTTCCATTCCTGTTTTAATTACAAAATTTCTTATTTTCCCAACAGCATAAGTGAGAGGCCAGCAACCAAAGAGGAAGAGCTGAACAAGTAGGAGAGACGAGGGCTGCCTAGGACCACAGGAGGTGACACTTTTTTCCCCTGCATCTGAACCCAAAGTTTCATTAATAGGGAGAACTCCAGGTGTGGACCATGAAAATCAGCATGTCAGATTAAGAAGTCTTGACCATTTTTTTTAAATCATAGACCCCTTGGGAATACAAGCCATTCTCTAATTGATAAATGATTAAATGATATGAACATTCAATTTTCAGATGAAGAAACTAAAGCCATTTTTAGTCATATGAAAAAAGCTCTAAATCACTATTGATCAGAGAAATGCAAATTAAGACCACTCTGACATACCACTACACACATCTCAGATTGGCTAAGATGACAGGAAAAGATATTAATGAATGTTGGAGAGAATATGGGAAAACTGGGACACTAATACATTGTTGGTGGAGTTGTAAACTGATTCAACCATTCTGGAGCATAATTTAGAACTATGTTCAAAGGGCTATCAAATTATGCATACCCTTTGAAATCTCTACTGGGTCCATATCCCAAAGAGATCATAACAAAGGAAAAAGGACCCACATATGCAAAAATGTTTGTAGCAAACATTTTGTAGTGGCAAGGAACTGAAAACTGAGTGGATGTCCATCAGTTGGAGAATGCTTTGCATAAGTTATGGTATATGAATGTTATCGAATATTATTTTTCAATAAAAAATGATTAGCAGGATGATTCAGAAAGATCTGGAGAGACTTGCATGAATTGATACTGAATGAAGTGAGTAAAACCAAAAGAACATTATACATAGCTACAACAAGATTATACTATGATCAATTCTGATGGGCATGGCTCTTTTCAACAGCAAGGTGATTTAGGCCATGGTGACGAAGAGAACCATCTGTACCCATTGAGAGGATTTTGATTTTGATCACTGTATTTTTGTTGTTGTTTGCTTGCTTTTTTCTTTCTTATTTTTTTTCCTTTTAAACTTGATCTTTCTTGTGCAGCATGATAAATATGGGAAAATGTATTGAAAAAACTACACATGTTTAACATATAATAGATTATATGCTCTCTAGGAAAAGGGATGGGAGGGAGAGGAGGAAAAATTTGGAACACAAGGATTTTCAAGGGTTAAGGTTGAAAACTCTCTTTGCATGTATTTTGAAAATAAAAAGCTATTATTAAAAAATAAAAATAAACCACAGACTCCTTGGGAAGTTTGGTGAAACCTATAGACTCCTCCGAATAATGCTTTTAAATGAAAATAAAATACCTAAAGTTATAAAGAAAACCCAATTATATTGAAATACAGTTACTATATATATATATATATATATATATATATATATATATATATATATTAATTCACATACTCTAGTTAAGAATCTTTAATCTTAGAAAGTTTTAGAACCTTTTCTTAGAAAGAAAAGCCAGAAATCTTTCTGGCAGAGAGAAATCAGATGACTTACCCATTGTTACATAGCCAGTGTGAAGCAGAAGCAAGACTTGAATTCAGGTCTTCCTGCCTCTACTAAGCAAAGCTGCTTCTCTGAAGGAGTTGGGAAGGGACACACAGGTCACTTAAATAAAAAGACCTAAGCCCTCACAAGTTATTGTGAATTGGGGAGAAGTGTTCACTCTCTGCTCTCAAAACATTTTGACTTCACCTTTAACAGGAAAGACAATGTGGCATAATAGATAGAGACCAATGTCAGGAAAACTTTGTTTCAAGTCTTGACACTGATACATAATGGCTGTGTAATAAATACTGAGTGTCCTAGGGCACTGCCTAAAATATTATGAATCTCAGAACAATTGTTGACTGGTATTGGCAGAAAGAGATCACCTTATACTAAGAAGGAAAGTGAGACTTATAAGATAACTGTTTTGCCCAAAGTTATATGGTGGTATCAGGATTTGAACCTACTTCTCCTGAAGTAGGGTCTGTATCACAGACCCTCAGTGGGTAAAATTTCAGTCAGTCATTTACTTACAGTCAGAACATAGTCAATTACTCAAGCTCATAATTAAAGTTTCTGGAATTATAAATGAACAGAAGTATTCTTTTTCTTTTTTCCAGTGTGGGTTCATCCAAGGCAAATATTTTTTTTCTTTTCCTAAAGTATTTGGTGTTAGAAAAATAAAGAAATGAAAAAGGCAAATCTTAACGCTATCCCTCCAACTATGTATATATGTGTATATAAATGTATTTTTCTGTAACTCAGCAATAATATATTGTAAATGTTAGAGGATGTCTACTAGTCATCTTTTTTTTTTTCCTGAGGCAATTAGAGATAGGTGGGTTGGCCAGGGTCACAGAGCTAGTAAGTGTCAAAAACTAGATTTGAACTCAGTGCTTCCTGACTCCAGAGCTGGTGATCCATATACTACACCATCTAGCTGCCCCTGCCCACTTGTCATTTTAACATTTAATACTGATGAACTGACCACATAATTAGTGTGTGTCAGATTGAGGACTTCATAATCAACCTCTATCCACAGTATCACCCTACATCTCTGTGTCCACTAGTTACCTCCAAGACTATAAGTTCCAGGGGATTTGTTTTATCAGCATCACTATAGACTAGAAGTTCTTCCCTTGATCATAAATATATACATATGTATATATATAAACATCCCATTTCACAAAGTTTTAATGTAGATCAACACAATTTATATAAATTATTTTATGTCAAATCATATACATAAATGTGATTTGTTATTATTTCTATTACCATTAAATCTATTAAATAATAAATTTTGTCTATTATTAAATAGCACCATGCTTATATTCATAAAAATTTTGAGCCATACCTCAAGTAAATGAAGTCTATTCTCCCCAGTCAAAGTTTTGCACAAACGCTATTGTGTTTTTACTTTAGTTATGCTGAGACTTCTCCATCCAAGTCTTGACCTCCATGCTGGTTCAACTATCACTGAAATTACAGATTGGTGGATATTACGATGTCAGTGGTGGAGGTCTGGATAGGAAGCAGCTTATCTATTCCATGCCCTCTTGATAATTATAGTGCTTTTTGGCTAGGTGCCGCAAAGATACTCTTATCCAATTTGACTATCCCACCTATCTCTATATTGAGCAAGACAAACTGGCCAAGAAGCATGACTCCTTCCAAGTTGATTTTTATTGCTATTATGGTAGTTTAACTTTGTTCCATGTTATTGTATTTGATACCTGTCATAAAGCTGAAATCATCACTATTTGATGTCAATGCAAAAAAATCCTTCCTCAGGCCAAATCATGCCAAACACAATCAACAATCCCATATCAACTTCCTTCCCTGTGTGCATGTAACTACACTTATGGATCATCTTTTTTTATATAAAATTTAGTGAATTTAGACTTATGTTTACTTCTTCATGGAGTCCCAAAAGAAGCATACTACTTTCGATCTCTCTTTGAAAGGGAGGAGATCAATTAATTTTTAAATTAACTTTATTCTGTATTGATTCTTTTTTTTCAGTAGCGGTAATAGATTTCAAATATCTAGGCAGGGGTCCTCAAACTATGACCCGTGGGCCAGATGCGGCAGCTGAGGATGATTATCCCCCTCACCCAGGGCTATGAAGTTTCTTTATTTAAAGGCCCACAAAACAAAGTTTTTGTTTTTACTATAGTCCGGCCCTCCAACAAGTCTGAGGGACAGTGAACTGGCCCCCTATTTTAAAAGTTTGAGGACCACTGAGAGCATGCCCACCCTCTCATTGTAACCATCTGGGGAAAGTAGTTTTGATCCTTGGTATTTTGAAAAATCAAAAAATCAAGGTGAGCACCACTGAGATAAAGCATTCAACTCAAATTAGTATTTTATTGTTGTTCAATCATTTTTCATTCATGTCCAACTCTTCAGGACTCTATTTAGGGTTTTCTTGGCAAAGATATTGCAGTGATTTGCCATTTTCTTCTCCAACTCATTTTATCGATAAGGAAACTGAGGTAAACAGGGTCAAGTAGCTTGCCCAGAATCATGTAACATAAGTCTCTGGGGTCAGAATTAAATTTGGAAGATGAATATCAGGCCAGACATTCTCACAGAACCTCACAGAACCACTGAATCAGCCTAGCAAACTGTATTAAGAACTTGCTCTGTATAAGAGCTGTATAAGATATAAGCTATATAAACTGTATAAGGTCCGTGTTTTTCACTAAGATACAAAGATGAAAATCAAAACAATCTCTGCTTTCTGAAGCTAATAATCTGGTAAAGGACATCAGGTAGGGATTCAAATTACTTCACTGGAAATTAGAATGTGACAGATATACAAAAGATAGATCAAAATAGTATGGTAGTCTATACAAGATCTGCTTCCGACACAAACTTTCATCCTGGGACAGTCACTTTATTTCCCTGATCAAGAAGTGACTCTCTTTGAATTTAAGTTGCAGGATTGGAATTGGAGTGGGGAGAAACTTGTAGCAGGTAGGCATCCCAGAAGTTATTATAACAATCCAGCTATGGGAGATAAATACCTACACTAAAATTAGGGCAGTATCAAAGGAAAGAAGCTGGCATATTTGAGAGCTGTTGCAAAGTTACATTGACAAACCTTGGCAACAGCTTGCATGGGGGAGAGGGGGTAAGGTGACCCTGGGTTGCAAACCTTGGAGCCCCAGAGAAAAGTTTTTCTCCCTACAGTAATAGAGAAGGCAGCAAGGAGAGGAATTGGGGGAAGAGAATGATATTTCAGGGAATTTCAGGAAAGACTTGCATGAAATAATGAAGAGTGAAATGAGAATCAAGAGAACTTTGTATATAGTAACAGCAATATTGTTTTAAAAATGACTTTGAGTGAATAAGTTATTTTGACTATTATGAATACCCCAAAGCTATAAAGGACATTTGAAGAAAGATGCTATCTTTCCAAAGAAAGATAGATTAAAAACAGATAAAAATATGTATAAATTTTACATATATATGCATATATGTATAAGTGTGTATGTATACATAGATGTGTATACATACATGTGTGTATCCATGGAAAAGAAAAAAGGAGGGAAAGAAATTTACAGTATGATTTTGTTGTATATTTTAAAAGAATAGCAAATTGTGTATTGTAGATTTGTAATTTTGTGTGCAATCTTCTTTTTTGTTGTTGTACTATGTTATGTAAATGCTGTTTTTATTCCATAAATTAAAAATAATTTTAAAATATATACTTCAACATATCTGAACAGCAGTTGGAGAATGAAGATTGGAGGAGGGCAAAGGAATTGGGGCAGGAGAGGTAAACTTGGAAATCTTTAGTAAAGAGATGTTATTAAATTCTAGGTAACAGATAAGATTGCTTAAAAAAGAAAAAAGGAAAAGAGAAGAGGGTCCTGGACACCCATAGTTGTGGGACACCTATTGTTGGAAGGTATGATCTGGAAGAGAAGCAAACAATGGAGACAGAGAGGAAGAGGTCCGAATAGCATTGTATCCAAAAACCTAGAGAGAAGAGAGTATTAGAGGAGAGGGTGATCAACAGTGGCAAAGAGCACATAAAAGAGATACCAAGCTATATTATCTGCAGGAGGGAAAAACTCTTCAAAAGAAGATAAAGGGAAGATTTAGGCCAGGGGGAAGAATTTTAATAGGATTATATTATAAGAATGGAAGAAGTTTGTAGACATAAGGGACAAAGAAAGTATTTGAGATAATGAAAGTCAGAAAGAATTCATCAAATGGTAAAAAGCTTCATTGTAGGGATACAGACTGATTATTTATAATAGTCAAAATAACATATTTCCTCAAAGTCACTTTAAAAACAACATTGCTGTTAATAGGTGCACTATTCTTTTGATTTTGCTTATTTCACTTCATTATTTCATGCATGTCTTTCCATGGTTTTTCTAAAATCATTGAGTTCATCATTTCTTATAGTACAGTAGAATTCCATCACAATCAGATAACACTTGTTTTACTTTCCTTCATATACTTTACATTCCAGTCAAAATGATGGACTTGCTGCTCCCCCAAACTCAGAATCTCATTTCTCATCTGTGCCTTTCAAAGAGTATTCCCTGTATCTTAAGTGAGTTCCCTCCTCATCTTTACCTCTTAGAAACCTCAAGGATCCACTTAGGTACTACTTCTTAAAAGAGACCTTTCTTCCATCCACCCACTCCCACTTATCTCAAGTGTAATGTTCTCTTTCCTCAAATTACCTGGTATTTACTTTCCTGGGTACATGTTCTATCCTTCAGTAGATCAGTTCCCTGAGGACAGACATTGTTTTACATTCTGTCTTAATATTGCCAGCACCTAGCATAATGCTTTGTATATTAGTAGGTGCTTAATAAATGCAAATTAAATCGATTTGGATTGGATTCAGTCAAACTGATTTAATGCTAGAATGTGTGATGAAGAAGTGTCAGAAAAAGCTTAAAAGATAAATTCGACCTATATTGTTAAAAAAAAATTGAAATCTAGGTTAAGAAGTTGGCACTTTATTTTATAAGAATTATGAGAATGAATCATTTGTATAATACAAACAGTTTGCTCACAGGAGTCCTGAGGTAGTACAAGTATTCTTCTCATTTTTATGATAAGGAAACTGAGATTCTCAGAGAAGCTAAACAATGTCCTCATAGTCTTAAACCAAGCTTCCTGACTCTTAACCCAGTGGCCCCTCTAGCCAGCAACAATAGTACTAATAAGGCCAGAATCATTGGCTTAATTCCCACTCAGTCCAGAAAACCATTCTCAGAGACAATTCCTTTTCCAAAGCACTAATTATATGCTTAACCCTGCCTTAGCTTCTCACAAACACATTCTGCTAATTACAAAGGGGAACCATGCTAGCTATACAAGAGTATTTATCTCCTATCTTGGTACTGGCAAGCTCCCATACCCAGATTGCATTTTCTCCTCACATTCACCTCTTAGAACGCTTAGTTTCTATCAAAGGTTAAATCAGGCTCACTATTGCTCTGTGCATATATGTATGTGTGCACATATGTATTTGTACATATACACACAAACATATGTACACACATACAAACACATTGTCTACTCAGTAGAAGATAAATTGAGGTCAAGAACAATTATATTTTGTCTCCACATCTACAGTACCTAATCTAGTGTGGTAACTTGCACATAGTAATAAATTCTCACTGATTGAGAAATTAATCTTATCTCAATTTGGGGTAGGAATGCATATATGATCAGAGGCTCAAAAATGTCACTTTTCTCCTCTCCACTGCAATATTTTTATTAGTATATAACAGCTTATGTCTTACATAAATGTATTAACAACCTTAAGTTACATGTCTAGAACCCCATACCAGAAAAAAGGAAGAGTGATAAATCATTTTCTTCCTTCTTAATATAAATGAATCACTTAATTTGACAGTCATTGTTAAATCATTTCTATCTGTCTCTGCTTGTCTCTGTGGAAGATATACTGAATATCAGAATGGATAACCTTGTTCTCATTATTTTCAGGGTCTGAACACTGAGCACTGGCTCATCCCACATTTTCAAACATTCATAGGCCCAGTATTGACTATTTGTAGTGCCAATGAGATTCAGTATAGAAATCAGAATCTCTTGTTCTCAGAAAGTTCAGAAAGCTCCTTCTTCCATGTAATAATTTTTCAAATATTTGGATCAGATACCTCTAGTTTGTTCACTGAATAAGTGCTTACTAGTACTGGTTATGCAACTGTGACTGTAAATATGAAAACACTATACTCTCTGCTAGCAAGGAGCTTCTATTGTAATGAGAAAAACAAATAATAAAGTTTAGAAAGATAGAGATATGTGTATTGTAGAAGGTGTGTATGTGTGCATATGTATACATATATGTATACATGTGGATGAATGGATGGAAGAGATGGCCAGAGAAGGGAATTATGATTTAATAAGGCATTGGGCTGATGAGTGAAACAAAATAGAAATCCATTAATATATAATTTCCATGTCCATTAATAGTAGTGGCAATTTAACTGAATTTCTCACAAGAGGAAGAATTGGAGAATCTGAACAAGATTTATAAGCTACAGAAATTTTTAAATGGCCAAGGTTAAGAAGAGGATGCATGATCTCAGGGAAGGCGGACACCAAAAGTTCAGCTCCTCTGGTAGACAGATGGATAGATAGATAGATAGATAGATAGGGATGGAGGGAGGGAAAAAGAGAGGAAGATAGGTGAATGAATAGATAGATAGATAGACAGACAGACAGAAAGAAGTGTGTCTTGTGCATACATGTATAGGTGAATAAATATGTCTTTGCCTGGATATATCCATTAGGTAATGTATATACAAAACTTTAAAATTTACAATGTTTTGCATATTTCATTAGATCATGAAAATATGTATGTGTATGCTTTTGCATATTTTAACAACTGGAACTATTGGAAAGATCAAAGGTCTCCTGTGAAAGGTAGCATTTGAACTGAGCATTAGAAGGAACAGTGGTTTGACTCTATCTTTGAATATAGCACTGATTCTTGTCTCAGAGGAAGAATTTATTCTTGATTCTAAACTCTTAGGGTCCAGAGATGACAGTCTCTGGGAATCAAACAACTCAGGAGAAAATTTAGGGGATCTACTTAGCTTGTCTTCCAGATTATATGGGGGTTACCTTAGGTAAGCTCCTTACAAAGACTCCATTGCAGTGATCCTGGGTTGAATTCTCTGAGCTATTTTGCACTGTTGTTCAAAAAGGATTTCTGCACTTTACACACTAGACCTGTGAAAGGAAGGTAAGAAAAGACACTATACAACAAAATCTCAAACGTTCATTTTTCATAGGATCATATATGTAAAATGCTTTGCAAATATTAAGGCATTATGTCAACATTTGTGGTGCTGGTAGTTGGTATTAGTGATGGTGGTGATGACATTTGAACAACCTAGAAGAGCTAAATTTTTTTAGGCAATTAGGCTTAAAATGACTTGCCCAATTAGTAAATGTTAAGTACTCCATCCACTGTGCCATTTAGCTGTCCCAGAACTAAATCTTTTGCCTCTATTCTTCATTTTTACCAGTGGCCATATTGTTGCCCTACTGCAGCCAACATATCTCAACACCACCTTTTCTTCTCTTTCTGTGAGAAATTTCAGCAGACCTCTTCTACTAGTAAGATGCCAGGGAAAAAATGTGATAATTAGGATATGTCAAAGGCAGAATTAAATCCAGATTTTCTAGGTTAGTCAGTCAAAAACACCTATACTCTAGTACCATGGACAGGGCCATAAGCTGAGTTTAGGAAGAAAGGCAAATTGGTTCACATGGAGCTCACATTCTAATGAGGGAGGTTATGCAAATAGTTAAATATAACAATGATACATGAATAGCATAAAGAGAACATAATCTTAGTGGAAAGTGGAAAAGCAAATTACAACTAAATCTTGAAGGAAGCTAAAAGTCAGAAGAGAATTCCAGACATGGAGAATAAATAGCAAATGTCACAGTCCAGAGCAAGCTGTATGAAGAGCAATAAGTCAGTACACAGAGATGAAACATAGGGAATATAGAAGAGAATAAAGAATAAAAAGACAGGAAAAGTAAGAAAAGGCAACCAGCTCTTCTGTATTCATTTTACCACAATGCCTTGAACATTTATCTATGTTACATGTATACAATACACATATGCATTGCACAAAAGTGTGTATTTATATTTATAATTACATATATTGATATAGAACTATCACATGGTTTCACTGTGTATGAAAATCTTGTATTAATAATTCATACAGGATTTACATATAGTATTGGAGTATACATTTTACATACAATATACTTTTGCATTCATTGTACACAAGTGTATATGCATATTTATAAGTATTATATATAATTGATATGGATCTATTACATAGTTTCACCACTGTAGGACATTCATGTATTACTAATACATATAGGATTTACTTATAGAAATTAGAAAAGAGAAGAGTTCCCTTGCTGGTGATAAAATAGCCTAAGCAAAATACTGACATGGGAATGATGTAGTATATTTGTAAGAGGAGAAGAACTGGACCAATGAAGTCATATTTAAGGGAGTCAGAGAAAAATTGGATCAGAAAGGTAGGAAAATATTGAATATGGATCTAAAGTTTATAAATTGATTTATCCCTTTCCAAATAAACTATTCATATTTTCAGTCCATGCCTCTTTGGGGAATGAGTTTAATCAGTTTACCACCTGTTGGGTAAACTAGTACATCCTCTTATTTGACCCGAATTTAATTATTTCAAGCTTCAAGGGGTGCCCTGTAATTCTATTATTCCAGGATTCAATGAGCAAGCATGCTTTCCTCTCTATTCCCTCTGTAATTTTATAGGCTTTATTCAGGCAGTTTTCCAGACGGGAGGGTCCCAGTCTTAATATTTCAGTAAATCCACCCTCTGCCATCTTTTTTAATCATTTGAGTTGCCCTTGTCTGGACCTTCTTGGGCTCTGTTATATCTTTCTTGAGATGAGGTAATCAGATTACTAGCCACTGGCAGGAGGAGGGGGCCAGGTCACATGGACCATTGATCCCCTTGCAGAATGGAAATCCTATCAGGGCAACAAAGTCATTTGTCAGAGATCAGAACGCATGATGGGTCATCAAGACCTTTTATTTTTACTCTCCCTATCAATCGTTCAACACCCTTTAAACTGTTTGAACTGCTGCAGGTTTTGAAAATGTTTCAGTTTCAGAAGCCATTTATCTTCAAAACATCTCAAGGCTACACTATCACAAATGCACATGAACAGAACAGAGCAATTCTGGTGAGATAAAATGTAGAGTTTAATAAATCACACTGGTGGAGCCTGATGCTGAAATAATCTGCATGAGGCTATTAGTAGGGGCCAAGAAATGTGGGATTGCCTTGAGATTGCCTGTCAAAACTTTCTCCTTTCTCTAACCCAAGCATTCTGCATCCTTCTTAGACTCACCACCCATGTGCAAGGTCTAAGGGACCACTGACAGGGGTTAGTTTATAGTCAAAAAGGAGCTATAAAAGAGCTTATAACCTTGACCATTTTATTACGCCTGGTGTCCTAAACCAATTTTTTGTTTCTTGGACCCCACTCACAACTTGAAGAAAACTATGGATCTCTTCTTAGAATATGTTTTTAAATGCATAAAATCAAAATGCATAGGTTTACAAAGGAAATCAAAAGTTATTGAAAATAAAGGTATAATTTTTTCCCATCTAAATTCATGGATCATCCTGAAATCTATCCACAAACCTCAGGTTAAAACCTCTATTCACATTATGAGCCACTTAGAATCATGGGATAGAGATTCAAAGGAATGTATAGAGGTCATGCAGTATATTACTTCATTTTACAGGTGAAAAAAAGAGGTTTCATAAAAGCTAAATGACATGCCCAAAATCTTACAGATAATTTAGGGAAAATGTAGAATTCAAACCCAATTCCACTGATACCATTTCCAGAGTGCTTTCCTGTCCTACCCCAACACAATTTCCACAAATATCAAATTTATTTTATTTTATGACCTTACAAAATGATAGATTTTAGAGCTGAAAGAGACTTAGGGGTCATCCAATCCAACACAAGTACCAAAGATCTCGAATGAAGAAATACTTACTAGCTAGCTGCTGAGGCAGCACACTCTACTTATGGACAGCTCTAATTCTGAGATTTTTCCTGATACCAAGGCTGAATTTGTGTACCTCACTTCTACCCACTGATCCTATTCTTACCTCTGGGACCAAACACAATGTCTTGTTCCTGTTCTACATTGCAGTCCTTAAAGTACTTGAAGTCAAACTGTTCTCATCCTTCATTGTTTCAGGCTACAGATCCCCAGTGAACTTAAATGATATGGACTAATGGTCCTTCATCATTGTGCTTATCCTTCTCTGAATGATACATATCTAATGAATATTCTTTTAAAAGTCAGCTCCAAGAACTAAATGGAAAACTCTGGATGTGCTCTGAGTAGAGGGAAAAGTACTATGGCCATCTTATTCCTGACAGTGTTATCTGTGATACCTGCCTGGTCTTTCAAGTCCTACCTGGGTGCTTGACTAATTCAATGCTGAACCCTAGTTTTCTGTATCTATATATATTCCAGAATAATTCATGAATCCATGTTTCATTTTGACCTCCTTCTTAGCTCATTTGACCCTTGTACCAACCTCCCATCTTGTACATCCAGCTGAGTGCTATCATTCCTGTTCACTAGTCCTCACTGGGTGATCCACAACCTACGATTAACTATATTTTTGGCAAGATAGCAACATCAATGGTGTTTAACTTTGCAGCAGGGATGCTGATACACCTGGTACCACTGATCATTGAATACAAAATTAACATATCGACAAAGTTCTGCTGATGAAATAAAATCTGCCTTCCTCCTCTATGGATTTTTTCTTCATAAACAAAGTAGATGGGTCTGAATCAGTATTGCCCATCTACACTGGATTGAGTGGGAGCATTCTAGAATGGTTTTCCAGTAATGGTCATAGATTTTTGCTGAACATCAGCCATACTTCCTTACCCAATCTTCCTTGTAACCAAAAGGCACAAATTTAGCATCCTGCTGTTCAGGATAAAGATAAAGTTCATGACCTTATAGTACAGAAAGTAAAACTCATGAACATATTACAGACACTAAAGTTCATGATATCTAACATATGCAATAACCTTGACCTTATTAAACAACTTTTCAAAAATACAGAACAGTTAAGAAAAAAAGTAATTTTTTTCATTTCTTGATTTTTAATTTTTTCACAGAGACTATCAGATCTGATTCTTTCAAAAACTCTTCAAAGCAAACAGCAATGTCCCCCTTTTACAGATAAATAAACTAAATTTTAGAAAGATCTAATGACTTGCCAAGGCTTTTTAGGCAATACTGCAAAGTTTAAAATTGGCACACTTTTCATTTCTATATCAGAAAGGTTTATAGCATGATGGATAAAGGGTATAAAGAAAACCTAAGTTCAAATTCTCCTTCAATCACATGTTAGCTGTGTGACTACAGGGAAGTTATTTAACCTTCTAATGTTCCAGCAAGGTTTCTAAGATTCTAAGTTATAGACCAGTTCCCAATAAGTATGTGTGAAGGGAGTTTTTATTCCATGATTTTCTGACCACTGATGAAATAGAGAGGGGAGAGAGACAAAGACAAAGAGGGAGGAAGTGAGAGAAAGAGACAGACAGAGATAGAGACAAAGAGAGTCAGAGAAAGAGAGAAAGACAGAGAGAGAGACACACAGAGAGACAGAGATAAGGAGAAAGAGAAACAAAGACAAACAGACAGATAGAAAAAGATACAGAGACAAAAACAGAGAGACAGAAAAAGACAGAGAAAGAGGGAGGGAAGGGAGAGAAAAAGGGAGGAAGGTGGAGAAAAAAGGAGAGAAAATCTCTCCCTATAATCCTCTGTTTCTCAAATCAAAAAGGGGATGATGAATGTTGCAAATGTTGTACAAAAAAATTTCCACTTTTTTGCTGGTCCTAAGTCTTATTAAAACAAAAGTAATATATCCCAACCCACTTACTGGGAATATTTGCATTACTTAAATTTGCCACAGGTCCAGGATTGTTCATGGGAATCAAAGTGTTGCTATGGGACAAAGATAAAAATGTTATTCAGAAACAGAAGAAAAGCAAACTAAATTCAGAAATGATGGCCTCACACAAAGTAAAAAGATTAAGCCAATGAGTTATTTCACCAAAAAAGATACTTTAAGTATAATGTAATTTGACAAATTTCACAAAATAGTTGAAATTTCCATTGTCACTACACAAGGAAAAAGTACCACCTGACAAATTTCAGGAGAAAGAGCAATTTGATTTGTCCTGCCTGCTCTCCAAAAACAGAACAAGGACCACTGGGTTGAAGTCAGAGGCACATGTCAGTTCCATCTAAAACAGAATTTTATAATGATTGGGGCTGATCCAAATAGAAAGGGTTACTTTACAATTCAAGTCATCTGGTCCAGTGGTTGCTTTCAAGGAGGCAAAAGTCCAGAATATAGAGAGGTCAAACCCCTGGTTAATACCTAGGCCAAAAAGTTACGGCAACAAGGGTCAGTTGTGGACCTGGAGCAAAAACACAGTCCGATGTTGAATTGAAGACCTTCTAAAGAAATCAGTGTGGAATAGTGGGAAGAACTCTGGATCTGGAATCAGAAGGTTTAGGTTCAAATCAAGGCTCAGTTACCTCATTGGACCTCAGTTTCCTCAACTATATAAAAAGATTGGTCTGAATTAGATGACCTCAAAATCCTTTTTCTTCTCAAAATCCACCATTTTATAAGGAATTGATACTTTAAATAAGATTGGAGTAGATAATCTCTAAAATTCCATCCTGTGGGAAGACTTTCTACTTGGCCAGAATCATCCATCAACCAGGCTATCATCTCTTTGAAATTTCATTTTTCTTCTTGGCTTTTCACACTAGATAGCCCTGTTTTAATAACAAATACCCTCTGGGAGCACTGGGGCCAAAGATGAGCCACCAAGTTCTTATAGAAATAACCTAGAAGAGTTAGTCTTCAGGGACTATGATTACAGCAGCCCAGTTCTTTAAATTATGCTGTATGTTTCAGGTCCCTTAGGATTCCAGAAGGCAGGCTCTCAAACTACTTGGTCACATTTTTCTTAAGAAGGTTTTCCCTTTCCTCTCAGGATCTCAAGGCTTTTAAGTCATAACTTATATGGTCCATTAGTCACACAATCAAAAGCTTCTCTCTCCCTCCCTTTCTCTCTCTCTCCCTCCCTCCCTGTCTGTCTGTTTCTCTCTCTCTCTCTCTCTCTCTCTCTCTCTCTCTCTCTCTCTCTCTTTGTTTCTCTGTCTCTCTCTATCTCTTTCTCTCTTTCTCATTGATTCTAGACTGATCATATATCATATATATTTGGTAAATTCCTAGACAAGGATGAAATACTCACATATTCTATGGGAAGATAATGAAAATGGAAGCTTTAAACTGGGAGTGTGGAGAGGTCTGCGATCTTTCTCTAATGGGAGAAAAAAGAGAGAGCTATCCAGAGAATAAGCCACATGAACCAAAGAATACTTTCTGTAGCCCTCAGACTCTTCTTGTAATAATACATGCATCACCAAAAGGAGATTAACGACTTGCCCTGAGTCATGCAGCCATTGTGATCAAGGCAGGACTTGAACCCAACTTTTCTTGACCACAAAGCCTATATAATATTGACTAGAACATTAGGCATTTCTCTCACATTTAGTTCATATTTGTACAACACTTTATAATTGGCAAAATGTGCCTAAGGGTAACCCCTCTAGGTAAGTAAAGTAAGTATGATTTGTTTTATTTTAGAGATAAGGAAGATGCGGCGCAAAGTAGTCAAATGCCTTACTCAAGATCATACAACTGGTAAGTATTGAAGGCAAGATTTAAACCCAAATTGTAAGCATCACAGACTCAGAGGTGGACGGGTCCTCAAAAATAATCTAATAAGACACAGCCACTTGGTACCGAAGCTAGAGCCCTCCTGGCTCTCCAAATGGGAAAGCTGAAATGTAATCCTAGCCTCAGACACTCCCTAGCTGGGTGATCCTGGACAATTGGACAAGTCACTTAGCCTCCACCTTTCTCAGTTTCTTCATTTGTAAAATACAGATAATAGTAGCACTTACCTCCCAGATTGTTGTGAAAATAAAATGATATAATATTTGTAAAGTACTTTGAAAACCTTAAAAACTTAAAATACTACATAAATATAAATGTTAGATATTATTATTATTGAAATTGTTATTTAAATTAAAAGCTCACCGAGAATAGCAATTGTTTCATTCTCTGTATCTTCAGTATCTGGTCAAAACTAGGTACTTGATAAATGTTTCTTGATTAATTGTTTAATTAATTTTTTTATTTTGTTTTTTGACCTCATTTTTTTTAGTTTATTTTATTTTCTACTCAGAACAAAATAAATATTTTCATAATAAAGTACAATAGAGATAATTGCACATGAAACTGCAAATCTACTATGTCTAACTTGCTATTCTTTTACCTAAACATCTAAGTAGGGACAGGCTAAATCTGACTGCTAAATTTCTCCCAGCAACTGGTTGGGGGGAAAATGGGAGTAGATTTGGGTCATGAGTGGTTGATGTATGAGTGAAGGTCAAGTATTTTAAGTGTCATCACATAAATTGTTGCTGTTATTGTTTTGTTGTTGCTTTCTTTCCTTTTTGAAGAGAACTAATGACATCAGAAGTGGGATATCTTGATTTGCAAAAGAATTTGATTTAGTTTAATTGAGTTGGAGCTGTGCAAAATCATGCAGTGAAGGGGATGAATTTTGCTCTGATAGAAACTGCAGAAGTATATACACACTCATACACACTCACATGTATTTGTCCACAGGCACACACAGGCACAGTTTTTATTACTCTCCTTGCTTCTATTCAGACTCACTGAGAATCATGTCAACAGTTTCAGACAATATAGTAGTTGTATATATCTTAGTGTATGCACACATCCATAAAGGACTTTACATCCCTAAACTTATTTTCAAGACTTGGAATCACTTCTGAATTTTACCTTAAAAATTTAATCAACATTTCACTGGTTGCATTAGTGAAACTGTAAACGTCCTTAGAATAAGTACTGCTGAAAGGCATTGATAACCATGATTGCATGAAAAAGAACTGGGATAAACATCAGGAAAACACTTTAAAAGGCCCTTAAGTCTCCTTTAATGACCCTGTTTCAATCCAGGCTCCACAGAAATCATGGCTAGTTTGTAGTCTCAAACATGAGAATGACACAAACCAATTTAGGTATCTCAAACCTAAGACTTGTCTGTAATGAAAAGAGAATTGTATATATAGACAGAAGACCTGAATTTGAATCCCATCTCTTTTACTCAAGTCAAGTCAACTAGCACTAGTTTATTATGTGTTGAGAATGATGAAAGACACTGAGGATGAAAAAAATAATTATTGACCTGAAAAGGCTCACTACCTAATGGGGATACAATTAAGTTGTTCTTAATCAGTTGTGTCCAACTCTTCATGGCTGCATGGACCATTGCACACCAGGCTCTTCTATCCTCCATTATCTCTCCAAGTGTGTCCAAGTTCATGTTCATTGTTTCCATGATACTACTAGTTTCCCTAACAATTAGTTACACACAAAACATATACAGGAGAAGTGATTTCAGAGGGAAGGTATTCAGGAATATCAGAATGGATACATGAACTAGTATGAAAAGATATATTACAAAAAATGAAGAATATGGAATATATTACTTATCAAACCTATGGAGCTGAAATACTTATGAATAAATAAGGTTTAGATAGCAGGGTGAGGTGTAAATGGATAATTTCAATTAATTATCTATTAAATTATGTTATATTATATAAAAATTATATTCTATAATATTATTAATATTTAATTTAATTAATGTAATAAATTATTATAATTATATTTATAGTATTATATGTTTACATACAATTATAATAAATAATAACATAATTAGTTAAATGAATTTAATATTTAATAAAATTAGATAATATAAATTATAATTATATTAAATTTAGAGAAGGCTTTATACAAAATAAAATATAGCCAAGATCAGAAGGAAAGCAGAAAATTGGGGGGAGAATTTATAAACAGATTCTCATATAAGATTCTCAAATATATAAAGAACTTTGTTAAATCTACAAGATTATGAGTCATTCTCCAATTGATAAGGAGATCAGGAATTCGCGCTTTTTACAGAGGTTATAGGATTCTACCATTATAACCTGAGAAAAGCTACATCCTCAATTTCTTCCTCTATAATTTGGCAAAATGATGTCTAAGATCCCTTCTAGCTATATCTGCTAAGATCTTATCATTGCTCATGCTTTATTAAGGAAGAAATATATCCTTGGTTTCTGCCACAAAAAAGGAGAAGAAAAAAACTGGTTGTTTTGGTTAGAGAAAAGATGAGACTCACTTGCTATGAAGATATATTTAAGAAATAAACCCAGGAGTTCTGTTTATATATAATGACTGAGCTTGTCACCAAAATGATGAAAAAATATATACCTTATCCTTCTTTGTAGGGGCAGGGACAGGGGTGGGGTATTGCATATGCTATCAGATTTGGTTGAATCATTGGCTAGTTTTACTGACCTGATTTTTTAAAAATTCTTTTCATTCTTTCTTACAAGGGATGGATTGCTGAGCAAGGGAGAGTGGTACTTTCAGAAACAAAGGTGATATTAAAGAAAAAAAGAAATGCATAAAAATTTTAAAGTTTAAAAGAATTCAGTATTATTGTTCTTTAAGAAACAATCAGCAGGATAATTTCAGAAAGGCCTGAAGAAACTTATATGAACTGTTGCTAAGTGAAGAGAATAGAACCAAGAGAACACTGTACACAGCAACAAGATTATGTGATGAGAAACTATGATGGACTTAACTTTTATCAATAATGAAGTGATTCAAGCCAATTCTAATAGGCTTATGATGGAGAGAGACATCTACATGCAGAAAGAGGATTTAGGGTTCTGAATGTAGATCACAACATAGCATTTTCACTTTTTTGTTGATGTTTGCTTGCTTTTTTTTTTCTTTCTCAATTTTTTTTTCCTTTTAGATATATTTTTCTTGTGCAGCATGATAAATGTGGAAATATATTTGGAAGAATTGCACATGTTCAACCTATACTGGTTTATTTGCTGTGTAGGGGAAGGTGGTGAGTAAAAGGGAGGAAGAAAAATTGGGAACACAAGGTATTATAAGGGTGAATGTTGAAAGCCATCTTTTCATGTATTTTGAAAATAAAAGGCTATTATTTTTTTTAAATTCAGGAACCAATTGAAGTTTTTTCCAAACACTTTCCCTAGTGTTACCTTGTCATCTTTTTCTTATTCAAGTCTTCATTTGATTCTATAATCTGTTCCATATAATCCATACATAGACTTCATTCTTTCAGGCATTGTACTGCTAAACCTTGTTTCCATTTAATTTAGAGGCAGTAGAAAGAGCACTAAAATTGGAGTCAGAGGACCTGGGTTCAAATCTTGGCTTTGTTATTTACTAACTGCATAATTTTGAACAAAACACTTTACCTCTCAATATGACTTCTTGGTTTCCTCATTTGTAAGATTTTCCCATTGGCCATTCTCCACTACAGCTTCAGACTTATAGGCTTTGAGATTGCTTCTACCCTTGGTACTCACATCTCATTACATTACTCAATAGATACTGGGGACAGAGCAAAATCTCCTCCTTGAGCATCCATGATATAAAGATGGCTCAGAAGTTCAAGAAGCTCTTTGTTTCCCATCACTCCACCAGCATCATGCCCCAGGACCTGATTTTATGCAACCATTATCTGGCCATTGATCATATCTCATTCTGATCATGCAAATTTTCCATCTTCATTCTTTTTCATATATTTTGCTGATGGTGTCATTTACATTGTACATTACATATACATTATTTAAAGTACAATATTATGTCACATATTATATTCAGGGGTTGCTCCAGATAGATAGATATATGTGTGTATATGTGTGTGTGAGAGAGAGAAATACAGACAGAGAGCAAAACAGCAAAAGAGACAGAGAGAGAGAGAGAGAAAGAGAAAGAGAGAGAGTTTTGTGCATGTGAATAGGCTAGATAGCTTTGCTCTAGTCTATGAACATGAACATTATCCCTTATACTGGAAAGGAAATTGTATAAATTTGTGCCCCATTTGTCAATAAAGAAACTGAATACTGTGGTATGGATAAAATGAATCACAAATATGCTAACCCAAAATAGTACTCTCTCTGTCTATGTGCCTCTCTTTTTCCATCTATCTGTCTGTCTCTGTCTTTCTCTCTCTCTCTCTCTGTCTCTGGATATGTCTCTTTCTGTATCTGTCTCTCTGTTTCTCTCTGTGTGTCTGTCACTTTCTGCCTCTGTCTCTGTCTCTTTCTCTCTGTCTTTGTCTCTAACTCTGTTTGTATGTCTTTTTCTGTCTCTGTCTCTTACACACACACACACACACACACACACACACACACACTTCTATAATGGATAGGTAATGTTGAATCAGATCCATAACGAATTGAATCTAAACAGATGAGTAAAACTTTGAAGAACCTAAATATGCTACCCTTCAACACTGGACTTATAATCTGAAATATTCAATATACCTGAAATATTCAACATATTCAAATCCAATTCCCTGATGTTCACTAATGAACAAGTCACTTAATCTCTTGTTTTTCTTGTCTGTAAAATATGAGTGTAAAATGATGTCTATATCATTATTTTTCTCACAGAATTGTTTAAAGGTTCAAGTGAGATCATATACGTCAATGGCTTTGCAACTCTTAATAACTATAAGAAAGTTAATGGTTATGATTATGTTCTAATGTTCTTGGAGATTTAAAGGATATGCAGAGAGAAGAGGGGCTGGAGGGTATTAGCATGCAGAAAATAATGAACAAATGCACAGCAGCCAAACATGGAGTACATAGACAGGAAACAATAAGTGATCTAAATTAGCTGGCATGTAGCACCAACAGAAAGAAACAGGATGTGATTTGGCAGGAAAATGGAGTGGTCTCAGATTTTAGATGGCCTTGAATTGCTTAATAAGGAGTCTGAACTTTATTCTCTAAGCAATAGGGAGCCTTTCATTTCAAGATTTTTCAGCAGAGGAGTGATCTGATCAGATCAATATTTAAGGAAGATGAATTGGCATTATAAACAGCAGATTGTGAAGGAGAGAAGAGTTAGAAAGCTATGTCAATAGTACATGCAGATAGTGATGAGCCCCTTCTTATACTAATATGGGAGTAAGAAAGAAGATAGATTTGAGGATTGCAAAGCTAGAATTGACAACAGCCAGGTCGATGAAGATAAGAGAGAAAAAATTTTTGACTTACATTGCTGCAGACACAAATGAGGATATACAAAAGGAAGGTTTGGAAAGAAAGATTAAAAACCTTTTCTTTAAATATGAAGATGAGATGAGTATGAGATACTAATGAATCATCCATGTAAATAGGAGATTAAGACAATTTGAGTTTTGCAAAATATTTAGGGCTTAAATATTGATTCAAGGTAGCTGAAGCCCTGGGAAGGAAGGAGCTAGCTAAGGTACCAGCATCATATATCTGACTCATATCAAGCTTATGCTTCAATAAGATGCTTTGATCTTTTTCATCCAAAATGTTGTATAGATCTGAATTCTGAATCTTATACTTGTGAACTAATTTTTTAACTCGAATTCAGGATTTTATTTTTCTCATCCATTTAAACTTCATCTCCTTTTCATTCCTCTCTATGTTCTGCTTCTGATTTTCCAGACTTCTTTCTCAGCATATCCCAGCTGACTTCTTGCCCTTGGAAATCCCTCTACTCTGGTGGCCCCTTCCTCTAATCACTCAGGTCTTCCTTGAACATTCAATTCAAAGAAAGTGCCCAGGTCAGCCAGGTTCACTGATCATTTCCTCTCTAGGAACTGCTCCTGTTCTTCAAACTTAATTCTGAAAGGCCACTCCACTTCAGAATCCTCCTCACCTGGAAAGATCATCCTACATCTCTGACCTCTTACCCCTAACTGATAAATTCCTCCCAGAACTTCCATTTTAAAGAAAGCATCCAGGCCAGCTTATTAAGTTATTATGTTCCAGTCACTATTCTAGTCTTATATTTTAATGATAGCAAAAACAAATACATATAAAAAGATACATAGCATTAATATGGAATTAATATAGCCATATATGAATCATATATACACATACATATATTTATATGTATATATGTATGTGTTTATAGGCACAGACACTAAAAGCAATAAAAATAGTTTGGGGAAAGATGGTAGCAGTTGAGAAAATTCAAAAAGGCTTCATAAAGATGATTGTACCTAAGTTGAATCTTAAAGAAAAAGAGGGATTCTATAAGGGATAACATATTCTAGCCATGAGAGACTGCACTGATAAAGCACAGAGAGGGGACATGCGGCTCCAACAATGAGGAACAGAAAGAAAATTGGTCTCTAGCATTACAGATCAGTATATTCACACTGTTGAATAAGGGTCTGAGACTGTTCTGACATGACCTGTTCTTCATGAAGTTATGTTGATCCTTCATTATTCTCCATTTTCTTCCCAAAAACTTAGGAAAAAATCATTGTTATTTTATAAGGATAAAATAATAATTATAAAAAATATTATTTTTAGAAGGATAAAATAATAGATATTATTTTCAGAAATTTGACCAGAATTATTGATTTTTCAACAGACAGGAGGTTGCAATTCTCTCCTTAGTCTATCTCTAACATCCTTTCCAGCCCTCACATTATACTTCCACTGGGTTAGATGCAGTGGTAGATGTAAAGAGCCTTGCTTCTATTGGGAAGACAATATATATGGAAGTTATAGAGCAAAGCAAGAAATAAATGCTCAATGAGCAGTAAAGTCATTTAGTGTTAATCCAAAGAGCATAAGAACCTGGAAATACCGGTCTTCAGCTCATAATATTCCAGTTCCAAAACACAATGTTAAAAGTTCTAAAACTAAATTGGTCACAAAGGTAAGAAACATGATGTGCAATTGTGTGTTAAGACTGCATCAGCACACTACTGTCCCCTAGTGGCATTGAGATTTTCTCTCCAGGAGTTCAATAAACCTCAGGAAATAAGTGTAGTATTCCCTTTCCTTTAGGAGTTTAAAGCTGTTTGCCACTGATCCTATTAATCATGGAAATTAAGGAGGATTGAATGGCTAGATATATCACCGATATCATACATATTAGCATTTCCTCTGCCACTGAAAGCAGAGTTGAATGGAAGAGAGCACTGTTGGGACAGCAATGAATTAGACATATCTCTGCAACAAGCAATCCAGCCCAGACTAGCCTAGCCTGATATTTATAAATTTACAAGAAAACTTGTGGAATTTCACAAATCCAATAACCTTGTAAATAATGAATCATGTTCCATGAGAATCACACAGTGAATAATACATCAGACACAAAGGATCTGAAATCCAGAACAAAGAATAATTCTTGGGAGAATTTCTAAGGATCTGAACTGAGTACTAAGAGAAATGTAGCATTACTAATATTAACACTATCTGTGTACATAGTTCATTTGCATCAGCCTAATAAATCCGTGTTCAATAAAAAAGCAACAACTAAAAAGCATAGCTCTGTCTCACCAAGAACTCTTTTGAAGACAAAAAGCCAAAGTAATCACATATACAACAATCACTGCACTGAAAAATAAATAGAAATATTGTGCAATGAGAAGAACTGGGAATTTGAAATGAGGAATCTGGGTTCAAATCTTAATTCTGTTCCTTACTACTTGGAGGGGGAAGGGATCTCCTAATAATTAAAGTTGCAGGAGGATAGAAGAGGTTGCTTTGCAAGGAGGGTGGGGGCTACCCCTCCTTGGAGCCATTCAGACAAGAGCAGGATGACTCCTTGTGTTTATTTCAATTGAGATTCCTTCAAATATGGCTTCATCTTAGATAGCTACTACAATCTCTTCCAACTCCAAAATTCTGTGATTCTGAATTTCTGTGCTTCAGTAATCTATATAGATTTGATACATCTCTTAATTTCTCTGAAATTCAAAAATCTTCTGTTCAGATGATCTCCAAAGATCTCCAAAACCCCATCCAAGCATGAGATCTATTATCCTATAACATAAAAAGGGGTATAAATTGCAAACGTAATATAACTAAATGTAATAGGTAGTATTCATATTGCTTTGAGGTTTGCAAAGCACTTTACAAATATTATTTTATTGCATTGTCAATTAACCCAAGGAATTAGGTATTGTTATTCCTATTTTGAAGATGAGGAAACTGAAACACTATATATGTATGTGTTTATAGGCATTATATATTAATATTAAATAAAGACATTAAATAAAGTGGCCAGGGTTACACAGTTAGAAAGTGTGTGTGACTGGATTTAAACTCAAATCTACCTGATTTCAGACTCAACACCATATTCCATGATATATAGCTTCCAGTATCTAATATGGAAGGATATCAAGTGTTTGAGAACATGTATTACCTTATCCACAGGACCTTGGGTGATAAGAATATCAATATACATGTGCCCTGTGAAAAAATAGGAAAATGCATTTTGGCCAGACTCATCCTAAATTTGGTCTAGCAAGCTGTCTCACATGTGAAGAAAGTTAGTCAGAAGATCAGGGAAGTTGATATGGAGCTGTGGAAATCTAATCCCACCATGAAAACAATTCCAAGTCAAACTCTCCTAAGGGTGGATTGGTCCTTACCTTAGGATGCTAGCTTGAAGATTAATTCCCTATAGGAGTGAAATTCTTCCTTGATAAATCACAAATTATTCTTAAAGCTTCATTCATTCATTCACTCAAACATTTATTAAATATAAATTAAATATTTGCAGTGAAAAATAAGTCGGACACCAACAGGATTTCTGTGACTTTTCACATCAGACGCAATTCTCAATACCTAAAACATCCTACGAGTTTGTCATTCTGGCTGTTATGCAGTTTTCTTTCTGTTACCTTAGGTACATGGGGTTTTAGAAGATAATGTAGTATCATTTTCTTTATTTTCCTGTGGAATCTAACAAACTCCAAAGAGCAATTCAAATGGAGCTATGATTTCAGTAGGGATGAAACACAGGTGGGGGAAAACATCAAAGCTAACCCCAGTAGACACCTGGGTAAATACAGTAGTATCACACTTGAGGGTGCATTAGCTATAAGCCATTTGGATATTTGTTCATCAGTAGTAAAGCTGACTATGGAAAAATGTTCTGTCAAATGCAGTGATACATACTGACCTATGAAAATCCCAGATTCAGACCATGAGCAAGGCAAAAAAGGCAGAGACCTGCTAAGAGCTAATTTTTCTTTCTGCTCTCTAAGCTATTTCCCTATGTCTAGCCTGTACATATTTGAACAATTCTGGATTCAAACTACCTCTCTAATATTAATTACATTTGAAAACTTCATCTCCTTGGAAGGAAGGACTGTCTTTTTGCCTTTCTTTATATTCCCCAACCCATAGTACAGTTACTGGCACATAACAGGGTCTTAATAAATGTTATCTTACTGAGTGGTCACTTAGCCAAAATAGGCCACAGTTTATTCATCTGTAAAAATGAGGAAATTAAGTTAGATGATCTCCAAGATCCTTTACAACTATATTAGTCTACAACTTCACCAATCTGTACCAATCTTCACCATGGTAGACAAAGTATTTAGTCATTTGGCAGACATTTTTAAAGCATTTATTATGTTTCAGAGACAATACTAAGGACTGAAAAAAATAAATAAAGACCAAAAAATAGGGCACCTGTCATTAAGGAGTCACATTTAAAGGAGACAATCTGTAAATAATAGTACAAATCAGATATGTAGATATGCATGTGCAAAAATACATTTTGTTGCTATTTTTCAGTTATGTCTGACTCTTGATGATCTTGTGGACCATATTATTCATGTGGTTTTCTCAGCAGAAATGATGGAGTGGGTTTCCATTTCTTTCTCCTGTGAATTAAAGCAAACAGGGGTTGAGTGACTTGCCTAAGATCACAGAAATAGTAAATATATGAGGCTGGATTTCCTGAAGGTGAGAACTCTATCACTAAGCCAGTTAGCTGCCTCTTATGTATAGAAAGGAAAGAAAGAAAGAAAGAAAGAAAGAAAGAAAGAAAGAAAGAAAGAAAGAAAGAAAGAAAGAAAGAAAGAAAGAAAGAAAGAAAGAGAGAGAAAGGAAGGAAGGAAGGAAGGAAGGAAGGAAGGAAGGAAGGAAGGAAGGAAGGAAGGAAGGAAGGAAGGAAGAAAGGAAAGAAGGAAGGAAGGAAGGAAAAGAGAGAGAGTGAAAGAGAAAGAGAGATAGATAGATGATACATAGATATAGATAGGTTATTTGTATGTATGTATATAGATATACATATATTATATATAAAGTAGATAGATACAGATAGGTTATATGTATGTGTGTATATACATATAGATTATATTACACATATATACAGGTAGATAGAGTTAGATGATTGACAGATAATAGATATAGAAAAGTTATATGTATATTTATATAGAGATATATTATACTTTATATATAAGTATGTTATGTACATATAAAATAAATCTAGATTATTTCAGTAGGAAGGCACTATCTAATGAAAACATATTGGGGAGGGCACTGCAAAAGACTTCCTGCAGTAGGCAGGTTTAAGCTAAGTCTTAAAGGAAAACAAGAGACAGAAGTGAGAAAATACTATGTCTGGCATGGGAGACAGGTAGTGGGAAAAAAATCATAGGGTCAGCAGGTGAAAAGTTGTGTTCAAGGGTAATCAAGAATGTTAATGTCACTGAAAAGAAGTTAAATGTAAGAAAACTGGAAAGGTAGGAAGTGTAGTTTGTAAAGGACTAAAGTCTTTTGAGTGACATGGCCAGATCTATATTTTAAGAAAATCATATTGGTGGCTGAATGAAGAATGAATTAGAATGGGGAGGACTTGAAGGTGGAAGATCACAAAAGTTTCCTATAATAGTCTAGATATGAAATGATGAGGACCTATGCTAAGAGATGACTATGAGTAGAAAGTCAGACATATATATATATATATATATATATATATATATATATATATATGAGGTATTGTAAAGTGGACATAAAACTTGATAAGAGTTTGAATACAGATGAGCACAAAAGAGGTGAGACAGAAGTTGTGAATCTGGGTGTCCCCTTGGCTAGAATAGCAAAAGGGGGAAGAAGGTGGAGTTGGTGGAGAAAGATGATGAATTATATTTCAGGAATCTTAACTTTGAGATGCCTTGGCCTGAGATTCAGTCTAAGATGTTCATGAGGCAGTTAAAGATGGATGACTATAGCTCAGCAAACGTACTAGGACCAGATAAATACATCTTCACAGTGCTGATCATTAAATGCCTAAAAGCTAATGAGATCACAATGACAAGAAGAAGAGACCCAAAAGAGATCCTTGAGGGTTATCCACATTTGCTGGGAGTAACCTGAATCAAAACTTAGAAAAGGAGCCTGAGAAGAAACTGTAAGAGAAGAAGGACCATAATAGGGTAATCACCAAAAAACTAGAATTGATGGCATCCAGAAAAAGAGGCTGATCAACAATGTCTAAAGTTGCAGAGAAAGGTTAAGAAGATTAGATAGACACTACTGATCAGAGAAATTCAAATTAAGACAACTCTGAGGTACTGCTACACATTTCTCCAACTGGCTAAGATGACAGGAAATGATAATGATGAGTATTGGAGGGGATGTGGGAAAATTGGGACACTGTTACATTGTTGGTGGAACTGTGAATGAATCCAACCATTTTGGAGAGCAATTTAGAACGATGCCCAAAGGGCTATCAAACCATCATACTCTTTGATCCAAACTGACATACTCAGTGTCACTACTGGGCTTATGTCACAAAGAGATCTTAAAGGAGAGAAAGAGACCCACATGTGCAAAAATGTTTATGGCAGCCCTTTTCGTAGTGTCAAGAAACTGGAAAATGAGTGGCTGCCCATCAGGTGGAGAATGGCTGAATAAGTGATGGTATATGAATGTTATGGAACATTATTGTTCTGTAATAAATGACCAGAAGGATGATTTCAGAGAGACCTGTAGAGACTTAAATAAACTGATGCTGAGTGAAATGAGCAGAACCAGGAGATCATTATGCACGGCAACAATAAGACTATACAATGATCAATCTGGTGGACATGGATCTCTTCAACAATATGATTCAAATCGGTTCCAATTGTTCAGTAATGAAGAGAGCCATCTACACTCAGAGAGAGGACTGTGGGAACTGAGTATGGACCACAACATAGTATTTCCACTTTCTCAAATGTTTGCTTGAATTTTTGTTTTCCTTCTCAGGTTTTTTTCTTTCTAGATCCAATTTTTCTTGTGCAGCAAGGTAAATGCATAAATATGTATATATATATATATATATATATATATATATATATATATTGGATTTAACATATATCTTATCATATTTAACATATATTGGTCTACCTGCTATCTAGGGGAGGGGTGGAAGTAAGGAGGGGAAAATTTGGAACAGAAGGTTTTGCCAGGGTCAATGTTGAAAGATTACCCATGCATATGTTTTGTAAATAAAAAGCTATAATAAGATAAATTAAACAATAAAAAAGAAGAATAGATTGAGAAAACACCACTGATTTTGGCATTTAAGAGTTCATTGGTAATTTAGGACAGTGTAAGACTGATGAATAATGGGGAAATAATCCCATTAGTTTCCCTTGTATATGGGGTCAGTGCAGTATACTAGCTTTAAAGTCAGGCTCTGAATCTTGCCTCACCTAGTAACTCATCTAAGACACTGGGTCTTTCAGGGTGTTAATAAAGATATTGGACTCCCTGACCTCCAAAGTCCTTTCCAAGATCCTATGATCATATGAAGCCAAATCCTTAGGACAAAATTATAAAGCTAGAAATCTGAAGAAGTATATGTGAAGTTAGTTCTCACTAGAATGTCAAGGTTTAACTATGATTTAGATCAGTCATTTATGAGGCTAACCAGTTTGAGTTCTTTTACCTCTTCCTGTAACAAGTACTTAATAACATTCACCATCCCAGTGGCCCTCTTCTCCATCCTCTCCCCTACCAATGTTCTTCTTAAAATCAAAATCTGAACATAATATTTCAGATGTAAACTGTTAGCTCTTTCTCTAATTAGTTGTGTAAGCAATAAAAGTCTCAGTTCTGTTGTTGTTATTTATGTCCTACTTTTTCTGACTTCATTTGGCATTTTTTTTGGTAAAAATCCTAGAATGGCTTGCCATTTCCTTCTCTGGCTCATTTTACAAATGAGGAAACTGAAGTAAACAGGATTAAGTGACTTACCCAGAGTGACACAGATACTAAGTGCCTGAGGCTCAATATGAACTCTGATCTTCCTGACTCTAGGCCTGTTATTCTATCCACTGCACCATATAACTACCTATTTTGCCTTATCTGCAAAATAATAAGCTGAACTTGATCATCTGCCTTTCTTTGACTTTACATTGATACACTGCCTTAGCTACCTGACTGTTTTGAGGTGTATATTGGTGCAACTGAAATTTTGTTATATTTCTAGTCCTAACAACAATGATAACAATAATGATAATAGATGATAATAGTCACATTTATATAATATATTAAAGTTTCAAAATGGCTTGCTGACATTCTCTCATTAAATAAAGCAACTCCTCAAATAATCTTTCCCAGTACAGATAAGAATGATATTGCAAGTGAGGTGAATAAGAAAGATGGCCTATTTCTTTCTTCATTTTACTACCAGGATAATCTTCAAGCTTATCCATTTCTGGGGTTGACCTTACATTTGCCAAATGCATATGCATTTGCAAAGTTCACCTTAAAAAATTTACAACAGAGAATTTAAAGGTACAAAGCCCAGCAATCTCACAATCATCTCTCAATTCCAAAGAGAGCCACCAAAACTGGAAGAGGAATATACTACTGAGATAGGGTTTTCATTATTTTTTAGGTAAATCTCTGCTCAGCAGTAAAGATAGAAAGGGAGCTGACTTTTAGCTGATCAGAATACCAACAAAAAGCAATGTATTCTGATCCTGATTTACACTCCTTCCAGCTCCATGCCCCAAACAGCACAGACTCTTCTTAGCATAATAGAAACATTAGAGGGTTATGAATAAAGTACATAGATCTTAAAATATTATAATTTATTGTGTCTGCTATGGAAAAACTTACTATTTATGGATTTGCTGCCTAACTGTATATCTCTATCCCTCTATATTCTGGTATTCTGGAAATAGACGTGAAACTTTGAGAAACATTAATAAGAATCTCAGCTTTGAAACCTCATCTGTTTCTAAACCCCCATTTGGTGGGGAAGTAATACTTCCATGTTTATTCTCAGCTTAAATGCTTTGCATCCATGAATAGTCTAATAGTTCCATCCATGACTGCTAAGAGATGCAGAGGGGACCAAGAAAGCAGGTGGATGCTGTTGCTAAGGAAACCACTTACCTAAAATCCACAGTACATCTGTCTCCAGCAAAAGAGACTTCTGTCTCTATGACTCTTCTCCCCCTTGCTAAACAGAGTAGGGAAATTGTCATCAAGCACTTTAAACTAGAAGTTGTCACACAGAGATGTGGTTTTCCTGGATGCCACAGACAGCTGCTTCCATCCTGCCTGAGATTGGAACAACAATTCCAACTTAAGCTTATGTAGTATTTTCCAATCTACAAATTGCTTTCTTGATAATAACCATATTGGTGCAGCATGGTACAGAGGAAAGAACAATGGATCCAAAGTCAAAGGTTCAAACATTATCTATAACGTTTACAACTGCAAGACTTTGTTGAATATCATTTAACATTTTTGGATCTCAGATTCTTCATCTACAAAATAAGGAAGCTTCAATTATCATTGTCCCTTTTTTAAAAATCAAGAAACTCATTCTCAGAGAAATTAAGCTAGACAAATAAAGTAGATAGCCTATATACTTCATTTCACTACTTAAATTTAAACAAAAAAGATGCAGTGATAGTGCAAGCAACAAGGATCTGCAATTTTTAGAAGTCATCTGAAATGATGTGACACACCAGGATTTAACATTCAGTTGAGACAGTCAGAACCCAAGAGCAAGTGGTTCTCTCTGAAAGTAAATAAAGGAGTTGGCAAAAAAAAAAAAAAAAAAAAAAAAAAAAAACATCCATGGGACAGATGGGGAAATAGCATATTGGGAGTAATGAATTTAGAGATAAAAAGGATAAATATAGTCCATTCCTCACCTATCCAAATCCTTCATTTTCTACATGAAAAAACTGAGGTCCAGAAAGGGTAGAAGATAAGGTGTTTATTTCATAGATGTGCTATATAACTATGCATCATTCCATACTCTGCTTTTCTAGAAGATACTTGGAAATAGAAATGAAATTGTTGGATGCATTGATAAGAATATCAGCTTTGAATCTTCATTTGGTGTGAAAGCAATATTTCCATGTTTAGAGCTTTTAGTGTCTTCTTCCTCCCAACTACCTTGTATTTATTTTATTTGCAGTTTATATACCATATATTTATTTGTGTACATTAGAATGTCAACTCCTTGAAGGGAGGGACTCTTATTTTAGTCACTGTGTCCCCAGTGCCTAGCACAATGTCTGGTACATTAAAAGTGCTTAATGAATGATTATTGCTTATTTGACAAGTGAAAAATAGCAGA
This sequence comes from Sarcophilus harrisii, assembly GCF_902635505.1. Lineage (NCBI taxonomy): Eukaryota > Metazoa > Chordata > Mammalia > Dasyuromorphia > Dasyuridae > Sarcophilus > Sarcophilus harrisii. Next base: position 44,875,967 of record NC_045426.1, on the reverse strand, counting down.
GCCAGAATTGAAAATTAACTTTCCTGATTCCAAGTAGAAATCCCAAGGGAAGGAAGATGTAAAATATGAATGGCAAATTCTAAGCTTAACAAATTCTGAGAAGTGGGTATTCAGTGAATATCTAATGTTAAATTAAATTTAATAACAGGCTAGGTGCTAGTGATTGGTAAAGGTGGGGACCTACCAAAAGAAAAGTTAGATCTGGGTAGAGACTGGGCACATGGGACAATTGATTCCATGCCTCCTTTTCTTGTGCTAAGAATGATACCTTCACCTCAGAAGAAATCTCTGAATTTGTACCCCCTCTGCATGGCACTGACCTCATCTAGTCTCTTTGGCCTCAGTTTTCTCATCTGTAAAATGAAGTTATTGAACTACATGTTCTCTGAGAACTCTGCCAGCTCCTTAACCCTGGGACATAAATGTAGGTCTGGGAGGGACTAACTTAAAAGTGATTTAATCAAATTCTCTTATTTTTCAGATGGGAAACTAGGTTAATAGAGGTTAAGTGATCCCTCTTTAGTTACTAATGTCTCCTCAAATTGTTTTCCATTTACTCTGCGTATATTTTATATAAACTTATCTGTGTATATTAGTCTGCAAGCATTTATTGAGCACCTACTATGAGAAGCCACTAAGTGGACAGAATGCTGGGTCTGAAATCAGAAAGATTCAACTTCCTGAATTGAAATCTGCCCTCAGACACTCACTAGTTCTGAGACAGGAAAATTACTTAACCCCATTTGCCTCAGTTGATCATCTGTGAAGTGAATTGGAAAATGGCAAACCACTCTAGTAGTTTTGCCAAAAAAAGTCTCAAATTGGGGCATGAAGATTCAGACATGACTAAAATTACTGAACAGCTATGAAGGAGGGACTGCTATAAGCCCCAGGATACAAAGAAAGGCAAAAAAAATATGGTTTTTAATGATCTCATTATCTAATGGAGGAGACAATGTTCAAATAACTATGTACATATGAGAGATAGAGATTTGGTTAAATTGAGGAAATCAATAGAGGAAAGGTACTAATATAAAGGAAGATGGAGAAAGGCTTCTTATAGATGATGCGATTTTAACTGGGACTTGAAGAAAGACATTGAAGACAGAAGACATGAGGAGGGAAAGAAATGCTGATTTGGGACAGTCAATAAAAAGATTAAAGGTTAAGAGACAGATTGTCTTATGGTAGGATCAGCATGGAAGCCATTGTTGCTCCATCTCATACTACATGGGAATGAGAAAGGTTTAAGAAGACTGGAGAATTAGAAGGAGAACAGATAATGATAGATTTTGAATGCCAAAAGGATTTTCTGTTTGATCCTGTGCATGATAGGAAACCACTAGAGTCCATTATATAAGGGAAGGGGGAATAATATGAATAGACTATATTTCAGGAAGATCAATTTGACAACTGAATGAAGGATAATCTATGCAGAGAGACCAATCAAAAGCTGATTATAATAATCCAGGCATAAGATGATAAGAGTATAAACCAAGAAGCTGGGTATTTTTTTCTCCCAATAGAACACACAAGCTCATTGGGAACAGGAACTATTTGATTTTTGTCATTGCACCTTCAGAGCCTAGCACAGTGCTGGACACATAGTAGTTAGCACCATCAGTATGACATGTTTATCTGCCTTAATTTCCTTATCTGTAAGATGGAGATAGTAATAGCATCTGCTTAGCAATATTGTTGTGGGAATAAATAATGTCATATTTGCAAAGTGATATGCAGATCTTAAAGTACTATATAAATGTTAGCAACTTAATAGATATTTATTGAATAGGATTAAAAGTTATTGTGTTCTACTGGGCTCTAAACTGATATATCTCCAGAAAGCAGATGATCTATACATCAAGCAGTACTTTTTCATCCATAAGGATGAATAGATAAATACAAGGTGTCCCAAACATCTTAGTGCACTAAAACTTTGGGAATACCCTGTACCATAATGAGGGAAAAGGTGCAGGAAGAGAGTGAGAGATCCAACTGAATTCTCTGAAGAGATCAGGGAAGACCTCAGATAAGAGGTTCTACCTAAGCTGAACCTTAAGAGATTCCAAGAAATTGAGGTTTGAAGGAGGATTTTCTAGGAATAGGAAATAGCTTTGCAATGAGATTATTATGAATAAGGAATAGCAAGAAGACCAGTATGGCTGGATCACATAGAATATGTATGGAGGATATACATAATATGTATAATATGATTCAAATGGGAGATTATAGCCATATTTTTAAGAGCTTTGAATGGCAATGGAGTTGCCAATTTGGATTTGTCAGAGGCAATGGAAAGCCACTGAAGTTTTATGATCTGGGGAATCATCAGACCTCTGCTGCAGGAACATGAGTTTGCAGTAATATAAAAGATAGATATGAGAGGGAAAGGAATGAAAAGAGGAACACCTCTTAAGTGGCTGATGTAATAATCCAGATGAGGGGGATGAAGGCTGAACTAGGATGCTCATTTTGAGAATGGAATGGAATATAAAAGCAATTTTTAAGTACTTACTATATGTTGGCATAGAAAGCTCTTATACATAGGAAACCAGACAATCCCTGATCTCTAAAAGCTTACATTTTAAATAAGAAAACAACCATAGGAGAGCTCAAGTATAAGGCTAATGAAAAGATGCTGTATACTTTTTTTTTTTATTTAATAGCCTTTTATTTACAGGATATATACATGGGTAACTTTACAGCAAGATGCTGTATACTTTAGAAGGCAACAGTAGGGCATATGGTAGTGCTTAACTTGTTGCACTGTTGAGGAAGGGAAATCATAGTGCAAGATGTTAGAGTAAAAAGAAAAGGACAAATGTGAGAGATGTGAAGGCAGAATCAACACAATTTGGCAAGGAATGATCTGGGGGATGGAATGAAGAGTTGAGGTGGTTCAGAGGTCAATTGTGGATATTGTCCAACTGCGAATGAGTCATTGGTTTGCTACTTTTAGCTTCCCAAATATAAGACATCACTCCACGAGTCTATTTTGCCTAGAATGAATTAAATTGTAAAGGAAAGATAAATACTAAAAGATAAAAGAAAATGTATATGCTTTTGATCACAAGCTTTAAACCACAACCAACACTTGTCTAAGTCTAGTTTAGTTCAAATAAAAATAGGTTAAATATCAGCAGCATTGAGTTCCACCACTGTTTCTGGGTAATCTGGAATGAATTTCTTTACCTCCCTGTGCCTAATTTCTTTTTATTATTGTGTTCAAGCAAACACTGAGAAGCTAACAAAGAAAGTTAATAAAGAGAATTTTCAAAAAAATCCATCAACAATTAGCCATGCTTTATTATCAGATAAATTTATTAAAATTTAGACATCTAGATATGTGACAAGAAACAGATATTTTTTCCATCTTAAATACATTCTATAATTTTATAAACTAATTTTGAGTCAGACATATGTTTGATAATTACCCTTTTTCTATGTTTTCAGAAAGTTAGCTCATATGTCAATATTATTTTAAACATGTCTCTCCTTCTGTTCTCTCTTGATTTAAGGGGAAATTAGAAGTTACCATTACAATTCCAGAATGAAAAAACAGTACAGTGGAATTTGTTTACGAAAAAGGAAAAATTACCTACTATCATCATGACAAATGCAGGACATGGCTCAGCTTTCTGAACTTGTTAACCTAACAATAACCATACAGTATATTCATCGTGGATGTTTCTATTTGACCTGATGGAATAGATTTCCATAATTCCCATTCTTATAATATTCAATGCTCACCCTTACAAGGCATCAATTCTGAATCTGTAATTTGACAATTGTAAGTCAAAGCATTTCCCTCTGGTTTAATCAGTAGTAGCATTACAGAATTTCTTTATAGAAATGAAGGAAAGAATTCTTGCATTTTTGAAATCAGACATATTCAAAAAGAAATTTTTCACCAGTCCTTGAATTTTAGAGATGGAATCATTTGACTCATTCCCAAACATTTACATTCTCTGGATAATTATTTCAAATAGATCCATTTTCATCTGTGATCCTGATCCTTCTGTGACCTATGAAATGAATAGTATTAACTTTTTAACTTCACCCAATCAATATTTCTTTCTATTTTCACTGGGCTTTTTTTTAAATCTGCTTCATTATCCATTCTGCCTTTCATTCTTCCCATTACTTGACTTAAATATGAGTTGTTCTCAAAGATCATTGGTAATTCACATAAAATATAGCCCTGTTACTTTTCTTTTCTTTAAAGGGAGCATGATAATTGCAAACGGTCACAAACGAAGCTGAAAATAACTCCCCAGGCAGTCGTGCATTAGGAATTAGATTAAAATGAGCCCAATTTATTTTTAAATGACCTGGTAATTTGTAGAAAAAGATTTAGGCTGCTTAAATTTTCATCAGTAGAAAAGTGTGAAGCTCATGAACACCACCATTGAGGCATAAGAACAGGTTCTTTTACCCCAAGCCAATAAGAGGGTGGGAGGGGTTTTGATGTCTTACCCTTCTAAGGTCCTCATTTGCAAAGTCATAGCAAGGGAAGCCATCTAATTTGACATGAGCTAAATTCAGTTAAGTTTTCCAAGTAAAAGAAAGTATGACAACCTAAGATGTGCTGACCCAGAAGTGGGAGTGTCGAATTCATCTCTTAGAACTAATTCTCTGATGTAGATTTGAAATGAAAAGTCAGGAATTTTGTAGATGCCTTTTCTTCCTTCATTCCCTACATGAAGGATTAAAATCACAGCTCAGGGAGTGAAGTTATATAAGCTTCCTTCCAAGTGCTCAGCAGCACAGAAGCTCAGCAGGGTGCTGGAAGGAGATACAAGCACACTTATCTTGGAAGAGTCTTGCATTTGTCTTTTCCATTTAATGCCAGAATTACTGCAAGATGAGGCTGGAAAGCAAATTTCTGGAATCTTCCATAAAATGTATTTCTCCTGTCCTCTCACATTCTTAAAGCTAAAGGCAAAGGCAAGTTAAACAACCAAACTATTAATATTCAAAATCAAAATTGTTTCATCACTAGAAGTAATTAAAGCAACAGTTCTTTAAAAATAATTTCACTATAGCACAAAAGTGAACCAGGACCCATATATACATACAAACAGAGAGAGAGAGAGAGAGAGAGAGAGAGAGAGAGAGAGAGAGGAGAGACAGAGACAGAGACAGAAAGACAGAGAGACAAAAAGAGACAGACAGAGAGCACCAAATCCATTAAATCTAATCCTGGTAACAAGATTATGTCTGCTTTCCAGGCACCAGCAGACTTCAATAAAGAAAAAAAAACACATCACTGGTTAACTACTTGGTAGTAAATTCTTCAGCCATGGTAACCTATGGAAAAAAATATAAAATGGCCCCCAATCTTGGCTATCCTCTTCTGTCTCAGCAATGACAGTGGCAGACAGTTGAGGAAATAAGGAATATGGTGCTAAGATTTGCAGGGTTTTAAAAGCATTTATAAACAGCTTAGTTGTTGGTAAATGGGAGGTCCTTGCCCAGTAACCAACAGAGGAAATGCTACTTGAGAAAATGAATCATAGCAATTTTGACAATTTAACAGGAAGGAGAAGTGAGAAGATATTATTATAAATGCTCTAATTATTATACATTTGATGGAATTCAATATAAAAAATTCAAATGAGTCATACTAGATTTATTCCTTATAATTCGAGAAAAATCTAGTTTGCCTTCAATACATATTACTGCCTAATTCCCTTTTTTCTTCACATTTACTGCTCCTAAGTGAATTAAATCACCCAGCACTTATAGCCTACTCAAACATGCTTTCAGAGAGCTGTATTTCAGGAAGGGAAAGTAGTTACTTCAGTGAATAGTAGATGCCCATTTTTTAAAAAAAAAATTATCTATTTGATGATAGAAAGGGAGCCCCTGAATATTATCAAGGTGCAGAAGGACATAATCAAATTTGAGCCAAAGGAAGGTTAAATTGTGCAGTGGATAAACTGGAGAGGAAAAGACAGAAGCATGGAGAGCAATTAAGTAGTTATAAAAATAATCTAGGTGATTTCCCATGAAAGCCTGAACTAGAACAGTGGCCATACAAGTGGAGACAAAGAGAAAGGATGGGACTGAGGTTATGGAAATAGAATTAACTCAGATATTAGGGGCTTACTTACTTGGGCATCCATTTCATTGCTATCTTGAAATTTTCAACTGATACCTCATTCCTTTGTAGCTATAACCCGGGACATCCTTCATCTATTAATCTTCAGCCAAAATAATAGATTTGGTGAAGTCACATGACATGGTTGAGGTGCTAACTTTCTGCTATGAACAGAATTGTACCTCCTTGAGTTAATACTGTGTCCCATGCAAACACATGCATCCCAGCCAATAAAACTAGAAATGTAGAAGATATAAAACCTCCAGTCCCTTGGGATTCCTATATAGTAGATAGTAGAGACTCTAGCAAGAAGAAAAAGAACACAAGACCTGATTAAACCAGGAGTAGGGAGTAGGACTTGAGGACGAGCAGGTATTAGTATTGTTTCATTCTGGAAAAAAGAACACCAAGATTTCTGGATATGTAGGGCTCTGCAAGAGTCATTCAAAGAGGACTTAAATTTCTGAAGAGTAATGAAACTATTATCCCTTTGAACATCCTTAAATATATTATATCATCAAGGTCTCAGTTTTATTAAGAGAATTTCAGTGAGAGAAAGGAAGGGGAGAACTTCAGACTCAAACAGGCCCAGAGCTAGAACTCAAGCTGCATATGTAACACAGTTCATGAGCTGACTTCAAGACCAAGCTGGGAAGGTTAATTTCCAGTTAATCAAGATGACAGACCTAAGATCTAAACAACCAAAGGAGAGTTTAGACAAAATTTCCAAGTAAACCAAATTTGTCTTTTGTCATCTATCACCTCTCTTTCTTTGCCACTTCAAAAATAGATATGGATTCTTTTATGGGCTATCCAAGATCCCCATGCTGATCCTTACCTTCCTTTCTGGCTTGGGGAGTTCTCCTCATTCTGACCTTTCTCTCCCCCCTTTCCTCCTATAAAAATTCACCAGTGCTAAATCTCATTCCCACTGTCACATTAGGAAGAGAATGAATGGAGTGATTGATTCTAAAGCTTTGAGTTCATTGGATTAGTTTTTCTTTGAGAATATTTGCCTTTTAATAGAAATCTTGGCAGGGTACAATACCTTAAACTGAAAGAATTCATCTATAATGGTAGACTATGAGACATTATGAAAGAAAAAGTAGGATATAAATTTTTGACATTTACTTTTCTAACATCACATAATTTATATAGCCATCTATTTGCTTATTAAAGTTATTACAGTGTACACTCCCTTTCCACTAAGTAGCCCTTCTACTGTGTACCCACACAAATGATTGATACTAGATTGAATCCAAGGGGAACCTGAATACCTAGAAAGAGGGTCAGACTTTTTTCATACTATTTTCATAGTATTTCATACTATTTTCATAGTATTTCATTATTGGTCAGTCTGGTACTCTGAAGCACTCTGAGGGTAAATGAGTTAAGGTTAAGGATTTCACTTATTTCAGGAGTCTCCCAAAAAGGGGCAATAGAAAAATACTCAATATTTGTATGAATCAAGTATAGAAGAGGTATTTATTTCCTAAATACAAAAGAATTCCTAAATACACGCTAAATGCAAGCAGAAGCATATATTGACAGAAAAAGTTAAAACAATATTCAGTAACTACTTTATAGTTATATCTTCCTGGAAAGCTGTTTCTTAAAACTTATATATACATAAGGGATTTTGTAGGAATGCTAACAAAGCATTTTATATTTCACCTTATCACTTCACTGTCCCTCTTATGTCAAATGTTTCCTGGGCATGATCTTGAGCTCATGTTCTTGTTGATGGTCATCTCTTTCAAGGACACTAGAGCAGTTTTCCAGGGAATCTTCCCTTTGCCAAATATAATATTTCCAACTTTGTTTATAAAGCCCTTCATAATCTGTTCCCTTCCTATTTTTCCAAACTTCTCATACTTTATTCCCCTCTGCATACTTTATGATCCTTTGATATTGGCCTTCTTCACACAAGACACTCAATCTCTTGACTCTAGGCATTTTTACTGACTATCCTCCATGCCTAGAATTCTTTCTCACTTTGTGTCTACCTCACATCTTCCTTAAAATCCAGCATAAAATCCCATCTTCTATAAGAAGCCTTTCCAAATTCTCCTCTATTTTTAACACCTTCCTTTTGAGATTTTTTATAATTTATTCTGAATATATCTTGTTTGTACATAGTTTTTTGCATGTTGTCTTCCTCATTATACTGTAAACTATCAGAGCAGAAATTGTTTTTCCCTTCTTTTTGTATTTCCAGTACTTACCATTGTACCTGGCATATAATAGTCACTTAACAAATACTTGTTTTATTGGCTTGACTTTCCACCAGTCATTTCAAACCAAAGAATTCAAGGAGTGCCAAAATTCAATTCACAAGGAGATAGCCAAGCCTGAATATGTGAATCTTAGGATTGAAGCTTCCAGAAAAGGCATCACAAAACTCAAGATTATGCTTGACAAGGCAGCTAGAGTCTTTTGCAGCCATATACTCATGGCCATATGGTAGCTAGGGTGAGGAATAGGACAAGCTGTGCAACTCTGTCCATCACCTCCTGGGGAAGTCTCAAAGCAACATGATGCCAAATGGAGGGTAAAAGGAAGAGAGGTCAAGGAAAGAATCACTCTCTACTTAAAGATCCATTAAATCATCATTTCTTCCTGCTCAGTGGCCAATAAGGTAATGATTTTGACATCTCCAAAGTGCCCTATGGCACAGATTTATGGTAAGAAGCCAGATGTTTCATCACCTCCAAAGCACTCAAGCACTGAGACAAACATGGCCAGCAGGAATCCTGGAAAATAGTTCTGCATATGTTCTATGAAACAACTGTTTACACAGATGCAGAAACCAAGACTCTGGCAAGATAAATGACTTGCTTCTAGTTCTATAAATATGAAAGGAAACTAGGAGAGCCATCCTGTTATCTCCTTGGAAATAAAAGAAATATAGTAATATTCTAAAGAATGACCATAAACTATCTAGAACTAAAATACATCTTAAAATGACAGGAAAGAAATTTTAATCCATGGTTAGGGCTATTAGGCTGTTGAAAATATAGCTTCATTTAAATCATAGAATAGATGAGATTACAAAGTAATAGGGGGTAAAAAGGAAGTGAGAAAATAACACTTTCTCATTGGAGAATAAGGGATGAGAAGAGGTAGTTCCAAAGAATTGCAACTAATGCTGAGATAAAAAGAAATTAGAATACAGAGGGCAGATGAATAGAAAATGATTTATAATAACTTGAAGTTTTAAGAAATATGCATGTGAAAAAGCTAACTATTATGTTAGATTTTGTGAAGAGGGGATTCTTGAGAGAGAGTTCCAGGAATACAGTATAGGATGGGACTGAATGGGATAATCCCCCAATGCATCTTAGAGAAGAAGGGTACAAATGGTCCTAGATAGTCAAGAATAAATGGAGTTTGGAAGTCAAAAGCAAATACAGCATTTTCTATTTCTTACAATGAAGTTTCTTAGATGCATTTTTTTTAAATCTCTAAGCTCCCCTATAAGCCTATCCTTCTATAGGATGCTTTGGAGAGAAATTACGGATAAAACAAAGGTCTGGGATGATAGTCTACTTAATACAGTCAATAATGCTGTTCAAAGATTCTTAGGTATAAGCAGCCTGCTTCAAAATCACTTCAGTATTCCCTGGGAGAGTCACAAAGACTCCAGTCACCCATAGTTTTAATTATTCTATTAAGTCATCAGTTATTGACCCCAAGATAACTCAATGAAAGCAAATAATAGTTTCTTTGATTTTTCTTTTCTCAAGTTAATTATCATGAGTTAATTGAAACAATGCTTAGATGAAGAAAATATGGTATTTCTATGTGCTGAACTATTCATGTTTCTATTCCCCAACATACTTTTTCTTCCCAAGGAAAATGAAGCAAAAAACAAGAACTCATTTTAAAGCAATTTCAATAGATTGGATCATTCAGTGATGTTATATAATTAATCTTATGACAGTACATATTTAATTAAATTAGGGAGAGTAATTAAATGACTCAAAAGAATGAAAACATCAAAATTAACATACCACTGACATTAATATGTCAAAAAGAGAATGTCATCGTGTCTGCAAATACTTTTGAAATGAAATTCTTGTAAAGAAATAAAAACGTGATGTTTAGTACATATTGGATTTGCCCTGAAATAGCTTGCTGAGTCAAAATAAGCTTTCAAATCTTAGGGACAAGAAAGAGTACATATCCTCTGAGTTCCCACAAAATAACTTCCATATGATGAGTTTAAGAACAGAAATTCTACAACCCAAGTCATGGAGGATAACCAGAATTAAGTGACTTTCCTAAGGTTATAAAGCTAATAAGTGTCAACTGTCTGGGACCAGATTTGAGAAAGATTCCTTTCTTAAAGGATTTATTGATGCCTTTTATTTTCTATACCTGAAGTATATCAATATACCTCAAGCCCACCAAAACATCCATTGTAAGAAGCAAACAACAAAAAAGATTAAGCAAAACAAAGTGAAAAAATAAGTTTTATAGGAACAAATGCAAAATTACATACTCCTCATCCTCAGCTCCCCATAGAAGAGAATATCCCCCATATCCCCCTCATCTGAGAATATCTTCTATTTTCTAGAACTAAGATGGATCATTTAAATTAATCTGAATTAGCTGATTTTTTTTAGTATTTTCATTTACATTATTAAAGTCCTTTTGTATTGCTCTCCTGATTCTCCTAACTTTCATTCATCATATACTATTTGATGTTAGTATTCCATTACATGCACATTCCACATTTTTTCTGTTTTTCTCTCATTGATGAGTATTCATATTCTTTTAATTATTTTTTAGTCAGACAAAAGGTACTTTTGTGAATATTTTGACAAATATGAGGATCTTCTGTTTTTTACAACTTCAAGACATGTACCTAGTAGTGGGACCACTTGGCTAAAGACTAAATTTAGTAGCTGTTTGGTAATTTAGTAATTTTTAATGTAAATCCAAATAGTTTTCTAATATGATGGGACTAATTCATACCTTGCATCATCCCTTCTAACACTAATTATTTTATTATTATCTTTTCCATGTTGATTTGTGTAAGGTGAAACATCAGAGTTGTATTAACTTGCATTTGTCTGATAATTAGTGATTTAAAGTTTTTTTCATATAGTCAATGACAGTTGGCATTTTGTAAGTTGTCTGTAGTTTTCTGTTTATATCTGTCTGTTTCTGTACCTTTGGGTTTCCATATACTTTAACAACAACCATGTATCTATGCCTGTATCCCTAGAATATTATGTAGTGTCAAATACATAACAAAAAGTTAATCAATACTTGTTAATTGATTGATCAGTTTATTCTTGGTCAGTTCCTGATCTGATACTCTTCCCATTCCTTCAACTTTCTCATTCCCAAATTGCAACCTAGCTCCACCCAACCTTTCACCCTGTGAATGCCCATCCCAGAAACAACAAACTTCCCTTCATCTTAAATTATTTTCTCTCCTTCTTCCATCTACTATCCATTATTCAAATCTGGCTTGTTTATCCCATCCCCGCTGATAGCCCAATCTTCCTAGTCACCCTTTCCGATACTGATTGAACCTTCACTCATGTTTTTTGGATGTCTAATTGAGGCTAGGAATTTGAAATATTTCTTGTTCCCCTTTGCTATTTCCAGGTTATCCCCCTTTCTTCATCACTTAGTGACTTTTCTACATTTATGGACTGATTGGTCATACTGATGAAATCATGTTTCTGTTCTTTTAAATTCTCAATTTTCTCATCTGTATAATAGAAATAATGTCTATATAATACAAATTTGTTAGAATTGTGTGGCTCAAATGACATAATGCATATTAAGCTATTTTAAAAAATTAAAACAATCATGTTAACACTGTATCTTATACTTTGTATATCCTATTGTATATAATATAGTATATCCTATCCTCCTAGTTAGTATAAGTTTATTAATTGCCAGTATAAAAATACTATCGGTAAGATTGCAATGGGGAGCCTAGAATTCACATACAGACCATCCCAAAGAACATAGGAGCATAATTTTGCAGTTTGCATCATATATGAACCAAGAATCACATCCTGAGAACATATGCTAAATCAAGGAATCATGGAGGCTTTGAGGTTAGGGCTTTTTGGTCCTCTGTATGTTAATTTTAGATTACCTGCAGACATTCAGAATAAATCCAGAAGAACACCAGACATTACCAATATTTTTGAGATGACATGGATACATTAACTTTAAAGGGTTTTTTGACAACTTTGAGAGAATGTGAAATAGTAATGAATGCAAAATGATACAGATAAGAATTAGTCTGTCCACCACTGCAACTCTATAAAAATGGGACCCCAATTCCTAACACCCAAGCAATCCTTTATTTCATTTAGGTCCATTTTGTTGACTGCTCCCAATTCTAATACACAATTACAGAAGTGATAATACATTCCCCCTCTTTGCCTTTCCCTCCCCATCCTTATCCCCATACTATCTCTCTCAGTATCCCCCACCATGGGTATTATTAAAATGTGATTGAGGAATAAGGACTTATTCCTACTGCTATCATGTTTTGTTCCCCCCCCCCCGGAATACCTAAAGAACTAGGCATGTCTGCCCCATTTCATGGTTCTATAAATAACTTAAAAATTCACAATTTATCATTATGTATGTGTGTATACACATATACATATATGTCTGTTTTTATTATGAGTATTCATTTTATTTATGTCATTGTATTTGATTTTTATCAGATTCCTCCTCCATTATATAGTAAGATCCTGCAGGACACAGAATAAGCTTTAGCAAATCTATCTTTAAATGCCCTCTCTACCACAATATCTTGCATATGTAGTAGGCACTCAATAAATATTTTTTGTTTAACTTGATAACACTTGTGTTCTTTCTGAAACAACAATCTGGCAAAAACTAGGCTCAAAAAGCACTCAAATATACACTTTCTATAATAAAGGTCACTAAAAATTTATGATGCTGTTATATCCTGCCATTCTCAAAATAAACTTTAGGGGGAAAATGGAGAAATTCAATAAATGAAAAAAGGTCTTTGCACAAAACTTGTCCAATATTCCTCAAGTGATTCTTCATCTACTAAAAAGCAGTGCTGCATTGAAACTGAAATGAATATGTTTTGTTATTCATTACATTAATTAGAAATATGGCATTGGACTTGGAGTCTAGAAGACCAGTATTCAGAGCCATCTAAGATCCCTATTATCTATGTGATCCTAAACAAGTCACCTAAATAATAGCTAACAATAACAATAATGATGATGATAGCTAACCTTTACATAGTTCTTACTATGTGCCAAGCACCATACTAAGACTTTTACAATTATTAACTCATTTTATCTTCAGGAGAACCCTGGAAAGCAGATGCCATTATTATTCCCATTTTACAGATAACATAGTTGAGGCAAAGAGAGATTAAATGACCTTCCTTGGGTCACACAGCTGATAGTTTAGATTTGAACTCAGTTCCTCCTAACTCTAGGACTAGTGATTTATCTTTATATTATGCAATTCCCTACACTTACATCACCTATGATTATTTCCTCACCTGCAAAATGAAAGAATGAGGCTTGATGAACCCTAAGGTCTCTTCCAGCTCTAACTCTATGGTCTTTTGATCCTGATGTTTTCTTTTAAAAGGCGAGTAAATCAGCACAGATTTAAGTTGTCATCAATTACATTTTCTTAATAGGACTCTGATACTATGATTGCATTGGCATAAGAATTCCATTTCCAGTGTAGATCCTCACCACATCTTTCCATGTGTGAGATCTTTAAGGTTTCATGCCTGTTTACTTTTAGTATTCCAAGACCCGAGAGAAAAGGAAAGATCTGAGAAGTGATTGCCAAGGATAGAACTGCTGCTCTTTGTGACAAAATATTGTTGCCTAGACCTTTCATGAATTCTGTGTCTACAGCTTTAATTAGTGAGGAGCATAGATTTAACAATCTATGTTAATGTGCCCAGAGACACATTAACTCAGAACAAAAATAGAAACACACACACACATAAATACCCAGGTCATCAAAACTCCACAGTCATATTTTTCTACCAAAAAGAGATTTTATATGATTCTTTTTCCCTCTTATTAACACAAGCAATTTTGTAGACATGTATTAGGGGACATTTTAAGGAAGCCAGACCAAATGCCTGCACTTTCCCTACTTTTATATATTGAAACCAGACATCCTCAGAATGGGAAAAAGGCTAGTGGCCAACCTATATAAGTTTTTTATAAATGCTTATTGATTTCTTAATCAATGTCCTGTTAGCAATAGCTTCAGCCTTCCAGCAGCCCTTTTACCTGCCCTACCTCTTTGTAAAAACCTCTTAAATATACTTCAAATGTTACTTAGTGCCTAATTCTGTGATGAAGGGAAAATGCAGTAAGTGTAAATTCACCACAGTCCCAGCCTGCTAGCCTTCATTATCTCACTTACCTTGAAAGCAACCTGTGTGCTATTAAATTCATAAGAGAGTAGATCAGAACACCAAGGTCACCCGAATTCAGAGAAAAACTTCTGCTTCCTAAATAAATTGTATTTCATTTTATATCCTAGTCAAGGCAAGAAAGGAAAGATGTGTCTGTATAGATCCAGTAAATAACACGAAAGGCATAGACATTTTGAATCAGATATTCTCAAATGCTTGAAGAACTAGTAGATGAGACAAATGCACCAGAATTTTTCTGCCTTACTTAATCACATATGGGACCATGTCAAATATTTTGTCCCCATCAAAATCTGCAGGTGAAGTAAACTACTTTTCTTCCTTTAAGACAGCTCAAATCCTCTCTCCTATGGGAAGTCTTTTTCATCCTCCTGCCCCATATTGTTCATATATTCCCACTGAGATTATTTCCAATTTATCTTGCATGTATCTGGATGTAGTTGCTTTTGTGTTATTTCTCTCTGTAGAATCTTCATTTCTTACGAGCTAGATCTGTGCTTTCCTTTTCCTTGCCACCTCAGCACTTCTCCACGGTGTCTTCTACATAGTGAAGATAAACACCTTCTGAATTTACTTGATGAATACAAAATCAATGACAAAAAGAAAGACTCCATGTATACCAAAATATTTATAGCAATATTTTTGTAGTAAGAAAGAACTGGATGAAAAATGCATGCCTGTTTATTGGGGAATGATTAAGGAAACCATGACATTTGAATTAACAGAATGCTATTTTACTATAAGAAATTACAAATTTAATGAATACAGGGAATCATATAGTTGAAATAGATGCAAAGTTCAGTAAGCACTAATGAAACAATTTAAATGATGACTACAACAATATAATCAGAAAGAACAACAACAAAACAATCATAATAAAATGCTAAGAAAGCACATTGGACAAGATTAAACCCAAAGAAGAGGTGTGAAAAGGCATTACAACTGTGTTCATGGGAGATAGCAGTCCATGGGCAAGGTCTATTGAAATTAATGTGATATTCTTTTGGAATGTTAACTAATTATGTTGAACTATTTTATTGTTTATTATAAGAAACTTTTCTCATGATCAACCGTTCTGGAAAGCAATTTATAACTATACTCAAAGGGCTATAAAGCTGTGCATGCCCTTTGATCCAGCAGTGTCTCTATTGGGTCTGTATCTCAAAGCAATCACAAAATAGGGAAAAGGACCCACATGTGCAAAAATGTTTGTAGTAGACCTTTTCATAGTGGTAGGTAACTGAAAATTGAGTGGATGCCCATCGGTTGGAGAATTACTGAATAAGTTATCATATATGAATTTAGTAGAATGTTATTGTTCTGTAAGAAATGATGCTCAGGCTGACATCAGAAAAGCCTAGAAAGATCTATGTGAACTAACACTGAGTGAAGAACCAAAAGAACATTAAACAACAAGATTATGTGATGATCAACTATAATAGATGTGACTATTTTCAACAATGTGATGATTCAAGGCAATTCCAGTGGAATTGGGATGAAAAATGACATCCACATCCAGAGAGAGAACTATGGAGACTGAACATAGACCAAGCCTAGAATTTTCACCTTTTTGTTGTTGTTGCTGTTGATTTGCTTTTTTTCCCTTGTGTTTTTTTTTCCTTTTTGATCTGATTTTTCTTGCAAAGCAAGTTGAATATGTAACTATGTTTAAAAGAATTGCACATGTTTAAGATCTATCAGATTGCTTGCTGTCTTGAGGGGGAAGGAGGGAGAAAAATTTGGAACACAAGGTTTTTCAGAAGCGAATGTTGAAAACTATGTTTGCATGTATTTGGAAAAAATAAAATACTATTTAAAAAGCCAAAGAAACACAGAAAATCTACAGGAAAGGAAGGGAAGTTAGAAACATTGGGAAATGAAAGTGAGATAAAACCAAAAGATATCAATAAAAATTACTTGTTAAGAAAAAAACAGACTAATAATCTTGCAACTGCATGTTACTTTTTATCCACATCATGAAGGTATGATTTAAATATGCTTGTCTCAGTAATCTTGTCAAGTACATTTCATAGTTAAGGACAATTTTGTTCTGTATTTTTCATGTTACATTTCCTGATTTCAGATGGACAGAAAAAGAGAGAGAAAGAGACAGACAGACAGACACAGACACAGAGAAAGGTAATCATCACAACATGTTGAGTGACCCCTTGTGGTGAACTCATGAGAGAAAATAGACAAGAGGGTTACAGCAGGCATGTTTGAATTTCCTCAAACTTTCAATTTGATTAGTTCCCAGACCCATCCAAGTATATTTAATATATGCTTGTATAGAAATATGTTCTGGTTTATTTTGTTTTATTTTTTCCTATGAAAGAATATAATCTCGTTAAGGACAGGTATATCCCCATCCTCCCAGTCACCCAGATTTGTGATTTGAGTCTTCCTTTCTTTCACTCTCTCCTTCCAGCTCACATAGACTCTCACTAGCTTAGACTAGTTGATTCCAACTTGTTGGACTTAAAGTTAGAAATAGATGTGTTCAAATTCTCCCTCTCTATAATTACCAGATATGGTTTGGGCAAATCATTTAACCACTTAGTTTCAGTTTACCCATATGTAAAATGGGAATAATTTTCTCTAGCACCTACTAAACAGCATAGTTCTCAGACTCAAATAAGGTGTTACAACAGGCCATGATCACGATAGATTTCCTGTGCTTATCAATAGCATTAGAGACATTATTGCAATTTAGCCATTTTTCAATCATGTCTGATTTTTTGTGATATCATTTGGGCTTTTTCTTTTTTTCTCTTTCTTTTTTGTTTTGCTGAGGCAATTGGGGTTAAGTGACTTGCCCAGGGTCACACAGCCAGAAAGTGTTAAGTGTCTGAGATCAAATTTGAATTCAGGTCCTCCTGACTCCAAGGCTGGTGCTCTATCCACTGTTGCCCTATTTGGCGTTTTCTTGACAAAAATACTGAAAGGGCGTGCCATTTTCTTCTCCAGTTTGTTTTATAGATTAGGAAACTTTAGAAAACATGGTTAAATAACTTGCCCAAGGTCACACTAGTAAACTAGCAAGTGTTTGAGGTCAGACTTGAGCTCATGAAGATAAGTCTTTCTGACTCCAGGCCTGCACTTGTTTTACCACGATAGCTGTATCACTAAAGGCACAATTTAATTTATATAATTTATTATTTTAAGTACTATTATTATATGTTAACATAAATAAATAGTATTATTTATCATATGGAATATATAATTTAGTTATATATAATTGCCTCCCACTTGCTTATTAAATAAAATAAAGCTGCCTCAGCCTGATGTTTAAGATACTATACAAATTTTGTGTGTTTTTGTATATATTTGTGGACAGACAACAAGGTGATTTAGTGAATATTATTGAGCTTGGAGTCAAAAAGATGAGTTCAAATCCAGCCTCAGACATTTAGAAATTGTGTGATCCTGGGCAAATCATTTAGGATCCCTCAGTCTCAGTTTCCCCAATCTGGAAATAATAGTATTATCTAATTCCCAAGGTTATTGTGAGGTAAAAATAAGGTATGTGTAAAATTACTTAGAAAGATAAAGTTCTATATAAATGCTGGTTGTTTATTGTTGTTGTTGTTGTTGCTATTACATGTTATGTTCCTCAATAGAATGAAAGTTTCCAAAAGCCTCTTTCATTTTTGTCTTTAGGACTACAGCATGGAGCACAGTGTTTTTCACATAATAAGCAAGAGAATAAAATCACATCATGGAGGCCCAAAGAACTTGACATTGCTTTACAATTAATGAGTTTTAGATACTATTATAGGAAGCCTATTTCAGTGTCTGAGGAAGAGAAGGACTCATCATATTGGTGCAATTCCCTCTCTGGCAATTAGAACAAACCACTGGATATTTCTAGAAGTCTAGAGAATTATATAATGCCTGAGGGGAAGGTAAATTTCATTAGAGAGAAAAGGTGTTTCATGTTGAATGTTTATAAGTAGCTGTGAGTCTGTTAAACAACTTTTACATGTTTCTGGCCATTCTATTTGCAAAAGTCAGTGTTATTATAAGTGCTTTTGAATTTAGGGAACCTTTGGCCCATATATGGGAATCTTAGGCACAAACTGTATTTGAGCTATATTCTGATATTTTCCAGAAGGAATTCTATGTGAAGGCAAAAAGAATTGGTGATTTGGGAAAGTTGGAAAAATGAAGAATTCCAAGACTAAATCTGGTCTGTGTAAGCCCAGATATTGTATTTCTATGTTAGGGATTAAAGTTGAACTGAATTGAATTTAAAAGTCAAAATTTGTCTTTGCCAACTTCTAATCAGTGCTTCCAGTTCCACTTTCTGGGTTAAAAAAAATGGAATTCATTTTGTCAAAACATATATTTACTAAGTACCTACTACATATCAGGTACTATATTAAGAATTCACCCTATACATGATGGCACCCAAATACTCAAAAATTACCATCATAGTTTCCTTCGAGTCTTATTTTCTCTATACTTTTGTTCTCAATTTTTTTGTTCTATAAACCCTATCTAATAATAATGCCAACAACAATATAAATGTATTGTGAACCTTCAGAGTAATTTAATATATTACGCATAATACCCTTCAATTATTCATTGTTTAAGGCACCAGTAAATAATTTTGATTACAAATCCATTGGATCACCATTGTGAGCCCAAAATGTCTACAAACCACTAAACGGGAACCTCTGTTTAAGGCTGAGCAAACCTTGTTCCTTCAACTGATCCATGGATGGTATTTTTTGTTTTTTTTAGTTCTTTCATGGTCCTGATCATGCTCCTCAGGAAGCAATTTTGCTTGTCAAGGTCCATCTTTAAAATATGGCATTTAGTACTGAATGGAGATTTTGGGATGAGTTCTGATCTAAGTTAAATAGAGCATGATTGTATTCTCCTTCCATGTGGATACTATCTCTTTTATTGAGATATAAGTTTGCATTTGCTTTAGTAACTATCACGAAACATTGTTGATCCATGTTGTGATTGCATTAAGCTAAAATCCCAAGACTTGTTTATTTTTTCCAGAATTATTATTATATCACATTTTTCTCAGTCTTTACTTATTTGGATTTTTTAATCATTATGAGATTTCTATTTATTCTTATTCGTTTCTTTACTGAATATTCACTTTCTCTTCTAGTTTTATGCTATCTGCAAATTGTTTAAGTTGTGATTTCTTCTTTGTCTAAGTCATTGGTAAAACACTTAATAGAATATGTATCTTATGTTAATAATATAATAATAAATAATAGAAAATATTTGAAGACAAGGCCATATGGGAATTTATTAGAAACCTCTCTACAAACTGACACAAATGTTTTAATTACTCTTCTTTAGATCTAATTGTCTAGTCAGTTCCTAACTATTGTTAGTTAGTTCCTAACTATTGTCTATTCCATATACTCTGACTAACTACAAGGAAAGCATAAGACTTTATCAAAAGCTTTGTGGAAAGCCAGATACAATCTTTCCATGACATGATAACACCATTAGAAAGGAAACAAGGTTAATCTGTCATGACTTGGTCTTGAGGTACCTAGTTCTTTGTGATCACTGCTTTCTTTTCTATATTCTAACAAGTCCTCTCTCTAGTAATCATTCTAGAAACGCTTGCAAGCAATCTCATTAGTAATTCATTCTAGAATAATTTTCTTTAAAAAAAGCCCAACTTACTAAACTCGAATTTAAAGAGCCCATCATCTTCCCCATTTACAAGAGATCTGGACAATATCTGCCCCCTATAGATCCAGTACCAGTTGTTCTATCCTCCAAGATTTTTCAAAACTCATCAACAGGGGTTCAGCATAAACATTTGCAAGTCTTTTAGTTCCCTGGTCAGAATCCACTGCATTCATGACATCAGATCTGGAAATGGAGGCAGACTTGGAAGCCCAATTCATTCAAATCTCTCATTTGACAAATGAGGAAACAAAATAAATTAAATGACTTGTTTAGGATCATACAAGTAGTGACAGAGGTGGAATTTGTTCAGAAGTCTCATGATTCCAGACAGTATTCCCTCCAATGTACCTTGTTTTCTTAATGCTAAGTACCCTTTTTACAAAAAAATCTTTTTAAGTCTTCATATGGCCTTTCAAAAATTGCAGTAAATAAACAATTCTCTAGCTATTTTCCACAGCATCAGAAACATAGTGGAACCAAAAAGCACTTAATAAAAGAAAATATTGACTCCTAGAGCAACACCTTTTAAACCCTTTGCAATTCTTTGCAATCCAAATGTCCAAAAGTATCAAGTAGACAAATTATCTAATGAGTATTAAAATTGCAGAGTCTGGAAAGTCTTGATATATTTTTCCTTTAATTCAAAAGTAAAAAAATCAATCAGTTTCTGTAAAAGGATAAGTAATGTTTTAAATAAAATAACTTCAAAGTAATTTCAAGTGGTCTGGGTATTTTACTTCAGATTTTAGGAGTAAATGATAAAACAGTCATTAAAAGAGTATTCTCTGTGAAATAGTATCTTACCTGTTTAAAATAATTGCTTAAGAAAAATTGTCTAGGAATGGTGACCATGCCTCTAATTCCTTTTGGGAGAAGTTGAGACTGAGTGATCATTTATATCAGAGAGTTCTGAGCTGCTGTGGGGTCAAAATTGAGTGCCTATACTAAATCTAGCACCAATATGGTGAGCCTCTATAAAATGGAAGGCCATTAATCTGCCTAAGGAGGGGGTAGACTGGCTTAAGTCAGAAAAATTGAGCAAGTTAAAATTTTGATGCTGATTGGTACTGCTGTACTTTCCAGGTTGGACAAGATAAGGAAACTCAGGGAACAAGAAGGGAAGGGAACAGAATGGCGAATTCTGGAATAAAATAGAATGAAAAGGAAGGGATCTGACAGTTTCAAGAAAATGACAAGTAACCAAATTATAGAGACAAAATGGCCACTAAAGTCCCTTCCACTTAAAAAATTCTATGATTCTGTGAGCTCATATCTCTTTCATCTATCACATAGATTTCATCCTCTGACATAATTTTTAAGGAAGTCACCTTCATTCAATCAAAGCCAACAATGTTGTATAATCAACTTCATAAGCATTTGCTAAACCACCTGAAGGCCCAAAAAGAGTTTGATGTTTATGCACATAGAAAAGTCATTTCCAGAAAAAATGTTGAAACAAAGAATCCTAGAGGATTATTTCCATTGTCTATTCAAAGAACTTTATCATTTTTCATTCAGCAATAGGAAACAGTAGGAATTCAAATATAATTCAAGAATTTTAAAGTTTTAGTTCCAATTTATAATAATCAGGTTCTGAATGATGTTTTTCATTTTTATATTAAATCTTTGGCTTTAAGATTTCACTTAAATGTCACCTTTATAGATTTTTTTATCACACATGGGATGGAGCGAAATTCACACTGTCTTCTGAAACAATCACCAGATTTAGTTTCCAAGGATTACTCTCTTCTGTTAACCTACAAGTGAAATGATGAAAACTGAGATCTATTTCTTTACATCAATTAATGATGACCTGTCTAGAGATCCAGGAACACCTTATGGAGGAAAAAAATTGTAAGATAATTTTTTTTTTTTTTGCCATTAAAGGCTATTTTCTCAGTGACAGATATTTTCATCTCATATCTACTTTATCTTTGCTCATAATTGATCTTCAATTGGCAATGACTAGACATAGCACAGCTCTAAATTTTTCTCCTCCTACCCTCTCTGGCAAGAAGTTAATGATCTGTAAATAAACATTCATATCGCTAGGCTTGCTGAATATTTAAAGGAATCCGGAGATAAATTCACTGTAATGTGAATAATTTTCCTTTAATTGATCTCAATTTTTCAAAAAATGTTCTTTAAGCAGGATATAAAATAGGGAAAAGGGAACAAGTATCTATTAAGTGCCCACGATGTGCCAGCCACTGCACTAAAGACTTTGCAAATAATTCATTCAATATCAAAACTGTTTGAAAATAAAACCAAAATCCAAACAAAGTCCAATGGCTCTTGCACAAGAGAGTGATGTAAGCTCTGAATTGGGAGTCATGTCATCATAGGTTTAGATTTAGAAGGCAGCTTAGATGTCATCTAGTCAAGATGCTATTTTTTTCCTTTTTTATTGTTTTATTTTTTCTGATTATACATATACATTATTTTAATACACATTTCTTTATGAATCATGTTGGGAGAGAAAAATGAGAACAGAAGGGAAAAATCACAAGAGAAAAAAAACAAATGAAAAAGAAAAAAAAGGTGAACATAGCTTATACTGATTTACATTCAGTCTCCATAGTTCTCTCTCTGGTTGCAAATGATGTTTTCTATACAAAGTGTATTGGAATTGCTTTGGTTTATTGGACCGACAAGAAACATTTTTTTTCATTTTTGATCATTGCACAATCTTATTGTTACTGTGTATAATATATTCCTGCTTTTACTTGTTTTGCTCAACATCAGTTCATGTAAATCTTTCCAAGTCTTTCTAAAATCAGCTTGTTCATCATTTTTATAGAACAATAATATTCCATTACTTTCATATACCATAACTTATTCAGCCAGTCCCCAATTGATCAAAAGATGATAATCTGAAAAAATTAATTGACTTGCTCAAATTTTTAAATTGGCAGAGTCTGGATTCTAAATCTTGTTCTCTAACTCCAAATCTAACACTCTTCCCATCTCCCACTGTTTATCATGTGCTACATTCAAATTCTCTCTCTGCTGTTTAGCTATTTACTATTTCATTGATTTGGGTCATCATTCTCTTCTCATCTGTCCACAAGAGAGTTGGAAGAATGACTTCTAAACCATCTTCTAATTCTCAATTATTACCAGATAATCCACAAGAGCCCTAGTGAGTAACATCAAACTGATTCTCTTGAAATTAATGAGAAAATGTCCCACAGTATTTTATCACAATTCTTTTTTATATGCCTTTTGAATTGAGTT
Organism: Sarcophilus harrisii; assembly: GCF_902635505.1. NCBI lineage: Eukaryota > Metazoa > Chordata > Mammalia > Dasyuromorphia > Dasyuridae > Sarcophilus > Sarcophilus harrisii. The sequence goes on along the minus strand of NC_045426.1, from coordinate 44,852,520 downwards.
GCACAGCCCATGAGAAATGGCTTGCTTCCTTTCTTGATACAGACTAAGAACACAGGTTGCATTTTGAATCAAACTACCCAAAATGAATTGATTTAGTTATTGGTTTTTCTGCTCTTCTTATTCACACACTGGACTTGAGTAAATGAAATGTAAAGAGATAGACAGCACACACCTGCAAAAAAAAGAAAGAAAAAGAAAAAGAAAGAAATTCTGGCATACTGCTTCAAAGGTATCTTCAGATCAGTAAAAGTATAAGTGCTTGAATTATAAATAACAACAAACATGTACCATATGGCTAAACAGTTGTAGTGTGGTTGCATATCACATCATTAGCCTTTACATTTAACATCCTGATTAACAAGGGAATGACTATTTTGGTGCTTTAGAATTTAATCCAAGTACGACTGTCAATGATGCAGACAGTTGTTTGGGCAGGCAGTTCCCAAAGTTCATTTAGAGAAAATTGGATTCAGATAATATTTTTGATCATTTACCAAGATATTAGCCAATGCCTATGAGCAGAGACAGAGTCTAATTACAGTCTGAATTTAGGATGAGAGCATCCTAGATGAGAATTCCATACCTAGAACTCTCACTCTCCCTCTCACCTCCACATCTTAGCAGACTTGATTTCCCTTCAGGATTCAGATGAACCATTACTTTTTGTAGGAGTCCTTTCTTCCTACAGATGCTAGAGTCTTCCCCTCTAAAATTAGTTAGCAAATATATATCTTGTATATTCCTAATTATTTGTATGGGTTTTCCCTGAAGGAATGTAAGCTCCCTGAGGAAGGACTTTTCCCTTTTTCTTTATTTCTAGGCTATGGTGCATAATAAGCATTAAATAAATGTTTGTTGATTGATTGATTGATAGGGCAACTAGGTGATACAGTGGCAAGAGTGTTGAACATAGAGACATGGACCTGAGTTCAAATCCAACCTTAGACACATCATAGCTGTATGATCCTGAATAAGTCAGATAACCTCTGCCTGCTTCAGTTTCCTCGTATGGAAAATGGAAATAATAGTAACACTTAACTTACCTCCCAGGTTTGTTGTGAGGATCAGATGATATAATATTTGTGAAGTTCTTTGCAAAACTTAAAGCATTACATAAATGTTATGATGATGCTGATAGATCATATTCAGTAAATCTGGAGGGTTATGCAAAAGAAAAAGGCTAAAGGACCATTTTTATGTAATAGTGGAGATTCTTCTTTTCAGATAAGAGTTGGATTAGATGTCTGCAAAGGTCCCTTCCAAATCTGAGGTGCTATATTCTGGTAATTCTCAAAAGCCCAATGTTAGTTTGGCATGCTTCTTTCTAGCAGAGAATAACTTTCTTTTATGTTTCTTCAAGAAAATAATTCTATTTATCAGTTCTTTCTCTGGAGGCAGAGAGTATCTTTTGCAATTAATTTGGATATTTATGATAGTAAAAATGTCAGTCACTCAAAGTTGTTCTTAAAGTAATGACTATTACTGTATAGTATTGTACTGTACTGTATACTGTATAGTATAACATTATCTTGGTTCTACTCATTTCACTCTTTGTTATTTCATACAAGTCTTTCCAGATTTTTCTAAAATCATCAAACTTGCAATTTCTTATAGCACAATGGTATTCCATTACGTTTGTATGACACAACTTGGTCTTAAATATATATATACATAGTTGTGTCTAATGATACCTATGTGTAAGGCAAGGAATGAAGGAGAGAGATGGAAAAGAGATTACATGATGACTTTATTACGTTTTGTAAAAGAAAATCAAGTTGTAGAAAATGAATTTGTAGTTTAATATATAATCCCTTTCTCAATTCTATTTTGTTAGGTAAATTCTTGTTTTATTTCTTAAGTTCAGAATAAAAAATTAAATTAAATAAATAGACAAAAGTAAAACAAGGATAAAAATAAGAGAGAGAAGAAAGAAAGAAAGAAAGAAAGAAAGAAAGAAAGAAAGAAAGAAAGAAAGAAAAAAAGAAAGAAAAAAAGAAAGAAAGAAAGAAAGAAAGAAAGAGAGAGAGAGAGAAGGAAGGAAGGAAGGAAAGAAGGAAGGAAGGAAGGAAGGAAGGAAGGAAGGAAGGAAGGAAGGAAGGAAGGAAGGAAGGAAGGAAGGAAGGAAAGAAGGAAAGGAAAGAAAGAAGGAAAGGAAGGAAGGAAGGAGAAAAGGAAGGAAGGAAGGAGAGAAGGAGGGAGGTACGAGGGAGGAAGGAAAGAGGGAGGGAGGGAGGAAGGAAGAAAGAAGGGAGGGAGGGAAATAAACATTAGACCATTCAGAATTCCAAGGTTCTTGAATATAATGTTAAAATGGATTGTACAAATCTCTAAGATTTCTAAGATTTCATTAATAAAGCTACTATAATGCAGATCATAGCATCATATGTTATATAACTGGTAAAAACCTTAAAAAGTACTTCATCCAGTTCTTTCATTTTACAGATAAGGATTTGCCCAAGGTATCATAAACCTTAAGTGTCAGAGTTAAAATTCAACCTCAGGCCCTCTGACCATCTCTCTATTCTATATTCCTGACCATATCTCTATACGATATTATATTATATTTCTTTCACTAGAGGGACTCCACCTTAGATCATGACAAAAATGGCATGGGCAGTACCCAAAAAAACTAATTTTTATACAGTCATTGACAGACAAGGCTAACATTTAAAACCTGAGTGTTATAAAGAGGGATATTTGAGCTGTTTTTGCTTTTTTCATCTGAACCTGTGATTTTCTCAGTGTGGGAACTTTTTCCAATAATGCTGATGGATAACTTATTTATAACTTATAGTTATAGAAGCAAGTTAAATGATTTGTCCAAGGTCATATAGCAAATTTAAGCCAGAGAAATTACTTGTACCCTGCCTCCAAGACCAAAGCTCTTGCTGCTACATTCTGCTGCCCCATTAAAGAGGGAAGTATGTTGTACGTAACCTATACCAGGATTATGATTCGACTCATATGATTCAAGATGTTTTGTGAATCCAAGAATTTAACAAACATTTACTGAGTTACTACTTTGTTCCCAGCGATATCTAAGAGGCACAAAGAGAGAGTGACAACACTTCTGTCCTCACCAGACTTACACTCTGCTACAGCAAATAGTAGAATGATAGTATTGGATTGGACTGTTTTGAACTGGCCTGGTTTGAAAAAGATTGCAATCTGCTTTTAAGAACATACTAGGCTCTTATTACCAGAAAAAATTCAATCTCCTTTTCCCTTTGCAAAAATAAGTTTGAAATCCCTAGAGTTCTCTAGCTTATTCACATTTCTTGGATTTAAAATAGCCTCCTGACATCATTAAAAACACATTATATCTTATTAACATTTCAAATAATGAAACTAGGCCAGCATTTCACTAAGTGAACACCCCCACATACACCAGAACCACCACAACCACATCACAAAAATTACCAATAAACCAAAATTCATTGAGCTGACCTTCAAATTCACCACATCTCTCAGTGGTCAACATGGACCTCTAACAATTTGTAGTCCAGGGTTCTCCTTGTTTCTTTTTCTGGCAGTCCATCTACCCTAATTACCTGCCTTTTGGATAAACTGACACTTTTGTTGGCTGAGACAACAGCTTCTCCTCACTAATGAGTCCCCAGAAGATTTTTTTTTAATGTTATCTGTGATGGCTGTTGCAGAGTTGGCAAAGAAGTCTCAAAGTCCCCAATGCTCACACCTATTAGAATTTCTATAAGTAAGCCTGCCCTAGCCTGTTGTACAATTTGCACCAAATGCTGTGTCACTTTAAACTCCCTTTAACACCTTGGGGAAAGGGGATGCTCTGGAGGAAACTACGTGGGTATAACTCCTCCAGGAGTGGGCCTACTGCTATTGGGATAAGGTCTACACACAAGTGGGTACAATTTTCTTCTTGGGCAGTGACATACAACCACTGCTGCCAAAATATATCATTCCACCTCCCTAACCTGCCCCAGAGTTTGAAATTCCTACCATAGAGCCACCTACAAACATCACTTTACTCAATTAACTTTAATGGCTCCCTGCTCTCCCCAGGATCAAATATAAACTCCTCTGCTTGGTATTTAAAGTCTTTCATAATCTGGTTCCAACCTACATTTCCATGCTTATTGTACATTCTTATTGCTATGCACTCCACCCCAACTGACTTTGATGTTAAATTTCGCTTCTAAATCCCTGTGCTGACAATAGAATCCATCCTCATTTCCAACTCTTAGAATCCTAACTTTCCATTAAGGCTCAGTTCAAATAAAAGCTTATATAGGAAGCCTTTCCTTATGCCTTCAACTACTAGTGTCTTCCCCTCAAAATTATCTTACCTTTTTTTATATACGTGTGTGTGTTTGTATCCCCAATTTATAATACAAGATCCTTGACGACAAAGACTATTTTTACCTTTTTCTTTATAATTACAGCACTTAGAAACTGCATCTAGTATATAATAAATGTTTAATAATGCTTCTTAATTGGTCTTTGGGATTGATTTTTTTTTCCTTTAGAAGGCATGCAAGTGGAATGAGATATCAATATAGCTGCCCAATACCTACAGTGAACTAGTACTACTAATCTCAGAATCCTAGAGAACTTAGAGGCTATTTAATCAAGCCTTCCGTCCAATATAAAAATCTCTTTTGTAGTTTCAACAAGCATCTATTAATGTTTTATTAGGTACAAAGGCATTGTACTGAAACTCTGGAGAACCTAACACAGAACTTCCTGCCTTCAGGAAGCTCACATTACACCTGTTTCTCTGACAAACAGTCCAGCTTGTGCTTGGCCAACTATAGAGACCTGAAATTACAACCTCAGAAGAAAGGTTCTTCCATTTCTATAGATTGCACTAATGACCAGTTCTACCAAATATTGAACTGAGACTTGCCTGCCTGAAATTTCAATCCATCAATCTTAGTAATGCCTTTTGAAGCAACATAAAACAAGCTAAATCCCTCTTCTTAATAATAGTGGTGCAAATTTTTGTAGACAGCAATCATGATGGTCTAGGAGTCATTTTGTCTCATTGGAAAGTGCCAATACACCTAACATGATCTAACAGTCTCTATACTCCTGTAACAGAATCAACCAAAGCAAAAGATTTAGTTGATGCAATTAATGGTCTCTGAATCATTATTGTGTAGGTTCTGAGTCTCTCCCTTGCCATGTGCATACCAGCCCCCAACACACTTATAAGTACATACACACACCATACCCACATACAATCCCTGGCAAATGAAACTGATTAAACCTATAGGCTCCATCACATTGTCACAATAGCACAAAATCACAAGCACAAATACACATACCTAAAACACAATACTCACTACATGTGTCCACTTTGTAAACGAGATAGTACATTATAGTTAAAGAGCATTGGACTTAAGGACAAGAATACCTTACTATCTGAGTGACCTTGGAAAAGTCACTAAACTATTCTGAGCCTGTTTCCTTCTCTGTAAAAAGGGTAGGGATAGTCTATTCAACTTCTAAGTTACCCTATTGCCATAAATTTGTAATCTCAAGGCTCCAAGAATACCTTCCAGGATCTTTGAATCTTAGAGTTGTCTCAGCTTCCTAAGCTGAGTGGTTTGCCAGTGGTAATGCAGAAATTAGATTCAAACCAGTACTTCCCAACTCCAAGTCCAGCTCTCTATCAAAGAAAACCCAGTATCTCATATGATTTCTTTCCTCCCACTGCACACCACTTTTTTGGACCAGACCTGTGTTCCATTGGTGTAAAGAAACAACAATAAGAAAATTTTCCAATTTAAATCAGCTTAACAACTTATAGTCACAGAAACAAGTTGAGCACTTAGACTTTAAGTGGTTTGCCAAGTGTCACACATATTGAATGTGTCATAAGCAGGAATTGAGTACCAAACGAATCAGTTCCTGACTCCAATATTGACAGGTGATCTGCTCTGCTATGCTGCCACAATGTCCTTATTGTGATTACCAGCTACAAATTAGGACCTCTCTGCAATGATTCAGATAACTATCTCCATTACAACAAGAGTGTCATATTGAAGTAGTATAGTCCTTATAAAAAATACAGACTTTTCAGCCAAAATCAACAGCCCCTATCATTTCACAGCACATCTCTGAGTTGTCATCTGGGAACCTGGCTATTTTCCAAGTGATCTAGTTTCCTTTTGCCCCTATTCTACAGATGAATATTTACTCTCCTAGCTTTAAAATAAGGAGGTTAATCCTAATGAAACATCATGCCAAAGAACCAGCATACCCACAAACTTCCTCCTTTTCCTTAGCTTTACATCTAGCTTCCAAGAATCCTCTATGTGACTTGAAGCAATAATAAATAATGTAAGGAGAGAGAAATCAGGAAACTGAAGTGTTCTGTCTAATAAAGATATGTTCTCAATAGTTTGTCTTGCTTATCAGTGTCCCTTAATTCTGCCCTTAAGGGACCTCTCAGGTTGAAAGGACAATTTAATCTCTTTTGCTCAGACTTTGTCTCTAAGTCTCCAAAAGGAAAAACCATCAACTGGTAATAGAGGCCCACTTGATGTACAGCTTGTCTTAGTCCTAATGTGCCAAGGCCACACAGCATTTCATGTCAGCTTCTCAAGACTTATAAATATTAGAATGCCAGTCACTCTTTCATTGAGTTAAATTTAAGCTGATATACACAAGACAAATCTATCAGAGATCGATAATTTGCACTGGTCTTATAAGATCTCTTGTTTGGATTAGCCATCAGTAGAGAAAGGGGGAGCTATTCACTATGAAGTGAAAGATTTTCCAGCTTAGAATTGTGTTGGTCTCTACTACTGTAATGGATCTATGATCCATTGGGTGCAATAGCCCATCTATACCTGCTCATCCTATGCAACTCATGCCCACCTCCATCTTCAAATTCATGACAAAGGGTATATTCAATGCACTGTGATCCTTTCTCACATTCTCTTGAGATCACAAAAACATTCAGGCTGTTTACCACTTGACTCATGACATATAACAATCCTATTTTCTTTGTATAACATAAATTTCTTTGATAATATACATTTTGTACTATATATATTTTTTGTTTTTAATGTCCTATCCATTTTAACAATAGCTTTTTATTTTCAAAATACATGCAAAGATAGTTTTCAACATTCACCATTGTAAAACCTTGTGTTCCAAATTTTTCTCCCTCCCTTTCCCCAGCCCCTCCCCTAGACAGCAAGTAATCCAATATAGGTTAAACATGTGAAGTCTTCTATACATATGTCCACATTTATTATGCTGCACAAGAAAAATCAGATCAAAGGGGAAAAAATAAGAAAAAAAGGAAGCAAACAACAAAAAAAAAGTGAAAATACTATGTTGTGATCCACATTCAATCCCCACAACCCTCTCTGCATGTAGATGGCTCTCTTCATAACAAATCTATTGGAACTGGCCTGACTAACCTCATTGTTGAATAGAGCCACATCCATCAAAGATGATAATCATATGATCTTATTGTTTCTATGTACAATGTTCTCTTGGTTCTACTCACTATACTTAGCATCAATTCAAGCACGTATCTCCAGGCCTTTCTGAAATCATTCTGCTGATCATTTCTTACAGAACAATAATATTCCATAACTTTCATATACCATAACTTATTCAGCCATTCTCCAACTGATGGGCATCCATTCAGTTTCCAGTCCTTGCCTCAACAAAAAGGGTTGCTATAAAAATATAATTTTTTGTTTGTATTATCTTACAGTCTGCTCATAATCACAATGAACTTCTACATTACACTATAGGAGAATCCAAACTTGAGTCATTCAGAAGATCTAGTTTTCAATGATGTACAATTCTACAATATCACCAGAAGAATATTGATAATAAAAAAAAGCCTTGATTTCAGAGAGAATCTTGGAGTCACTAAGAGAACTTTAGGATTTCCCAAAGATAATGTATTCCTATTCAAATATGGTCCCACCTAACTCCATTTATACTCTGTCAAATATATATAAATTAATAGATGAACTCTTTAGGTTGTCCATTCAACTACATATGAAAGATATGAATATAGGTATTCTTCATTAAGTTGTACTGGTCTATGATATAAAAATAAGGTCCTCCTTGTTCCATAGAAATTTAACTAACCACTAGCAAAACATGCTAAACTAATCCAAGATTTGATAATGAGTCATAGTTTTCAAATTATTTTTATTAATATCAAAGAGAAGTCATCTATGAAAACCTAGCCAAATGGAAAATTCATAGTATAAGTGAGTTAGAGCTTTTAAGGACCTTAGGCACAAACTAGTCCAACTCCTTCCTTTAAGATATGAAGAAACTAAAGTTTAGAAAGGTTTTGACTTACCCAAGTTTACAGAAATATTAATTAACAAACCTATATATTAAACTCTGACTCCAAATCTAGCAGGCTTTCTTGGACTGTACTGCATCTCTAATTGATAAACCAACAAGTATTTATAAAGCCTTTATTATGCATCAGACACTGTATAGGATGCTGAGACTATAACTGCAAAGAATAAACCAATTCCCAACTTGCAATGAGCTTACATTCTAATTAAATAGACAAGTAAATAAAAAAATATATACAACAAAAACAAAAAGTTACCAAATATAGGTACACATATACATATTTGCATCTGTACAAATTAGCTAAATGCAAGGTAATACATGAGGGAGGGTACTAGAAAGAAAAAGCATCATGCAGAAGGTAGTATCTCACTAATGAAATATATCTATAGTTTTATAAGTTCATTATCACCTGATCAATTTCTCTTTGATGGAAGAGTTAAAATACTTCAGCTCCCAAATTTCCTAAGAGAAGAAATCAATTGAAATCATTCCTATGATACAATTTTTATGCAACAATTTGTCACTGGATAAAGAATAAATTAATTTTCTTTAAATTGGCAGTTTATAGTGGAAATGTTACTTTATAATTAGAAGTGATAAAATGTACTACAACACATAAAGGAGCCCTGGGCAAAAAGTATCAAGTAAGCTTGTATTTAGTCATGAACATCCTCATAAGTCAGTTTTTAATAGCTGAAAAGCCAAGACTTGCCTTGGGAATCTGTAACCAAGATCCATATTATAATATAGAAAAATCAGAACAATAGACTGCTTGTTTCCATTCTGATAATTGAGAATAATGTATAAAATACAAATAAGTTAATAAAGGGAAAGAAGTTGAGGATTCAAAATAATTTCAATATTTAATATATTCTATATGACTCAACATATTAGCAAAACTAGTAATGTCATTACTAAAATCCTAAAATTAATCAGAAACTATATGTGAGTGAAATTTACAAGTCAAATTAATATCAATAAATGTGAATTAGTACTCCCAAGACTAGCCTATTTTAAACAAAAAAGAAAATTTCAATGAACCAGATAATTTTTATTTTGAAAGCTCATGGGTCAGCATTCCAACTGCCCAACCTTCTAAATATAAAACTATGGTCCTCAAATGAAACACAAGAATTCATTCTTTAGCAATCTTCATAGGTGCTCTTCTCACCTCTATTTGCATACCTCTAATGACATGCACTTCATTTTCTCAGGAAACAGTTTATTTGGTTATTGGATAGCTCTAGGTTCAAGGTTGCTTTTATTCATTATCTCCATTTTTCTTCTCTGAAACAATAGACTAAGCCTTTTAAACATATCTTTCAAATATTTGACATTAGTGATCATTTCTGCCTTTTATATTCCCTTTGTCATGCCAAATATCCCCAGTACTTCCTTGTATGATATTGTGGCAGACCTCTTGCCATCCCAGTCACTTTCCTTATAATATTTTTGCCATCATGATCTGCTCTAACACAACAAAAAGTACAATGAGACTATTACTTTTTGTGATTTTGACACCAAATTTCTATTAAAATAGCATAACTTTGCATAAACTTTCCTCTGATTGGGTAGTAAATCATTTATAACTTTATTTTATATTAGACTATAGTCATTAATAGTGTGCATCATTTTTAAAATAACCCCCCTTAGCAAATGAAAGATAATTTTATTCAGTTACTCTCACACTAGGCACAAAAAACACTCTCCTGCTTCTCAAATGTTAGAACTTCACCAAGGAATCCCATCACCCCAAGGAGAAGATTTATTTGTTCATTTTGCAAAAAAAAAAAAAAAAAAAAAAAAAAAAAAAACACTGCCAAGTAGTTATTTCACTGCAGATACATCTGAATCACTATTATCTCTTACAGTCACAAAATCACAGTTGGAGTTAGAAGTGACCTCAACAGCCAACAAGTTTAACTCATATCCATAAAAGAATCCTTCATTATAGCATAGATATCATTCAATATCTGCTTGAAGACTTCCAGTCAGGGGAAAATCTACCATTCCAAGCAGCCCATAATTTGAAATAGTTTTAATTTTATGGAAGTTTTCCTGACATTAAGCCTAAGCTCATCTCTTCTAAATTGCTCCTAATTGTATTTTTGAGGTCAGACAGAATAAGTCTGATATTTTTTCCACATGATAGTTCTTCAAATACATAAAACCACTTCTGATGTCCCCATTCTGTGTAATATTCTCTAAGCTAAATAGTCTCCAGATTCTTCAATGAATATTCAAATGACATAGATTCAAGGCTCTACAAAAGTCTGACTATCCTCGTAAAGATGTCCAATTTATAGAAAATTCATGAGGGCAGACATAAGATGTCTAGAGAGCAGGCACAGCTTTCTGTGATCTCCTCCAAGCTTTCCTCAAATTAACAGCAGATTAAGCCTCTAAACTGGTTTTAGAGTGACAGAACCCACAAATATTTGGAGTACAACAAATTTCCAAAAGAAGATACTGTGGAAGAACTTCAGAAAAGGTCTATTTCAGTCAGGCATGGGGGAGAGGCTGCTGAGTCCAAACCACAGCACAGACTCCAGGGCAGGAATGGAGAATCAGAGCAATTTTGTGTCCACACACCAGGGAATTTACAGAGAGGCTTTTAGACTACTCTGTCCTGGTTGCAAGCTAGTAGTTTAGCATATTTGCTATAAGACACCCAAAAGCCAATAGAAAAGGTAAATTGAGAGCCTCTGAGGCCCAGAAGAATGTAGCACCTGATTGTGCTCACCCAGCCTTGGAAGTAAGTCAGTAGAACTTCCCCAGGACAAATTAAAGCAGCTGTCAGTTGCCCCTTAAGAGCAGACCTCAACCTTAAAAATGAGTAAAACAGCAAAAAGAACTCTGACCATAGACAGCTTGAATGGTGAAAGAGAACAGACTTCAAACCCTGAGGATGCTAAAGGCAAGCAAGCTGCAGATGAAGCCCCAAATGTTGATATGAGTTGGTCCCCATTTCACAAGCTCTCTTGGAAGAATTCAAAAAGAATCTTAAAAAGAGAGTTGGATCTACTGGTCATCCTGCCATCTGGGGGAGGGGGTGGGGGTAAGAGGTGAAAAATTGGAACAAGAAGTTTGCCAATTGTTAATGCTGTAAAGTTACCCATGCATATAACCTGTAAATAAAAGGCTATTAAATAAATTTTTAAAAAAAAGAGAGTTGGAAGAAAAATGGGGAAAGAAAATGAGATCTATCAATAAGAGAAGAAAAAAGATAAAGGAATTAGAGTAGCTAATGAGGAAACCAAATTATCATTCTTTGCAGATGATATAATGATATACTTAGAAAACCCTAGAGAATCAACTAAAAAACTACTAAAAAAAAAAAAACTAAAACTTTAGCAAAGTTGCAAGATTCAAAATAAATCCATGTAAATTCATTAGCATTTTTATACATCATTAACAAAATCCACCAGCAAGAGATACAAAGAGGAATTCCATTTAAAATAACTGATGATAATATAAAATATTTCGGAGTCTACCTGCCAAGGCAAATTCAGGGAATATATGAACACAACTACAAAACAATTTCCACACAAATAAAGTCAGGTCTAATCAATTGGAAAAATATCAAGTGTTTATGGGTAAGCTGAGAAAATATAATAAAAATGCTACCTATATGAATCATATAGGTCAAGGATTTCAAGGGAAATAATTTTTAAAAATGCAAATGACGGTGGCTTAGTTGTACTAGATTTAAAACTATATTACAAAGCAGTAGTCATCAAAACCATTTGGTACTGGCTAAGAAATAGAGTAAAAATAGAGTAGTCAATCAGTGGAATAGGTCAGGTTCACAGGAAAAAAAGTCAATGACTATAATAATCTAGTGTCTGACAAACCCAATGACCCCAAAATGGAATAAGAACTCATTATTTGACAAAAAGTGATGGGAAAATTGTAAACTAGTATGGCAGAAACTAGGCATTGCCCCACACCTAACTATATACCAAGATAAGCTTGAAATGGGTTCATAATTTAAACATACATTGTAATATTATAAGCAAATTAGGATAATTTACCTTTCAGATCTGTGGAAAAGGAAGGAATTTGTGACCAAAGAAGAAGTGGAATTCATTACTGAAGCAAAAAGATAATTTTGATTATATTAAGTTAAAAAGGTTTTGTACAAAGAAAACTAATGCAGACAATATTAGAAGGGAAACAATAAATTGGAAAAATATTTTTACATTCAAAGATTGTGATAAAGGCCTCATTTCTAAAACATATAGAAAACTGACTCAAATGTATAATAATTCAAGCCACTTTCCAATTGAAAAATGGTCAAAGGATATGAACAATTTTCAGATGAAGAAATTAAAACCATTTCTAGTCATGTGAAAAGATTCTCTATATTACTATTGATCTGAGAAATGTAAATTAATACAACTCTGTGTTATCACTACTCATCTCTCAGATTGGCTAAGATAATAGAAAAGGACAATAACAAATGTTGGAAGGGATGTGGAAAAACTGAGACACTAATATATTGTTGGTGGAGTTGTGAATTGATTGAACCATTCTGAATTGCAATTTGATATGATGCCCAAAGGACTATCAAATTGTGCATAGCCTTTGATCCAGCAGTATTTCTACTAGCTTATATTAAGAGATATTAAAGGAAGGAAAGGGGCCCACATATGCAAACATGTTTGTGGCAGCCCTTTTCATAGTGGCAAGAAACTGGAAAATGAGTGGCTGTCCATCAGGTAGAGAATGGCTGAATAAGTTATGGTATATGAATGTTATGGAATATTGTTGTTCTATAAGAAATGATCAGCAGGATAATTTCAGAGAGGCCTGGAGAGACTTACATGAACTGATGCTGAGTGAAATGAGCAGAACCAGGAGATCATTGTACATGGCAACAGCAAGATAATACATTGATCAATTCTGATGTATGTGGCACTTCTCAAAAATGAGATGATTCAGACCAGTTCCAATGACCTTCTGATGAAGGGAGCCATCTATATTTGAAAAGAGCCATCTACATCCAGAGAGAGGACTGTGGGACCTGAGTGTGGATCAAAACATAGCATTCTCATTCTTTTTGCTGGTGGTTGCTTGCATTTTATTTTCTTTCTCATTTTTTTCCTTTTGATTTGATTTTTCTTGTGCAGCAAGATAATTGTATAAATACGTATGCATATATTGGCCTTGACATATATTTTACCATGTTTAACATATATTGGATTACTTGCTATCTAGGGGAAGGGGTGGGGAGAAGGAGGGGGGAATTTGGAACATGGGGTTTTACAAGGATTAATGTTGAAAATTTTTCCATGCATATTTTTTGAAAATTAAAAAGCTTTAATAAAAAATGAAAAAAGAAAATTCATTAAAAATTATAATCAAAGTTTACCATCACTTCTGCAACCTTATTAAAATACCATGAAAGCAATCTCCTAAAAATTATCAAGCTCAGCTACACAACTTGACTCACAATAGGTGTGATGATATTTGCTTCCTGGATTATACATTACACCAAACTGTACTAAATACAAGTTATGTCTAAATTTGGCTCACAGGGAGATGCTGAGAGATATCTCTGGAATTCTGCCCATTCCTTTGAAAGAGAGAGACTTAGATTCCTATCAATGAAGGAGGAGAATGGACCACAGGGCTGACCACAGAGAGGGAGACAGACAGAGGTCAGGGAGAAAATTGTAGCTGTCTGTCCTTCCCCAAATATTAACACTCTAAGGTCTTGTCTACCACAAGCATGCAAAGACGGTTCCCTGTGAAATAGGTGGATGAGAACTATTTGATCCAATAGAAATGAAGGCAGCTTAAGTAAGCACTGTGTAGTGTTTAGAGTTTGATCAGACATAGCAATGCTAAGGTCATCCATTGCATCCCAGATTATCACCAGTCATCTTAATTTTTATCTTTTGCCAATGGACGCTGATAATTCTGCAAGGAAGAATGAAGCTAGTGACTTCATGCAATTCTCCCTCACTTAAATCCAATCTATTTGTGAATCAAGACCTCGAACTATAATGTCATTAGAATTCTTTTTAAGATAAAGGACAAACAACAGTCTAGGAATAATGCTTTTTGGTTTAAGTCACTTTTCTGGTCACTGTCTCTTAAAGAGAAAGAAGTAACCCTAAATTAATATCTACAGTCATGATTCCTTGCCATCAAATGCAATTCACACATAAAAATCATCAAAATAGCAAATAATGACCATGTATTTATCCCAACAGATAGCAAATGGAAATCAGAAAAGTTGTTCAGATTAGACTACACCAGAAAATACACAGTGAATGAGTTCTCCCACTGTGAATGAGATGCAGCAGTTCAGTTCAATGAGAAGCCCCAATTTCATCCAAATATAAATTCCCTGAAGTCTCTAGAGAGACAAGGTCAAATCTGGGACAACATTGAGGAGAAACTAGCTTTTCTCAAAGAGCTTTTTTTGTCTCTCCATAGGACTCTCTCTAAAGACTCTGGGAATCATATTGCTTCTCTCTTTCAAAACAGGAATGAAAACTAACCCTTCCTTACAAAGTTCTGGAGCCAGTTCTACCCCTAAAGTAGACTTTTATCAATTAGTCATGATTCCAACAAATTAAGAGTCATCCTTAAGGGAACCTCAGGCTTGAACCCTTAGTTATATGGGTATTTAATAGATCTTTGTTGATTCATTTATTTTCTTTGCCTTCCTATACCTTCCTATACCTATATCTTAAGCCTTTCCATACATCTCTCCCCCCCTTCCCACTTTCAACTGGATCAGCCTAGACTGTTCAACTCTACTTCCATGAACATTGTGAAACGTAATTCAAAATTTCTATAATGTCCAGAAAAAAAGGATAGTATAAATTAATTTATAAGTTATACAATGTTTGAGGCAACTCATTTGTAATACAGAGGCCAAAGTAGATACAGCTTTTTAATAGTCAAAAGATAATTTCCATTTTGCAACACTCTAATAAATAATACATTGTCACAAAGAGCAACAGAGAATGTAATCTGCTCATGGCAATTGGCAAAGTGCATTAAAATGAAAGATTCAGTCATTGAGTATCCATCACAAACTTCTCATCTTATTCATATATTTAGAAGGCAAAGGATGACCTACTGTTTCATTTGAGAAATAATTGTTTTCATCTGAACCAAAATAACAAGCTTAAAAAGACATTCCTGATATTTCAGAACTTCAGAATTTGGAAAGGCTCTCAGGGCTATATTCTAACCCAGTACTCAAAACAAATAAATCACTACAACACACTCTACACATGTTTATCCAGTTTTACAGAATGCCTCTAATAAAGAGGAAATGTTTGCCTCTCAACAGCTCATTCTACTCTAGGCTAGTTCTAATTGTTGTCTCTGTAACTTTCACTTATTCTAGCTCACAAATCTTTGCATGTCTATATTGGGAGGAAAGATACTACTTTTATACACAATTATACAACCAGCTGGGAATCCAGCTAATTTTATTAATGACAAACCCACATATCTCCATATTTTCTACAAGATCAATTAGTAAATTTGTTATTGAATCTCTGTAAGTATATCTAGAACAGTTAACAGTCAGTGTCCTAATCTATAAAGTTAGTAATCCCGTCACAAAAGAAAATCAGGTTAATATTGGCATGACTTACTAAAGTCACCTGCTATCACTTGATAGCACCTAAAAATCTGTTCTATCATTTTTTGCAAACAAATAAATATCATCCTCAAAGAACTATAGTACTTTCTTTTCTGGTTGCTTACTAACCATTTATATAATAGTCTATTCTACAATTTTGGTTATAACTTTCAAACTATAATCTCTTCCTCCCTATAAAAGTAGAGATATTTCCCTTTTGCTAGTCCTGTCTAGCTTTTCCTATTTTCCACAATCTTTCAGATTTCACTGACACTAGATCAATCAATCATATCTTTCAAAGAAAGTGGTTCTTTTGGACCATGAAATTTGAATTAATTAAAAAATAGTTAGATAGCTCTTACTATCTCCTTACTTAGTTAATCTTAAGATATCTCCACTACCCATCTTCATTTTGTTCTTTCCTATTGCAGAAAACAAGAAAAACAGAAGTAGAATTTTAGTAGTTATATCTTCTCTCTGCCCATTCTCCCTATGAGATAGCACTCTTTTTTTCTCTGTACTTCTCTTTCCTTTAATATACCTAAAGAATTTCTCTATGTATCTTTCACTTTCCTCACTAACCTCTGCTGATTCTGAACTTTAGTTCTCCTAAGTTTAGCCCAACAGTTCTATGCCTACTTTTTTCTTCCTTCTCCATTACCTGCCCTACCCTCTATCTTTTAAACACAGCACTAAATTGGTTGTCTGCATACCCATATCAATTTTTTTTCAGACAACTCCCATTTTTACTCCTCAGCAAAATTTTTCCCTTTTTATATCTTCAGAATTTTATTTATGAGAGTGTCCTATCCTTTCTGGCCCTACTTCCCCTATAGAACTTTAGTCCATTAAATACTTCTTCTCTTTCCTTTAGGAACCCTTGAAATCTGCTTTCTCAAAATCTATCAACCTATATTTGGCATTTGACTATCTTTAATTAATTCTGATTGTCTAATTTATAATGGGGGCAAATTGGATGAGAATGTATGGTCAAAAGTAATAAAAGATTGTTGGGATATCCTTAGGATGTGAAGGGGGAGAAGTTACCATCCCATGTCTGGAGAGCCAATCTGTCATTTACAGTAAGAATTGAAGATGGCATAGATATGCTATGTCTCTTGTAAACTCATTATCTAGGCCACTATTCTTTCTACTTTGTAACTGTTCTTTATGGTACCAACTTTGATAGATATTCTTTTGCCCAATACTTTTCAGTCCTTTGGGGTTAAATTTTCAAAATATCAATGAAATCTTATTATGTTTTGCCAATTTAAGCTAATCTTTCTATCCTTTGTTAGATTCAATTGATCCCTAGGCAGGATCATTTAATTCCATTTTTCTAAGCCATGATCAAGAAATCAAAATCTCATTCTCAGTCTCTATCTTATTAGCTAATTATTTATTTCCCAAATCTTTTCTCTTTTGTATCATTTGCCTTCAGTCAGAAGCATGAAACTATCATTAGGTCTGTCACTCTAGTTTCTATTATCTTATCCAAAATTTTGCTATCCATGGCAATGCTTTATGAGTTCTTTCTTGTATTATTACTTATACCCACATGAATATTTGAATAGTAATCATACATCTTGACAATGGAGGCTCTCTGGTATATCTTTGATATATACCTGGCAATACAAACTTCTGGATCCTATCATTAGGATAACAAAAAACAACCTTGGTAATCCTTAGCAGAAAATCCCCTAGGATACTACACTTTTCTCCTGTTCAACTCTGATGATTCCTGGATGATGTCTCAGCTGATAGTACCTGGAAATCTACTTTATAATTTCTTGCAAATAAATTAATATCCTTCTAAAAGCAGTCACCTCTCTCATCTTCATGGTGAGCTTCAAATGTGTTTCTGGTTCCATATGAACAGTGGTCCTTCTTTCTTTCCACCTTTATGTGACAGTTTTCTTCTCTTCTACCTCACGACACTGGTCAGGTTTTCTCTTTACTTGCTCAGATTTTTTCTTCCTTTTCCCCATATTAATTCTCTTTTGTAGTTTGAAGAGAAGAAGTAATATATTTGTTGGTTAAATTATTTGTGTGTTGAAAATTAAAAGTACTTCATTGTCCTTTGATAACTTAGAGTGTATAACACTTTCCTCTTTTTTCTTTTTTTTTTCTTTCTTGCTTTTATCTTCTTTTTGAATCCCATTTCCCTCCTATGCATTTTGAACATTGACAACATTTGACCATGGCTGAAATACAGACTTTGCACAGTCAATTCAAATCATACAAAATTTCCTTTCCTTTTCATTTTTACTGGAAATTAAAACCCCAGTCCATATCACTAAAGCTTCTCGAATGTGATTTTGGTTTAGTTAAACCAGTATTAAGAAATTTTATACCTTCTAATCTCCTCTTAATTTGACAGTCATACACAACTTTTTGCTTCTCTCAGCAACAGAACAACCATAACCCGATTCCTCTCCTTTGTCTTATCAACCTCTTGCCTTATCTTACTTGTTTGTTTTGCTCACCTTTTCTTATAACTTATCAAATACCTTGAGTCATCAACATTTTTTATGCTTCAGATTTAGCCCTTTCCCTACTTCAGTTCATTTGCTATTCTATTTTTGCTCATTTTCTCCCAAATTTCTGTTCACAAAACCAATTTCTCTTCCTCTTAACGAGTCCAAACCCCTCTAAAAAAAAAAAACCACTCACACACTTTCTTTATTCATCTCAAGTCTTTTTCTTTCTCCAGATCCTTCTCCTTTGGAAACCTGAAAGAGGATGATTGTCTTAGAGTATCTAAATTTAAAGGCCTTCCAGGGTACATTCTCCTATGCCTCTTAAATCTAAAGTTCAATAACAAACTGCTTTGCAAGCAAATGAAGCAATGTAGTTGAATGATAAGGGAGTATGGTGCAGGCAGAGCACGCTACTTCTATTCTGATGTCCCAGGGTCAGAGGCTACTTCTGTAACTTACCATCTATGTAATCTTGGAACCCAGTTACTCATCTGTAAAATGAGGGACTTAGACTAGATGGCCTCTAAGGGTTTTTAAAACTGTATAGTGAGATCCTCATGAGGCCCATGGTACTCTGAAATTTGTCACTAACATAGCTGTCGCAGTTTATAAAGTTGTTTAGAATTCAGACTTTTTTTCATAAAACTAAAATTTCAGTTTATTAAATCCACTCCTCTTCATCAACATCATTACTGCTCTAAATTTAAGCTTCATTGACTTTGTTCTCAATGGTCTGATATTTGTCCTTATCCTATTCCCTCTGGAGTCTTAGTTTAATATATGAAATTGAATTTACAGCTGCTGAAGGGTAACAGATTAAAAGCACTGTAAATTAGTTTGATATTCATTCACACACCAAGAATAGAAAGTCTAAAAGAAGCCAGTTCAATCTCCCTAACACCATCCTATTATTATACCTCGACCTCCAACCTCATAGAAAGGAGATAGAGATTTATAGTCCAAGACCACAGAGTGTGGGGCAGACAGTACCCATTATCATAGGTTACAATATGTTAAAGAATCACAATCTTCAAGACTTCTTCTAGAGTATACCCATTAGCAATAGTTTTCAGATTTTTTTAATCATGATACCATTTTAACAAGTAAAACTTTGATCAAGCAGTAAAGTTTTCTAAAAGATAAAAGCTCAAGAAGGACAAACACTTCTGGTGTGAGGGCTTGCTAAGCCTTTTGCAGGGCTGTTCATCCACCCCTGGTGTTCATCTGGCATTCAGTTCTCACCTGTGGCTCCAAGAAGCTGTAACATGCACAGCAGCTACAACCTGATAAGTTGTCTTGGCAGATGAGCTAGAGTAGGTTGAAGGTAATCAACAGTCCTCTGACTTGTCAGTGAATTAGAGAATCTCTATTCCAAGCATGTGAAGACTTCCCCTGGCAGAATGGACAGATGAGGACAACTGATGCCTTCTAGGCAGCTGAAGCAGATGCTGTGAAGCTCTTAGAATTTGATCAGACATCAAAGATGCCAAAGTCATACATTGCATCCTGGGCCGTGACCAGCTGTTTTGACTTTTGCATTGATGCTGGACAAAAAGAAACTTTAAAGAATATATAATCCAATCCTTTTAATTTGTTCTTATATTTATGGGATTTTGGACATATTTGCTTTGAGGGTTTTGGTTTTTTTTTGTTTTGTTTTTCAGTGGTGGGGTAAGGAGAGCAAAGAAAGAAAAAATATTTATTAATTGAAAAAATAAAAATTAATTATTAAAAATGCATAGAAAAATACTCATAGGCCCAAAGATATTAATTGATTTACTCAAGATCACCAAAGCAGGAGCAAAAAAGTCAGAACCGTGGTTCTCTGATTCCAAATCCAGTGTTCTTCCCCCTGTACTAGTCCAACTCTAGTTCCTTCCAGCTATGAAGTTTTGTGATTCTATTATTTTTATGGTATTACTTACCCAACTTATTATAAAAACAAATGTAATTGTCTATCCATAGGCATCAGGATTTTGATGATTCATTTTCTGGATCAGTACCAACTTGCACTTGGGAATAAATTTATGGTTACTCAATAGAGATTGGTTTTGGGGGACAGAAGAGGAAAATGGAAGTGAATGCAGAAATCTCATCCTTTAAGTAAACATAAAATATCCTGTAATCTTGCAAAACTGCTAAAACTCCAAAACTGCTTACCCTAATCCCCAGGAGGATGCGCATTTCAAATTAAGACAACTACTATGTGAAGGTATCCTAATTATAATGAAACATCTCTGAATAATACCCTAAAAGTAAGAGTACCTTTGCCTCCATGACAACTAATAGAAGCTTCAGTGAGTGCCCTTCCACTGGGATAAACACAAGAAAAGCATAATTTTTCATCTGAAATTGTGTACAGTTTAAGACAAGGATAAATCCAGAAGCCCAAGTATCATCTGTGAATTGATGATTCTCTCAAGCCAAGAAGAGGCTACTATCCCACTGTTCCTCAAAGTTGAGACTTATCTTCTGTCCTGATAACTCTTTACAATCATTTCTCAGTTCAAATGTCTCCTTTTATATGAACGCTTTCCTGATCCCTACAGCTGCCTCTCCTCCCAAAAAAAAAATTTACCTTGAGTTTATTTTTATTTCTATTTCTATACATATATATATATATATATATATATATATATTGTCTCTCTTGATAGAATGCAAACTCCCTGACAACGGTGATTCTCTCATTTTTATTTTGGTAGCTCCAGAGCATTGCAAAATGCTTGGCAGGTATTAGACCCTTAATAAGTGCTTGCTGATTAATGTATTACTATTTTTAGTTAAGATTAAAATGGAGTCTAATTTACCTAAAGTTGTTCAATAGAATATTTTGTGCTGAAAGACCTTTTCAAGACCATCTAATCCAACTGGGTTTTTTTCTGAGGCAGGAACTGAAGCCTATTGATGTTAAATGAGATATCTAAGATTGTACAAGTAGAGAGTGGCAGAGACACAATTAGTCTTCTGGGTTCTATCTTGCTACACTTTTCACTATACCAAGAGGTCAGACTAGTTTAATCAACAGAGAGCCAATTTTTTTTACAATCGAAAGAATGCCCTCTTTCCCACAATATCTAATATTTAAGCCTGAATTGTATGGATAATTATTATTCCTCCCTATTTCCCTTTATCCTTTTAAACTCACTCCTAAACTTAAAGAAAATATCCCACGCAGAAACATAAACAACATCTCCTCTAACAAGTAATGTTGAGTGTTTTTAAAAAATTAAAAACAAATCATGATTTAGCCATATGGCAATCAAAATGAATCATATTCACAATCAAAATCACATTGCAGTGGGTAACAGCCTGTATCCTGAGGTTTCAGATGAAAATAAATCCAGAGTCAACCCCCCAGTTAACATTTCAATGGACTTAAACATTCCATTGCATGTACCAATTGTTTTTCCAGATATCCAAGAAATTTTTATTGTATGTCCATAAAATATAGGGAACATCAGAAACCAAAGAGATGATGTTCATGGTGAAAATTTTGGTGTCAAAGCAGTAGGTTTCTACTTTCAGCTCTAAAATGGATCATATTTGGAGACTTTTTTGTATTTTTGCCATGTCTCCTTCACTTCTAGAAGTCTTGACTTCCTCAGTATTTCCTCTGCCAATGCAGACTGCATCACCTCTCTGCCTTAGTAGAAAGTCTATTTCTTTTTTATTCTAATCATCCCAGCTGATCTGCTGCTCTTTGTGTGTAATTATTCCATACCTCTATGATTTGCACAGGCAGTGCCCCATGCCAAGAACATTCTTCTGCTTTTGAAAACCTTTGAAGGCAGTTCAGGTGCTATCTCTTATCTTTTGTTCTTCATTCTTCTAAATGCTTGATGAATGATTTCTTGAAATTTACATCCCCTCAAATGAACTACTTTATTATCTTTATTTATCTTCTCCTTCCTGGAATGTATGCTCCTGGTGGACTTGGATTAGTCTATTTCTGTCTTTCTAGCCTAATAGTATAACACATTTGAAATGCAATGGAATACGATTCTTTTTGTACAACAAAATAACTGTTTGGACATGTATACATATATTGTATTTAACTTCACCATATTTAACATGTATTGGTCAACCTGCCATTTGGGGAAAGAAGGGGGGGAATTGGAACAAAAGGTTTTGCAATTGTCAATGCTGAAAAATTACTCACGCATATATCTTGTAAATAAAAAGCTATAATACAATTTTAAAAAAAATGCAATGGAATAAGCATGTATATAGCAACTACTCTGTACTAAATATGCTGATGAATTTTTTTACAAATATATCTAATTTGATCCTCACAACAATTTATAAATTAAGTATTATTGTTATCTCCACTTTACAGTTGAAGAAACTGAGTCAGAAAGCAATTGAGTAACTTGCTGAGAGTAACAGCTACTAAGTATCTGAGGCTGGATCTGAATTCATGCCTTCTCAATTCTAAGCCTTTCCACTAAGTGACCAGCTGCCTCTATATGTAATAAATGCTAGCATTAATTTATTTACCCAACTACTCTATTAATCTTCATTTCATTTCTCAAAGAATCACAATCCTATTATGTATATGTGTGCCTTAAAAAATGTTCATTTAAAAATATTCCTTGAGTGATTATATATAATGCAACCAGGGTAGAGCTGGGATGAGGTCTGAGATTCTTTTATCTAAAAGAGCTCTCTCTGTCTCTTCTTCCTCCCTCCCTCCCTCTGTCTCTGTCTCTGTGTCTCTGTCTCTCATCTCTCTCATCTCTTTCTCTCTCTCTCTCTCTCTCTCTTTCTCTCTCTCTCCCTCTCCCTCTCTCTCTCTCTCTCTCTCCCCCCTTACCTTTCCTCCTTCCCACCCTCTCTCTTATTTGTTCTCTCACTCTTTTGTTCTCTCACTCTCTCACTCTCTCTGTCTCTGTCTCTCTCTCTATCTCTCTGTCTCTCTGTCTTTCTTCATATGTATACATATACATGCCCACACATATTAATACTCACATGACCACAAATTCTACTCATTATAAAGCAGAGAAATGTATCTTTTTTGAACCGCATGGAGTTACTTTAACTTTAATGAACCTTTTCAACTGACAAACAAGAAAATTTGGGTGGTGGCTTTTGTTTTATTTTGCAGTTTAACAGTCCAAGCAATAAACCCAACAGTCTGAATTATTTCCTTTATCAAAATAGAACAGGTTTCTAGTACAGGGTGATATACAGTAGTGAGAGCTGAGATTCAAAGAAAATCAATATGCAAATCAATACATTTAACTTCAAGTCTTTCATGTAAGCTAGCTAATTAGGAACTCTGTGAAATGCAAGAATACACTTAATTCAATATCCCATTCCATAGAATTCTCTCAATATAGAACCATTTTCCATAATAAACCAGAAGTGGCCGATTATAATGTTACCTTCTTCAGAATGCTGAGAGTTTGGATGGTTCAGAGAATTTAGTAACTAAACTAACTTCATGACTGGTGAGCAGAATCTTACAACTTGATAATAATACTGCAAAATAACTCTTACTTACAGATATTCTTCCTGAGATCTTCCTTGAATTCCACAAAAAGGGATGCAAGTGATTTGGGATACAAGGAGGTTTTGTCAATGGTGTCTGTACCATTTGATCCTACCAATGTAGAAAGATTTTGAATAGAGACCCACTGAGTGTCCTTTGCCAAATGACCCACCTATTGGTGCTTGGACAGGCTTACCAACAGAATATTTGCTATCTAGAGTTAAGCAAATTTCAGCTACAGTTTCTCATAAAGTGACGTGTATCTACTGAGTCATGGAGTGAGGCACAAGCAAGCATTATAAGCTATATTGGTGGATCCTCATCTATGAAATTATATATTTTTGAAGAATCTAAAGAGATTTGCATTGAGCTCCTGAAAATATTCTTATTTTTCTTGTCAGGGGGGTGTGGATTTTTAATCTGCTCACCTTCAAAAGCTAGACTTCTAGGGTAAATGCAACAAAAATACCTCAGGTCCTCCCCCAAAACAAAGAGCCCAGATACATATTGAGAATTTCTCATTTCTCATTGTCCCCACCCAGATGATTTGATCAGTTCAGTATCTGACATGATTATTCCCTCACAAAGGTTAGTCTTTATCTCCACTTACAAACAAGCAAACAATGTAGCGCTCTTTTTGAAGGGCCAAGAAACTGGAAATTGAGTTGATGTCTATCAGTTGAGGAATGGCTGAATAAGTTATGGTATATGAATGTAATAGAATATTATTGATCTGCAAGAAATGATGAGCAGGCTGATTTCAGAAAAGCCTGAAAAGACTCATATGAAATGACTGAGTGAAATGAGCAGAACAAGAAAATTGTGCACAGTCACAACAAAATTATATGATGATCAGCTATCTCAACAATATAGTGATTCAAGACAATCCCAATGAATTTGGGATAGAAAATGCTATCTCATCCAGAGAGAGAACCATGGAGACTGAATGTAGATTGATACGTAATATTTTCAACATTTTTGTTGGTTTGTTTTTTTTTTTCTTTCTCATATCTTTTTTCCTTTTTGGTCTGATCTTTCTTGCATAAAATGACAAATATGGAAATATATTAAAAGGATTGTGCATATTTAACTTATATCTGTACGCTTACTATCTTGGGGAGAGGGGAGGTTGGAAAAGAAGAGAAAAAAATTAAAACACAAAAGTCTTACAAAAATTAGTATTGAAAATTATCTTTGCGTGTATTTGGAAAAATAAAGTACTATTTAAAAAAGAAATAAATAATAACTGAAATAAGAGGAAAAAATAAAAATATAGGAACAAACAAAATATTGAAAGTTTTCCTTGGTGCAAATAGATAGGAACTCTAAGTCTCTAAAACAAAGATTGCTACCTTTCTCCCAGCAGCTATATGGACTCATCCTGAGTAAAGCACACAAAGGAACCTCACAAAATGCTCTTGTGTTGAGTTATCTCTTTCCTGCTGCTCTCACATCCTACTACTCCAATTAGCCATCATTGTCTGCCATGGAGAAATCTACAAACAGTTATTAAGTGTGTAATATTTTCCAGAAGCATCCTTAAAGTCAGCTGGTAGGACATGGGATAGAACACTGACCCTAAAGTCAGAAAGATCTGAGTTCAAATCCAGTCTCAAACAATCACTAGTTGTGTGATCCATAACAAGTCACTTAATCTCTCTCTCAGTTTCTGCAATTGCAAAATGGAGATAATAATGACAGCATCTATTTTGCAAGGTAATTTGCAAAGATCAAATGAGATAATATTTGCAAAAGATCTTAGCAAAGTTCCTGGCACATATTAGGCACTACAAAATGCTTATTACTTTTCTCTTCTCTTTTAGGAACTGTGGTAGGTACTAATGATAGAAAGATAAAAAGTGAAATAATCTCTTCTTTCAAGGAATTTATATTCCATCAAAGGAGGATAACATGTACATATATAATTAGGAACTTAAAAAATACCTAGGAGGTGACACTTGAGCTTTCCCAAATCTAGAACTTAAAATGGCCTCTATCATCTCCCTTTTGAGTATGGCTGGTCACACCTTATGCCATAAAATCAATGGTGTTACAGGATCACTGTGCCTCTTGTTTGAAAATAAGGCACATTGGCTTTCACAAAACAAAAACAAGAGACAGAAACAGAGAGAGTTTGAATATCAAATATTTAGAAATTACATCATTTGATCCGTTTCTTTCAGCTCTCAAATTACCCGAATTTGAAAAGAAATTATTTAAACCCAGCTCTAATGAATAAAAATAAATCTTAGGAAATAGAAATATTTTGAGTGAATGAAATGAGTGAGTGAAACAAATGAAATTTTTATACTAAGCATGCAAAGAGGAGATAAATTTCTGAAAGAATTCTTAGAACAATACAACCTGATGCAATGACCACCATAATTGGCAATTGCTTCATGAAACAGAGAAATCTTAAAAACTATCCCCAAAAGACCTCTAAATAAAGTGAGAATCATTTCTCTGAGAAAATAGCCAATGTGATCTTTTTTTCTCAATAGTATTTTATTTTTCCAATTAAGTGTAAAGATAATTTGCAGCATTCATTTTTAAAAAGATTTTGAGTATCAAAATTTTTCTTCCTTCCTCCCTTAGGTTCCCCTTCTTAAAACATTAAGCAACCGTATATAGATTATACATGTACAATCATTTTAAACATATTTCCATATTAGTTGTGTTGTGAAAGAAAAGAACAAAAGAACAAAAGAAAAAAAGCATGAGGAAAAAAAGCAAACAAAAAAGGAGGAAATAGTGTGTTTTAATTTTCATTCAGTCTCTATAATTCTCTCTTTAGATATCGATACAATTTTCATTCCAAGTCTATTGGAATTGTCTTGACCACTGTATTGCTGAGAAAAACAATAGTCGTCTGTCATAGTTGATCATCACATAATCTTGTTGTTATTGTGTATGATATTCTCCTGGTTCTGCTCACTTCACTCAATATCAGTTCATGTAAAATTTATCAAGTTTTTCTGAAATAAGAAATCATTTTTATAACACAATAATATTCCATTGCATTCATACACATAACTTATTCAGCCATTCTCCAATTGATGGGCAGCCACTCAACTTACAATTCCTTGCCACTACAAAAAAAAAATGAGCTGCTACAAACATTTTTGTCTATGTGGAGCCTTTTCCCACTTTTATGATTTCTTTGGGATACAAAACAGTAGTGAGAACACTGGATCAAAGGGTAAGCACAATTTAATAACCCATTGGTCATAGTAACTAATTGCTTTCCAGAATGACCAAATCAGTTCACAATTTCACCAATAACACATTAATGTCCTTGTTTTTCCACATTCCCTGTAATATTTATCATCTTTTTCTGTCATGTTAGCCCATCTGAAAGGTATAAAGTGGTAACTCAGAATTGTTTACACTAATCAATAGTGATTAAGAGAATTTTTATATGACTATAAATGGCTCTAATTTCTTCATCTGAAAATTATCTCACATTTTGACCATTAATTAATTGGGAAATGACTTGTATTCTCATAAATTTGACTCTTCTCTATATATTTTAGAAAATAAATCTTTAGCAGAAACACTGGCTGTAAAAATTATTTCTCAGCCTTCTGCTTCCCTTCTAAGCTTGACCACATTGATTTCATTTTAATTTAATGTAATCAAAATTATCCATTTGGTATTTCATAATTTTGATTTCATTAAATTAAAAGGTCACCTCGATCAACCCTCTTATTAAACAAATGGGGAAAGTGAGGCTCAGACAAGTGACATTATTTGCTCAATCACACACATAAGTAAAAAATCTGAGTTTCAAACTCATGTCCTCTATCTTCAGTGTACAATGTCATCTTTTACCTTTTCATTCAAAACAGTTATATATCTTTCAAAGGAACAGCATTATTAGTAACCATCAAATCTGACATAGACCTTGAAAAACAGAGGACATAACTTTCTGACTCTCAATGGGAGAATAGGAAAAGGCTAGAGATAGTCTAAGAAAAGGAAAAGTTATTAATAACCAACTAGAAATAGTAAAAAGGTTATTTTTTTAATCATTCAGGATGTTTAGACTTTTATTAAGGATGTTTTATAACATTCTTTTCTCCCCTCTTCCTTCCCTCTCTCTTCTTCCCACTGTTTGATTTGGAGAAGATTTTATCTAGAATACTTTGTTGTCAAGGAAAATAGTACCATTGGAAAACCAGAAGTGTTAATACAGGTCTGGCTTATTTACAAGGAAAGATGGTCTGTCTCTTTAAGAGTATTGTTAAGAATTATGTTCCCAATTTATAAAAGTCACTTTGATAGATTTACATATTTGTATTGAAAGGGAAATTTTCACTAAAGTTTGTAGACGTGCAAATATTCATTTAACATTACTTTCTTTAGGTAAGTTGCATATTTTAATGGGTGAGAGTCAATCAGATCCTGAAATCTCTTCTAAGAACAGTGTTCATTATAAATAACAATAATGATTTTTAATTACTAGCCTCATATTCAGTGAATGAATGAAACTGTTGATATTAAAATAAAAGAAAGATTCTTTTGGGCAGATATGTGCTACTAAAATTCAAGGAGTTTTGCTATGTTTTGAGAAAACCTTTAACAAGGGTCCATTTTCCCAGTGCTTAGTAAAGGTTGAATTGAATTTAGCTTTGTCCATAAAGCTTATTAGGAAAAGATAATTTCACCCTGTCAAGTAACAAAAACCCGAAACGATTGTTATTTCTTTAATCTTTTAGATTTAACAAACCAAGGATTTGTCTATACGCCAATCCTAAAAGGAAGTAGGTTGAGTGTTTGAAACCTGAATAACTCCAATGCATAAGTGATGGTGTCTGATAAAGATCCCTAGATTTTTTAGTAAGCCAGGGCAAATCATGATTTTACAAGTTTGATAAGCCAAGAAATCCTAAAGTTCAGTTTGCTCAAACTCATGTTCAGCAAAGGATATTGATTCATTGTTTTCCCATAATACTACAAACAACAGTATTCATTTAGTGCTCACTTATATAGGCATTGTATTGGACACTGAAGATGCAAAGACTCCCCAAAAAAGTCTTTGGCTTAAAGGAACTTATATTCTTCAGGGACACATAACAAACTAATTTGAAGGAGAGAATACTAATAACTGGGATCCTAGAGAAAGCTACATGGAAGAAGTAGCCCCTGAACAGAGCCTTGAAAAAAAATACAAGAATTCTAAATTGTGGAGATGAAGAAAGAGTTCAGCCAGCCATAAAAGGCAACAAGCACCAATGAATGGAGGCAGGAAATTGAAGGCTGGTTTTGGATAACAACTGATGATAGTCAAAAGTTTACCTTGAGACTCCATTAGATTATAAGACCAAGGCTCACAGGGCAAGAACTCTTACCCTTCTTCTGTATCTTCAGCACTTAGCACTATATTTGGAAAATAATAGGTGCTTAATAAATGTTTATTGACTGACAGACATAGAATGAGTGAAAGAGTAATAAGAATTGAGCTTAGAAAGATAGGTTAAAGTGATATTGGAGGGAGGGGGACTTAATTACCAAGCTAAGAAATTGGTGTTTTTCTCTTATTCCATAGGGAATGATGAAAGGTTTTTGAACAAGGGAGTGTTACTGTCAGACCTCTGCCTTAGGAAGATTTTATTGGCAGTTTAATGGAGCACGAATATGAGAGGAAAGAGGTTAAAAATAAGGCAATTAGTCAGAAGACAATTATGCTAATCCAAATGAGAGGTGATGGGGGCCTAAAATAAGTAATGATCATAGGAGAAGAGTGGAGAGATGCAATAGAGAGATTAAGGCTGGATATAGAAATATGGAAGCTTTCTTCACAAGGGTAATTGTTGATCCGATTAGAGCAGGAAAACAGGAATAGAAAAGAGATAAGGCTGACAAGGAGGGTGACATAGGATTAATCATTAACAGGGCATGAACAATAGAAATATTAGAGGGAAAGGAATCCAAAGGTGAACAAATACATATAATGGAACTGGTTACTGTAGTTTTATGACTATGAAGGGGTAAAATTGAGGCCAAAACAGGGATTTATGAACTGGGAGAATAAATGAATATGAATAGATTGAAGGACAAGAAATAACAATGAAAATGAAGAAAAGATTAAGGAGAAATTTGACAGAGAGCAAGGAGATTCCAATTTTAAGAGGGAATTATGGAATCCTTGGTCATGAAAGTAACGTAGTATAGAGTAATGATGAAATCTAATGTGTGACCACTCCTGTGATTGGTAGATATGAATTAAAGTTGCAGGTCACAAGAATAAAGAAAGCCAATAAACTGGAAAACTGGAGAGCTCTAAAATACAAAATATATACTTTGATTGTCATTAAGTCTTAAGACAAAAGTTGGTGTAGAAAAACTGTGAGTCAGGCACTGAAACACCTTGGGGAAAAAAAATGGGAGAAAGATTTAAAAATGGCAAATTACAGTAGTAAAGATATAAATGGGTGGAATAATTCCAAAAAAGAACCAAAAGAGGGAAACTACCAATGGGTTATGGAATATCCAAACAAAACTGTGGTATATGAATATGTTTTATCATGGGATCATTTGATCATAAGATTCAGATCTGAAAGGGACCCAGAAGTAGTTCTCCTAATGCATTTTACAAATCAGGAGAGTGAAGCAAATAGAGATTGAGTCTATGGCCGCATAGCTAAACAATATCTGAGGCAGGATGAAATATTACTCTATCATAATATAGGAAAATATTAACTGATACAGAGTGATATAAGCAGAGCCAAAAAAGATATATACCACAGCAACATAAACGGAAAGAACTAAAAAAAAAAAAAAAAGAAAAAGAAAAAAAGAAACTTACTTTTGTTTAATTATAATAACCAAGTTTGACCATAGAGGAGAAAAGAATCTGGAGAAAAAGGGAAGAATCAATGGGCATTGAAGAGCACATATTGGTCAGACTCCAGCAATGCATTGATTAGTTTCCTCATTTTTTCAATTTTTTTTTTTTTGTTATTCTTTTAC
Organism: Sarcophilus harrisii; assembly: GCF_902635505.1. Classification (NCBI taxonomy): domain Eukaryota; kingdom Metazoa; phylum Chordata; class Mammalia; order Dasyuromorphia; family Dasyuridae; genus Sarcophilus; species Sarcophilus harrisii. Next base: position 44,821,643 of record NC_045426.1, on the reverse strand, counting down.
CTAAGGAATGTCTCAATGAATAGAAGAAATGGAAATAAACATATTAATAACAAATGAAATTAATAAAAAATTTTATTTTAAAATACTTTGAATAATGGAGATAGCAGAAAAAGATACGGTTTAGAAGTGCTTTCTATGTCAGTGTCCTGGAATTAAAAGGCAGGATCAACTAGAACTAAAAAGAGTAATCATCAAAGAGGAGAGGTACTTGCAGAAAGCAGTGTCTAAAATTTTAAAAAGGAATAAAGAGTCTAAAAGAAAGTGATCTAAAATGAAGGAAAGTATTGCAATGCCAATAACAAACTAGCTGTATTGGCTCTTGCAGAGACCATAAAAACAAGAAAAGATAGAAACATCGATGTATGTGATGCACACAAGTTTATTGCATCTATGCTTTCCATATTTAAGCCCTAAAACTGCAAAATTACTAAGGAAACATAAAGCAGATAAACTAATCAATAAATGAAGGGTCAATGTTTTGTGAACTAGTAGAAATTAGGCATTCTCTATAGAAATGGTTTCACCCCCTTGCCATCCTGATTTATGATACACACCCAACAAACTTGTTTCTAATTCTTCTCAGTCTTTGCCAGTCTGCTGGTTGACACTTAGGGGCCTTTAAGCGAGTTTCAAAGCCAGGTCAAGATAACCTCAGATCCTGCAGCTAAGCAGGTGTTGCTAAGTAAGTGTCATTGACTGGAGAGCCACAGGACAAGGAATTATTTTGGGTTTTTTTTAAAATAGAGTAGGATTTCAGAGGATGCAAATCAAGGAGAGAACAATGAATAGAGGAATGAGATGTGAATGTTGACGTGAAATGGATGACAATTAAAATACAGGGAGTTGTAACAGAGGAAAGTAAATTTTCCTCTGAAATCATTAATTCACAATTTCAGGGATCAGGAAAACAGGAAGTGGAAGTTTGTTGTCCAACACCCTAGAAATGGGAAGTACCAGTTGAACACACCCCGCCTACATCCTCCTGGGTCCTGTGATGACAGAGTTCAGAGTTCCCAGAGCATCCATAACAACTACTCCCTCTAAACTTAGGAATCTAAGAAAAAGAAAGTTCAGACCAGCTGAATTGGATCCCCAGGAACAATTCAAAGTTCATTTCTTCCAAACAGCAGAGGATGAGGCATATCTAGAAGCAATCCCTCATGTGGATAATTCACTTGATTCTGATAGCTCTGGATTCAGGGATCAAACCACATGGTTCCAGACCAGGTCAGATGATTCTGAGTTGCATAGTTCTGATCTCAGCAACTCTGAATTGGACAGTTCTTAACTAAATGGATCTGCATCATGCTCTGAAGGAGTGCAAGGATGAACTTTAGTTCATCCTGATCCAGGCAGGTAATTATACTATTACTGCTACTAGAAAGATTTTGGCCAATCTGTTCCCCTATGGATCCACTATAATTTTCCAAAGCAAAATAATCTTCCTTGCCTACTACTTTCCCCATATATATAGTCTCCCTGTTAGATGCTGTCTTCTTGAGAGAAGCTACTTGTCTTTATTTTAATATACCTGATATTTAGCATTACTTGGAGCCTATTAAGGACTACATAAATGTTTCTTCTCATTTATTCATTCCGTGTGTAGGGAGGGAGAGAACAGTAAAGAGAGTACCCAAATTCAATTTCTCCAAAATGCTGGGACCCCTGTTTCTCAGTTATCACCCTGTTTATATGTCTACAGGTATCAAATAAAAACCTGAAAATCAAATTCCAATTACTGAAGTCTGAGTTAAATTCACTTGAAAGTTGTGTGTATTTATTATACCTTTGGCTTGATTTGCTTAAACTTCTGGGAAACCAGCAATTGCCAAATTGTAATTTTTAATTTTTTTCAATTAACAAGCATTTATTTCTCTTCCTCCCACAACACCTCCTCTCTGGGAAAAAAAAAGAAAAAGAAACCTCTTATAACAAAAATGCAATCACAGTTACTATAATAGATTCTAACTAACATATTATATAAACACTTCCTACTTTGTGGGATGAGTTTTATGGAATTTGAAACAGTGAAAACCTTTGAGATTCGAGTTATCCTCAAAACTCAAGATATAACTGTCAAAAAGTGTGAATAAATCTTTGAAAATAGAGAGTAACAGAACTTTCAAATTCTTCATTTTTGGGGAGCTGTCTTCAGATCAATCCCATAAGCATTTATAATAATTCTTGGCTTGGAATCAGAATGAATAGCTATTGATTACTTACCTTCTTCACCAGACTTGAATAAAAAAAAAAATTTGGAGCTGTGTCCAAGAATCAAATATGCCCTCAAATAACAAAGATTTATTGCCATCAAAGATATTCAAAAGAATGGTCCGTAGGCTCTGAAGACAGTTCCTAGAAAAAAAAATTCCCAGAGTAAGTTACACAACAAATAACAACATCATTATAAGAACTACATAGCCTCTTCTACTTTGAAGGAGATAGTATTTGTTCAGATGCATATCTGATGTAATGATTTTTTTAAAGTCATATTATTTCATTATCAGAATTCACATACTTATTCTTCTCAACTACTTATAAATTTAATTTATGAGATTTAATTTAGAGCTCTGTATTATTACTAGCCCTGCAAAAGAAGGAAACTTTTCTGAGCACACAACGTATATTTAAAAGTTGTTTTTTTTTTCTTTTAGTAGATCTGCAACTTCATCAATGTTTGTACACTCTTCAAAAAGAAATTCCTAAAATATCCCTACTTTTTCATCCTAGGTGATTTTGATCATCTCAGAATCCTTCATAATAGATACATTCAACAAGATGGGAGCCTCCTTCTAAATATCTTGTTTAGTCTATCAACCAGCATTTATTAAATATCTCCTATGTGCACGACTTCATACTAAGTGCATTGCAGAGAAACTAGACGATTGTCCCTATACATAAATTATTTTTATGCTTGATACATGCCCAACCCACCTCCTTTTCCAACTATATATATATATATAGTTGGAATATATATATATTATATATATATATATATCATTGATAATTTATACCAATTTGCCTACAAAATCAAAGTTTACCATATATTGAAGTCTATTCATGATTCTCTATATGCCTTTTTAATTTGCCTTAGGATAACCTGCCATGTTAATTCCACAGAAATTGTGGAATTCTATGACACAAAACCAATCATACTCCTGGAATATTAGAGTTAAAAAGCCATTTCAGGGAGAAGCCCAGAGCTGTTAAAAGATTTGTATACTGTTTTAACTGGTAGTTCCAAATAAATCACTTTTAATGTCACACAAAATTTAAAGACTCTGGCTCCTTTCTTGTTTTGAAATGACTTTGAGTCTTACAGATGTAGTAAAAGTACAAAATTTAATCACTCTTCATTATTATTTAGCAGTGTACATCAAATGTCCTACATTCTAAATACCATAGGACAGATTACATGCATGGTCTAAAAGTATTCTATATTGTTTTTATATGAAACTGCAAATCTCTATTACATACAGCTTGTTTTTCTCTTTAAATAGATAATGAATATGCTATGATAAATTTAAAGTATTTAATAAATTTAACATGTAACTTTAGAAGTCCTGCTTGCCTTTGATTTCTTCAGGCCTTCTTTCTGTTTTCTTCTTTTGGGGGACAGAGGGGAATGTGAATACTATGCTTAACCCTATCCATTGCTTAAACCACCAAACTTAAAACATAAAAAAGAAACAAAACTCTCATAAGAAATGTGTGCAGTCAAGCAAAATAAATTCCCACATTGGCCAGATCTATAAATATCCATTGTGTACCCTGGGTCCATCATCCTTCTATCAATATATGGATAACATGTTTCATTACCAATCCCCTAAAGTCATGGATATTCCATTGACCAGAGTTCTTAACTCTTTCAAAGTTCATCTTTATATATTGTTTGTTTTGTATAAACTGTTCTTTAATTCATCTCACTTAATTTTACATCATTTCTTTTAAGTCTTTCCACATTTCTCCAAATCATAACTTTCATCATATCTTGAGCCACAATAATATTTCACACTCCAAAATTGATTTAATCATTCTCCCAATTGAGGAGCACCTACTTATTTCTAGTTATTTACAAAAAACTACTATTTTTTTTTACATTTTGCACCTCCCCAATCAGCAGCCCAAATGTCATCTGGGCACCAGAAAGCCTGGTAAAGTAGGTGCTATATATTATCCTTCTCTCCCAATGTTCCTATCAATGTTTCTACCTCTTTCCCTGTCCTAGCTGGACTCTGATTTTCCCATCCTTACTCCTCAAAATGAAATCACTTAAACACTAATATTCATTCCCACCCTCTCAATAGCCTCTCTTTCAAACATCCTGCTCCATAAAATAGTCAGTGAGTTGCTCACGTTGGATAAGCAGGGAGTCATACGCTACAATCTTTCCTATCAGATGGATGCAAATAGGCTTTATCATCTACCTTATTACTATATCCTTTGATCCACTGGATCTATTCTATTTCAACATCCTCCAAATCCACTAACATATTGAACTGTCACTGTGCTCTAAATTATTTTGGAATTCACCTTCACTTAGGACTCTCAAGTTTTATCATCTACCTAATAGTTAAATACTACTATATATGCTATCTGTCCCAATTAGAATGTGAATTCCTGGAAAATAGAAACTGTCTTACTATTGTATTTGTATCCCTGATACTTAGCAAAGTACTTAGTACACAGTAAGTTATGTACTAAGAGGAAAAAGAAGTAATAAACACACATTATGATCTCAAATTGACTTATCAGAAACAAGATGACATGGTTAAAAGAGCACTGTCCTTGTAGTCAGAGGACCTGAATACAAATGTCACTTCTGACACTAAATGGGTATTTCAATTCCCTTTTCTTAAAATAAAAAAATAGGAAGAAGTTGAATTAGATCACCTTCCAATTATCAATCTATGAAAGTATGATTTTATTAGTGTATCACCATACAGCATAATGTGCCTTATAACTACCTCTAGGTCCCTGTTACTCTACAAATAGACAGAAAAGCAAAGAGAGAAAGAAGTGTAGCAAAACAAAACAGAGGAGAATTTGTTTACTAAATTTCCCTTGGGTTACCTTTGAATATTGTCTATTTTGATCAAAGATGATATAAGATTTTATTTACAGGAAATTACATTTTTTCATTATAAGAAGGCAGCATAGAATAGTGACACAAAGGTTGATCTTAGAGTCAGGAAGACGAGTTCAAGAGTTACCTATTATTGTTTGCTGCTAAGAAGACACATCCTGTCAGTGCCCCAAACAACTTGAAAGCAATCAGCTGCAGAGCAACTGCAAATCTGAATTGGCAGAGGGAGTTCCTCTACCAGGAGCTCCCTATACCAATGAAATTAGTGGTCCAAAGTTAAAAAATACTGCATACAATATTAGAATAAGGGCAAGGATGTCAAACTGAAGATAGTGCTGTTGATAAGAACGTGGGCAGAAGAGAGAATTAAAAGGAAAATCTAAATTGAAATTCTTCTTCCCAACTTGTAGGTAGATGAAGACACTCCAAAGGTGTCCTCCTGATAACTGAGAAAGAGGAAATAGATTTTTGAATCATTGGCAACATGAAGAAGAAGAGCAAAAATGCAGTTTTTTTCTGCAACATTTTTCTAGGGGAAAATATCAGGGGAAAGATATCAGGAAGTCAGATTCATTTCAAAGAATGAGGAGAAACGAACAGCTTCTTGCTTAATAAAAACAAACAGAAGGTAAGAATGAGAGGGGGATAAGAATAAGTGGAAGGAGTGTTGTTTGAGATTTGCAAAGAGATGAGATAAGTATTTCAGTGGACAATATGAAAAGGGAAACAAATTCCATTTTAAATGATATACTTTGGCGGGGGGGTGCGGGGGGGTGAGTGTACCACATTACACAGGGAAAATGGCACTTGGTTAATTGCTGTTTTGTAAGAAGTACTAATTCCCTTGATTATGTTGTGAAAACAAAACTACTGAAGAAAATCTTTTTTCAAAAGCCCTCAAAGAAAAATTAATATTCATACACAGCTGCCCATGTGAGGATGAAGTCAATAATTATTATGGCTTAGCAAGGCCCCAGTGAGTGGTCCTTTTTGAGATTTTTTTTAATATAGCTTTCCTCTTTGTAAAAATCTGTTTGATGGGAATAAGAAAGCAGAATAATGGGAGTACATTGTCATGCCAAGGTCTTTTTTTCCCAAGTATATCATTCTAGGGAAACCCCTCATCTGTTTACATTTCATTGTGGGCTTATAATATTGGCCACTGAAAATTACTATTTTTAAATCACTACTAACCAATCAGCATTTTGTGCATAATCATCAATTGGAACACAGCCAGATCACCTGTCCAAAAGAAGATAACTTGGAATTCATCTGGAACATTTCATAAAGGAGAAAGGTCATCACCATATAGGAGAAAGAATCTTGGATTTGGAAGCATAGGCCCCAGGTTCAAATTCCAGTCTTACTAATTGTTCTGTATCACTATGGTCAAATTCTTTATCTTCTCTTGGCTTCTTTGTTCCCATTTGTGAAATGAAGGATTTTGACTGATGAACTTCTTTTTTTTTTCTTTTTTTATTTAATAGCCTTTTATTTACAGGATATATACGACGATGAACTTCTAAGACCAATTTTTTTTAATAAAATTTTAACTATGATCTGGGTCCCAATCCTGACATTTCTTCTAATTATCTATCTAATCATCTAATTATCTAAAGCTACTTAAATTCTTTGGACCACAACTTCCTCTGTGAGAAAATGAGGATTTTGAATCATACATTGTCCTTCAAGATCATGTTATTATCCTATGAAGCAGGCTCAGAGAGAGGGATTCATCCAGTCACAAAGTTTATTCATGACAAAGGTAGGACCGAAGGAGGAGACATTTGCAAGGGACATGGAAAGACAACAGTGGAGATCAGGGCAGGGACAGAAGAGGACATATTGCTCAGAGGCAAAAATAAATGACCAGGTACCCTCATTCCTAGTCCAGAGATCTTCCTAAACTCAAACACAAACTAACTCATGCATATGTGGATACACACACACACACACACACACACACACACACACACACACTATCTCCATATATTTTCATACCTTCTGAGATGTTGCTAGCTTAAGCCTAATTTTATAGTAAAGTAAGAATAGTAGTAGAAATAACTAGATGGTACAGTAGATAGAATACCAGGTCGGGATTCAGGAAGATTCTTCTTCCTGAGTTCAAATACCACCTTAAATACTTACTAGTTGTGTAACCTTAAGCAAGTCACTTAACGCTTTTTGCCTCAATTTCCTAATCTATAAATCTGTAAAAGTGAGTTGGAGAAGGAAATGGAAAACCATTCTAGCATTTTTGCCAAGAAAACCCCACATGGGGTCAAGAAGAGTCAAACACCACTGAAAACAACTGAACAACAAAAAAAGGCCATTGGTTCCTATCACCACCTTCCCACCTCCTCCCCACCTAGGAAACTGAACATGGAAATGAACCATCTCTACAATGAAATAATAGCCAATATCAATTATATACTAACCTAAATGAAAAGGATTAGATAGATGACAGTTAAATCCTGAAGCAGACAATTATATTGTATTAGCTAACTAAAGGAAGCAGCTTGGAGCACAACTGTGCCTTGCTTCTCTCAAAGATGACTGGAATTAGTGTAGGCAACATTCCTGCTTTTTGTTCACCTTTTCCAAACTATAGTCAGAGAGATACTGGAAGTTGAAGGTAGAGCCAGACTCATTAGAATAGAGCGGGGGTAGGAAAACTTTTTTTCTGTCAAAGGCCACTTGGATATTCATAACATCATTTGTGGACCATACAAAATTATCAATTTATATAACTTAAGAAGTGAAAGGTTCTTGTACATAGCTTTCATATCATTAAGGCCTGCAGTTGCCTTAGGAAATGATTTTATGGGACTTGTATGGTCTGTGGGGTGGATGTTCCACTACCCTGGTATACAGTATAACTTTATTGTCTGGTAAAACAAAAAAGAAAAGGACTACAAGAACTTTGCCTGGCCTTTTAGTTCACATGCAGGCCCTAATGTCATTGAAATATCACCAAATAGTATGACACTCTTGTGTTTTCTTAGTATTGCAGGATCATAGACTGAGAGCAAGAAGAAAAATCATCTCTAATCCTCTCCTTTTACCTTTTTTTTAGCTGGAAAAACTGAGACCCAAATACACTTGTAGTTAGAAGTGACAGAAGATTCACACTTCAGTCTAGCTCCACACTATAAAGACTGTTCTTTATAGTGGTATCAAGAAGCAGTGGTACCCAATGGTTAGTATTACTCAGTAGAGTATTGGATTTGAAATCATCTCAGACATTTATTAACTATGAGACTCTAAACAAGCCATGTGATATTTCTTAGCCTCTAATACCATTTGTAGCATTTACATCCTTATGAGTATCATTGCTCAGTTAAGTTGGCCAAGTCCTTGACATATATAATATTATTTGATCCTATAAGTCTGTTTAAGTACTTCACATACACAATATTATATGATCCTATAATCATATAAGCCAATCTATACAGTTGTGATTATTGGCTGAGAGAGAGAGAATAGCAAGTATTTCTATAGTACTTTAATTTTTATAAAGTGCCTTTTATGGGTTATTTCATTTTATCCTTACAAAAACCCTTTAAGGTAGGCTCTATTATTAGCCCCAATTTATAGATATGGAAAATGAGGCTGAGAGATGTTACAGAAAGAGGGTGCTCTGTATGGTGTTGAGCAAGATCTGGCTTTGAGGCTCACTCTGCTTCTTATTCCCTGTGAGACCTTGGACAAGTTTCTTACCACTTTTGTTATGTTCCAAGCAGCATTTAGCATTTTAAAATTCACAAGAAGATCTTTACATATATTATCTCATTTGATTTTACATATAGAAACTCTAGCAATGTGTCAACTAGTCAATAAATATGTCATAAGTGCTTACTATGTATCAGGAACTACGTTGGGTACTAGAGATATAAAAACAAGTAGAAAGAGTGCCTGCCTTCAGGGAACATTTTCATGGAAGGAAAACAACACATAAAATAAGCTCAGAAGCATGGAAGCAAAGAGAGAGAGAGAGAGAGAGATTGTTTTGGTCTCTTCATACATACATCTTGTACCCCTCATGTCCTTCAAAGTTTGAAGGAAAATGTGAAAGAAAATTTTCCAAATAAGGAGATACGGTAATGACACCCACCTTTCAAAATAGGATAGTAAAACAAGTGGTGATCTTAGATTCTGAAGATCTGTATTCAAATTCCAGCACTGTCACTTTACTTCTCTGGGCCTCAGTTTCTTCATTTATGAAATGGGGACACTACTGATTAACCTATCTGTATCACAAATTTGTATGAAAAGTGCTTTTTTTACGCTATTTTTAATGTGAGCTATTATCATTATCTTTTCCCCTTGAGAAGTGGTGTGTGAGAAAGTGAATTCTTCCTCCAGAGAAGTGCCTGAGACCAGCTTCTAGGAAGATGTAAGCCCAGGTTGTTAAAGGACCCTAAGGCTGACTTGCCAAAAATTCAGATCATGTCTTTCTGGCCTCTTTGGGAAGAAAAAGTCCAATGCCAGAGCAGCAAATATTTATAATGTTCCCCTCACCATTACACTGGTCTCTCCTTCCTACATTCCTCCCACTCAGCACCATGAAGGCAGGTTAAAAATAGCAAAACAAAAAAATCTCTCTTTTCCCCTCTGCAAAAGCATTTCTCAAGAGCCTCTCCAATTCAGGCATCCATAACTATTTGCTCTGCGTCTATTAGACCATCCCAAAAAAATCTGCAAGGAAAGGAATATGCCAGTTTTTTTGCAAAATCTAGTGTACCCTGCCAGTTCTAATGTGTTTGGGAGTACCTTCTCTCTTGTTTCCTCGTATAAGCTTCCTTTGGGGTGAGCTTTGGGGGGATTTTAGACACTCTGCAACAAGAAAAATGACCCATTATTTTAGTACTTGAGTGTAGACTGGCCAAACTTCCCATTTTTCTGTTTCCCAAATCAGGTTGGCTTTCCATATGCTGAGCTTTACTTCTTTCCTTGGGGCCTCATCTGTACTTTGTCTTGATTGCAGGGATTTCAGACAGTCCCTAAGCCTCAGCATTTTTCATGGAGCTTCTGCCTTGGGGGATCTCCATGACTGCTGCTGCATCTGGAATGAAGTGTTTGGCATAAGCATCCCAACTGTTCAGGACCAGGGACAGCACAGAGCGTGTGCTTCCAAGAGCATATAGGAACTCTGCTATCACTTTCAAAGGATCCCCACCTTAACACTATGCAACAGGGATCCATTTTTCCCCCAAGAACTGCCAGGTTTCTAGTTTCCTCTCACAGCCATTAGTCATCTAAATTGTTGGCACAGAGTTATTATTGTTCTCAGCTGAACAAATCCCTACCTCCAAACTGTAATTTCAGCCTTGACAAGAGAATTTTGCTAAGCCAACTTTGCCCAGTAGGATGCCAGCAGTTGGGTCTTTGGGGCCTAGGGTCTTCCCTGCAGGTTTCTTTCAGTGACTCCCCACCACTCGGTCATTACATTTGGATAAGTTCTTTCTTTCCAACAGATGACTTTCCATCCTAGACAGCAGCAGGTGCTCACAGACCTCTTCTGCTGAGCATCTCCATTAATAGCTATGTTCACACCTGGTTTGTTTTAGACAACAGAAGTAAGCTAGGAAAATTCCAGACAGTCAAGGTCAGGATTCAGGACTCTTATACCACAGACACTGGTGAAAAGACCTGCATCCAATATCACGGCACACTCAAAGGGGAGGTCAGAAAATCACAACTTTAGAAATGAATGAACTCCATTGTTATTGTTGAGTTGCTTCAGTCTTGTCTGACTCTCTGTGACCTCATTCAAGGTTTTCTTGGCAAAGATACTGGAGTAGTTTACCATTTCCTTTTCCAGCTCATTTTTAAGATAATGACAATGAGGTAAACAGGATTAAGTGACTTGGAAGCAATTTAATCTAACACCCTAATGTTCTATATGAACAAATGAAGGCCTATGAAATCTATGACTTTCACTAGAAAACAATGGTATTCAGTCATCAATGAATAATCACTTATTAAGCAGTTATATGTCAGGTACTAGGATGGGTTCTAAGGAATAAAAGACAGCATGTGAAACAGTCCCTGCTCTCAAGGAGCAGATCTAGAATTTAAACCCAGACCCTCCAATGCCAAATCCACTGCTGTCACTGTCTCTGTGCCTCAGTTTCCTCAATTTGAAATGAGAGGGTCGAACTAGATGTACTCCAATGTTCCTTTCAGTTCTGGTCATTTCATTAGTATGCATATTGAAAAGCATGATACTATCCCAAAGGAGAAGGGTTTGTGGGAAAATCTGAAGCAACCCTCTCACTATATACCTGCAGGGATGTGGCGAGGAAGAGAAGGAAAGAAGAGACTGACCAATGTGCAAAAGGGCATGGTGCTTGCTATTCAAACAGATGGGCATGAATATTGACAGCAAAGAGCTTGTCCTTCTATAGACAGTGCAATGAGTGAGGGTTGGTTTTCCAGCTGTGCAGACAGCTGTTTGCCATGAGACTGTGCACCTGGTTAAAGAGAAAATCTTTTTGGAAATTGATGAGCCATTCTGATAAAGCAGATAGAATTCTAAACCCTACATTAATCTCTCCTCTTCTTCCCCCTTGAACCTATCAAAACAGGACAGAAAAGTCAAATTTTCCTGAATCCTTTCATTACTGATTTGAAAACCCAACTTATTCCCTTAGCATAATAAGAGGGTTTTTTTTTTTGTCATTGCTGCTTTCCAGTGAAAATCTCATCTCACCTAGGGTAGCACCTGGTCATGATGATTATTAGCTAATGAGATTAAAATTTAAAGCAGCAAAGCTACCATCAAAATACTCAAGAGAAATATGACATCCTGACTTCTTGAATTCACTACTTCATTGAGAATGCAACTGAAAATCTTTTACTTTGCCCTCATGTTTGGAAATCTTTCTGAAATGCAATAAACCTCATTCTATACCATATCACAATTAATGCTAAATAGGACTTCTGGCCTGAATAGACAAGATATTACCATAAAAACACACACAAAAAAAGAAAAGTACTTCTAAAACTATGACTACCTAGAGGGAGAATTTGTACCCAAACCAGAAACTTAAGTTTTCATAAAAGATAAAATTGACAATTTTGATTACAGAAGATTTATGATCCAAAGATCTAAACTGTAGACTTTTTGTAACAAGACTGAACTTGTGGGCTTCTTTAAAAACTGTCTTTTAGAGACAATCTTCAATCGAGAAAGAGGACTGTGGAGACTGAATGTGGATCACAACATAGAATTTTTATCTTTCTGTTGTTGTTTGCTTGTTTTTTTTCCTTTCTCATTTTTTTTCCATTTTTTGATCTAATTTTCTTGTTCAGCATGATAAATGTTGAAATATGTTTAGAAGAATTGCACATGTTTAACTTTTATCGGATAACTTGCTGTCTAGGGGAGAGAGGAGAAGGGAAAGGAACACAAAGGTGAATGAAATACATCTTGGGATGTATTTTAAAAATAAAAAGCTATTATTTTAAAAAAAAAAACTATGTCTTTTTGGCAATTTTGGCTCTCAGCCAGAGTTTCCTCTAGGAAATACCAAACTATATAGATGTGCATTGAAAAGTTCCCAGTTTCTTTGCAAGTTGCTTATGTTAATAAAAACATATAAGGGAAAATGGTCCTTATTTCAATTTTACACAGGAAAAACAGAAAACACAAAGAACTAACAGCCTCTCTGATAAAATTGATGTAATCTTCTCATTCAGTCTATGACACAACATTTATAAATGCTTGTTCTTCTCCCTGAGAACCATAACTTTTTTTGTTTTTGCTGAGGCAATTGGGGTTAAGTGACTTGCCCAGGGTCACACAGCTAAGAAGTGTTAAGTGTCTGAGACCAGATTTGAATTCAGGTTCACCTGACTTTAGGGCTGATGCTCTATCCACTGTTTCACTTAGCTGCCCCAAGAACCATACTCTCTTAATGTCAACACTTGTCTACTTCCTTTTTCTCCCTTCAGAAAGGAAAAATACTGGACATTTCTAAAAAAGCAACCTCTGCCATTCTGGGGGTGAGGAAGGGTCCCACCAATACCTTTACATCATATACAGGCCTCCAATATAATAATACTAGTTAGGGGCTTAAATATCCCTCAGAAAGTAAGTTCATTTGAGAGTTCTGAATATACTTTTTTATTGAATAGGCATTTTCTAAATAACATATGGTTTTATAAGTCAACCAGTCAACAAAAATGTATTAAATATTTAAATGCCAGGCATTAATGCTAAGGTTTCTGAAGATATGAATATAAGCAAAAAAAAATATATATATATATATATATATATATGTCTTGTTCTCAAATAATATTACATTATTAATGGGTCACAAAAGGCTAGGGGCAGATGGAGAGTTCACTGCACAAGGACCAAGTCCAGAATTTGGGTGAATTCAGAATGGCTAGTTTGGACCTTTCCCCAAAATAAAGAACCGGCCAATGGAAGAAAGGGTTAGTGGCTTTGCCAGTAAAGAGTGAAGATCATGGATTCTTCTTTAAATAGATATTCTAGGAAAAAGTCACCAATGGGAGAAGAGGCCTGAAGGAGCAGAATGGAAAGTAACTGACTTGTAATGGTGTTTTGTTGCTCTGTACTGTGGCCAAATCCCCAGGTGCCAAAGGCAAAATCAAACTTTTTCTTACCAAGAAACTGACCCTTCACAGAAACTTCCTCTTCCTATTCTATAAGAATAGAACCAAGAACTTTCCTATTTGGTGTGAGAAATAAATATTTCTCTATCATATTTAACAACTAATTATTATATTAAACAAAAATTTTCCCCCTTTTCTACTTTCTCATCCAGAAATCAACCGATATGGGAAATTTCTCTTAGATATTTTCCCAGGTCAGGATCTAATCAGACCTTAAAAGAAATTCTAAGTTTAGGCTTATGGATATATTCCTGCTCACTGCTTACTCAGACAGGTGTGGGGAATCATTGATTCCCCCTGTTATCAAGACAAGTGCTATTGAAATTGATGTCTTTTGGACCAAGATTTGACACAGGTCATAAACTCCAAAATCTTCATTTAAATATGACCCACTTCACATCATGTTAACCAATTAAATCTGATTGCTGTTTTGTGGATCACCTCTTGTCCAAAGGCATAAAAACCTAAAGAAGTAGTAATGAGCTCTCTTTGGCTACCAAGGAGACAATAAGCCTATTTTGTTGACTGATTTATTGATGTAGTCAATATAACTGATTTTAATTTATCCAGAAACTTGTTGTCTCAGAACTTTTTAAACATCACATTGGCTCTGTGGTTGCCCTCTCACAGGGCACTGTGGTTGAAGCAATTCCCGTTGCCAGTGCTTCTCCATGACTAAGTCTAGAGACTGAGGCCCCATGGTTGAAATAATGGGTAGCTGCAATGTGCCTGTGCCCAAAGGTGTCATTAGTGGTTCCCCTTGGAGTCAGCTCTATAGATGCCCAGGCTTTTCTCTCCTCTTGGGACCTAAGTCTGCACTTAGCTCTGCTGCAGTTCTCTGATCTCTTGCCAGCTCTCTCTGAAGTTTTGCAGAACAAAATAACAAAAAGGGCTGACTCTAAGACTAACTCCTTTTATAAAGAACCAGGGGAAAATCCCCAAGTCTAAAGTAAATCATTTCATTTCCAATCATTGATATTTAAGGATTCACAATTCTCCTATTGAGATATCAGTGAGAATGTTCAAACTCTCCATAGTATGATACAAAGAGCCCTGAAAAGATTGGTTTTAACCAGGCCATGCAAATAAACCCACTAGGCAAAAGGGGAAAAAATTGCAGAAACAAAAGCAATACATTGAGAATAAGAGAAACTATGGTAGGAAAGGAGTGAAATCTGCATCAAATATCTCTGGTAATATATCTGATACTAATTAGCCAAGACATGGGAAAATAGCCCAAATATATAAGACCAAGACATGGATAACAAAAAAAAAGTCAAAAAGATCAATGTAACCTATCAATAAAAATATAAGGAAAATGTGCAGAATAAAATAAATCTGAAGTTTCACAATAAACATAAAAATGGCAAAAAATGAAAAAAAAATTGCCAATGTTTGGCATAACAGTATAGTCTTTGTGGATCTTTGAACTGGTCCAACCAATTTGAAAAATAATTAAGAATTATTCAAAGGTCCAGGGGGCAAGACTAAACAGAGACCACAGCTCACAGAAGTGAGAAGCAGGGAGGAGCTTACTCTTTCAGGTCATTTGGTAGCTTGCAATCAAATTGATTCAAACTCTACTGACCATGTGTCAAATGTCTGCTATATATTAAGTATTATGTTAGATCCTATGCTACAAAGACAAAACAAATAAAAATTCCTGCCTTCAAAAAGCTTACACTTTAATAGGGGAGGAGAAATGGAGAAACATACATAAACAGATTTTATATATATATATATGTGTGTGTGTGTGTGTGTGTGTGTGTGTGTGTGTGTGTATACATATATATATATATATATGTATAAATATGATAATTTGAGAAGAGTTGGCTGGTTGTTGTCCTTTATACTTGAAAAGGACCAAAATGACATCGTTATGTCAGGGTTGCTGTATATAGTATATCCAGTCGTGACTAATCAGACCAATACAAATTCAGAAGTCTCTGTCACAAGACAAGAACAACTAGACTAAATAAACATTTGGAATGTAGATATTGCTAAATTTGGACATTTCATATTTTTTGTTACTGTGATTCTATTTTGGTAAAGAAGGCCAGTCCTTTGATTCAGGTAGGCCATATTAGTTGGTATTCAGTGTCTCTCATATCTCACAACTGATTCCAAAGTTCTTCAGAGAAGCCTTAAGAATACCCTTGTATCACTTCTTTTGACCTCTGTGTAAACTTGCCCTATATGAGTTCCCCATAAAATATAAAATAGTCTTTGGGAAAATGTTGATTTGGCATTCAAACAATATGGCCCTCCCATCAAAGTTGTGCTCTCTGAAATAGAGTTTGAATGCTTGGTCGTTCAGTTTCAGAAAAGACCTCAGTATCTGGCATCTTATCCTACCAGATGGTCTTCAGAATGCTCCTAAGACAATTCAAATGGAAGCAATTTGGTTTCCTGGCATGGTACCACATACTGCCCAGGTTTCACAGACATACATCAATGAGGTAAGCACAATGGCTCTGTAGACCTTCAGTTTGGTAGGCAGGCTAATACCTCTTCCCTTTCCTTCAGAGCCTCCCAAACACTGAGTTCACCCTGACAAACTATGCATGAATTTCCTCATCTATGTGTATATCCATGGAAAGTATACTGCCAAGGTAAGTGAACTTATTCTTAGCATCCAAAATTTTTCCATTTGCTGTAATCAATTTTTCCACTTATGGATGGTGTGGTGTTGGCTGGTGGAGAACCTGGTTTCTTGGTGTTAATTGTCAGTCCAAAATGAGCATAAACAGCAGAGGATTGATTCATACTTATCTGAATCTCAGAGGCTGC
Organism: Sarcophilus harrisii; assembly: GCF_902635505.1. Taxonomy (NCBI): domain Eukaryota; kingdom Metazoa; phylum Chordata; class Mammalia; order Dasyuromorphia; family Dasyuridae; genus Sarcophilus; species Sarcophilus harrisii. The sequence goes on along the minus strand of NC_045426.1, from coordinate 44,805,121 downwards.
AATCAAGGGTCTGATTATCTACAAAGAGTAAGAACAATAAGAAGGCATTCTGACAGAGATAACACATAATCTGAGTCTTAAAAGAGGAAACTTTCTAAGACTTACCAATTTTGCTACCACAATATCACTAGTTTCTGTTTTTTCATTTACATGGTCATTGTTCTAATCCATGATTCTTGCTTGGGATTATTATAATAGTTTATTGTACACTTGCTCCCAATCTTTTCTTTATCCATTCCATTTTTCATATATTTAGCAAAACAATCTTTTTGAAGTTCATATTTTACCATTTTATCCCCAGGTTCTCAATTGTCCCTAGGATAAAATATAAACTGGCTAATATAGATCTAGCCTGCCTTTCTAGATTTTTTAAAACTTTTTCTCTCATTTCTCTTCTCCATACCTATTCACTAACCCTCCTCATACATAGATTGCACTTATTGCTGATCTCTAAATCAGACTTTAGTTTCCTTTAAGATTCAAACCATGTATCACCAATGACAGAATGACTTCTTACTGTTCTTACTCTCCTTTTTGTTTGTAGAGGGCTCTGATCTGAATCCTCTTTCATATGTAAGTGATAGTGTGTGTGTGTGTGTGTGTGTGTGTGTGTGTGTGTGTGTGTGGGTGCATTTCCACAGGGATTGCTTCTCCAGGAGATACTTGCTGGGACTCTGCTACAGGATTGGTAGTCTGGAGGCACTGCTGTTCCAGGTGCACTTGGGCTTATTTTCCTGCCAGTGCCAATTGTTATTGATAGTAATAGAAATGATAAGTCTCTTTTTCACAAGAGTTGATTCCATTAATAATGGATAGCTATAGGGGGGGTGTCCACTTTCCATACCTATATTTCATAAAGTCATCAATTCATCTTTTTTCCTGATTATACTTTTCTTTTATGTCACTTTCTTCCTAGGTAACTCCTCATCATTGTGTTGTGGCTTGCTCCCACCCACTGCATGCTTTTCCATTGCCCTTGTGGTTTTCCAAAACTCGCAGCCAAACCACATCAACAAAAGAATGTTAATCTTATTTAAACATGTAGACACCATTGTTTCTATAATCTAGACCCTTTCCATGCAAACATTTGAAAACTGAAGAAAAAGAATAAAACAGCAGAGAGACAGCAACAGAAAGTGTTTGGATCGAAGCCATTTGGAGCTCATCTTCTCATCTAAGAAAATGCAAAGAAGTGAGTCTGTAAGTAATTGTTTGTAATATAGCTTTGCGTAATTTAGGAAGGAAAAATAACCCATTTGCATAGTGAGAAATTCTTTGTGTTTTTTTCTGACTAAAACAACCTTGTTTCTACATTTCAACTGGGAATGGGAGAGGAGGCTTGATATCCATAATCAGGAGCTGACCTGACATTCCATCCATGCAGACAAATGGACTTCCTCCAAAGCTCTTGGGAGATGGGAAGTAGGTGTTGCTGTCTCTCTGCTGTTTTATTCTTTTTCTTCAGTTTTCAAATGTTTGCATGAAAGGGTCTAGATTAGAGAAACAATTGGTGTCTATATATTTAAATAAGCTTAACATTATTTTATTGATGTGGTTTGGCTGCAAGTTTTGGAAAACCACAAATAATTGAAGCTGAAGGCTAAAACCTAGTCTAGATACCTAGACAGCTTAAGATACCCATTGCAGAGATTTAATTAGCACTCATACTTGGAGAAAATGCAGTGAAACTGGGCAGGAGCCTGGGAATAAGGTTGACACATAAAACAACCCAGTCAAGTATTGTTATGACAAGAAAACAGAGAGTATCACCCAAAGATAGAGGCTCAATACAGCCTAAAACAAATGATAAATGATCCCCAATCCCTGGAAGGAAATAGAAAGATGAAAAGAAATGAGGAATTAAAGAGTCAAGAAAAAGGCATGGAAGCCTCAGATGTGCCACAATTCAACAGAGGAAGACCACAAGAATCAGAGATAGCAGGCCACAAGATTGTTAGATGGTATAAATGTGCCTACTGGATGTCAGCATGCTGGGGAAAAGCCCTGGTCACTCCATGTTCACTGTGATTCTGATTGTTCCTTGTCTAAGCTACCTATAGTCATTTTAGGACCTGCACTGTGTTTAAAAAGAAAAAAAATCCCAGGAAGCAGAAGGGCAAAAGCTTGATTGAACTTAATTTTCAGTGTGAATACAAATAATATAAGGGGAGAACTCCCAATCCTCCTGACCTTTGAAATGTTAAGCTCGATGTGTCAGATAACTTATTTATAGCAGTCAAGCATTCACAGCTTTTTTCTGATTTAATAAATGATAAATACTCACCCCATTTGACGTGGGTAGATTTTTCTCATGCAATTGATTGCCAATAAGCTCATGGTAATATTTCTTAAAGACTATCTCCTTTCTCTATGAATAGACCTCCTAGAAATTATATTCTTTTTCTCTGTATGGCAAAAGGGAGAAAGAAAGAAGTAGTAGATATATGAAGTAATGAGCATTTTGCAGTAATAGCAAAACCTTGGGGTTTTGCTCCAGAGGTGAAGGTGGGAGTCAAACATGGAAGACTGTTCCCTTGGGTGACTAAGTGATAAAACAGCTCAGCAGCACTGAGCCAATAATTCAAATAAGAGATTAGAAAAAGAAGTTTCTCTGAACATTTTCTTCAATGGGGACAGAAACTCCTTATGATTAAGCTGAGCACCAGTTCTTAAATTCTTTGATCCCAGAACCACTTATACTCTCAAAAATTGAGGACCCTAAAGACTTGTTACCTATGTGGGTTCTAGCTATCAACATTTATTATATTCAAAATCCAAACTGATAAAATGTTAAAATATTGGTCTATTATTTTAAAATAACAATAAATCAACTAAATCTTAATATCACATATTTTATTAAAGATATTATACTTCCCAGTCCAAAAATATTAATTAGTAGAGTGATACTATTTTATATATCTATGCAAATCTATTTAATTTTCAACTTAATAAAAGGCAACGGGTTTCCCATATCTGCTTTTGCATTCAATCTGCTGAGATTTATGGGGTTTGTTGAAGCATATAAAGAATACTGGTATGTACTTGGAAAAGGGAAGTCCATTTTAATAGGAAAATAATGTCTTAGTATTATTATTAAAATAGTTTTGACTTCAATGAATGAGAGGATCTTGGGACGCTTGGATATCCTCATTCCATACTTATAGAACTGCTCATGTGAATGACCCAAAGAAACAACAACTACAATAGGGCCAGCCTAGAAATCTTGATATCAATTACTTCTATTTTCAAAGTGAGCAAAATGAAAAAAAAAAGAAATATGATTCAAATGAAGATATAAATAATAGCTACAGTATCTGAGACAAATATATAAAGAAAGCTTTTAAGGTGATACATTGTTTCACTAGGTGTAGTTATAAGCAGTGGAGAAAATGAGAACAGTCCCCAAACCGTAAAGAAGAGGGGTTCTAGCCTCCTCTCCCATTCCCAGTTGAAATGTAGAAACAAGATTGTTTTAGTAAGAAAAAAACACAAAGAATTTCTCACTATGCAAATGGGTTCTCTCTAATCTGATATTCACTGAATATCTTTTCACCCACATCAAATCTACCCACATCAAATGGGGTGACTCTATCATTTATTAAATTTATTAAATAATCTGAATATCAGAAAGATAGAAGAAATATCCCCCATAATAGTATTGACAATGGTAGCAGCAATAAGCAGGAACAGTTTAAAGAAACCTTGTGGAGAAAGAGAGTGGGGACTTCACTCTAAGGAACTCAATTTCATACCCATCTCTGCTCTTTCCACAGAAATTAAAGGTGAAGCACTGAGGGCACCTCAATTCCATATGGGTCTCCCCCAAATAAATTATGCCAGCTGGACATTCTTTGTTGGTCAATAATCACTCCAGGACCTATTCTAAAAAAGTCAGGGCTCAGTAAGCTGTGTCCTCAATAAGATCACTGACTTACATTCTGATGGTATTTCGGGATGCTTTGTGATTTGAGAATAATCTATGACTAGTCCCCTGGAACAGCAGCCATTTTCATTTAAGTTGTCTAAGTGTATTATAGAAGAACAATGCCACTGAGGCCCATAAGCATGTGTAAGCAGTTTACCCAAGCATATTAATGCATCCCATTATCATTTCCTAGTTCTATAGTTAGGATCTTACACAGAAGACTGAGATTGGAATAAAATTACCATCTTGTGTTCTATGCTGTCTTCAGGATCTAACCAGTTATAAGGAAGTCCCTGAGAAGCAAAAGAAAATTGCATCTCTAGGTCAGCAGCTTTCAGATTCCTAGGATGTCAATAAGTGAAAAGATTTTCTGCAGTGGGAGGAAAAGCAGAGTAGGAGGAAAGAAAAGAGAGAGCGGGTTTTGTCTACAAATAGAAGCAACTTACTGCTGAGCTTGCAAATCTCTGTGACTAAGCTGACCATTTCTTAGTGCTTTTCACCAAAATACCTTTCTGACCACTATTAATCAATCAACTGACTCACATTTAAATAGAACTCATTCTGTACAGATAGCATTGTGATAGGGAAGCCTGTCATTCAGAAGATATACAGAAATATGAGGAGGCTAGTAGTATACTGGAAAGAGTGCTGCCTTTGGCCAAACATCTAGATTTGAATCTCGATTGATCTACTTAATGCTTAGATGACCTTGGACAAATCACTTAACCTCTTTGAACCTCAGTTTCCTCATCTGTAAAATGAGGACATTGACCTCTAAAGTTCCTTCCAATTTAAAATCTATGTTCCAATGACCCCATGATTAAAATATGCAGTGCCTGCCTTGAAAAGATCTATAATCTAAATAAAGAGACATTAGATATAGGCATAAAAAGGTGACTAATCCCCAACACAGTCCAATTTAAGTGGTTGTTAAATGAGACAGACTGTGATTATCTTTAGAGTTCAGGGAAGACAAAGTTCCCTTTGAACTGAAATTACAAGGGAATGATGCACAGAAAAAGTGGGAATTTGACGTTTTCTTGAGAAATGGATAGAATATGGACAAGCAGAGAATAGCATGGAGACAGGGATGACATTCTAAATAGGAAAAGAATATGAATATTACCACAGCAACAACAAGATTATATGATGATCAATTCTGATGGACATGACTCTCTTCAACAATGAAATGATTCAAACCATTTCCAATTGTTCAGTGATGAAGAGAGCCATCTACACCCAGAGAGAGGACCATGGGAACTGAATATAGACTACAACATTGCATTCTCACTCTTTCTATTGTTGTTTGCTTTCATTTTTTCTTTCTCAGTTTTTTTTTTCCTTTTTGATACAATTTTTCTTGTGCAGCAAGATAACTATACAAATATGTATACATATATTGCTTTTAACATATATTTTAATATATTTAATATGTATTGGATTACCTGCCATCTCAGGGAGGGGGTGGAGGGAAGGAGGAGAAAATTTGGAACAGAAGGTTTTTCAAGGGTCAATGTTGAAAAATTATCCATGCATATGTTTTATAAATAAAAAATTTTAATAAAAATAAAAAAGAATATGAATATTAAGATAGAGATCTATAAGAGGTATGTTCAGGAGTAATCAGCCTGACTGGGTGTAAGTGTACATATGCCGGGGGTACAAGTGGAACATGATTGGGGTGAATTAATAACTAGTTTTGAACGCCAGGCTGAGAAATCAGGATTCTATCATTTTAAACCTTCTTAAAATCTATTAAATACATAAGTATGATCTTCTTTCCAGCAAAGAATATTGACTCATTCATAAATATTTGAAGAGCAGTTTTGCATAGAGAGTAGATCTTGAAGTCAAGAATAACTGGGTTCAATTCACCTATGATTTTGTAAAGGGATGAAATTCTGGCAGGTACACTTGGACAACAGAGCACTTAAAGCTAATTACTTATTGGACAATACTCCATTAGCATATGCTTGGAAAATGGCCCACCCCACTATTCTGTGCTGGCTCAATCTGTTGGTGTATACAGAGAATTGTAGGAGGGATTAGAGGGTGGAGTAAGACAAGCCAGAGTTACTTTTTGGGGGGAGAAGAAGAGAAAGAAGGTATGGAGATTGCTGCATCCATTCCCTTCAATTCTACCCCTAAGACCAAGAATAAAGACCAAGGACTTTTGCTTATCCTCACTCTGGCTGATTCTAAGGCATCCAGGGTGCTAACTCAGCCTTCACATGATTTATATTAGACATGTGACCTGGAAAAAGGTCACATACTTACTTGTCTCTAAAAACTCTAGTCAATTCTCTAAAATTACTAGTTGCAGAGCAAGTACCAAGTTACAATGGTAGAATGAATCTTTTAACTTGGAGTTCTCTAAGTCAAGGAAATCATTGGTTTAGTCCAGAACAGAGAGCATCACCTATGTTCAAGGCAATGTGTTAGATGATCTTGGAGGCATTGTATAAGGAAGACTGAAATGCAGTTCCTCTCCCCTTCTCCCCACAATCAGAATTTTTTAATCTTACAAGATAGATTTGATTTCAACCCAATATCATCCCTCCTAGTAAAATCAGTCAGTGGATCCTATTTTGTTCCTTCATATATTTTGAATGGAAATCAAGCTACATTAAAATAAATTTAAAGGAAATGCTATTAAATTCCCTAGCTTTGAAATAAACACTAGAAATCCAGTTTCAAATACTGAGACCAAAAGGTGGCACCTTGGATAGGTCCAATGGGATGCCCAAATTAATTTAATACATTCATGCTAAATTCCTGAGTACCAGCATCAAATAACATATCCATTTTGGGAAAGAGTGACAACTCACTCATCCAATTATTCCTACAATTATTCATTCAAATGCAATCTATAGATCTCCAGTGATCTTTTGATTCAACGTCATCTTCCTACTCTAGAAATAAAGGACAAGCCATCTGTTACACTGAACTTTGCTCAAGGTTAAAGGTATCTTGTGGAGTTTGGGGAGCTTTTTTTTTTTCTTATGAAATCAATTGTGTTGGGGATTGTATTTTAAAAGAAGCTTTACAGTTTAACTGAGTGCAGGTGCATTTCATCTGTTTGCCACTGTGCCTGCTTATCAAGTATAAAATGATTGACATTTTCCAAGATTTGTCCAAATAGCTAAGTCAAGAGGTAACAAGTAAACAACCAGGGGAAAACTTAGAAATTGACTCAGAATACATCTGAGGACTGGACAGGATGATAGTGATAGCTGAATAGATATAGGAAGAATGGATTCAACCCACTATATTTAAATAGCCTTTTTGGGTTCTTGACAATGGTAAATACTTTGTATGACCCCTTGAAGGAAGCACTTGACAGCACGAGGATATGTAGAATAAAGCCCTAGCAGAATAAGATAGTAATGGTGTCTTCTTTTGTAGAATAAATTATGTGCTTGCAGTAACTTCCAAGCTCTCTATTCTTTCTGTCAGGTAATCAGAGGCAGATAGAGATAAACCCAAATGTCGACACATAAAATATGTCCACTGAGAAAGAACTGGTTAAACAAACTGAATATATTCCCTTGATAGTGGAATAAAATATTCATACATATTAGCTAAAATGATCCTTCTCATCATAATTCAATCATACTTATCATTGATTTAAATCTGGAAGGAACTTTAAAAGTCATCTCATCTAACTGTCTCATTTTACATAGGATGAAACAGTCTCAGAGAGGTCCCCAAGTCATGTCAAGAAGCATTTCTTGACCTTACTATGTGCTAGGCATTGTACTAAGTCCCTGCCTTCAAGGAATTCACATTCAAATGGAAAAGGTGGCATGCAAATTACAAATTAGGTATATGCAAGATAAATATTGGGTAAATTGAAGGAGTCTCAAATGGAAGGTACTATCAATAGAAACTGGGGAAGGAAAGAGAGAGACAGAGACAGAGACACAAAGATAAAGGGGGACAGAGACACAAACAGAAGCAAAAAGGAAGGAGGTATTGAGGGGAGGACTGAGACAGAAACAGAGGCAAGGCAGGAAGGAAGAGAAAGGGGAAGGAGATAGAAAGAGGAAGGGAGGTAAAAAGAGAGACAGAGACAGAGTGAAACAATGGAGAATGAAAGAGCCTGAGAGACACACACAGAGAGGAAGGAGATGGGGAAAGGGAGAGACAGAGATAGAGAGGATGGACTGGAGTGGGGAGGAACTTGAGACAGGTTGACTAGCTAAAAGACTACTGTAATAGTTCAGAGTAGGTTGGTGAAAGCTATCCCCAGCATTGTGGCACTGCCAGAAAACAGAAAGGGGAGAGCACAAAAGATGTTTTGACAATAGAATCAACAGGACTTGACACCAGATGGATATGGTAAGATGAGTGAAGAACAAAGATATCCCCTAGCCTGTGAACCTGGGAGAGTGGGGGAATAAAGATTCCCTACTCAGTAATAGGGAAATATGAAAGGTCAGATTTGGGAGGAAATAGGTTTTTTTTGGTCATGAAATAACATCTAATTAAAAATTTGGCCCAGGGTCCATAGACATGTGATTGAAATAGGATTCACACTAAGCTCTTGTGACTCCAAATTCAGCATTCTTACCATAACACCATGCTGCTTCCTAACCTTAGTTAGTTTCTCAACCGAGTTCTAATTCCACATCACCAACTTCCAAATAAGAATTTCTAATCAGTTGTCCCCTAGTCACCTCAAAATAAAATGTGTTATCTTTTGCATAAATGTCCCTTCTTATGAACTTCTCTGTTAATCAAGTAATTCCACTATCTTTCCAGTCAACCAGATTTACAATCTCCATGTCATGCTTGACTCTTCATTCTCATTCCACAAATCCAATCATTTGCCAGATTTTGACATTTCTAACATCTTTCTCTTGTGCCCTTTTCTCTACCATTATAGCCAGCCTCATTCAGGATCCCCTGCCTCTCTCCTGAGCTAATGAAATCCCCTAATTCACCTCAAGCCTTTCCCCATGTTAATCCATCCTCTACACAACATAAGGTCAGTCCATGTCAACTTCAGACTGAGTAAATTCCAATGGTTCTCAATTATCACTAGGATTAAATATAAGCTTCTTTGTCTAACATGTAAAGCTCTTTACAACCTAGCCACTTCCTTCGTTGCCAGCATTCCCTCATGACATTTATAGTCCAGCCATACTGGCCTATTTGCTATTCTTCATGCAGATATTTTACCACCCATCTCTGTGCCTTTGCATTTCCTACCCTCTCTAGAATATATTCCTGCTAATCCTCTTAAAATTCCTTGTGTCCAAGACCCTGCTGAATTGCCACCTTTTACATGAAGTCTTTTCTGTTCCCCCCAGCTGATTGTGTCCTTTCTTCCAAAATTTCTTTGTACTTTTTTTGTATGCATTTGATATGTAGATGTATGTATACTCATATACATAAATATAGCTATATATACACATGTGTATGCATTTGTAGATATATTCTATGTATATATGTATTGTGGATGAATGATTGTGTGTGTACATGTGTCTCATGTGTGCATGTTACACATATATGCATTATATGTGCATATATTATATAATATATACATATGTGCATATTCTCTCCCCTATTAAAATTGAAGTTCCTTGCAGGACAAGAAACTATTTTGCATTTTTCTTTCTTTTTTTTTAGTATAACTTAGCATAGAGTATGGTACAGAGTCAGCTATAAAAAAAAAAAAAAAAAAAGCTCCCTTGGTCAATTGTTTGAGTAATAAAAAGCCATAAAAAAAAAATCAGCAAATACTTATTAATGCATTAGAAAGAGTGTTAGAAAAAGTTTTTAAAAGCACTGAAAATCAGTTACCTAAATGCCAAAAAAAAAGTTTCCTTTTCCTTTTCTAAAAAAAGCCACAAATACAGCAGAGCCATTGACCACGTTCGACTTGCCTTATAGCTCAAAAGCTTTCTAATCACCCAAATGCAACAAATTGAGAAGACAGAAAACTGAAACCATTTTAAGCCACACTGTATATTGACTTAAAAATGTTCATTTACACTAGCTTTATTCATCTGAGGATTTAATGGGCATGCCTTAATTATTCAGAGAGCAAAAAATGCCTATAAAAATGTGGGCAAATCATTCAATGGCTATTATGAGTTTCTTTTTATTACTGCTTTAATAACTGCAAACTTCGACTGGTAACAACAATTATATTACTATTAATGCCTATTTTATTCATTATGAGTAAAGAAACTTCTAAGCAGTAAGCTTATGAACTTTTTTTTTTTTCTCTTTTTTTAACCACTAGTAATGATAAGCTTTCCTATTTGCCTTCTTCCCCATCTGGCTTGCCTTAATAGAATGATAAAGAGAAGTCGTGTAACAAATTTAATTACACAGGCAATGCTCCCAAGACAGATACAGCCCTAATGAACGCACATTCAGGCTCAGACTCCTAAACTTGTTGAAATCACAGAAAATGCCTAGGGATTCCAAGCTTCCCAAAAGGATAGGCAGCTCAATACTTTGGAATTAAAGGGTTCAGGTTCAAATGGGGTCTCAGCCACTTGTCTACTTTGAACAAATCACTTACCCTCTGTAGGCCTCAATTTCCCCATCAGTGAAATGAAGGTGTTGTATTAAATGGCCTCTAACTTTCCCACCCATTCTAAATTCACAAGTCTCTGGAATATTTCTCATAGATGCCCAGCTAAAAAAATACCCTGCTAGGATTGAAATAGATTTCAAGAAATAGAATCTAAGGTGGTACAGATCATTGTGGACTGAATCAGTAAGGAAGAATATCCTAAGCTTGAAATCAGTAACTTTGGCTTTGGGTTCTGCCTTGGCAACCTACTAGTCAAATAATCATAGAATGACACATCACAAAACTATAAAATTGGAAAGAAATTTTCAGTCCAACCCATAATGCAATAAGAATCCCTAATTTCAGGACTAGATGGGCTTCAGAAATAAATACTGAGGTTTGAAAATAGAGGAAGAAAAAAGAAAAAGTTGATATATCCTTACAATGTAATTGTTCAGAAATTAGGCCAAGAGCCATAGTACTAATCAAAACACAGATTGCTGGGCTAGGTATTTCATAAATGAAACTTGACCATGGGCGCCATTTGTGTGCAACCCTGTGGACTTCATTGTTGGATCATTAAAATTCCTTTATTATACATCAGTGTGTAGTAGAGAGGTAGTCTTTGGGCCAGAAGGTCCAACCAGCTAAGCTAGTTTGAGAAATATAATCATCTCTCAATTAACCACATGTGGCTAACATTGTCAGTTTTAAAATATTCAGTCCATCTTCCTATTGATGCCCAGTAAAGCACTTCTATCAGTTACCCAGAAGTCTGATATTTATATTCTCAAAGAATGTAAACTCATTTAAATAGCACCTTAAAACCAATGATATAAGGAAAATAAAACCAGAAGGGTAAGAAAAAATGGGGCAGAACACACTGTTGTATATTATAAAGCCAAATACAGTCTTCCCTAAGTTATCCAAGAGTATTTTATCTCTAATGAATTTTTCATTTCAGGATGGATTTCTCCCACTGCCCAGCAGAAGTGTGTTGGGGAATATAAACTAAGTTTAATGCTAGCTTCAGTAAAACCTAATCCCCAACCCAAATAGAAATGATTTGGGGATTATCCACACCAGTGCTCTCCTCCAATAGCACAGACAATCCAGAATTGAATTTGTTGGGGCCTCTAGGAGTACCCACTACTCCATTCATATGGATAACTGAGAATTGACTAGGATTTTAAAGGAGTTGAGGGCAGCAACTGAAGTACACCTTTTTAAGAAAAAGGGAAGTATTTAAATGAGAAGAAAAGGTGGCTAATTTCACTACAATGGGCAAGAAGTAGGAAGGAAGAGGATGGTGTATGAGTAGAAGGGTGAAATGACTCTGCTGACCCTTATAGGACACCCAGCCACACCCCCAAAATGTACCCCATGTGAGCCTATTATGTGTTAGACTATTCACAAATGTAAAGCATTTAAGTAACTGTACTATTTATTTTATTGCTTAAAAAACTGTAAAGCAATCCATATAGTCCCACCAAAAACTGAGCTAATTTGCACACATTTTTCCAATACAACTGAGAAGTAATGCATTATATTCTTCCCAGTGTTCCTATAGTACATATAGTAGATACTTAATAAATGTATGTACTATATTCTTCCCAATGTTCCTATAGAACACATAATAGATACTTAATAAATGCTTATTAATTGATTGATTGACTGATTGATTTGTAATGCCGAAGAAACTGAGGCAAGATAGAGATTAGAAAGTTTTGATTATTTTATTGAAAGGGAGAGATTTACTGGGACCTAATGGATTCATGGTTTAGTCCCAGTGCTGAATGATACTATCATCTCCAAGAATCCAGCTAACAATGTGAGTTCTCAATGACATATACACATGTGGCTCAGATACAGGGGTAGACCAAGGCAAGGGCAGAGTCAAGATGCAAAGAGTGAGAACAGGACTAACACTCTGGTTCTGATAGAGTGGAGGCAGGCATAGGGGACATCTGATAAATTGGGATTACAGAATGGGGAGAGGCACCCAACATTCTGATGATGCCTAAGATAGAAGGACTTTCTCCTTATCTGGATCATCATGATTAGGAGAGAGAGGTGGTGGTGCAGTATTGACCAGAACAATTAGGAACTGAGGCAGAACAATTCAGGGAAACAGAGGCAGGACAATTCAGGGAAACTGAGTCAGGACAATTAGGGAAACTGAGTCAGGACAATAAAAGAGAATGGTGGCACAACAAATTGATTGAATGTAGTCAAAAGACCAGGTCTCAAGTTTTGACTCATTAGATCATGAACTTGAAAGGAGGATTTTTATTTGGTCTCTCTATTTCTAGCACTTAGCATATATAGGTACTTTATAAATGTTTGCTGACACTGATTCTGCCACTGACTATACATGTTGTCATAAACAAGTCACTTCACTATTTGAGCTCTTGTTTTCCTCATCTGTAAAATGAATGGGTTGAATGAGATTGTGGCTAAAGTCTAACATTCTTAGCTTCCTAGCAAGAATATTCTATATAAATCTATGAAAATGGGTTTCTAATGTCAGATTTTCAAGTTACTACTCCCAGATATGTGGCTGAGTGATTTAACCTCTCTAATCCTAGGTTTTTCTATTTGTAAAATGAGTATAACACCTGCTCCATGTCGCACAGCAAAACACAAAGAAATAGCAGAACTGGCATTTGAACTCAGATCCTCCAGTGCTCTCTCCATTGTAAAATGTGACCTTATATCATCTATAACTTCTAGATAAATCCTATAGAATGGCTTGAAGCCCAGATGGGCTAATTGATTTGTTCAAAGTCACAAATCTAATAAGTATCTGAAGTGGGATTGGAACCATTATCCTAATTCCAAGCATTTTATCCACATCTTGCCAACTCTCAGTATTCAAATGAACAAGGTTATTTTAGTATTATCAAAAACCCTTCCAATACTCACCAAAGTAGGTTAAAGTTGTAGCAGAAGACAGGAAGTTGGGCCTTTGAAGAGTGCTTGTCTCTTTTATAATTATAACCAGATAAAAGAAAGAACAACTTGTAAAATCTGGCTTTTCAGTGAATTTTTTTCACCCAAGATCAAGTTAGAAAAGTAGGACTTAACATATTATTGCTTGACAATAGAAACAGAACCTCAGACTTTAATATTTTCTTACCTCAAAAGGAAAACTATCATGCTATTGCCTAAAGCAATACAGGAAGAATTAGATAAGGTACAAACCACTTTTATTGTACAGATTTGCTTGAAGCATCTCTTTGATTCTTCTCTCTTAAAGCAGGTGATGGAATGAATCAAGGAGATTAACATGCAACTGACTTCTAAGCACATCCTTCTGGCATGGAAGTGGACAGTAGGAGAGAGAGATTATTTCTATCTAACAACTCTAATCAACCACTCTTCTTCACCTCCCCTTTTCTATTCTTCAGCCTACTTTGGGGAGGGGAGAAGAGGTTATAGGAAAGGGAGAAATACTGAAAAATTGGAAAGGAAAGCAAAGAAGGGAAGAGTAAAATCCAAAAGCTTGGAGGAAAGGGAGAAAAAGAATGATAGGACAAATGCTTGGCCACATCTCTCCACTATTATCACTTCCAAATGCCCCTTTAAGAGATTAGAATTTAGTTTTTCCTCAGATGTAAACCACTGAAAACCAACAAAGTTCATAGTATTCCTCTTACATTCCTTAGATCCCTAATTTAAAGTTTTCAACAAGTTTTTTATCTTGTTTTACTTCAAGAAGTTCTTGGACTTCTCAGAGCCCAAAATGAGGTTCTGATTTCCAGAAGCTTAACAGCAAAAAAAAAAAAAAAAAAAAAAAAAAAAAAATTAAGTCACTTGTTCAATGAAACAGCAATGAAAATGTTAGAACTAGTAGAAGAAAAGAGAGTGGAGTAACATCTATAAAGTACCAGACACTAGGCTAAGTGCTTTATGTTATTATTTCATTTGATCCCCACAACAACCTGGAAGGTAGGTGCTATTATCCCCATTTTACAGTTAAGAAAAGTAAAACAGGCAGAGGTCACACAGGCAGTAGATATCTGGTGCTGGATTTGATCTTCCTGACTTCAGAACCAGAGATATCTCCCCTATTTAATGCTATATGAGTCTTTTATATCTCTTGGCTTCAGTTTCCTTCTCTGTAAAATGGAGAAAATTCTACCTATGGAACCTACCTCACAAGACTGTTCTGTTACTCAAATGGCACAAGATACATAAAGCACTTTGCAATCTCTAATACACCTTATAAATATCCAGGTGTTTCCAGGTTTACTGTATATTCTTACTTTTTGCTTGTCACTTTATTTTCCAAACAAGCTGTTCTGTTGTCTATTTCTCCTACACAATGTTCTATACTTGACTACAAGCCTTTGGCCTGTCTGTTCGCTCTTCCAGAAATGCCCTCTTCCCCCTTACCTTTTTCCCTTTTAAAGTGCCTAGGTAGCCTTTTAGGCTCAGCCTAAATACCTTTCCTACTCAATTATACTCTGATTTTCCCTTCAAACACACACACACACACACGTAAGATTTTTCTGGATACAGAATTATTATACTCTTGTCTTTCTATCTCCAATACCTAACATAATGCCTGACAAAGAGTAGATAATAAATATGTTTATTAAATGAATGAATTTAACTTTTCATCATTCTTTTTGTCATTTGCTAAATACTGTGCTGGGCATTGTGGATATAAAAACAAAAAATAAAAAAGCCTCTGTCCTCAAAGAGCTTGCATTATTCTGGAGTATAGGAGGATAAAGAATAAATGTAGAAATGCTACATAAAGAGGAATCAGATCGATCTTTCTTGTGCAGCAAGATAATTGTACAAATATGTTTACATATATTGGATTTAATGTATATTTTAAAATGTATAACATATATTGGATTACTTGCCATATGGGGGAAGGGGTGGGGGGAAGGAGGGAAAAGTTTGGAACTCAAGGCTAGGCAAGGATCAATGTTTAAAAATTATCTCTGCATTTGTTTTGAAAATAAAAAGCTTTAATAAAAAAGAAGAGGAATCAGATCAATTCATACAAATTCCATAATGAATCTTTTTTGTTAAAAAAAAAACATATCAAATCTATATCAAAACATATGGGATCATGTAACTGAATGTGGGGATTGTAAAATTATGGTTTATTATCAGTGAATGTTTGATTTGTATATTTATTTTATATTCCTAAATACCCAGGATAAAAATGTCTCAGACAAAAAGAAGTCCCAAGTGGAAAAAGTTTAAGCCCTGTTCTAGAAAATATTCTGTAAGAAACAATGGATGTGATAAACTCAAAGAAGCATGGGAAGGTTTACATTAAAATGATGCAAAATGAAGTAAGAAGAGCCTAAACCAGGAAAATAGAAAGACCAATAACCACATAACATGAAGGAAAAAATGAAAATAATTTAAAAAACAATCATGGCCCCAAAGAAATGATATGAAAAGACACTTCTCCCAGCTCTTTAAAAAAAATCATCTCCTCATGAGTCCAAAATAATGCTTATAATGTCAAGGTTAGGCTTTTTTGTTTTGTTTCGTTTTTTATGTATTGCTTGGATTTACTGGGGAAGAGAGTTCTTTTTATTCCTCTGACTGTGTTTTTTAAAAATTCTTTGTGCTCTAAAATGGTTCTCTGGGAATTGAAGGGGGAATTTCACAGTGAAAATCTAGAAAATGTAAAAACAAAAGATATTATTCAAAATGTATTTTTTCTAGCATATTTTATTCATCAAAAATTCTAAATTATGTTATTCAGATGAAACCACTATTATCAAATTTTCTTATATCAGTACATTAATTTTTCCTTTGCTCCTCTGGTTTTATTCCAGGTACAATCCATCACCCAAATGTTTTGGGTTGTCCACCTAACGGCATGCCATCATCTAGGCCAACATCATCCTTCAACAATTTAGTTTTTACTATGTGGACAGATATTTAGGTCAAACTTTTTTGAGTAATTACAAATCTCTTCCAAGAGGTTCACAGTGTTCTAGGATATGATAAAAACCAGTTTGATGTTCTTTGCAAATGAGAATATGAAAGAGCTCATCATCCACGGGACATTGTTCGTTCCTTGGAACACTGCACTTGTGTGATCAAAAAACACATGCATTGGTCACATAATAGGGATAAAAGATCCACTGATGGTCATAATAAACTTATGAGCAGAAAACAAGGAAGGACACCAGTTCATTTGGGTAGCCCTGCTGTCTTGTTTCCAAGAGTCAGGCCATTTAACTATGTGATCTTGTACAAGTCACTCTTTGTCTCAGCTACCTCAACTCTAAAATGAAGATAACAATAGCATCCATCTACCAGGTTGTTGAAAGAATTAAATGATAAATTACTTAAGGCAAAGTTGGCAATACATAAATACTAGTTAGTATAATAGGATGTGAATAAGATTCACAAATGCATAATGGGGATTGGATAAGTAACAATCTGCATGGAAGCAATAACATGAGTTTCCCTGAAGCATCTGAATAAATTAACCCAAATACTTCGGCAGCACTGTGAGCAACCTTGATTTTCTCCCTTCCACGGGATTTTTACAAGAAGTTTCCCAAGCACAGACCATGTTTGTAAAACAGAGTAGAAAAGTCAACTTTTGACAGTCTTTTAAGGCTTTCCAACAAGTAATAAAACTAAAAGCTTAACAGGCCAAGAGCTCAACATGAAATTTGTAATGCTATTTAAAAACTTGGAAATAGGATTGTCCTTATCCTAACATTTCAACTTCCTATCACTAGCTTCCATGCTCTCTTGCCAAAGGGATCTTACACCACTCCCTAGTACAGATCCTCTCTTCTGACCAAGCCTGTATCCTCACACCTGAACTCCATCCTACCTCCACACCTGAGCACAGGCCTGCCTCCGAGGGTTTTTGAACTATTGGATGAGTGATGAACAATAACAAAGTGTGTTCTAGATCAGGTCAAGAGCTCCCTCCAAATTATATCAGTTGGGTACCTCCTAAAGTTGCCTGGCACCGGGTAACAAGGCACAGAATCTGATATGTTATTGGATAGTATCACATTTTTTCTAAATATTACATTCAATCCAAGTCTTGCTACATTGTAATTTCCATGCCTTGTTGCCCTATCTCCCTCCTTATTACCACTAACAAATAATGAGTTAACATTTATAGAGTCACAGTAGCTGATATTTACAAAGTAGATTATGGTTTTAAAAGTACTTCCCTTATAATAGTCCCCATGATCTCAATCATATATGCTCTTGTGACACATCTTATGTTATGACACTGAAGGTCTTCGAAATCTGAACTCCAAAGATTAATCTTTTTGACTTTTGTATTGGAGCAAATTATTACAAGATCAATAGAGATTTTATTTTTTCACTAAGAAATCTTAAAATTGCAAAATGCTAGAATTGGTCAATAGAAATTATCTTGTTTCAGCCATTTTCCTCTGAGGACACTAAGGGCCTAGATTATGTGACTTTGGACATGTTATTTCACTTAATCATTGATATCAGAGACAAGACTTGAACACAGATTCCTGGGTCCTCATTCATTGTTCTTTCAACCACCAAACCATGTTGTCTTAGAATGCAGATTATTAGAATTCCAAGAGTTCTTGGTCCTGAGTCCAGAGGCTTAAAAAGAAGGAACCACATAGTTTATTTAAAAGGAGTTCTAATAGAGTATGAGCTTCTTGAGAGCAAAGACTATCTCATTTTTGTCTTTGTATTTTGGCCCTTAATAAATATTTGTTAGACTGAATCCATCAATTTCTTCTTGCTTAGCATTTCCATAGTACTTATTATGAAAAGACCCATTATCATTGTAGTCATCACCGCCATGTCTTCTAAGGCACCTAAATCATACCAAATGTAGCATAATTGGTTTAGAAAATCTGTTTTGTAACATTATATCAGCCTGGGCAGTCTTTGCCAGTGGCATCTCACTTGATCTTTCTCCTTAATTGCTGTTCCACACGGTCAACCCATAACTGTTATCAGGAAGAAAACTAAGTTTCACACAGCTGGTTTGCTCTGTGGATTCAATCTACAAGCTATAAACAAAATTAATAAACTCCCTGACAATCTCACAGGAGGGCTAATCAGTTCAACTGCCCTTTTCATCCTCTCTGTCATTCTCTCATCTATCTCCAAGTTAGTAACATTACATCATAATTCACTGCTCCATTTCATACAGACACAAGCTTCAGGCTGACAGTTATTCTCTTCTCCAGCTTCCATCCTTCTACCCCAGAACTAGATATTCTAACAACACTTTCAAGAAGGATGTGTCTTTCAGCATCTTTCTTCATCTATAAATGTTGTTGATAAGATGTTAACTGCAAGTACAGCAAGCAAAAACTATTCAATTTTAAAATGATATTTGGGGCTTGAATTTATTGTATTGTTAAATGTGTGTGTGTGTGTATACAGAGAACTCACTCCAGTGATGAAGAAAAGGACAAATTATAGTTCATGCACAAATATTAGATTGTCATTCTCTCCTCCCCTGCCTTTCTCACTGTGTCTCACATCTAGTTATTCACTAAGCCCTGTCAATTCCACTTCAACAACATCCTTCACATCTTTGGTTCTCTATTCCCACTGCAACTATCCTAGGACAAGCTCTCATTATGATTCCACTTGGAATATTATAACAGTCTTCCCCATCTCTATTCTTTCCTCCTTCCATTCCTCTGCCAAAATCAGTCTTTTTATGCATAGATCTGATCATGCCATTCCTTCTGAATAATCATTAGTGAGCTCCCCCACCTCAGTCCATCTTTGCCTAATAAGTAAAATCCAAACTCATTTCCTTGGCGTTCAAGGCCATGAATAGTTTAATGTCACTTATTCTCTCTAGATTTGTCTCAGGAGTGTGCTGTAGTCAGGTCTAATCACCTGTGAAAGTTGGTTGTTAAAATCTCGGTTTAAGCATTTACACTTCAAAAGTCAGTATTTCATACAAATCAAAATTTCATTTATTATTTTGTTGTCTTTGTATAGACTAAAATTGCTGATACCAATGGGGAGGCTGAGCAAGAGCCATGAAGAGTAATTTTATTGTCCCACACTAGCAAAGACCCCAGACTAGCAGAGCCAGAGAGCAGCTTACCCATCAACTATGGTGCATCCAGAATTGATTTGATGGGACTATGCAAAGGTAAAGAAAGACTCTCAGGACTATAAAGTACTACCCCTGAGTTGAGGTAAGGATTATTGTTTTATAGCAGTCACTTTAAGCTGGAATTTACTCTCCCATGGACCCCATGGGAAAGTAGAGGGAAGAATATGCCTCCATATTTGGAAGAACATTATGCTTCTGTCTTTGTGTTATACCTTTTCAGTATATATTCCTTTGTAAAAGCTATTTGATGTTAATTCATTAATTGATATTGGAGAAATATTACCTGGTTGAATGAAATTGAGAACCACACTGATAGGGATTCATGAACCAGAATACTAGAATAAACTCCAACCTTTCAAAATTACCCCCAGCATCCTGAGTAAAGAAGTAATCAGCTAGAAATGTGGTCTGCCAAAGTGAGTGGGAGCTCAGAAAGCTAGCCAGAGCCTATGCTACACTGGGTAGCAGTGATAAAGCTCTTTCAGATTTGCAAAACGTTTTACATATGTTACCTCAGTTGATCTTCCAATAGCCTAGTGAAGTAGGTATTATTATCATCTTCATAAAGATAAAGACTTAGTTTCATAAAGATGAAAGACTCAGTTTCAACCAGCAGGATGATTTCAGAGAGGCCTGGAGAGACCTACATGAACTGATGCTAAATGAGCAAAACCAGGAGATCATTTTACACGGCATCAGCAATATTATATGATAATCAATTCTGACCAACGTGGCTCTTTCCAACAATGAGATGGTCCAAACCAGTTCCAATTGTTCAGTGATGAAGAAAGCCATCACACCCAGAGATAGGACTGTGGGAACTGAATGTGATTCACAACATAGCATTTTCAGTCTTTTTGTTGTTCTCTTGCATTTTACTTTGTTTCTTTTTTCTTTACTGGTTTGATTTGATTTTTCTTGCACAGCACAATAATTGTATAAAAATGTATGCATATATTAGATTTAACATATATTTCTACCATGTTTAGCATATATTTGATTACTTGCCATCTAGGGGAGGGCATGAGAGAAGGGAGGGAAAATTGGAACATAAGGTTTTTCAAGGGCTAATGTTGAAGAATTGTCCGTGCATGTGTTTTGAAAAATAAAAAGCTTTAATAAAAAAAGAAAAGACTCAGTTTCCTCCTACTATCTTCCTTACAGGGTTGTTTTGCAAATCAAATGAGATCATACATATGAAATTTTTCTTAAATAAAGGCCATAATTATTATCACTATTACCACTTATCTTTTGTAAATCAATAACCACTCCCAATTTGCCTTTTACATTACGTGGGTTTTCTGATTTTGAATATGCTTAAAACAAGGTCACATCTGCACAGTGATTTCACCATCACCTCACTGATTCCCACATTCCACATTTTTAGCTTTAGTCATATAAAAAAACAGCCATGAGGCACCTTCTATTGCAGACAGCTGGAGAATACAAGATATCCCTGGGGAATCTCTATATCCCACTGGAGGCATTTTGTCAGCTCAGCACTCAAAGTAATCACTTGGAAAATAGAAAAAAGTAATGGAGATCATTTGCTTCTTTTATATTTTGAGGTGCTGTAATTACATTCACTAAAAGCAAAGAATACAAAGGTAGTATAGGTCCTGGAATCCTGGGAAACTTCAGCTCAATGTAAATCAGAGTTAAATTAGCTTTAATGATGCAATTGAGAGTATTAAAGATGTAACTTTATGCTCCTATATAATAATCTAAAGCAATGTTTACATAATAGGTGGTCAGTCAACATTTGAATTTTGGGCTTCCTCATGAAGTTGTTTGGTTTTAATCACAATACAATGATTTGGGACCATAAGCAATCTGATCTACATTTAAGAACATGAAAATTGCCATTCTTAAACAGAGGCTTATCACATCCACTCTCCCCTCATCTCATTGTTACATTAAGGGTTGCTTTGTGTGAGAAGCCATCTTCTCATCAACCTCATCAATCTCCTTGATACTTCAAGGTAAACCTCTTCCCTCCTCCCTTTTCCAGTTCTAGAACCATGATCAAATCAACTTAACTCTTTTTTCTGGAAGCTGTATGTTATTTCTATTCCCCTGAGTTTGTTTGTACTTGTTGTCTCTATAACTTTCGACACAAAAATCCCCTTGCCTGACTAGGATTCCCATATATACATACATACATACATACATATATATACACATACACACACACACATATTCTTCTTCCATTAGAATATAACTTCTTGCTGGAATAAACTGCCTTTGCTTTTGCATTTATATCTCTAGCATTTAGCACTGTTTTTAGCATAAAGAAAGAGTTGAATAAAAGTATTTCTATTCATTCATTAGGGACCTGCCATCCAGTGATTTGTTCCAAACCAGGGATTCTTAACTTAGAGTCCATGAATTTGGATTTTTTTTAATATTTTCATTACTTTTTCGGTATAACTTTATACTCCTATACATTTTGTTTTATTTATTTTTAAAAATTATTCCAAAAAAGAATCAATATGTATCACGACTGCCAAAGTGGTCCTTGGTACCAAAAAAAATTTGAGATCTCTCTAAACCCTTGTTGGAGCTATTTATAGTGTTAACCCAAACCACATTTGGACTGTAATAAGTCCCTTAAGTTTACTCTGTCCTGGGTAGATTTGTATTTTTTTTCTTCTTTTTAATCCTAAAAACAATCTCTTGAAATCATCAGACTGCCTAGAATTTCTACCTCTGGGAATCTAATGATCAAGTCCAGTTTCAACTTAGCACACATTTGGTGATTTTATAATTATCTATCTCATCTTAGAGACAGTATAGAATAATGCATTCTTTCTCCCCTGCTTCTTAGAATTTTTATTTCCCTTCAAAGCCCAGCCCAAGCACGACTTACAACATAAGTTCTTCTATCTTCCCCTAACAGCTCCTCTCCCCAAATTACCTTGTATTAATTGTTTTTATTTATTTTGAACATATTTATAAATGTATGTATAGTCTCTGCCCACTGACTCCCCCAACCCTGTCCATAGAATGAAAACTCCCTCAAGGCTGCAAATGTTTGTTTTGTTTTGTTTTGTTTTGTTTTAATTTGTATCAAACACTTAACAAAATACTGGCACACAAATACTTGTTGAAGTATTGATTGAGAGTTAGCCTCTCATTCAAGAAGAATAGATTTCTGATACATATTAACTGTGTGACAGTGAACCAGTCACTTAAACTCTTAAGCAACTCTCTAAGATCACAAATTACAATTGCCAATCATTCTCATCTGCCTCTTCAGGAAAAGAAGTTTCCAAAGTAGAAATTTCCTACTCTGATGAAATCTCTGAAACCCACTTTTTAAAAAACCTTACTTACTCTATAATCCCCCCCAAACAATTAATCCTTTCTCTTGGGGATTCTCACTCTTTGTCCCCATTTGGATTATCAACAGTAGTATTTGCTGAGCTGGAAAAAACAAAAATGACTTCCTCAATGAAATAACAAGTCAGATATGTGTTTCATAGAAATTTTTAACTAAACTGTTTTCTTTCTTCGTGTTTATTTCCTATATGGAAATCAAATGCTGACTCTTTTTCACTGACCATCTGGGATTTAGTAACTAGCTAATATTTTCATTCTCAGAATCATTTTTTTATCAGAGATGCTTGACAAACACAATAATGAAGCCAACAGAGGCTTTATGATTGCCTCCCATCCAACAAAATGCCCTTTGACAATAGCTATTCTACTTTATGATGCATAGCAATAGAATCATTTTTGTAATGCCCCTTACAGGGTTGTGTGTCAGTTTAACTCATTCTGTGCCATTAGCCAGGAAATGGAGTCCAGAAAAAGAGTACATGGAATAAGTATTCAAGGCTTATGATTTCACTCCATGGAATTACAGCATTTTGGAGCTACAAAAAAATCTTCTAACAATGATACAATCTTCTAACTTTACAGAAAAAAAGAAGTCAAAGCCCAGAGAAATTTCAAGGCAATTTACAACACTTAGGTCCCCAACAGTGACATCCTGAACCTAGTTCTACTTTGTTTTGGAGTCAGTTGTTAAATTTTCAGTGTGAGAATTTGCACTTCAGAAATCAGTGAATGCTACAATTCCAGATTCGGTTTATTATTTTCTTGATTGTCTAAACTTAAGGAAATGCTTTGGCATATGTTAATGCATATTAAACTGAAAAAGAGTGTCGTGCTTGTTACACATTTGCCGGATTCCTCCTGGTCCCCATCTTTTTCAGTAGAGTATGGATGAAAGGAAAACTTGTAAAGATCAACCTCAGTACAGTTTGAAGAATAGGGAAAGAAAAGAAAGATCAGTGTTTCCCTTGTTTTAGTAACATCTTGACAATGTCCCTGCTATGTTATTTTCTATAGAAAATCATATTTTCTTCATCTTCACAATGTGGGAGTGGGGAGAATAGCTTTAAATAAAAGCAAAATAAAGACTTTATGAAGCTTATAATCCTCTAACCAAAAATATTCACCCTACTGTAAAATATTCCCCTGGCTCTCAGAATCATAAAATGTTAGAGATCAATGGTTCTTTATAGATCATCTCATCCAATGCTATCCTTTCACTGAAAAGGAAAATGAGGGGGGCAGCTAGATAGAGGACCAGCCCTGAAATCAGGAGGACCTAAAAAGCCTCAGACACTTAACACTTCCTGGCTTTGTGACCCTGGGCAAGTCATTTAACCCCAATTGCCTCAGTCAAAAAAAGAAAAAAGAAAAAAAAAAAAGAAAGATGAGGTTCACAGAAGGAAAGGGAAAGGTAATCATCTTCAAAAATCCTCTTTAAACTGCAAATATCTGCTCCAGTGGGTAAATTACTTGTCAGTGATTACCAATATCATCAGCAGTAATTGTTGAGGCAACAGGAGCTTGATAGGGGTGAGGGAGAGAGAGACAGAGAGAGAAATCAAACCACAACTAAGGTACAGTAACTGGGTGTCTCAGACCACTAAAATGTAGAAGACACTCACAGGACTGATACTCTCCAGTAAGAAAAACAATTGAGCTTAGCAACACTCAACAAGAATAACTAATTCAAAATAAAAATCTAGTCATAAAAAGCACACCAGTTGAGCTCCTTAACAGCCTAAGCTTGGTACGGTGCCTTTTCTGATGGCAGTGGCCTAGTCTATTTATGCCATAAGATATGGTGAGGTCCTAAGGTATTGATGAATTATGTGATGTCTTGTGTACTGAGATACAAAGTCTTTTACCATATTAATTGAATATATTTTATAAGTTGATTTGAAAGCACATTTCATGTTCCTTGTCCCAGTATACAGTTTAAGGCGCTTGCCGCAAAAGTGATAGATACAACACCTCTAAGGAACACAGAGGGGTGGCTAGGTGGCACAGTGAATAGAGTACCAGGCCTGAGGTCAGAAAAACTCATCTTCTTGAATTGAAATCTGGCTTCAGACACTTTTTGACATGGACATGTCACTTAACTCTGCTTACTTCAATTTCCTCACTTGTAAAATGAGATAGAAAAAGAAATGATGAAAAATGATAGAAAAAGAAATTCCAAAATCTTTGTCAAGAAAACCCCAAATGAGATCACAGCAACTTGGACATGACTGGAGAAATGACTGAATAGGTATCATAGAAGTAGAAAGGAAGGAGAACAGGCACTTAAAGACATCCTGAATGGGAGACAGAGATAAAGTACTAGTGACTTCAGGACTTTGCTAAACTTAAATCTGTTCCAATGCTTCTAAGGAGGCAATTGATCTAACTTCCTTTCTTCTTTCTGACCCCCAATAGTGAGCTTATTCCATTACCTTAAGATGCCAGCTAAATGAGAATATGTTACAGATTTCAGACTCACTCCCTCAGTCCTGACAACTCTTGGCTTTGAGTTGTCTGGAAATTTGTCAGTTTCCAATTTCAATAGCTGAAGATGCTTGCGTTAGAGAGAAAGGGACAATACCCCTAAATCAATCTTCCCTTTCAACTCTGGAGCCTGCCATTACCAGATCCCAGCCATTGTATCCCCTTTACATGACACACAGCATTATGTCCTTTCTTCCAAGCCCTGCGTGATGTATTCAAGTGTGTAAGAATGACTCACAAGTTCTGTTTAGACGAGCCCAGCTGTACACCAGAGATAATTGTTTCAGTATAATTAAAATGAGCTATGGGCTGCCAAATTAAACACCAAGCAGTGATTCTGCAAAGCCTCGCTTATCTGGCTACTTCTTTTTTACTGTCTGTTGAGGGAAAATGCTTACAAGGTTTGGAGCGCCACTGTCTAAGTACATTAATCATCATTGCTCAGCTGCCTACCTAGGATCGTCATGTCCCTGAGGGATCCTGTCCATAGTTTAAAAGAACAACTAGGGCTTAAGTAATGGGTGTGGAACCAAAAGGATCATGAACCATTTGCTAATATGGAATCACAGAGTTTCAGAGTTGGAAGTCATTTCAGAAATCTAGTCTACTGATTTCAGGGAAAAGAAGGAAAAGGATGGGAAGAGGGTAAGGAAGGGAAGAGGGAAGGAAAGGGAAGGGGGAAAAGAGTCTTATGTACCTTGCAAATAACAAGTGCTTAATAATTGATAGAGAGAATTAGAAATGAATAAGTAGAAGAAAGGAGAAAAATAGAAGAAAACTGAGAGGAGGAAAAGCTAAGAGAGATTTCAAATGGAGAGGCTCCAGATAAGCAATAGTCACACCCAAGGGACCATCATTCCCAGATCTATCTTCATTTTTATCCAAAAGGTACCCATGTTAATTGTATCTATAAATATATTTCTCAAAATGTGCTTTCCTTTGATCAAGAAGGACTTGCCTAAATTGGAGAGTCATCTAATGAGAATTCTTGTGATCTTGCCCTTTCTGGGTCAGTATTCTCCATTTCCTGACTCAAAAAAAAATGGGGGGTGGGGGGGGGGAGGAATGTCTTCAGTTGATTTTATTTCTTTTCTCCTTTTTTCCCCCTTTATTCTTCCTTTGAAGCTGCAGTGCCACCTGCTGGTTGAGGTCTAGGATGTTTGGGGAGATCCTGGACAGAGCATTTCAGCATGACTGGTGAAGGAAGGCACCGGAGGCACCTATTTATCTCTCACATGTCAACCGCCCGGCCTCGGTGAAATTGCTGCTCAGCATTTTAAATTGCCAGCTCCATCTTCTCCCCAGCTACTGCATGCAAGGCCCATTTCCTGCCATTGTAAAACACTTTCTTACAATAGTGAAGGGGCCCTTATAGAAAATGGATGTTTATTCAGAAGCGACCAGGAAAACAGCAAGTCCTCTCCTGGGAAACCGGAAATGTTCCCTTGCAGGCCACTGACTTCATGGTTACATCTCCATGACAGCTTGGGTCGGGGGAGTGAGAGGAGGATAAATAATGGCTTCTTAGATTATCACTCCAGATCAGGTCCCAAAGAAAGTAGCAGCTACCTAGAGTTCTGAACATGTGAGCCAGGCAAAATAGTCAGCTCATGAAGGGCTACCTTTGACTTTCAGCCCTGAAGATGGGCTAAGTACAAAGTCAAGCACACCATTTTGATTCCAACTATGATGCTCTCTTTAAAGCAAGTGCTTGGCAAATGATGTTTTTTGTGTTTAATGTTTTTTTGGAGGGTGAGGACTGGTGGTGAGGCCATTGAAGGTAAGTGATTTACCTAGGGGCATACAGCTAGTTTGTGTTAAATGCCCGAGCACAGATTTGAACTCAGGTCCTCCATCTAGCTGTCCTTAAATATTTCGTAAATAAATAAATGATAAATCAATCAATAAGCATTTCATAAACTGCTACCATGTGTCAGGCTCTGTGCTATGTGCCAAGCACACAAGAACAAAAATGACCTAATCCTTGCTCTCACGGAATATGCAGTCTAATAAATGGACAAATATAAGTATATAAAGTATAAATTTCAAATCCATGAAGGATAGTTGAGGAAGGAAGAACACTAGTAGTTGGAGCATTCACTAAAATGTTGATATAGAAGATGGTACCTAGCTGAGTTTTACGTGGGATTTTAGGTAAATTCTCCATCATGTAAGAGAAAAAAATAAGGCTAGATTATACCAAAGAGGCATGGGTTTGATATATCTTTATTGCTTTAGAGTACCTAGGCAGCTAGGAAGCCCAGGGAATAGAGTACCAGAGTTGGACTTAGGAGTATCTAAATTCATCCCTCCTTCTAACACTTACTAATTGTGTGATCACGAGCAAGTCATTAATTTACATTTCCTTCTGTTTCTTCATCTGGAAAATGGGCATAATGGGGGAAGGAATAATGAATGTTCAGGGATGTCATGAGTATGAAAAATGCTAGCTATTTATTATTATTACCTAACCAGCAAGAATTCTTTGAGGATGGGGCTGAAGGTGGAACTGAGAGCAGAGAATGGAACTTTAAAATTTGGGGAGGAGAAAAGAATATTGAGGGAGAAAAAATTAGGTTGGCTTGATTCTGATTAGAAGGGTCAAGGATGCTTGAGCAAAGTGCTTTATTCCTTCAACAGAGAGAAGATTATTGGAGGGAATTTCAGGGGGCAAAGTCCAGTAGGCCTGCCTGGACTAGAACAGCTTCTGGAGACTGGAAACCAATAGGATTCAAATCCCAGAAAAAAAAGAAAAACAAGCCGGTTTTTTCAGAGATTAAGACGGTTAACAGGAATGACCTCAACCTTAACCTGTAAAGGAAAAAGAGTAAAGAAGCAAGAAAGAAGGCCTACTCTATATTCAGATTTAAAGAAAGACCCCAGAACTGAAAGGAAAATGGAGGGGGGGGAGGGGGAGAAAGACCTGGAAGGGACTAGCTAATGCTTTGAAGCTCTGCAAAACTAATATAATATGTGAGCTCATATGCTTGTCACTTCCTAATCAGAATCCAGTTTATACTGAATGATTCATATCCCTTCCACTGTAGTAAAATAGATGTGTCTTTAAAACAGTCACACAGGTTGTTCTACAGGAGTCAGAGCAGGGACGGTTGGAGCAACAGGGCTGAGGATTACTAAAGAAGGAAGAAATGGAATAAAGACCAGGAAAACCAGAAGAAAAAATCCTGCCCACTCAAATGATGTCAGAGAAATACTGTTTAATGAAAGATTTATATGAAATGATAAAAAATGAAAAAAGCAAAGTCTTAAGAACAACACATGATAACTGTGATAATTTTTTTAAAGAAACGAAAAGAATTTAGTTTACTGTAACTCTGGTTCAAAGTATATTTACCTGATTCTCTTTATTGATGGAGATGAAATACTCAATGTTCTAAGCCTATAAAAGAACTGATGACAGTTCTAGATTCCAGAACACATGAAGTTCCATATTCTCTTGCGGGGGGGGGGGGTACCTGAAGGAAGAGAAAGACTCTGAAAAGATGACAAAATAATGACTGATCTTGACTACATAGCTCTATCCATTATTCTGTGTAATTCCTTTTGTTGCTCTTGTTCTGTTGCTTCAGCACTGATTGACTCAAGTCTCATTTGGGATTTTCTTGGCGAAGATCCTAGAATAGTGTGCCATTTCCTTCTTTGGCTCATTCTACAGGTGAGAAAGCTGAGGCAAATAAGATTAAGTGACTTACCCAGTGGCACATAGCTAGTAAGTATCTAAGATCAGATTTGAACTCAGAAAGAAGAGTCTTCCTGACTCTAGACCCAGTGCTCTAACCATTGAGTTACCAAGATGCCCATGTAGTTACCTTAACATGATACATAAACAAACATTTTCATTGTATCGATGTGTTTCAATTAATTGGTTTCCTTTGTTGTATAAAAGGACTGAGGTTGGGGAGTGATATTGGGAACCAATAAAGATCAGAGAAGAAGGCATTCATAAACAAAGGAAAGAGGAGGAGGTAAAAAGAAAGGAACAGAAAAAAGGAAAATGAAAGGAAGAAGAAAAGGAAGTCAACTCAATGTGGCAGAATGTAAAAAGGGAAATTTCCAAAGGGAGAGTAAGGGGCTGCCCTATAGAACCTAATCATTGGATCTAAAAAGCTAAAAGAAATCTTAGACCATTTAGTCAAATCATCCTGTTATACCAATCAGGAAACAGGTTCAGAGAAATGAAGTGACCAGACCATAGGTCACACAAGTGGCAAAGCTGCAATTTAAACTCAGATTTCTGACTCCAATAAATAATCAGTGCTTTCTCTAGCATGCTAGAGTCACAAGGACTGAATACAGAGATATTAGCAACCATAAGCAGCACCTAAGATTCTGGCTCTTTGAATTCAACAACTTACTCTTTTGAAGCTTCACCAAGGAGGTGTGTGTTCGACTTGCCCTATCAGAGACTCTTGCCTTTATTAATAATTAAGAGTGCAGCTGTCTGTCCTCTCCTCCTGGGACACAGGATGAATGTTCACTTGGATCAGGAGCACATCAGGGTCAGTGACGCTCATTGTTAAGTTACAAGCTTTTTGTAAAAAAAAAAAAAAAAGCATTTGAAAGCAAAGTTCACTGAACAGCAAAGGAGACTGTTTGTGGTTGACTGTTTTTCCAGATGGCATCTGTAAAAGCTGGTGATTATGGAAGATTTTAGAAACACAAAGTCAAACTTCTCAAGTCAGGAGAATCAGAGCATTCTGGTTCAAAATCTTTCTTAGATTTAATTGTACATATGTGTAGAATATATGTTACATAGGTGTGTATGCATTCATTTATATGTGTATGTATGTATATATTCTTATAAGCAGTGTCAAATAGTAGTTGAGGTTCTATATATTATATACATATATTTTCTTAGGGGTGTTTTCTCTCTTCCTCTCTTCCTCTCTATATATACATATATTATATATATATATATACACATATATTTATATGTACATATATAAATTTATATGTATACATATGTACATATATATATATACCTCTAAGATATATAGATATAGATACAAATAGATATTTTCTAAGAAAGCATCACTCAGGTGGGCTTCTATTCATAAAAGGTGAATAAACATTGGATGAGAAAAGATTTATATTACCAATAATTTTCCACCTATGTCATCAAATATGGAATTTGAGATTTTATTAACATAGGGAATTCTCTGCACAGAAACTCCTTCCACCAACCTAAAATCTAACACTTTTATGACTGAGGACATAGGTGTTAATTTCCCAGGGTCCCAGCAATTTTTAAGACTATAAGTTACTGATCTGGATTGGTCAGGAGAGTTTCCTTGTCTCCATGGTGCAGTAGAAAGGACATTGACTTTGGAGTCAAGAACCTGGATTCAAATCCCAATTCTGTCACTTACTACTTGTATGACTATAGGCGATTTATATGTCCTCTTAGAACCTCCCCGCTTTTTTAACTTGTAACAGAAGAGGCTTGGATTAGTACACTGTGGCTCCCCTTTCAGTTCTGGAGCCATGATCCTATAAATTCCTTAAACTAATGAAATCAGAGCCTTACCCACACGTCCCATTCCCCCCCCAAAAAAAATTAACAAAAAGTCTTAAGGAGTTTCTGAGGGATATAAATGTCAGATACTTTATGCTGGATCACATATTGCAAAGTGTCAGAGATAAGATTTCATCCCAGTTTTCTTAATTCTAACTCTTGTACCTTATTATGTCATAATCCTTCTAAAAATATGTATATGTGTATGTATACATACATACATGTATATAAAGATAATATATGACGTTATATATTTTCAAAGAAAGACATCCTCAAATGCAAAGATTTTTGTATCAAACTAGACCTTTATCTCCTCCATTTTTACAAGATTTGCCTAGACCTTCTTTGTCTAATGGTATTTCACATCACCCACATCAGAATCTCTGTGTTTCATCATTATACTTCAACTCTAGAAACATTCCACAATTAAACTATTTTGGGAAACCTTTCTATAATATGATTCCCTTCCTAATGAAGTATTGTGTAATCCAAATACATTGCCTTCATTTGTGAAGAGATGGCTGATACTAAAAAATGACTTACATTTGTAGGAGGCATATCAGTAAAAGAACAATATAACAGTGAAAAAACACAGAACAGATCCTTGGATACACCCCTTACCCCTAGGCACTTGTGAAAACTTGTTTTGTCTTATTTCTGTTTTTATTTGGTCCTGGATCTGTGAGTTTATTTGTATAAATTCCCAAATTCCCAATGACAGAAGTTCTTTTATCAATTCAGATTGACAATTGCTCTGCAATTAATAGTCTTGGGAAGTTGTTTATGACACTGAGAAATTGACTTCCCCAGACTTATACAACCAGTATCTCTCATAAGGGGACTTGAGCCCAGATCTTCCAGACTATACAAATGGCTCTTTAGCATCTATGACATGATGCTTCTTATGATGAGTTTGCATTTGTATCCATCCCATCTTTGTAAGTAACATTATCCTGTTTCCAATCTTTTTCATTAGGGTTCATGATTCTTCAAGGAGGGTTGCTTCTGCCCCTCTCCCCATTGCCTGTAGTCAGCATCTATATTTAACGAGTACCAACTGTTCCCAAAGCTTAAAGAGCCTTAAGAAAATTCAGCACTTATACTAACATTTCAGCTCCTGAGCTGAGCAAAAGGGGAGCAAAGATTCAAAGAAAATTCAACTCAACAAAAATGTCTGTAAAACTCCTATTATGAACATGGCATCATTGTAGACTCAGTGTAGGAATACACAGAAAAATGAGGCAGTCCATGGAATCAAAGAGGTTATATTCCATTAGAGAGAAGCAACATGTGCATAAATACATATAGGAAAGTGAGTAGGGAAAAAGCACTTATAAATGTGGGGAAGGTGAGAGGAAGGAAAGAAGGAAGGAAGGAAGGAAGGAAGGAAGGAAGGAAGGAAGGAAGGAAGGAAGGAAGGGAGGGAGGGAGAGAAAAAATAAGGGAGAGTTGGAGGAAAAGAATAGAGAAGAGGAAGGGAAAGAGGAAGGAGAATGCATTTAAAATATTTACTATGTACCAAGCACTGAGGATACAAATAAAAAAGTACAGATGAGATACTGCCTTCATGGAGCTTTTGTTTTAAAAGAGAAGAATGGTATCCAGGGGGCTGGAGTCCAATTTAGTTGAAAATATTACAAGAATCGTGAAGAGGAGGAGGAGGCAAAGAAGAGTAGGCTGAAAGTTTCCTAGAAGAGATGACACCTGAATTGAGCCTTGAAGAAAGGAACAGACACTGATAAGCAGGAATGAGATGGGGGTGCATTCCAGGCATGAGACAAGTTTGTGCAAATGATGCGTGATGTCTGCAAATGGATTGTCAAGTTTTAAAAATAGCTGTTTGTCCAGTTTGCCTGCAACAAAGTATATGTGAAAGCCAGTAGCATGAGATAAGATTGGAAAGCTAACTGGTGTCTTACCTAAATCAAAAGCTTATTGTGAGAAACAAATGAATGAATATAAAAGGCTTTGCAAGCCTGAAAGCATTATACAAATGTTGGCTATTATTTCATGATATAAACAGATCAACATTTACTTTGGAAAAGCCTTACCAATCTTTCAGTCCTTGGATCTGGCTGTCAAACATAAAGAGACCAAAAGAGCCTCAAAACACAAGCATGTAACAGAAGAAGAGATCCCTTCAGGGAGTAGAATTGAGAAATGTTATTTTCAGCTACTAACCCACTACCTTCTAGACTAAAATAACTAGCTTATGTGACAGTTGGAAGCAAAGTGCTGCCTCCATCATGGATCATCTGCTCTGGTCAGCAGAGGCAGGTTACTGCAGAAACCAGAATGATGTCTCATTTTGTAAGTAGGAAGTTTATATAGGACCATGTGACTTGGTACATTCCAATAGAATATAAGTTTCTGGAAGGGAGAAGCTATTTCCATTTTTTTCTCTTTTCTTAAGTGAATTAGAAATGATAGGTACTTATTAAGTGTTACTTAATTAAAGAAGGAAAAAATACCAGACTGGAGAATTTGTATTTAAAAACAATAAAGAGGCACTAGAGATTTTTGAGCAGGTTTGTGTAATGGAGGATTGGAAGATTAACTTGTTTCTTAAACTGTATTTTATGACTTCGTGTGGGGGCCTTATAACTGGTTGCAAGGGTCACAAAATTATGAATTATTATCAGCAAATTTTAATTTATATGCCTATTTCATATATCTGAATACCTGGAATCATGTAAAAATTTCTTGGGCAAAAAGAGGTCATGAGTGGTAAATGTTTGAGAAGCTCTGGTTTAGAAAATGTGTTGGAGGTGAGCAGAAAACCTGGAGACAAGAACAGTCAATAAGCAATTATTAAGTTCCTCCTACATGCCAGACACTAAGGATAAAAAGAAAGGCAAAAAATAGTACTGCCCTTAAGACAAAATAAAGAAAATGGATGTGAGAGATGCTGTGAAGCTAGGATTGATAAGAACAACTGATTAGATACAGGGACTAAGGAAAAGAAAAGTCAAAGATGTCTCTAAAGTCACAAACCTGAGTGACCGAGAAGATGATGACACCTTCAGAAAGAATAGAAAGTTCAGGAAAAGGATATGTTTATGGCAATCCAATAAGTTTGATTTTTGGATACACTGGGTTTAAAAAAACTATAGGACATCCCAGAAGAGATATCCAGAAAACCAAAGTTCATTAGTAAGATCAGGGACAGAAACATAGATCTGGGAGTCATCTGCAAGTAGAAGATAATTTATTATTGACATTAATTAATTAATATTGACATTATTAGCGACATTAAAAAAAGTTTCTAGAGACAATTTCATGTTTTAATCAATTTTATAAATAAGGCCAGTAGGTTATTAATAAAAGGACAGTCACTTAGCCATTCTCTTAGACCAAAGTCCTCTAATGGTGGTGGACTCAGTTTCTATGTCCTTCAAAGAAGAAGTTTTACCAAGGTCTGGCAATCAACTCAGATTGATTAACACAACAAGAGGTGTGGACTATATTAACATGAAGGTCCTGGGATGGGTGATTTAAGTATTCAAATTTTGGTTAAAAGAGACATTAATTTCCATATCACTTGTCTTAATAATAGGAATAATCACATTTTCTTAGGCCCATTTAAGCTAACACAATGAACAGGAATACATGCATTAGCCAAAACTTAGAATTTTTTTTTTATTGTCTGGTTAGAATCTCTAAGAGAGATTTCCCACACTGGTTAATTGCTGGATGAGAAATATAGTGGTCCAAATACAATTAGTTATTAAAAATAAGAAAGATATAATCATTTTCCACAGACTATGGGACCTGATGTATTGTTCAAGAAACAATGTAGTATTGGATTACTTGCCATCTGGGGAGGGAGTGGAGGGAAAGGAGGGAGAAAAAAATTTGGAACACAAGATTTTGCAGAAGTGAATGTTAAAAAACTATGTATGCACCTTTTTAAAAATAAAAAATAGATAATGTAGTCAGTAAAATGACAGGAAAAAGATGATTATGAATGTTTGATGGAATGTGGGAAAACTGGGACACTAATAAATTTTGGTGGGTTTGTGAACTGATCCAATCATTCTGGAGAGCAATATGGAACTATTCCCGAACTGTGCATATTCCATTGATTCAGCAATGTCTCTACTGGGCTTGTATCCCAAAGAGATCATTAAAAAAGGGAAAAGAACCCACATGTGCAGAAATGTTTGGAGTAGCCCTTTTTGTGGTGGCAAATAACTGGAAACTGAGTGGATGCCCATCAATTGGAGAATGGCTGAATAAGTTATAGTATATGGATATCATGGAATATTATGTTCTGTAACAAACAATCAGTAGGATGATTTCAGAAAAGCCTGTAGAGACTTAGATAAACTGATGCTAAGTGAAGAACCAAGAGAACATTGTACATAGCAACAAAATTATAAGATGATCAATTCTGATGGACATGGTTTTTTAACAGCGAAATGATTCAGGTCAATTCCAATGATCTTGTGATAAAGAGCCATCTGCATCCAGTGAGACACTGTGGGGACTGAGTGTGGACCACAACATAGCTTTTTCACTTTTTTGCTATTGTTTACTTGCATTTTGTTTTCTTTCTCATTTTTTTCCATTCTGATCTGATTTCTTGCAGCATGATATTTGTGGAAATATGTATAGTAAAACTGTACATGTTTAACATGTATTGGATAACTTGCCATCTAGGGAAGGGAGTGGAGGGAAAGGAGGGAGAAAAAATAGAACACAAGATTTTGCAAGGGTTAATGTTAAAAAAGTAACTATGCATGTGTTTTGAAAATAAAAAGCTTTATTATAAAAGATAATGTAGACAGGGAAGAAAGAAAAACTGAAGACAGAATCCTGAATATCTTCACAATCCTTAATGTTTCTCTCTTCATAGTCTTCACCCTATAGTTGACCAGGTAAACTATACTTTATTCTGTGATTTTTTTGCCCTATGTTTTATTGACATTCACAAGATATTGACAAGTCTTCCATCTTGGATCCCCCCATCATCAACCTTTTCCATAATAAAGGGATGAGTGACGGATGATGGTGCAAAAAAGGTTATTAAAAAGGAGCAGTCACAGAGATAGAAGAATTGAGGGAGAGAGCAATTTCATAGAAGAAAGAGGGCCCAAGAAGAGAAAGATAGCTAACATTTAACACTAGAGAGAGCATCAAAAGAAATGACGAATGTGAAGTACTCAGATAAGCATGGGAAGTCCTGTATGAACCCTTGTAATATAATAGTACCAAGAAAATATATGTGCAATTACAACAATGAAAATGAAAAGGATAAAAGAAATAAAATTGAACACAATGTAATTACAATGACGAATCTTCATTCCAGATAGAAGTTGGAGGCTTTAAGAAAAAGATAAATAGAGGTTTAGGAAAATATTAATCTAATGTGGAGTCAATAAGGGAAGAATAAAATTATTATTGTACAGCAGTGAGAACACAATTGAGTGCAATTAGATACCATGAATTTATGTTATATACAGATGTCATAATGGTATGACTTCCATTCAGCAATTCAGGACTATGATTAAAAAAGGTTGATGATGGGGGTGATACAAGATTGAAGACTGATAATTCATAAATATCAAAAAAGACAAGTGCAGAGTAATCACACTAAGGGATAAATATAGCTTGCCTGTTCAAGTATAGGGTGAAGACTATGAAAAAAGGAAAATTAAAGCAGAGCAAGGATAATATACTGGAAGAAAAGAAAAAAATTTGAGGAATTTTGAAGGTTAAAGGCACTACTAGGTTAAAGAAGAGGTTATTTGTTAAATAAACAGCCCAGGATTTCCCTAGACAATTCCCCAAATGTTTTGATGAGATTGTGCCAATAGCTTTCTTCTCCGTATTTTCTCTTCATGAAAAAACAAAACTGAAATCATTAGAGAGGCCTGGGGAGACTTACATGAATTGATTGTAAGTGAAATGAGCAGAACAAGAGAACTTTGTAAACAGCAACAGCAATACTACATGACAATCAATTCTGATGGACATGATTCTTTCCAACAATGAAATGATTCAGATCAATTCTAATCATCTTATGATGAAGAGAGCCATCTGAACCCAGAGAGAGAACTGTGGAAACTGAGTGTGGATCACAACATAGCATTTTCACTCTTCCTGTTGTTTTCTTGAATTTTGTTTTCTTTCTCCATTTTTTTTCTTCTTGATCCTATTTTTCTTGTGCAGCAAGATAACTGTATAAATAAATTATACCCCCCCCATATCCAGCATAGTGCCTAGCATACAATAGGTCCTTAATAAATAGTTGATTTCCTTTTTGTCCTGGAGTCTGTCATATATATTAGATAATTCATCTAATATGGAGTGAAAAGATGATATATACTTTTAAATGTATGTTCTTAGCCTTTTTTCTGTTATGGATACTTTGACAAACTGGTGAAGTCTATCAATCTCTTCTCAGAATAATGAAATACTAAAGATTACTGCAGAAATCTAGCATATTGAAATATAATTCTCCAACATTAAAAAAAATCATGGGGTCCCATGTTAAGAAGCCCTGCTTCAGATATCAGAGGATCTGGCAAACTACCTAATCACCCTTATCCCAAGATATATGGACTAGTTGATGCTAATCTTAGGGATACTTCTATACCTAATGGTACTGTCAGAGGGTTAGGCAAAAAAAGATGAGGTTGATGCATTCAGTAAAAAAGTGGCTGGCTGCCTCCCTAAAATTTCTGGACTGATGGGGTACTATTCTGAGCCCCAGGATAAGGAAACTCAGGCATAGGGTGAACAACACATCTATCTGCTTCAGAACTTCAGAACAATTGATCTCTTCCTAATTCTATCTTATCCTTTTCTCTTGTATAATCATAATTCTCTTTATAATCACCTCTTGCATCTTGACATGTAGAATCTCAAAAGTCTTTAGCACAATCTTCTGTAATAGAGAGCTTTTAATTGTTATGAATTGTTATGATTTGCTCAAGACAGACACCAGAAATAGAACTCTGAAAAGGAACTGCCGTCAAGAAATCAGGATTTCAAAAATTCAAATATGTTGTGCTATGCAACACATATCTGGAAGATCAAAACTTTGATATGCAATTTATTTGGGGTTTTATTTCTTCTTTGAACATATCACCACTTTCCAGTTTCCATTTTAAAAAGATTAAATTAATCAAATTTTATTTCCTCACAAGATAAATTTTATTTAAATTTATTAAAAAATAACAAATAATACTACCCTTAACTATGCATACATTGTGACCAGATTATCTTAAAATTAATCATCTTAATAGAGACTCTATGTTTTTACCCTTAGTATGATTGAAATGATATTAATAGAAATAATGATGGTGATGGTGATAATTAGAATTTATTTAATATTGTAAAGCATGCAAAGCACTTTTTAAATATTTTAATCTCATGACAATCCTGAGGAATGGGTTTTTTGCACTTTATAGAGGAGGAAACTGAGGCTGAAATGTTAAGTGACTTGCCCAGGGTCACACAGATGGTAAATATTTAAGGCTGAATTTTCAATTTCTTGACTTTAGATCCAGCACTTTATTATATCACCTAATTGCTAACTCTTTACTACAATAAAAGGGAATATTAACAAGTACTTAAAATTTTTTATGACTGCTACAGCTTTTTAATGATGTTTGTAAGTAAGTAGTAAGTACAGTAGTATGTATAGTAGTAAGACTACTATATTTTGAAATTCCATAATAATTTCTAAAAGAAAATGATATGCAGAGAAATACAAATTAAGACAACTCTGAGATACCACTACACACCTGTCAGACTGGCTAGAATGACAGGGAAAGATAATGCGGAATGTTGGAGGGGATGTGGGAAACCAGAGACACTAATACATTGTTGGTGGAATTGTGAATACATCCAGCCATCATGGATAGCAATTTGGAACTATGCTCAAAAAGTTATCAAACTGTGCATACCCTTTGATCCAGCAATGTTACTACTGGGCTTATACCCCAAAGAGATACTAAAGAAGGGAAAGGGACCTGTATGTGCACGAATGTTTGTGGCAGCCCTGTTTATAGTGGCTAGAAACTGGAAACTGAGTGGATGCCCATCAGTTGGAGAATGGCTGAATAAATTGTGGTATATGAATATTATAGAATATTATTGTTCTGTAAGAAATGAACAACAGGATGATTTCAGAAAGGTCTGGAGAGACTTACACGAACTGGAACTGATGCTGAGTTAAATGAGCAGGACCAGGAGATCATTATATACTTCAACAACAATACTATATGATGATCAAATCTGATGGACCCAGCTATCTTCAGCAATGAGATGAACCAAATCAGTTCTAATGGAGCAGTAATTAACTGAACCAGCTACACCCAGCAAAAAAACTCTGGGAGATGACTAAGAACCATTACATTGAATTCCCAATCCTTATATTTTTGCCCACCTGAATTTTTTGATTTCCTTCACAGGCTAATTGTACAATATTTCAGAGTCCGATTCTTTTTGTACAGCAAAATAATGGTTTGGACATGTATACTTATTTTGTATTTAATTTAAACTTTAATATATTTAACATGTATTGGTCATTCTGCCATCTAGGGGAGGGGGTGGAGGGAAGGAGGGGAAAAACAAAAGGTTGGCAATTGCCAATGCTGTAAAATTACCCATGCATATAACTTGTAAATAAAAAGCTATTAAAATTTTTTAAAAAAGAAGAAAAAATAAAGTGATATGAGGAGTTTCTGGGGTAGGAATAGAGTTCTGATAGGTTTGTCTAAATTATACATTTTTATCATCACCACATCTAAAACATCTGTCTGTTGTAGGCCTCTATAAAGAGCTAAGTTTTCTTTTAGGAGAAGTTTTCAGTTACATCTTCATAATCAAACAAGTCTCCTGCTGAGAAATGAAAAACAAAATTTGAAACAGACCTTCCATTGATTGATATTTTTTGAGCATTTTATATATTACCCAAGAGGGAATAGATCATTAAGAAGAATAAATACACTGGAGAAAAGCAGGAAGACTTTTCAAGGAAGCATTGTAGCACAGGTATGGATCAATACATCAATCATTTGAATATGAGCTTCTAAACCTTTCAAATAATTATTTTAAAGTACATCAGGGCTTTCTGTCAACAATGATGTGATACTAACTTTAGTTCATGGAGTTCATAGAGCTTGTCTAAATGGCAGAATGAGAATCTGGGGATCAGGGATTTTGATCTAGAGAGAGAATGGCTAGGAATAAATAACTGACAACAATAATTATAATATGTAGTTATAATCATAGTGGGGGTCCAATCTATGTAGTAAAACTCACTTATAGCAAGGAGGCCTGTTGTTTATGGCTCAAAGGAATTCAGAAGAAACTTCTCTTCCCTCTTTTCTTCTCAGTTATCTCAAAGGAAACTGAAAGGAAACTTTCAGTACTGCCAGGAGGAAAAGCAAAATGTTGGGACCAGATGCCACTTTTATGTATTCAAAGACAGTAGATACCAGGTTTTATCAACTCCTTTGAATATTGTTCACGTAGGAACACCTTTTAACAAGAAAGTTTTACATGACTCCAGGTCATGTAAATAAAATATAAAATATATTTTTATATTAAAATAGTACACTTTAGTATATAAAATAGATATGCAGATCAAACATTTGCTGATAATAAATCTTAATTTCATAGCCCCCACATTCAGTCATAAGACCCCATATGAAGTCATGAGCCACAGTTTAAAAAAGCTGGGATCTAAGGGATATGATCAGGTTCCATCTAATTTTTGATCACTTTGTCATTCGGGAAGGGGGACCCTAAGTTCTATATCCAAGGTTTGACCCTTTTCCCACCTAATTAGTGGCCACAGATACCGATTCCACAACGAACACATATAGTGGATGGCAAAAAAAAGTCTATTTATCTAAATCATAACAAAACAAAAACGGTATACACAGGAAACATATACTAGACAATACATAGTGAAGGAGTCCTCCCATTGGGAGTTAGATTACTTAGCTTAAGCCAAGGAGAGTGTCCTGGATCTCACCTAATAAGAATAGTCCCCAAGGTCTCTAAAGTAGCAAGCTGGTAATAGGAACATGATGGAAACTGGCAGGTCTCCTCATATGTTCTCAAAAACTTTTCCTTCAAAAACCTGAGGTGAGATTAGCTTCTTCAATCTTCCCTCTTAAAGCAGAAAGCCAGGAGTTCTGGAAGTCACTCAACACTCTAAGGAGACTTGAAGCTTGATGAATCCCTACTAAGGGAACTCAAAGGAGACTGGCTAAGACTGGAGCTCTTTGGTTTTTCAACAGCTCTGTCCTGTCCCCCCACACAGGATAGGACTTTTGTTTCCACAAATAAGGAGACTCATATCACTGGGCTTTTAGACAGTGGTTATAAATAATAACAACACATCTATGTAGTGTTTCTTTTAATGTTTGCAAAATATATCGTCACATTTTATACATCAAAAAACAATCTCCCCAGCATATCCAGAAAGTGGTCAAACAAATTTTGCTTGAAGACCCCTCCAGTGAAGAGAATTTCCCTTTTCCTTTTTTGTGTTGTTCTAATTGTTAGGAAATGTATCCTTACATCAAACCTAAATGTAACTTCTTTGGAATTTTCTTCTCCTGCTCATCTTTGTCTTCTGGATCAGACATGCCAAATATAATCCCATTTCCATCCTGTAGCCTTTCAAATGTATGATAAAAATTATTTTGACCTTCTTGAGTCTTCTACTGAACAACCTCTTTCCAATCAACTGACCTTCATTTCATTTCTGAAATTCTATAATTCTTTGACTAGGTGCCCTCTAAGACTATGATTTTGTGAAACCCTGACCTATAGAGAGAATATGATTCTGCTCATCATTTGCCATATTCAAGAGTATGGGACTTCTTAAAGTGTGAAAGATTCCCTTCTTTATGAAGCAAAAGATGAACTTCTGAAATTACTTTTATCAAGAATTTTTAGTGTTCTTTTCCACACCAGAAAGAGAACATTATTTAGATTTCAGGGGGCAGGAAGAGAGGAGGTGCAATTCTATTCCTAGATCTCCCTCTAATTAGCTGTTACCTTGGCCAGACCACTTCACTCATCTGAGAGTTTGTTTCCTCTTCTGTAAGGTATTAATATAACCACCTCAATTAGAGTTATGAATAAAATGAAAACATACATGTAAAAGGGGGGCTCAAGCATGAATGCAAAAAGCCTCACAGATATTCCCTGTACTATCTGATGGCACC
Organism: Sarcophilus harrisii; assembly: GCF_902635505.1. Classification (NCBI taxonomy): domain Eukaryota; kingdom Metazoa; phylum Chordata; class Mammalia; order Dasyuromorphia; family Dasyuridae; genus Sarcophilus; species Sarcophilus harrisii. The sequence goes on along the minus strand of NC_045426.1, from coordinate 44,763,013 downwards.
AAACCAAGACCCAATGTGTAGTTTATCCCACATTTAATGAACAAATGCTCAACAGGAAAATAAACAAATACGTATCTGTCATGATGCCTAATAAAATTCACAATGGGCCCTGGCGCTCCTGAATTAATGATCATCACTGAGCGGTATGACATTAGAAAAGCGAAAGGCATTTGGTACAAAAGCAGCCGGAGAGAGAGAGGTATTAAATCAAACCAGAGTACCATGAAAAGGCAAAGTAGATGTGGAAAGGATAATTTCTCAAAAAGTAACTTTCAGACTCAGAGAATGGATTGATGGCACTATCCGTTCTTTATAGGAAAGTTCTCAACGATGAATTTCCTTGTCATCATGATCTAATATCGGTTACTCACTATTACTCTCATTCGTCATGTTCCACATTCACGCCAGCCTATAAACAATAACAGGGATTTCTTCAGTCATATTTTACCGAATTTCAGGGGAGGGTGTAGATTTCATGTATACGTGTAAACTAAATCATTCTGAATCCATTCAAGCTCATAAAACCTATGACCCACTAGGATCTGGAATCATGGATTCCAAAAGATATTTATATAGCTAACGGCTGACAAGTTGCAATTCACTATTGCCCTGTATAGCTTACTTACCTTTGCAATTTGGATTATATACAATTATTCCTAATAACAAGTCACAAAAAAACTTACTCCAAGGATTAAAATTATAGCCCCTACCTCTGTCTGTGCCAATTCTACCATTCTCCCAGGCTATAAACTTTAAAACTATCGTTGACTTTTCCCTCTTCCTTTCAATCCATTTCTGTCATTAGGATCTAATTGTAGCCATGCACTCCTATTCCAAGAACACCACCATCCTACTCTCTGTACCCTTAGAATCTCTTTCAGAAGAAAGGTATAAAAGAGAAAAGATAGAAAGCAGTCTCTTGGTTCCTTTTTTAGGCCAGTTCAAAGAGGTGACTCTTCCTTTAAGTATCTGTCTTCCCAAGAATCTCAACCAACCAATTCATTTTTGAGGAAACCCTATCAGTAGAACCCATTCTCCAGAAGTCAAAGAGCATGTTCATACCCTCAATGGGGATCTTTGACCAAAAGCCAAAAAAACAGGTTACTCAGGAAACTTCTTTGATCATCTATATTCACTTATACAGTCCCCTTAGCCAATGAACTACTTCTGTAAATGCTAAGGTTCCTGTCCTAATGCTTCCAAATATAATATAAATCACCTTCCTCACTGTCTCCTCCTAATGAAAGTATTTGTGTTCAAAATGTTTAAAATTCACTTTACTGACAAGGCAATATTTGAAGTATATTGTCTATTTTAATTTAATTAATTTGATTAGCTTCTTTTTTAATACTAGAAGTAACATTAAAATTGATATCCAAGGAAGACATATACACAATATTCCTCCAGTTATTTTTTTCATGGCTAATATTGTATCTAAAAAGATCATCAAAGTAGATGAAAAGCATTAGGGGTAACCCAGTGCCATCTGATTTAATCATCTCATTTTAGAAATAAGGAAACTGAGGCTTTGGGCATGACTTATCCATGATTTACCTAATGTCACAAGTATCACAAGCAGGACTGAAACTAGATCTTCTGACTCCAGAAGACTATTTCTTTCTTCCTTACTTCCTTTCTTCTTTTCTTTCTTTTTTTCATTTCTTTCCTTTTTCCTTTTTTTTCTTTCTTTTTTCTGTTTCTTTTTTTCTTTCATTCATTCTTTCTTTCTTTCCAGCAATTGTGGTTAAGTGACTTGCCTAGGGATAACATAGCTAGTAAGTGTCTAAAGTCACATTTGAACTCAGACCCTCCTGGGTTCTCCCATAACACAATGGTTTCAGTTCCAACCACCCTGAGTAAAACTATAAATTCAAAAATTATCTTTGTTATGTGTTTAATTCTCCCTTTATTTGGTCTTTCCAAAGTTCCCCAACCTTCTATATGCCCCGTGATTTTAAAATGTTCCAAAAAAGTCATGGGATTTGGAACTGAAAGAGTTTCTAAAGATAATACAACTAATATTTTACTGGCAAGGAAACTGAGTTTCAAAAAGACTGAATGCCTTCTCAATAGTCACATGACTATTCAGTAACTAGAGTAAGCTCCACATATCCACAAAAGGTTTAAATTCTGAGGAGATAATATGCTGATAGAAATAGCCAGAGATTACTAATAAGCTCATAAAGTATAATCACAATACACCAAAGAAATTTAACCACTGTGCATTCTTGTCTGGCTAAATAGGGATATATAGATACACATATGTATATATACATGTGTATATGAATACACACATGCACATATTTCTATATGTACATCTGTAGATATGTATGTTTATGGACATATATGGTATGTATATATTTTATACACACATATACACATATATTTTATGTGCATGTGTATACATTGTATACTATGTATTACATATTCAAAGATATATACAGTCATATATAAAGGAGGTTTTATTTGCTTTTACTTTTTTGACTAGACCTGTGATTTCCCTAGGTTAGGGAACTGCAAGTGATTAACTCCAACTTCTAATTCAGTTCTTCAATTGCTCTGCTATTTAGAGTCTTGCTATATGATCCTGACATTGAAAACTGAAATGACCTGTCTACGATCACATAGCTAACATATGGCAGAGATCGTCCTGTCTGTTGTAACCTCTCTTTATCCAAACCAGGATGCTTCTCGCATCTCTCAGATACTTGCTTTAATATTTAGAAAATGCACTTGGTTAACCTTTTTCTTCTAAGCACAGAGGAATACTGCAATGGATGTGTAAACCTAAGCCAGTGGCTACAGAATAAGATGCACACACACACACGTACACACACACGCACAAACACACACACACATATACACACACACACTTCACTTTTTTAGTGAGAAAGAATGAGTCTCAAAAGATAAATAGAGATGGATGGTTTATAATGTGAACTGCATATTTCCTCACATTATCTTTCCCCCCCAAAAAAAGCACTCTTCTTCCTAACTTGTTTATTTTCATGAAGGATACCACCATCCTTTGGCTCACTTAGATTTCCAACCTCCTCCTTTTCCTTGGTTTCTCAGTCAACTAAAACTGCTCACTCCAGTTACCAATGATCTAATTGCCAGCTCTGATGGATTTTTTCTCAATCCTCATCCTTCTTGATTACTCTACATTTGACACTGTAGATCATCCTCTCCTCCTATCTACTCATTCTTGTATGAGTTGCTAAAAAAAATGTAAGTTGTTGCATCTAGAAAAATTCTATTGGAAATTTAGAACTTATTTCATAAAATAGCCAAAATGAAATGTTTTAGTTGATTCTGAAACCATTTGTTAAAATATTAAAAATATAATACCTTTGAATTTGTTTGCAAGAGTAATTGATTGACATAATGGAAGACAGAAACTTACTAGCCAGATGTCAAGCAAAACCTTTACCTAATTGGAGAATGGAATTAAAATCAAGTATCATCATTTAATAAGAATAGACAATTATTCACTGCTTCCATATGAATGTATGTATCCTTCTAAAATGTCTTATACAGCTTTGACAGCCCTTAAAACCAACTCTTGAAATAAACTGAACTTAGAACCAGACCTTCAAATTATCTTCTCACAAAATACTGAGTCAAATTTTTTTTTTAAAAATAATGAAATCTATTCAATCACATGGCTCCCACTATCATTTTTAATGATGCTATTTTCATGATAGCAATGTGATAAAAAAAAAAAGGTTTTGTTGTTTAAATATATTATTTAATCTATTATGGTATTTTAATAAAGACAAATAGATTTTTTATTACTACTAAAATTGTCTAAATATGTTTTCTCTAATTTTTAATTTCTCTTTGTCTATAAGTTTAATAGTGTATATAAGTATTAGTGCAATGATATATTATCTAACTTATACACAAGTTAATATGTATATATTTCAGGTATGAACTTAAAAAGATTTTACTGACAGAATATGCCATCAAAAAAAGTTGTAAAGCTCCTTCACTAGCCAGTATTTATATAATGCTTTACAGTTTACAGCGTGCTTAACAAATAGTATCTCATGTGGTCATCATGATAACCCTGAAAGGCAAATGCTACTAAAATCCCTATTTTACAAATGAAGAAACTAAGACAGGTAGTGATTTAGTGACTTGACCAGGATCATCCACTTAGAAAATAAATGTCTGAGGGTAGTTTTGAACTGAGGTCTAGCTATCTAATCTATAGATACAGTGCTTTATCCATGGCACCACCTAGCTACTTCCCCTGAAGTTGTAGAAGAAAGAAATCTGATCATTGATTTTACTTAATGATATTTCAAAGATCTACTACTCTTTTCCTAGAAATGTTAATTTTAAATGTTTTATGAATGCTTTGGGGGATATTTCTATTTTGTTTTATATTGCTGAAAGAGCTATCAGAGCCCAAAGTCAGCTTCATGTCTTGATGAACCATAAGAGGACTTCAGTAGAGACAACATGGGATAGTGGAAAGGTATTCTGGATTTAGAGTCAAAGGTCCTGGGTTTCTTGAGAAACCCAGTTTTTAATTTTATTTCTTTAAATATTTTTCAATTACATGTAACAAACAACTTAACAATCATTTTTAAATGTTTGAGTTCCAAATTCTCTCCCTTCCTCCTGCCCTTCCCTGCTCTTTCAGAAGACAAGCAATTGTATTTCAATTCTACATGTGATTTCAATTATACATAGGGAGTAGTGAATAGAATGCCAGGTTTGGAATCAGGAAGCCCTGAATTCAAATCCAGCCACAGATCTGGACTGTATGATCCTGGACAAGTCATATAACCCTGTTTGCCTCAATTCCTTATATGTAAAATGAGCTTGAAAAGAAAATCACTCCACAATATCTGCCCAAAATAAAACCCAAATGGGGTCATAAAAAATCAACAGGTAGGGAAAAAAGAATCAATGTGTAAAATGACACAACAACATACATGTGAGATCAGGCAAAAATGTCCATATTAGTCATATTACAAAAGAAAAGATGAACTAAATAAAGTAAAAAAAGAAAGGAAGTTTTTAAAAGATGCTTCGCTCTGAATTCAGAGTTTATCAGTTCTCTCCCTGGAGGGGAATAGCATTTTTCATCCTAGGTCCTTTGGAATGTCTTGGATCATTGCCTTGAACAGAGTAGTCAAGTCTTTCACAGATGATCATCATTACAACATTCCCAAGGCTTTTCTTTTCTTTTCTTTCTTTTTTTTTTTTTTTTTTTTTTTTTTGGCTGAGGCAATTGGGGTAAAGTGACTTGCCCAAAATCACACAACTAGGAAGTGTTAAGTGTCTGAGGTCAAATTTGAACTCAGGTCCTCCTGACTTCAGGGCTGGTGCTTTATCCACTGTGCCACCTAGTTGCCCCTGAAGGTTTTTCTTACAATGCAATAGTATTCCATCCCAATCATATACCATAACTTGTTCCACCATTCCCCAATTTCTCATTCTTTGCTACCACATAAAGAGTTGCAATATTTTTTTTACACAAATAGGTCCTTTTCCCTTTTCTTTGATCTCTTTGGGATACAAACTTAGCAGTAGCATTGCTGAGTCAAAGGGTATTGCACAGTTTTATAGCTTTTTAGGTATAGTTTCAAACTGCTCTCCAAAATAGTTGGATTAGTTCACAATTCCACCAACAATGCATTAGTGTTCCCTTCAACATTTGACTATTCCTTTTGTGTCATGTTAGCCAATCTGATAGTTATGAGGTAGTATTTTAGAGTTGCTTTAATTTGTTTTTCTCTAATCAATAATAATTTAAAGCATTTTAATTGACTATTGATACCTTGGATTTCTTTTTTTCTGAAAATGGCTTATTTATACCCTTTGACCATTTATCAATTGGGGAATGGCTTTTATTATTATAAATTTGCCTTGATTTCCTATATTTGAGAAATGAGGTCTTTGTCAGAGAAACTTGCAATGAAAAAATTTCCCCAATTTTCTGTATTTCTTCTAAATTTGGCTGCATCAGTTTTATTTTACAAAACCTTTTTAACTTTGTGTAATTAAAATTATCTATTTTATTTCCCATAACTCTTTCTTTCTCTTCTTTGGTCATAAACTTTTCTCTTACCCACAAATCTGACAGGTACATTTTTCTATACTTCCCCAATTCATTATGACATGATTCTTTAAGTCTAAATCATTATCTATTTTAACTTTATCTTGGTATAAGATATGAGATATTGGTCTATGCCTAGTTTTTATCAAACTCCTTTCCAGTTTTCCAAGAAACTTTTGTCAAATGTTGAGTTCTTACTGCAAAAACTTGGATCTTTGGATTTATCAAACACTATATTACCATAGACTTTTAGTATTACTGTGTATTGTGTAGCTAATATATTCTACTGATTCTGTTTTTTAATCAGTACCAGATTGTTTTAATGGTGCCGTTTTGATCTTTATTTATGTGAAAAGTATTTGTAATTGTGAGAAATCCAGTTATTGAGGGAAATTAAAAATTATAAGAGGTAAAGATAAGAAGATTATATTATTACAAGTATAAGCTTGTGCAAATGCATAGAGATGGGAGACTGTATATCATGTGTGATCAAGGCCAGTTCTACTAGGACAAAGAGGGCATGAAGAGAAATAATGAATATATGGTATGGCTATAAAGGTATAGTAGGAAAATTGTAAAAGACTTTAATTATCAATCTCATGAATTTGTTTTTAATCCTCAAGATAATAGAGAACCACTGGAGTCTATTGAGCAGTTGTGTAACATGGTCAGATGCAAGCTCTAAGAACCTGACTCTGACAGCTATTCTGTGATTCTCTGTCACTTACCACTATTCACTCCCTATAAAGAAGGCATATGTCTTATAACAAAGAAGTGCTGTTAAGCAAAGCAAACCAATATATCAACCATATCTGACAATATATAACCTTGTTCTATACCCATTACACACCATCTCACTAATGAAATGAGGATGCAAAACTTCATCATTACTTCTCTGGAATTGATTTCATTGATCTGAATTCTGATGCCTTTTGTGAATGGCTGGAGGGGCCTCTTGGTTCTTCCTTCTTTGATTTGCAACAATTCTAATAAGTCTTCCCAATTTCTCTGAATTTTTCATCTTCATTTCTCCCAAATTACTTCTTCAAGAAGTTTTTGCCTGAAAAGGAGACTATATAGCTCCAAAGGAAAAAAAAAAAAAACACACACACACACACTTAAGGTAGATTATCAGGAACAACCAAAAGTTGCCTAGAAGGGAAATTTTGTATACCCATCCTCTTTCAAAGAATACCTAAAGAAAAATATTGAATGTATGGTATGTAGTAGGAAGGTTATAAAAGGCCTTAAATAGCAATCTCATGAGTTTGGTTTTGATCCTCAAAGTAAGAGGAAGCCACTTTGTACAAGCACTGATCCTGCCCGTCTATAAAGCCAGCCCAATCTGGAATGCCTAATGTATAATATGGTGAAGAATCTAAGCTAATTATTTTAACTTCAATATGTGATTTTACAAGTTTTACAAGCTTGTAAAGGAGGACAGTCAGCTAAGAAACTTTTTTTGAATATGAGAGCTTTTCCTACAGGGGACTTTCTCAAGGAATTCTCAGTCTGGAGCTCCAAAGAGAAATCAAAAATTGAAAAAGAAATTTAAACATCACCTGCTGGGAGGTAGAAGTTAATTTCCTGAAAAAGAAAATGCAGCAAGAACAGCAAAGGGGATCAAAAACATACACACACACACACACACACTAAGAGAATGAGAAGGTGAGGCAATTCAAAGGGAGCCATTAGAGAGACAGAAAGAGAATCAGGAAAAAGAAAGGTATTAATGAAGACAATAAAATTTAAAAATATGTAGAAGAAGGTAGACAACAGTGTCAAAAACTGAAGAAAGGCTCCAGAAGAAAAGGGCCTTTTTTGAAATTTCTTTTTTATTGTGAACTTAACAATCAACAAATACAAACATTGTAATACAAAAAGGCCAAGAAAGAAGTCTGTTTCAGAATCTCAGTACCTGTTTGCTTTTTAATAAGTCTATTATGGGAAAAGCAAGATGGCACAACAGATAGAGAACCAACCTGAAAGTGAGGAAGACTTGAGTTCAAAACTGGTCTCAGACACTTAACACTTATTAGCTATGTGATAAGGATCACATAAGGATGAGGTAAGGACCTCATTTGCCACACACGCACACACACACACACACACACAAAGAAGTCTGCTTTGGAATGACCAAAGTAATAACAAAGCTTCTCCCCTGTTTTTATCATCTGCTTTAATTTTTTTTGTTTTCCTAAGTGTATTTTAAAAAAATATTTTGTTGATAATTCTTTTTTTCTGATCTTCGACAGAGGAGTAGGTAGAAAAGTCATATGGCAAAAAGATTAAAAAATGGATCATGAGGAAACTAGGCCAGGGATTGTAAGCAATTTTTCCAAGAAGTTTGTCAGTGAAGGACCAAAAAGAGATGTGGCAGTAATCTGATTCTTATTGTTCAGTTGGTTCACTCATACCTGATTCTTCATGATTCCAGTTGAATTTGGATTTTTTTGTTTTGCTTTTCTTTTTTGCAGAGGGATGAGAAGTTGGCAAAGATATTGGGTTTGCCACTTCTCCAATTCATTTTATAGAAGAGCAAACCGAGGCAAGCAGACTTATTTGTCTTGATCAGAGTCAGACAGTAGTGTCAAGTCCTCCTGACTCCAGGCCTGGCGGTCTATCCATTGCACTACCTTCCTGCCCTTCTTAATGGACCTGAGCAAATAAAGAAAAGCTTTTAAGAATTTGAAAGACTTGAAAATGCTTGTAGACAAATGGAAAGGAACGTTTCCTTTCCTTTCTGGAAGAGACAGAAGATGAAGAGCACTGGACTTCTGAAGCAAGATTCTAGAGGAAGCTGTAGAAAATGAAATAAAAGGCACAAGAGATCAGCCTTACTGAAGAGTTCTGATACCTTTTCTGTGAAAGTTGGCACTGAAAAAACAGAAAGGTTTTGAGGATCAGATCTGGAGCCTTATGTCAATGGCCTTAACTATTTTCAGCAAAATAGGATGCAAGATCATCTACTCTTGTGTGTCTATAGAGTTTAAGGGATGTGTACTGGTTCAGATAGAGACAAACAGATACAAAATCACAGACTGTCAGGATACCAGCTGGTCAACTCAAGTACATAAAAGAATTCCTTCTACAGCAAACCTGAAAATATATCATCAATCTGCTGCCCAAAGACCTAGAATAAAGGGGAATACACCATGTTTGAATGGCTTTTGGACACCTCTAATTATTAAGAAGTTTTTCCTTATGTAAAATAGGGCTCCTTTCTTATTGGAAAATTTTTATTTTTCAAAAGGGACAAGGGCAAGAATGGTAGCACATGCCTGTAATCCCTGCCACCTTGGAGTTAGAAGCCAGTGGATCAGTTGAGCTCAGAAATTCTGAGTTGTAGTAGGCGAAGCTGATTGGATGTTTGAAAAAAGTCTAGTAGCAATGTGGGGAACAATTGGAGCAAAGGATCATCAAGCTATCTAATGAGGGTCAAACTGATTCAAGTCAGAAACAGAGCAGGTCAAAAGTTTTCAGGTCAATCAGTAATGAGATCAGGTCCATGAATACTTATGGTACTTCAACTCTAGGTGAGATAGGAAGACTCAGGAGAAAAAAAATTATGGAGGAGGATAAAAAAGATATATGTATGAAAAACACGAAGAAAACTTCTTAGTTCTTGGACAGAAAAACAGATAGTTATGAAAGGACCAGAGATAAGGCAATCTCTCAGATGAAAAAACTTCAATGAAGTCAAAAAGACCATTGTGTATTGTTTTCCAGCAGCTCATTTGCATATAATTGTTGGGCAGACTTTTCAAATGATAGCTAGGAAATCCTAATCATGAGAACGTTTTAATAACTGTGAATGTTGACTCTGTGTTGTTGATGATAGAAAGGTGAATTTTGGTTTCTTATCCTAATATAAAGAGTCACTTTGCACAAACAGTCCCTGATTTCATATAGATGTCAGTCAGCAACTGAAAAAAATCAAGTCAAGAGCCACAGCCAGTAAACTGAGCCAGAAAAAGCTTGAAGCAAAGCAGGTAAGAAGAGTAGACCTCTGTTAGAGTCACTTCATAGTTTCTTGCCTCCTAGCCCAAGACTAAATTCAGCACTAACAGCTGTAAGGGATCCACCCTGTCATGGAAAAAGTCCAGCCGTGATTCACTTCATTCCTGACTCTCCCATCTCCTCCTTCTTACCATCTGCCTTTCCAAATTTCCACCCTTCAGCCCCACACTCCTGGTTAGTGATTACTTCTCCCAGACCACTACTTCAGAAAAAAGCCCCAGCCACCTTTAATTTTACTAGCAATTCTCCAATCATCTCTTCCTCCTCACCAGCTGGCTCCCCCCATTCTGAGATTCTTCATTTCTGATCTCTGGGTTGAGGAACATGAACAGAACCTGTAGAATCAGATGAATTGAATCAACTTTGTTATCATGCCTTGAGGAATTGTGTCAAATTCCCCCAGACCTAGTCACCACCACCCTCCCCCCAACCCACCCCCCACCCCCCACCCCGTAACTTCCCCTCCCAAAGTATCCCTCCCAGGACATAACTTCCTTTTTTTGGAGCAATTTTATCATTGTTTTAAAACAAAGCCAATGGATTACTTAAAATAATGATAATGTGGCTATCTCTTTTAGACCAAAAACAAACACTTTATCCAGGTTTTCTTGGGATAATGTGAAAGCAAAAAATGGAAAAATAGATACCAAAATGGCTTGATGAAAATCAAAGGAGGCAATCCCCTCTAATAAGGAGACCTTACAGATAAAAGACACAAAAGAAAAGGTAAATGTTAGATATATCTGATGCTGTGGCTGTCCCATGGCTCTGGCCTGTTCTTCTCCAGCTCAGGTTACTTGTAGACGTTTCCTACAAAATTGATCTCAAAACAATTTATTTTGTCAATAAACAGGTAAGATAATGAAAGATAATGGAATCTTTTATTAGACTAGGGAATTCAATTTCACCTACTACCTACCACCAATTTCACCATCACCTATTATATTATCTATTTATACCTACAAACAGAAATGAGACGTCAATATTTTAAGACACAGTCCAATACAAAAACTAATTCATTTGAAGTTGCCAGATTTATCTAAAGCATAAGTTCCTTCCCTCCTTTAGAATGTAAGAGTCTTAAGGACAGAGACTGCCTTTGCTTTTTATATTTGTTTCTCCGGAGCAGTGTTTGGCAAATGGAAAGTAGTAAATGCTTACAAGCAGCTAGATGGCCAAAAGTGGGTAAAGTATCCATCCCAGACACTTAATAGCTGAGTGATTCTGGCAAGATACTTAACCTCCTTTTCTTCATCTCTAAAATGAGGTTAATAATCGCACCCCCACCTCTCAGGGTTGTTGTAAGGATCAAATGAAGTAATATTTGTAAAAAACGCTTAGCACATAATAAGTGTCCTATTGATGTTAGCTATTATTAATAAATGCTTATTCATTCATTCACTTGAGAAGAGAGAACAGCTGTTTAGATATGAGTCCAGTCAGTCAGCTGAGCAAAGAAGGACAGGTTTTACAGCTGGTTCTGGGAGCTGATCTAACTGGAAGAAATCTTTGCTGTTCAAAAAAGCTAATTGGGGGAGTGAGGAGCACTAAGCTGTTTGAAGAATTGGCTGGGTGAAAAAAGGGCCTTGCCCTTTACCGCCATCAATAGTTTAAAAGATAGAAATCCCTCAGAGGCTTGTCTGCCTTGCCTTTAATTGCCAACTGTGACTTGACAGGAGGGAATCTCTCAGAGCCCAGTAAAAGTTCCAAAACCTTTTAACAGACCTAAATAGATCTGCAGAATCCAGACTTAGGACAACTATTTTACTGAGAGAACTGAGGCTGCTTTACAGCCCAGTTAAGATGGCAAACATGAATAGTTCCACAGAACCCAGGTTTAGAGTCTCTGATTTCATTAAAAGAGTTAAAGCTGCCTCAATGGCCTGGAAATAGCAGGCCTCTGAGAAAATCAGAGAGACCTAGGAAAGAAACAGATCTGTCTAGAAGGTAGTGAATAATACAAACTGTTCCCTAAGGAGGTCAAGGACATAAAGGCCTCCAGCTCAGAAATGTGAGTTGAACCAGAGTAATGAGATGATATTTGTAAAGGGTATGCATGGGGCCTGGCACTTAGTAGTCACTATGTAAATGTTTGTTTCTTTTCCTTTCCCCAGGAGTTTCCTTAGTCATGGGTCCTCCACCTAGGTTTCTACAAGTTTGTGACCATTCTTCCCTCATTAACACTATGCATTAGTGGAAATTTGTGATCCACATTTGTGAATGGATTGTAATATTATTATTGTTTTTGCCTTTGTTTTCCATTTTAGTAAATGTTTCATAGTTAAGAGTTAAGTGGTTTATTTGTTTAAACATTGAAGTACACTGGTTAGGGCTCAAGATTGTGAGTTTTAGACATATAGTTTCACCATAACAGGGTTATTCCTAGTAGATAAGAGCAAGTTGTAGCCCGATGGTCCTATTTGCAGAACCACCCCAATTTGTCCAGAGACAGAGGTCTGGTCCAGAGAAAGAGGAGTTAAATTTCAATGCCATACTCTTAAAGGGCTTGCCTTTTTGAAGTTTTTATCTTTTGAGAATTTATCTCAAGCCTAAATCTACCTCTTTGAAATGTTGTCCCATCGACATTAGACAATGGAATGAGCCAGGGAATTGAGTTTAGAGAAGAATGATTGTTGAGTAGCAATGTCCAGCTGGGGTTGATCATCATTTGCTTGGATTTTTTTTTTTTAAACTTATGTTTGTTTTGTAAATTTATTGGAATTCTTTACTTTTATTCAAATGTGAAAAATTAAGAACAGAGGAGGGAGACCAGGAGGAAGAGAGAAAGAAGAATTGAGATAGGAGAAAGGAAAAAGGAAGGAGTAAACAGAATGGTTAGGGAGAGAGAACATAGAAAGATAATTGAATGTAGTAGTCAAAGGAAGGTTCTTTTAAAGTTGGGACAACATGAATATATTTATAAACAAATGGAAAGGACCCAGTAGAATGCTAGAGAAGAGACTGAAGATATATAAAAGAATGTGAGTAAAAGTTGTGAAAACAGAAGCTTGAAAATAAAATAGAGAAAGCTGACAGCCAACTGGGAACAGAGCATTGTGATTATTTTACTTAAATCATACTCCGCTAAAGCAAAATCAGTAAAGCTGGAGAATTATGAAAGATCCAGCCAACGCATATTTGGAAAACTAGCTAATAAACAACCAAAAGGCACATCCGTTAATATATTTGTGTCACCCAGAAGTAGCTAAATTAGTCTCTAAGTTTGCCATCTCTTTAAAGTCTTTTAAAACAAGCATAAATTCTCAGGTTTCCAACTTCATCATTTTGTTCAAAACTTAGATTACCAAAAAACCTTTTACAAACGTGATATATACCATTTCTAAAACATGATACAGATCCTTTGGAGAAGGGGAAGAAAAAGGGAGATAATAGAACAATAAAATAAAAGAGCATCTTATTTTAAATGGAAATGCATTTAGAGAAAATTGTCTTTAATGTCAAAAATGCCCACATCTAGCAGAGAGCCAAAAAATATGGAGAACTTGCCCCATCCATCTATGTTTATTGCTTTCCAATTTCTATAATATCTCTTTTGAGAAGCTGGTTTTCTCCATAATATATTTAAAATACACAGTCAATTCAATATAACAGAATTTAAAATAAAACCAACAAAGTATATGAGCTCAGTTATTGAAAACAGCAATCTGTGTGTATCTGTGAACTCTCTGTTGTTCAGTCATTGACATCATGTCCAACTCTTCAAGACCTCTTTTGGGGATTTCTTGGCAAAAATCTTGAAGAGATTTGCCATTTCTTTCTCTAGCTCATTTTATAGATTAGGAAACTGAAATAATCAGTATTAAGTGACTTGCCTAGGGTCACACAGCTAGGCAGTATCTAAGGTCAGATATGAACTCAGGAAGATGACTGTTCTTAATTCCAGGCCCAGCACTCTATCCATTGTGCCACCAAACCATTCTCTATATATTGAACTTATAGTGTCTTCAGGTAAAGAAGTCCCCTTTTCCAGATAAATTTTATTTTTCTCATACATAGCAAGTGTGTATTTTGAAATCAAAATAATTAAAGTTATTGCATAAGGGGAAAAAATGAGGGAATTTAATGTTTTAAATAATGTATTTTAAAATAGATCTCAACCACCAAATAAGCACATTATGTAACAAAGGAATGCCTACAAGAACAATTTTTCTTTTCTTCTGGCTGAGTCCATATTATAGGAAGAATGGTCTGAGAAACATTAAAGATGCTACTGGCAAAGAAAAAGGCAGCACACTGGACAAAGGTGATAACTTAGATACAGGAAGCCTGGTTACAATCCCAGCTCTGTCATTAATCTGCTGCATGACAATGGGTAAATAATCTCTTCAATTTTCTGGGCCTCAGTTCCCTTATGTGTGAAGGAATATGATCTCTAATGTTCCTTCGGGAGCTAAAATGCTGTGACCAATGCAGTAAAAAGCCTATTAAATTTTGTTTTCTCCAAAAGACAGTAAAGCTTCTAAGTAATAAAGGAGAAGGCATGCTGAATTTGGAGGGAAAAGACGGTGGTTCAAATTCCAATCCTGCTAGGAACTCCCTAGGTAACTTCAGGAAGTCATTTGGCACCTCAGTCTCTTCATCTGTGAAATGAGGAGGTTGGAAAAGAATAATTTCTAAGATGTTTTCCAGGTCTAGATCCATGATTCCATGATCTTAAGAATCTGAAAAATTACTTTTTAGGCTAAGCATCTGTCTTTCCCAGACAAGTAAATTCCTGCCTCCAATGTCAAATGGCACATTCTCTATAACTTAGATAAATAATGTTCAAGTTAATTCATGAAAACTGTGAAGCACTCAAATTTTCAACCCATACAGTAAGAAATATACAATAAGAAAAAGGAAATTTAAATTTTATTTTCACAGTATGTTTATTTTTCTTTGGAGGATCTAAGGAAAGTTCCAGGGTTTAAATATATTCCTGCACAAGGCATTTATTTACCATCAGGGACTAAAGACTTGTCAAAGCTGAAACTCCTTGAATTGGAGAATTCAATTCAAATGGATTCAGTGAATAGAATCTTTCTAGATCTGACAATGGAGCTGCATCTTTTAATCCCAGAACTACCCTCCAAATATTAGATGTTGGCAAGACATTATTGAGCCAATTTTGGTCATTTTTTAGTGATATTTAACTCTTTGTGTCCCCATATGGGTTTTTCTTGGCAAATATTAGCTCATTTTACAGATGAGAAAACTGAAGTAAGCAGGGTTATAGGACTTGCCCAGGATCACACAGGTAATAAGTATCTGAGACCAGATTTGAACTCAGGCTTTCCTGACTCCAAGCCAGACAGATGCAGAGAGAAAGTATATAAAGTTTCCTAAGCAACTGAGAACTGAGATTCCCTTTTTGTACAGTATATGGTGAGATCATCCTTATCAACCAAGGCAAAGTGATAATTGACTCAGGGAAAAAAAGTCTAGCATTAAGAAAGAGAATTTATTTGAAGAAGAAAAGAAGTAGAAGAAGAAAAAAGACACAGAGACAGAGAGAAACAGACACAGACACAAAGACAGAGAGAGAGGAAAAAAAGAGTTTAGAGATAAGCAGATTACATTTGCCATATCCATGACACAGAGAATTCTAAGGCTGAGCCCAGAATAAGTACACCTGTACTTCTGTTGGTGATGAAAAAAGCCAAATGTGAGAGAATTTTAAAAGGGACTGAGTATGAAGTTAGAAACTGGGGAAATGGCAGTTTGTTTATAGTAGCCAGTGCCTTTCATCTTCCCAGATACCTTGATGAGACAATGATAGACTAGAAGCTTATAACTCACGAGGAGAACTCTGTCACTACACACACCCATTCCCATGACCCTGTACTAAAAAGACAGAAAAGATAGATTACAAGTATTTGGTAGTCAGACTAGAAAGAGTGCTAAACATAGGGAAATAGAGGAACAGTCACCTGGGAGCAAGTTTGATGACACCAAGATCTAGCATTGTCTATCCTGCTTTGAAAGAAATCAAGACAGTTCATCAAGTTCCAACATTATATCAATAAATTCTAAATGATAACAGGGGCTTTGTCATGAGTATCCCTGCTAGTAGGTACAAGAGAACTAAACTTCTAGACTGTTGACCTTCCCACTACTAAGTAATTAATGCAGGAATCTGAAGAATTGCAGGTTGGGAAGGTATGAACTGAGAATATTTACATATGAATCTACTTTGATAATAGCTGGTCAAAGTAGGTGCATAATAAATGCTTGTTGATTGAATGACATTTCTACCTCATTAAAGTTTTACATACAATGACTTATGATTGGCCTTGTAAAGGAAACACAATGGGAAGAATTCATACTAGAGATTTTCTAAAAAAAAAAAAAAAAAAAAAAAGATGGGAGCTGAGCCATTGATGTGACTGTTAGAAACACCACCACACACCACAAGACCGATGAGAGCCCCAAAGGGGCAGAACCGATAGGAAAGAGATAGCATGTAGTCTATTCCCCTTCACTTTACAAATGAGAAAGCTAAAACCCAGACAGTTGGAATGATTTATTGAACCCAAGTTCTATTATCACTTTGTCTTGGTTGATAAGGATTATCTTACCATATGCTGTGCAAAAAAGGGAACTTCAGTTGCTTTTCCCTCCTATAACATGCCTCTAGGCTGCTTCTGAACTTAAAATCCTGCTGATACTGTCTATAAAACCTCTTCAGCAGCTTAGCTTTCACTCACAGGTCAAAGTAGCTTCAAATTCAATGCTTCTATCCCTTCAGATAATCTCAGGAGCCAATCCTGGACTCAGTCCTCTTAAGATTTTGGCACAGCAGAAAGGGCACTGAATTTAAGCTAAAGCAGATCTAAACCAAATCTGATCCTTGGGTTCAAATTCAGATTGTGTTATTTGCTACTTGTATGAGCTTAAAATGATGAATCAATGTTGATTCTCTTTTTTGTAAGAGAGAAACCCAAGACGACCTTCCCACTTGGCTAGAGAAAGGGGTAGAAGAATTGAATTTCAAATCACCTAAGATACTCAAGGTAAACCATACAAATTAAAAGGTGGGGAAATGTTATTATAAGCCCAATATACAATACTCTTTATTTTGCTAGCATGTCATTGTTCTTAATGGTTTTTCAAATACTAAGCAGAGATGTAGAAGTCACCAAAGTTAACCAGTAGCAACATGATACCATGTAGAGAATTGGTTCTATAGTTAGAAGACTTGGGGAAGAAAAGTAGGTTAAATGGCTTCTAATATTCCATTTCTTCCATCTCTAAATATGATGGGTGATATTTAAGGTTATATCAACATAAGGTTCTGAAGGCAAAAGGGAAAAATTTCTTTTTCAGGATAAGGATGCTACAGCATTGTTCATTCTCCTGTGACTACAGTCTTGTGGGACTGGAGCAATGGCACAAGAAAGAACTCCCCTTTAGTCGTTCAAATCAGATATCTAAGGAATAGAAGCTCTGGACAGCCACAGAAATAATAAGAGAAGTTAGTACTGAAAGATAAGAGTCTATAAAATCCAATATCCTCAGTAATTACCCTACTTTAATAAGAAAGTATTTCAGAATTCACTCTTAAAATATTCTGTAGCTACTATTTTCTGACACCTTTATCCTAGACAAAGGAAAATTCATTGACCCATTGCCTAACCAAGATTCCCAAATAGATTGTCCTGTTGGGCTTTCCAGGTCACAGTCAGTTGGATCCAAATGAATTGTGGTTTTGAACTCTTAAAACAATCCAGGTCGTGTCTATTTAAAATAAGTTCAAAATTTCTATCATAATAGATGGAGAATTTTGTGATGACTATAGCTTACAATGACTAGATTTTTCATTTTCATTTGCAATGAGGAAATGAATATCTGTACGTATAGTTTAACTGTATCCCAGATCCTATATTTTACAGCAATGTAATTGGAGTCCATGTTTTACCATTATCATGCTCAGATAGAAAAGGCAATTCATCTTTTCAATATACTTTGTAGTCCATTTAAAAGTAAGGATATCAACTGAAAAGGCTGTTATGGAGAAACCAGATAGAGGAAATTGACTTATAACAGTGATTGTGCTCTCTGCTAATACTACAAAAATTCCAATTGAAATCTTCAAATCGAATTGAAGCTCCAATGATCAACATGGCCCAATTTGTTTCTTGGAAGACTGAGAAATATTGTTATTTCTATGGAGCTGAGTTATCTTAATTCAGATATCAATTTTCATCCAGATAGAGGAAGGCATATCTAGTACATTGTAAAGCTTATAAAAGAATACATTTATAATGATTTGGGGCTATCAAATTTGCATTAAAACAATTGTTATGCTATGTTGGATTCCTTCCTTTTCCTTGGACTTCATATCAACCAAGTAGTATGGATCCCTGCCGGGTAGAGCCAGAAAACCTTAGTTTGAAAATTTAAATCTACCATTTATATCTTGTTTGATCTGAAATAATAATCTCTAATTATTTATTGAATACTTGCTATGTGCACTAGATATTGGGAGTATAAAGACAAAGATGAAAGTCTTCCCATCTGCAAGGATTTTTTATTCTATTAGAGGAGATATTACTTGTTCAAGCCCCTTAATTTCTATGAACTTCAACTGCTTCATCTGCAAAATGGGTCCATTGTACTAGACGACCTCAAAAGTCCTTTCTAGATCTCTATTATTCTATAATCATTCTTCCTTCATAAGAGGTTCAGTAGATAAAGCATTTGAGAGCCTAGAATCAAGAAAACCTGAGTTCAAGTCTAGCATAAACCAAATGACTCTAGGTAAATCATTTCCCCCAAACCAAACTCAACTATAAAATAGGAATAATCACAGCACCTACCTCCCAAGATTGTTGTGAGGCTCAGAATTATATATGTGTGTATTAAGTATTATGTATATATTATGTGTATGTAAGTATACATACATGTACATATACATACATACACACAGTATATATAATATATATATTGCAAATTTTTAAATGCTATATAAATGTTATCTATTAATGTTAGTAACATTATTATTATTATTATTATTAATCTCATATCACAAAGTCATAGAAATGTAAATCTGGAAGGAACCTTAGAGAAGATCTGGTCCAACCTTTTCACTTTTAGTGTGAAAGAATGGAGGTCCAAAGAGATAAGTAGGATTTGTCTTTGCATACATGTATGTCTCCTGATAATATGGATTTCATTTATCTATCCTCTCCCCACCTAATGCTGACAATGTTCTCCCTCCTGGAGGTAACTGGGTGGTACAGAGGATAAAGTACTGGGCCTAAAGTCGGGAAGACCTGCCTTCAAATTCAGTCTCAGACATTTACTAACTGTGTGACCTTAACTTCTATCTCAGTTTTCTTATCTGGAAAATAAGAATAATAATATCATCTATCATCCAGGGTTGTTGTAACAATTAAATGAGATAATATCTGTAAAGTGATTTACAACCTCCAAAATGCTGTATGAATGTGATTGAATTTTAGAATGTCTAACTCCCTTCAAAGCACATTTTAGGTATCATCTCCCACATGAAGCCTGTCTATGTGGTGCGTTCTGCACATTGCCTGGAATATGGTAAGTGTCATTGTTGGTTGCTTGATCCACTCTCCCCCTCGTAGAAAGTAAACTCTTGAGAGCAGAGATTTTATTTTTGACTTTGTATTTCTGAAGGCTACTTAATGTCTGTTGGACTAAATTATTCACTATACTTTCAGATTTATCTTTCTAAAATAAAATTTGGAGACAAAGGGGCCCTAGTTATCACCTAACATTTGAATGGCAGGGAATGTGTCTCTGTATCCTCAGCACTTAGCACAATGCTTGGGGTACATAGTAGGTGCTTATTAAATGTTAACTGGTAATTTTATTAATTTGGGAGCTGTAAATCCCTTTGACACATTCTAAAAAAGCTTGTGGATCCCTTCTTATGTTAAATGTTTTTAAGTGTATAAAATAATAAAAGGAAGACTGCAAAGGAAACTAATTATGTTCAAATAGATATCAACATGTTTTTTTTAAAAAGTTCACAGTTAAGAATCCCTGACTCTCCTCAAAAAAAAGAAAGAAAGAAAGAAAATCTTCCATATTAATTCAAAGAAAAAGTCCAAAATCTTTAATCTGTGTAATAATCTACATGACTATGAGTCCCTTTGGTTCCCTACTCTTCCTAGATAAAGGTTTGGTTTCAGTTTGGACATTACTGATAAAGTTATTCATAATATTTTTTTTTTCCATTAATGGTCTATCCTACCAAAGGTTTTGCAGATGTTTATCAGTTCTTTAAGAACATACTCGTGCTTCTTTACTGCATCACACCCCAAAAAAAGTGCTTATCTAATTATTTTTAAAAGCCTCATCATAATAACTCAATTATATAATGTAAACAAACAAAAAAAATGAAGACATTTATGGTCAACTGACAAATATCACCACTTTCTTTTATTGTTGTTCAGTCACATCCAGTTCTTCATGACTCCACTTGGGTTTTTCTTGGCAGAAATACTGGGGTGTTTTGCAATTTCTTTCTCCAATTCATTTTACAGATGAGGAAACAGAGTCAAACAGGGTTAAATATCTTGCCCAGTGTCATATAGCTAGTAAATATATGAGGCCAGATTTGAATTCAGGATGAGTCTTCCTGACTCCAGGCTCAACATTCTATCCAGGGTCCTACTCTCTTACTAAGACAATAAAACTGATTCTCACTATACTATTCCTTTTCCTTGGACTTCATATCAACCAAGTAGTATGGATCCCTCCCGGGTAGAGCCAGAAAACCTCACTATACACATTCCCAGCTATGTACCTTTACTCATTATACTAATTTTCTTTTCCCCATCAGAATATTTTCTTCACCCATCCCAATTCTGCCTATTTTTCTAAATCCAGCTCAAATATCACTTTCTCCAAAGACCTTTTCCAGAAAACCATTCCCAGGCCTTTCACATCTCTAAAAGCCCATAGCATTCCTCTTCTATACCCTTCTTTAGTAGAGGGCAGTGGTTCCTGACATTTTAGTTCCCAGAATCTCTTCCAACTCCTCCCCCTCAAAAAAAAAAAGTGTGTCATGAATCCCCAGGGAAATTTAATAAATTATTCATGATATCTTACAATCATTTATTGATTAATCACTGTTTAAAAATTTCTGGTTTTTTTAGAGGATGAAATTCCTTGGAACATATTCAGAAATCCTAGGGGGTTCTCCAATCACCAGTTGGGGACCACTGGCATACAGCATACATTGCCTTGTATTGACATTTTATTTATCATGCTACATGTATTTCTTTCCTGTCCAACTAAATTATAGATTCCTTGAAAATTGTGACTTCTTTCCATTCCCAAGAGTGCTTCATCAGAGCAATATATATGGTAAAATATATATTTGTAAAATGAATGAAAACTATCAAAACAATTTGAAAATTCCTGGATACAATAACTGCACTGGGAATGATCACTACAGAAAGAAAACTTGCACAAAATCCTCCATCAACTACCAACATCAACCTTGTTCACCACTTCTGTGAATCTTTTCCTCTCCCTACTCAGTTCTAAGTGCTCTCTCCCTCTTCAAACTACTGTTTGTCAGTAGATAGGATCTTTCTTTCCACCAAGCAATAGAATGTAATTCCTTAAGGGCAAGGGACTGTGTCACTTTTTTTGTCTTTATTTCCTTAACACTAGCAAAGATTTTTTCTTAGTAGGCATTTAATAAATGTTTGCCTGATTTCATGTAAAATACCTCTTTTCCCTAAACCACTTGACAATGACACTCCATAGATTTCTGGACAGTGGCTGCCCCAAGCTAACTGGCCTTTCTCCTTTACTGAATTTCTCACACTCTCCCATCTATCATCCCATCTATAATCTCCAATCCCCACCCATCACTCTCACTACTTTTTGCTGCTCCCTCTATCCCAGATTTTCTCAATCCTTAAATCCATACCATTTTACAGTCACCTTTGAGAGGCAACATGGTATAAGGGATTAGGTACCAAACCTGCAGTCAAAAGACCTGAGTTTAAAATCCCACTTCTGATGTTTGGGACCTCTGTTTCCTCATATGTAAAATGAGAGGACTGGCTCAATAGCTGTTAAGGTCCCTTCCAACTTTAGATCTATAATTCTAGAATCTCCACCTGGCAGGTTGTATTCAAACATGCTCACCTCCTTCTAAGAGTTCTTTTATATCCCAGAGCCCCTACAAAGTAGGATCCCCTTCCTCCTTCCTTACCAATTCCATTTCTTAACAAAGAACTAATAGATTGGAAAATATGATCAGTGCTACCACCAAAAAGTGCTCATTCCATCATCAAGTTTTGCTCTCATTTCCAAAGACTCATTGAACTCTGAAAGAGTTCTTTAAGAAATCAACTTGGTATAAAATGTCCAAGTGCTTCACAAAGTGTTGCTTGTCTTTCACACCTTTTCCAGTGTTGCCTTTCTTCCTCACACCTTAATTCCCTCTACAATTAAATAAACATTGTGGTGTAAAGAAAAGTTTGTTTGGTTGGCGTTATCCAGAAAACCAGGGTTCATAATGATCCACTTCAGACTCCTACAAGTTTGGGTAAACATAGGAAAGTTCTTGTGCCTCTCTGAATCTTGATTTCCCCATATGTACAAAAAGAGATTTTAAAAAAATCTGTAGAATCTAACTCATAATTGTGAGGTTCAAATGAAAGTAAAGGTAAGATAGATACACATATACATATGTATACATAAATATGTGTGTGTTGCTGCTCACTAAGAGAATGGAAACATCAATCCAGACCAAAAAAAAAAAATGCTGAGGTTGTTCCCTAATTACAGATTTATATGGAAACCCATGAAGGCAAGAGCATCAACTTGATAGTGGTAATAGGGGCATTAAACAGGTTCTGTTGTTCATTCTTTGCTCCCAAGGAGGATCAATGATATGAAAATGATATTTTGACTTGCTTGTGAGTTGGATTTGAACGTGCAAAGTCATCAGCCTCATTCTATCCTCCAAAATTATTGTAGTATAGTGGGGAAATTTGGGTCAAGAGGACTAGCAATGGCCCCAGTGGGGCTGAAGAGTAAGAAAGATGGTCACTGCCTCAGATAGAAGCAGGGGATTTAAGATAACCAAACGTTAAAGATTGGTGAGTACATAGCCACAGATCAGGTAATGGGGCTGCATAGAAAGAAAAGGCAATTCAAGGCACCTTCATTAATAATCAGGACATCAGGAAGCTAATGTGAAACTGAAACAGGATCTTGGGACATGCTGAATAAGACTTCTGATCCTGTTAGGAAATAATAACTAACATTTATAGATCACTTTAGTTTGTAAAGGGAAAAAGAAGGGAAGAAGAAAAGAAGAGAATAAAGATTTATGAAGCTCATACTACATGCCAGGCCCTGTACTAAACATCTTACAAATATTATCTCATTGGATCCTTACTCTGAGATGTGGATGCTATCTATAATCATTCACATTTTATAGATGAGGAAACTGAGGCAAAGAGAGGCTAAGGAAATTGTCCAGAATCACACAACTAAGCAAATGTCTTAGGCTGGATTTGAACTTTGGTTTTCCTCACTCCAACTCTAGAGCTTCAGCCATTTAGTCACCTAGCCACCCTAACTAACCTTAGGACATAAACAAACAAGAACCTACAAGTGAGAGCAGTAAGTGGGTATATCTGGCTGCAAGGAAACATGAGGAGGAGACAACTGAAAACAGAGTCTGACATTTATTCTAGCACAATTGCCTAAAGTATATTCAGACTCAGTGTGCTGGAAAGAGCTCATTCTCTTAGCTTCTCTATATAATTTGGGATATGTTAGCTTTGTCCTTTGTGCAAGTAATCTGTTTTCAAGTGTGAACTCCTGGGGTTTGAGTCAGGCCTGTTATTTTGCCCCTGGGAAGACAGGCAAAGAAGAGTAGGGTTTCATTTATGGTATGATTGAAAGAGAGTGGGAGGGACTAAGAATGCTTCCCTGCTCACCTTCAAATATATACTCCATTATGTACCATTCAATACATCTGAAATTCCATCATTTGGGAATCATTACTTTACTTATAGATATTTCTTCTACCATCTTCTCTTAAAAGACAAATATCCTCAAAGGCAGGAGCTATTGATCTTTCAAGATCTGTGGGCCACTTTCCTTGCTGACAACAAGCTGGAAAGAGAGAATAGGAAGATTGGGTAGAGAAAGAAGAAAGAAGAATAAAATTAGGAGCATGAACTGCCGATGAGGAAGGGAGGTAGAGATAAGGGTATAAGAATACACACACAGACACACACACACACACACACACACACACACACACACACATATATATATATATATATATATGATAAAGGTATAAGAGCACCAGGAAAGGGGCAAGGGCCTCTGGAAGATAAAATTTTTCTTCACAGTTTTGCCAAAGGGTTCTTGGGCAAAAGAACATGGCAAGATAGTACTGAAATTTGCTCTCTGGTTTCTCATTTCTTTCCCCTTGAGGATTTAGCAAATACTGAGTTGATAGCAGTAAACTAAGTATTTGCTATTCATCAAAAAAAAAAAAAAAAAATCACAGCAGCACCTACTTTTCTATATTTAAACACACACAAGAGTATCTGATTTGGAAGGGAGTGGAAGGAAGAGCCCTTTTCCATAAGGTTTACATACTGTAATGCTAATTTTGGCTAGAAGGTGCAAAACACAGGTTTTTTTAAATTATTCTCACATAAATAATGCAGATCAAGCTTGGTGCCAAGAACGGAACAAACCAAATCTCATATGGATTACATTGAGCTGAGGCTTGGGAATCAAGTCCTCCATAAAATGAATAATATTGAGGATAAAGAGAAATCATCCTAATGCAACCCTGGGAGCTGTTATATTAGCATCAGCAACTTGGATGTCCTGTCTATTTTCCTTGCCTGTTGGATGAATACAAATAATGACCTGGTCTCTTGATACTTCATAGAAGACAAATTGCCTATCAGAGACCAATGCTACACATAGGAGAAAATGCCCCTGTATATAGCTTTACACCATGCTAATTTCTTTTCATCCTTATTGTACAAGAAAGGCAATATTGCATTGTGGGGCCAGCCTTGAATCCCGAAAGAACTGGTACTTCCTAGCTATGAGAATTTGGGCAAGACCTTTAAACTTTTAATATCTGATATCAGCGATCTCCAAAGTGATGGCCTGACTTAGTTATACTTTAGTTATACTCAAGAAGACTGTGATCTGGGTCCAAGAGGACATAATCACCTAACCAGGAGTAAAATGAGCTATATATCACTCTCTGGACCATAGATATGGGTAGGAATTGTTTCCAATATGGCTACCCTTTCCACCTACTAGGCAGGATCCTGAGTCCTATTTCTTAGCTAGATATTAGGCCTGTAAGGCAGTTATAACCTAATCATAGCAACAATTGCATCAGTACTCTTGGAAAAATTCCCTCTCCTTCAGTAGGTACCCCTTGGAAAGTAAGTAGAGCTCTGAGTTCAAAAAAGTGATTACTGAGTACAAACCCCTACTTCATTTTTGCTTTGAGCATGACAAATTGAGTCACTCAAGATAATGAAGAATGGGTAGTTGATGAGCCACACTACGAATCCCATTTTAATATATTTGCCTTGAAATCCAATTACTTACCAAATCTGATTACCTCCCCCACCATTGTGGTACAGTTATGTCCAAATCCTTGCCATTCCTTTTAACGTTTTTTGGACAAAGATATTGGAGTGGTTTGCCATTTCCTTCCCCAACTCATTTTACAGAGGGGAAACTAAATAAGCCACGGTCCAAGAGTCAAAGATATTATTTTAACCCAAGTCTTTCTGTTCATTCCAGTCATTCTCATGCACTGTTTCTTAATTTTTGCCTCAAGCAGGTTGATTGATTAATAATATCCATTTTGCTAGCTAGGTCCTTTCCAAATAAGAATGTTCACTCCTTTCTGGAGCACAAAGAAAAGTGAAGAGAATGACAGGATTCAAGGCAGAGTGTTCTCTGTACCCTTGTTGACATGAAACCCGGCTCTGATCTTGGTCTGTCCCACTTGACTTTCTCCTTTGTAATTTGGGCACAATAATATGTAGAGTCACCTCCTTCAGTGTGCGGTGAGGTTTAATTAACTTTGGGAAAGGACATGGGAATACTCTAAGGAAAGGCTTACTCTAAGAGCCCGCTGAGCCTTTCAGAACTCAGCTTGCTTCTTGCTTCTCAGAGGCCAGTGCTCATTCAGAGCCACTCTCACAAGCAGCCCCATTTCAATTAACCTCCTTCTGTGATCACATGGCTCCATGAAGCACTTTAGGACCTGGGTGGCTGAGTGACAGAGAATGGAAGAGGAGAACTGACTGGCCTAGAAAGAGAGGAAGAGAAGGGGGGAGGGAAGGAAGGTGAAAGAGTTGTCGGAGTTGTTGCCAAAGATTTAGTAGCTGAATATCAAAGGGTCACTACTCTTAAACCCCTAGCTCACCATAGTCTTACATAACTCATATCAACCACTCACCTTTTTCCCAAATCACACACACCAAAACATGCAGCAAAGAGATGGAGTATACATGACTTTCTGAAAGAAAAAAGATGGAAGAAAGGAAAGAAGAAGAAGGGGAGAGAGAGGGGGAGGGAGGGAGAGAGAAAGAGAAGGAGGGAGAGAGGGAGGGAAGAGAGAGAGAAAGAAAGAAAAAAGGAAGAAGAGAAGTAGAAGAAGGAGGAAGAGGAGGAGAAAAGAAAAAGAGAAGGAAGGAAGGAAGGAAGGAAGGAAGGAAGGAAGGAAGGAAGGAAGGAAGGAAGGAAGGAAGGAAGGAAGGAAGGAAGGGAGGGGAGGGAGGGGAGGAAGGAAGGAAGGAAGGAAGGAAGGAAGGAAGGAAGGAAGGAAGGAAGGAAGGAAGGAAGGAAGAAGCATTGAAGTCTCAATAATTGGTACCTACCCCAACACACACCCCATCAGCCACTACTCCCTTCACCTAAAAATCATAACTAGAGGTCTATTTCAACAATATTGTTGGACTCCTGGGAAATCAAAAAAGGGGAAAAAGAAGGTATAAAGCATACCTTCTTGCCATAGTGATAGAACCAGCAGGAGAATGGGGCAGGGGCCGGGGGAGACTGTGTTGGAAGGGGAACCTTTAGAAGAGGTAGTAAAGAAATTATAGGAAAGAATAAATTTCCATCCTAAAAAGGGTAAAAAAAGAGGAAATGTTTTTGTTAGTTTCACTTCATGGATGTATATTGTAGCTTTTCCATTTTGCTTTATCCTCCCCAGTTAAAATGAATCCTCCCTTTGCACCCCTAGAAGGATTTCTCCGCTTCATCCTCTAGGCCAAAGTCCTTTCAAATTTAGTTTGCATGATTTTAATTTACCCTTTTGACAGGTTGCCATGTAAAAATGTTCTTCAGTTGTCTTCTATATATTTTCTCTTCAACTAAATGTTAAATTCTTTGAGAATAGGGACAATTGTCCTACTTTTTATGTGACCTCTCAGACCCTGAGCAAGTCAATTGAACACTGTCTAATTTAATTTTCTCATCTGTAAAAAAAGGGAATTGGATCAGATGACCTTAAAAACCCATTTCTAAAGCCATGATCTCATGATCCCAGTCCTTACCCCACCCCCCAATTCCATACTTATTAAAGAGCTCTGCAAACTGCAGGCTTAATAAATGTTTCTGATGGATTTGGAAGTGGGTTTTTAAAACCTCATTTCTTTGCAGAGGTGAGGGATATGAGAGAGTAATATTTCTAATTATTAGCTAGCTCATACATTGGTTTTGCTGAACTGCTTTCTTTCTCTTTTTATCCTTTGTTATAAAGGATGGCTCCCTGAGCAGGAAAGAGAAGAAAGGATCTAGTCACAGATGAAAGTGATGGAAAAACAAGACAGCAGTCAAATATTTTCAAATGGTTTTCCTTTTCTTTATAGTTTGGGCTTATTAACCAAACAGAACAATATCAAATCCTTCTGCATGTGATTTTCCCTAGCAAATACTTTGAACTCTTAGCATTTTTCCAGTCAGTCTTATGAAAAGACAAATTGGAGGGGTAACTGAACAGATTCTGTATCAAAAGATTGCCCACTCCCCAAAATCTATTATGTGCTGAGACCCTCCAGACTACTGACATTCCTTAGTCTTCTTTTTAAAATGAAACAAGATATTGGATTTAACATATATTTTTACCATGTTTAATATATATTGGATTATTTGCCATCTAGGGAAGGAGGTGGGGAGAAGGGGGAGTAAAATTGGAACACAAGGTTTTGCAAGGGTTAATGTTGAAAAATTATCCATGCATATCTTTTGAAAATTAAAAAGCTTTAATAATTTTTTTTAAATCTTAGTTCAAATTCTGGTTTTGTTTTTTATTTGCTTATGTGATCTTTGGCACTTCAAGTGTCAGAGCATCAGTTTCTTTATCTGCAAAATGAAAGGTTTGGACTTGATCACCTCTTCAGTCTCCTTTATCACTAAATCTGTTAACATAATACTTCTAAAACTGAGGTTCTTTTTAAAAAAATATTTAGTTTAATATTTAAAAATAGTTTTTAAACATTTAGTTTAATATTTTTAAAATTGTGTTTATTTTGAACATTTATTTTTAAAAATGAGTTCCAAATTTACCCTCCCATTTATCCCCATCCACTGAGAAAATAAGAAATGTTGTAACTATACTTGTGAAATTTTACAAAGCATATTTCCATGTTAGCCATGTTGAAAACAAGCAAGAAAAATAAAATGAAAGAAAATATGAAAAAACAGCATAAAAATAAAAGAGGGAGTTACCATGATGGGAGTTCCCTACATTGTAAAATCAAAAAGGTTGGATCTTCCTCCTTCCTCAAAAAAAAAAAAAAATTTAAAAAATCAACTCCCCACCAGATCTCTAGAGAAGCAAGGGAAAGGGAGTAGTGAAGTCTGCAGGATGAAGCATTGGCTGACAGAGCTCTGGAGGACCGAGCACTCTGATAGGGGTCTAGGGATGGCACACTAGCTAATGGCGGCCTGGGGGATGGAGCGCTGGCTGATGGGGATCTGGGGGATGAAACAATGAGTCAGAAAAACCTCAGACTGAATTCTACCTTATGCTAGTAAGCTAGTAAGATCTGCTATGGGACTCTGCATAAGTGAAATAACTTCTCTGAGCCTCAGTTCATTATCTATAAAATGGACATTATAGGAGCACCTACTTCCCAGAATTTTTTATGAAAATCCATGGTACCATCTGGTTGTCAGGAGAAATATATGCACTTATAAATAAATAAAAAATATGCAAAATGTAAATGACATATGATTTAGGGAAGGAGGCACTGACAGTTGGGGAACTAATAAAGATCTCATCTGGGAGACAGCTCTTGAGTTAAGGTTAATTAAATAAAATAACATATGCATAGCATCCTGTAAACTTTAAAAACTATATTGATAACTGTTCTTATAGTTACATTCAGACTTGTGATTTCATCTGTGTATGGAACTCCCAATATGGAATTTCCCTCTGCCAATTCAGATGTCCCACCCACCTATAAGATATATTCTTAAAGAGTTGCCTGGGGCATTGATGGGTCTTGTCATTTACCCAGCATCACACAGTATGAAGCAGATTTGTATTTGAATCCAAGTCTTTCTGATTCTAAAGATGATGAATTCTTATCTAATCAGAAAAGCATCATCGAAGGATAGGAAGGGACCTGGATCTTTCATCAGAGCTCTGTGTTCAAATCTCACTTCTGTCATTTCCTACACATATGACTCACCTTAGGCAAATTCTTTGGCCTCTATAAAAATGAGGGATCTCAGGGGCAATATTTGCTCTAAATCTATGATCTCCATTCATCAGAGATGCGGAACAGGCTGCTGACACAACAAACCCCTGATATTAAATCTCTCATCTTTGTGTGGATGAATTTGCCGGGTGCCTCCCACCTGAGGTGATAAGTACTTGACAATATCTTTTGTGGGGGATAGTGGAACCTGAGGAAAAAGAGAAAATGAAAACAAGAGAAAAGGGGAGCCAAAATGCACTTCATCCCCTCCATCAGTTTACCCAAGGTGCAGTGACTTGAGGAAAGGATTTTCTTTTACTGAAAAAAAAAAATCCCTCACCATTTTACCTGCAGAGGCCCACTTTTACACCCCTCCCCATCCCCCTTAGAAAACAAAAGCAGCTGAGAGACTGGCAGAAATGGGCTGCTTGATCATTTACAGCCAGTAAAATGAATCACAGCTACAATAAATGCACTTTAAAGGGAGAAGCATTCACACACCTTTTTTGTGTGTGAAATCAAAGGAGATGAGCTGCTTTTATCCTAATAGGAAGAATACATCGTTTTTTATTTATCAAACTTCCGTAACAGTTTGAACCTCAGAGGTCTTTAATCATGGAGTTATTTGCCTTTCAGAGCTGACAAGTAGATAGTTACATTAGCAATCCCACCTGCTTTTACCCATCAAAGATTTGAGTACTAATCATTCAACTTGCAGTAAGTTCAGAGAATATTTACCTAATCTAAAATAAGGGAAAAAAACTTTCAGGTTTTTTTTTTTTTCTCTCTCCAGTTTTTTTTTTAATTGTTTCATTAAAAGTAGCCCAAATCCTGAAATTTCATCAGCATAGAGAACTACCAGTATGGAGACTACCTGCATTGATGCAGGTTGGCATCTTGTCTATTTCTGAACAATAGGGGTAGAATGGCTTTCTTGATGACAAAGTTGATCCTACTCTGTGCTATGCCATCCTGCCATATTTCACTAAACTCATCTTTGGTTCTCAGTTCAAAGGCATTAGAACCCAAAAGGGGTCAATGTACCATAAAAATCTGTAAGGCATGATCATTCTTTTTTATTATTGCTTAAATTAGATGATACGTTTTTTTTTAATTGTTAAAGGTAATGGGCTAGATCTCCTTGAAATTTGGTAGATCCATAAAGGATAGCAAATGACAAAATCTTCCGCAAAATCTTCACTGAACTTTGATTACCTAATCCGTAAAATGGAAAGGACAGAGACATATCAGGAAGGCACCTTCAAGGCCATCTAGCACAACTCCATTATTTTATAAATTAGGAAAGCAGACCCCAACAAGATTAAGATTCACCCAAAATCCCACAGATGGGATTTGGTAGTAGGTAGTATTTGAACCCAAGTCCTTGGATTTCAGGAGCAATGCTATTTCTACTATACCACACTGCTCTAGCTCCTCACTTACATGAGAAATTAAGAAAGTTGGCCAAAATCATAGGGTTAAAGAAATTGGGACCAAATTTGTGAACTCAGCTTCTCATCTTTCTCTGCCCTATGAAGGATACGTGACTACTTCTCAGCATTGTTTTGATGTTCAAAGGAGACAATACATATGAAAGTATTTTGAAATCTAAGTCAATAAATATTTACTAAAGACCCATTATGTGCCAGGCACTTGGCTAATCTCTATGGATACAAAAAGAAGCAAAAGATAGGTCCTTGCCCTTCAAGAGTTTACACTCTAATATGGAAGACTACATATACATAAATATATATGAAGCAATTTCTATATAGAATAAATAGGAAACTATTAACAGAGGGAAGACAGTAGAATTAAGAAGGGTCAGAAAGCCTTCTAGTAAAAGACAGGATTTTAATTGGGACTTAAAGGAAGTCATTAGGTGGAGTTGAAGAGGAAAAGAATTCCAGGCATGGAAGAGAGTAAAAGAAAACATTCAGAACCAAGAGATGGAATATGTTGTTCATGGAACAGTCCAGAGACCAGTGTGATTGACAAGTATGTGTTAGGGAATAAGGCACAAGAAGACTAGAAAGTTCATGGGAAAGGGAGGGCTCTAGATTGGGAAAGGCTGTGAACACCAAATGGAATATCTTATATTTATCCTTAGAGGCAAAAGGGAACCACTGGAGTTGATTGAGGAGGTGGGTGACATGGTCAGATCTTACATTAAAAAATCACTTTGGTAACTGAAGGGAGGATGGATTGGAGTGGGGAGAGACTAGGCAGGCTGACCCACCAGCAATTATTGCTTTAGTCCAGAAATGAAATGACGAGGTCCTGTGCTGATTCACTCAGTTGTTGTCCATTTTCAAAGAGAATCAAAATGGTAACACTACGGTAGTCACATTAAATGTTTCCACATTTATAGGAGATCAGAATACTTTACCATAGAGCAGGTACAAATAGTTGAACATTTGGAGTGGATTCTCTAACTTTGATAGGTAGAAATGATAAAATGGCATGAGTGCTGTCTTTTAATTTGTGCATAA
Source organism: Sarcophilus harrisii (assembly GCF_902635505.1). Classification (NCBI taxonomy): domain Eukaryota; kingdom Metazoa; phylum Chordata; class Mammalia; order Dasyuromorphia; family Dasyuridae; genus Sarcophilus; species Sarcophilus harrisii. Next base: position 44,730,707 of record NC_045426.1, on the reverse strand, counting down.
ATTCTATTTAAGTGAGGCAGCTGTGCACAAAGTTCAGCCTTATTTTTTCTTCCAGAGTCCTCATTGTCCACTGGCAGGACAGAGTCAAGATAACTGGTGATGTCCTAGGATGCAGCAAATGACCTTGGCATCTGAGTGCCTAACCAAGCTCTAAGAGTGCTGCAGTGACCACTTCAGCTGTCCTCGTGGCCATTGGAACAAACTGTTCTCATCCATCCATTTCACCAGGAGACATTTATACGTGTTTGAAGTACACACACCCCCAGCTCACTAATGGGTTTGAGATGGGCTGGTTTTTGCCCATCTGCCATAATGGCTTACCAGGGTGTAGCCACTGAGCATGTTAAAGCTTTTTGGAGCCACAGTTAGGTGAAGAGTTAAGTAGATCAGGTTGACACCCAAGGTGGAAAATAGCCCTGAAAAGTGCTCAGCAGCCTTTGCACCAGAGGTACTAGTCTTTTCTGAACACAGGCTAGGAGAGAGAATGGTATAGTTGAGAGATGTGGCAGTGGTGAAATCAAAAGATCTTGGAAGTAGATCTGATATAAGGGGTGAGAAATAGTGAAAATTTTAAAATGACTCTTAGGTTGGAGTCAAAAGGGACTGGGAGGATAATGTGGTCCTACCAAAATAAAGAATATAGGAAATGGGGAGGGTTTAGAGGGAAAGACAGTGAGTTCTGCTTTGGACATAGGGACAAACATGGACAAATTAGTACAAATAAGCTACACAGAAGATAAATTGGAAGTAATTAAGAAAGGAAAGGCATTAGAATTAAGAGGGCTTGGGAAATCTACAATGATTTATCTAACTATAAGATAATATTAGTACAAAGTTCAAATACAATCCCTTGTTTCTATTTTTAGCCTATTTTAAGTTCCTGTTTTAAACACAGCAACTTCAAGGAATTGTAGAATGCTACATATTTAGTTAACATGTGATGTCATCAAACATACCTCCACCTTTCATTCAAAATCATTTTCAAGAATTAATCCACTTTCTCAATTTACACAATCATCTGCTTTTCTTTTCTCATATAAGATTTGTCTCTACTGTATCATGTGCTTATAAATTGATGAGTATCACCGTGCTGTAGATGGCACAGTTTAAATTCAGGTCCAGATACTTTCTACCTATGTGATCTTGCATCTGTTTACCTCAATTTCCACATATTTAAGATGGGAAAATAATATCTACCACCCAAAGGGTTCTGAGGATAAAATGAGATTATAATTGTAAAGCACTTAGCACAATGCCTGGCACATAGTAAGTTCTCTATAAATGTTACATTATTATCATCATCATTATTATGTCATATACCCTGAAGATATGGGAAGATTCCAGAATCTCAGATAATGTCAGAGGTGGGGAAAGTCCATTATAGCCATCTAGTCCAATGCATAATTGAAAAATAATCCCAGAAACCACATGCCCAAAAAGTAATCACCTTTGCTCAAACTCCTCCTGTAAGATTTTTAACCCATAACCCATCATTGAGTCACCAGAGAGCAAAGAGGCCTAAGGTTAAGACTCCATAGAAAACTGTTATTCTTTACATACAGAAAAGATGCTACTGATGGCAATTGAATACTCTGAGCATCATTCTACGTTAAATACCCAAATATGGAGAGCTGAGAGAAAGGAGAAGAGGATCATAGGGATTATTGATTTAAAGATTTGGAAGGATAGTTAGTAGAAGGCATCTAATCCAAACTCACTTTTTTTTTTTTTTTTTTTTTTTTTTTTTTTTTTAACAAATGGAGTAAGGATTAGAGAAATAAAGTGATTTGTACAAGGACTGAGGAGAGGAATAGGAAATCTCGTCTTCCAACTTCTGCAGAAGTCAAATAACAAGGAAAAGAATAACAGCAAGTTAAGATAATCAGAAGAGGAGCATAGGACATTTTCTCAAGGTAAATTAAAGCTTCTAGACATCTAAGCTTTGTTTTTTGATTTTTCATTTTTTTCTGGTTTTTGTTTCCTTTGTTTTTCCTTTGTTTTCCAGCATCCACTCTGTACAAAATGCTTTTCCAAACACTGGGGATAAAAAGACAAAATAATTAAACAAACAAACAAAAAATAGTTCTGATTTCCAGAATCTTACAAACTAATGCAAACCTTATAGTGTGTAAACTGATGACCACTATGCAGTCAGTGACTTGAGGAGGGCAAGAAATCATGGGGGTAAAAAGAAAGGGCTTCCAATAAAGAGGCAACACCTGAACCTACACCTTCAAGGATCCTGGGGCTCCTACAAGGTTGATGAGGGGAGAAAGTGCATTCCAAGCAGAGGAACAGTCAACGCATAGATGTGGGTGTAGATATTTGAATGCCGAATCCAAGCTTATTCAAAGATACAACATATATATATATATATATATATATATATATATATATATATATATATATCATATATCCTCTGTTGTTAATTTGAGTATTCATAATAATCCAGAGAAAGAACTAATAAATAAAAGTATGTATAGAGTGATTTTACATAGATAAATAGATAGATAAGATAGATAGATAGAAAAGCATAGAAGGAAGGAAAGAAGGAAGGAAGGAAAGAAGGAAGGAAGGAAGGAAGGAAGGAAGGAAGGAAGGAAGGAAGGAAGGAAGAGAAGGAGGGAGAGAGGGAGGAAGAGAAGAAAGGAGGGAGGGAGGGAGGGAGGAAACCAAAGTGGAAAGCTAAATTGTAGCCAACCTATAGATATTTAGAGTCCAAACTGAGGTGTTTGGATTTTATCCAAGAGGCAAATAGGGAGCCATTGAAGGTTCTAAGCAGGGAAAGGTCAGCATAGGCCTATTGTGGAGCCAGTGAAAGAGAAGACAATAAAAAAGAAAGTGAGTAAGCAGAAGGGCCAAAGGGCCAAAAACCTGGCTCATTTTAAAAATCCTTCTAAAACTCTGAAGACAGTGACCAACACCTGTGCCATATCCTAAATCATCTCTGGCACCTGCACTATGTACATTTTTTTTCTTCCATAAGTGGATGATTGCAGGAGTAGAATATAATAAAGCCAAAGTTTGTTCTTCTTAGGTTAAATCACCTGAGATCACTCTTACTTTATATTTTTATGAGGCTAATTTCTAAGTGTGTTGACAGGGAGGTTAGTGCTCTGCACAGCTGCAAAGTTCATCTGCCAAATGATACAAAAATTTAAAGTTAATAAAACACAGTACTGTGGAAAGAGCAATAATTTGAGAATCTGGGGACTTGATTTGAAATCTTCTTTCTGCTGTTTAGTACTTGTGTGACTCTGGGTAAGTCATTAACCTCTCTGGGTTATTTGCTGCCTTCTCAATGAAGCATGTGGCCAAGAAGTTCTCTAAGGGCCTATCCAGATCTAGGGTCCTGTGATTCTATCATCCTCCTGAAGATTGGGAGTTGGAAAAGCATCAAGTTGAGGGCTGATGATCAAACATTTCCCTCTGATTAATAGAGAGGCAGTAGATTCTAATAAGAATAAATCTTGTGCATGTTTGTGTATGTGAATATATATATGCATAGAGAGAAAGAGCATCTTTCATCTATTATTTGATCTCTACTATAATCTGGTAAGTACTATTATTATTTTTATTTTACGGAAGAGAAACTGAGGCACTAGAGCAATAAAGTGACTTTCCCAGGGCCACAGAGCAAATGTTTGAGGTAGGATCCTAACCTGAACTTTCCTGACTTGAAAGATTCACACTTGACTTCAATGCTATAAATGAAATGCTGTACTTCCTTTTAGAGCTGGGAATAACGTTTCAATCAGCTCCTTTTCTTTATTAAAGGGACTCTTCTAAGAAGGAATTAGATGAAATTTTTAAAGCATCAATAATTTCTTTAAAGTACTATGTTCCTAAAAGTATATAAGCAAGAGCTCAAGAGAGTTTCAATAAGTTCAGCTCCCCATGTGGAATGTTGTTCTTTGCCTGGGCAATTTCTCAGCATAAAGGAGCAAATACACTAAATGAAACTCAGTTAACCAGCACAGTCCATAGAATCAAGATGCAAAATGAAGCATACATTTTTAAACATAGCCAGTGGGAGAATTTTGCCTGGCTTGGTGGTCAATTTGTTATGATTTTTTCTTTCTTTTCTTTTTTTTCCCCTCAATGAGGAGGAAGAGATAGAAAATGCTTGCCAAATTTTAAAAATTAAAAATTTTTAAATTAAGTTCAGATAATGCTGTGCTCCATGCTTTCTGTCTTCATGGTGTTTATAATCTGGATGACATTTGGCTAAATCACAATAGTGTCGAACTCAACAAGAACTGGGGACCACTAAATAGACACAAAGATCCCTGTTCTCATAGTGACTTAGAAAACCAAACGTTGAGGGTCTTCCCCTCCCAGAATTCATTTATTTATTTATTTATTTTGATTTCTTTGGACTAGGTGAAAGAGGAGATTTTTGTCTCAATTGCTACATAACCTTAATCACTGAATGGGTATGGCCTCAGTCAAACAGAGACTTGTGGAAGACCTTAAAAGGCCAGGGTCTCCCATTTCATCCAGGGCCATCTCCAATTGTCTTGATCTATGTCCTCCCACTGAATCCAGATGTCTCTGGAGGGGAAAGTGAGGCAGGTGACCTTGCACAGTCCTCCCTCACTTCAATCCAATTCACATCGCATCCCTGATACCATGGCCCTCTTTGAGAATGATGGACAAACAATAACAATTGTAACATTATGCATGTTTTTATTGTATATTTATTCCTTTTGTTAATTATTTCCAATTCTATTTTAATGTGATTCAACAGAACTTGGAGGGTTAATGAAGAAGGGACCCTGAAACTCTAAAAATCCTTGAAGGAGGAAATCTCCTTCAACTCTGCCTCAGTGAGGGACTCCACCCGAGGGAACGCAAACAAGACAGTTTTATTCTCTTCTTTAGCAAAAGGAATTCCAGTTCTATTGAATTAAAGAAACTCATTGAATTCCAGCTCAAGCTGAAAGCCATCCTTAAGACTCCACCCACAAGTTCTCTTCAGCTTGTAGCCAAAGCTCCTATTATAAAAGAGCCAATCTAAAAATCCTCTCTGCAGAGGTTCCAAACATGCCATGCTATGCCATGCCATTGAAAGCTCTGCCCCCTGGAATAATATTCTTTTCCAGTGTTATCCTCTCTTTAAACTCACCTAAATAGGTGAAATGAAACTTTATGCCTCTGTGTCAGGATTTCTAATCTTTTACTTCCCAATCCCTATAATTAAACCTCTTTTATCAACGTAGGTTTTCGGGTCTGTAAATACCTTTACAGAGAATCTCTGCACCGCCAGAAGGGAGTTCCCCAAAACTCCCTACCCTTGTGCTGAATCCCAAGGAGGTGCAGGGGACCCAAACCTCTCCGTTTGGTTCTATCCACTGCACTACCTAGCTGCCCTGAGTGAGAAAAACATGAAAATACTGATTTTTTTTAAATTTTATAAAGTTTCTATTTGGAGGGAATTTTTTTTTTTAATTTTAAGAATTTACTTTAGTACTTATGCAAAATATATACACAAATTCAGAAAGTCCTCCAAATCTGTGAACATAAGGCTCATTGTAATCATTAACAGACCATTAAGAATTAGTGACTTCCCATTCCTTAAAAGTGTAAAATGAGCACTGACCTGAGAGTTAGTTCAACTGACTTCCAATCCCAACTGGGACTCTCAGAAGCTGTGACCATAGGCAAATAATTCTCTTTGTCTGTCTCTTCATTTGTCAAATGGAAATGATAATAAATGATCCTGACATTACAGCATTGTTATAAGAATAAAGTGAAATAATTTGTGTAAAATGCTTTGAAAATTGAAAATCCTGAATCACCCTATTCCCACTTCTGCCTCTCACTATGATGGCAGCCAAGTCTTCCTGCTTCTTTGGACCTCAGTGTCCTCATCTATAAAACAAAAGTGTCAGGGGCAGCTATTTGGTTCAGTGGATAGAAAATCAGACCTGAACTCAGGAGTAATTGAGTTCAAATCTAGACTCAAAGACTTTAACAATTCTTAGCTTTGTGATCTTGGGTAAGTCACTTAACTTTAATTGCCTGGGGAGGAGTAGGAAGGAGAAAAGGTAGGACTAACTGATCTCTAAAGTTCTTCTAACTTGAAAATTCTATAATTCTAGATGGATGTTACTGTCTGTAGAGTGCCCCAAGTTGGTAGCAGATCCTCAACTCAATCCAACAAACAATTAAAGGAAATGTCAGCTTATTTTTGTGTGTTGTCTTCATTAGATTGTAAGCTTCTTGAGGGAAGAGACTTTGTTTTATGCATAGCACACAGCTTAATAAATATTGTATTGTATTGTATTGTCTACCATATAGTTGGTACTGTGTTAGGCTGTGGATACAAGAACAAAATTTCAAAGTTTCTGCCCTCAAAAAGCTTGCAATTCATACCCTGCTTGTTTTATTGGCGTTGTTGTTGAGGCAATTGCGGTTAAGTGACTTGCCCAGGATCACACAGCCAGGAAGTATTAAATGTCTGAGACCAAATTTGAATTCAGGTCCTCCTGATTTCAGGGCTGATGCTCTGTCTACCACCTAGCTGCCTCCCTGCTTGTTTACAAAAAAAAGCAGGAATAGGTATGAGGTTGCAAGAATAAAATAGGTTAGAGAAAAGTATGAAAGCCATAATAAAAGCTCTTTTTGTGGTAAGCATGAGTTAAAAGAAAACTGGAAAAGAGAGAGCTTTCAGAAGAGAAGAATGGGAAGTTATCTGAAGCATTCTGTGTCAGAAACAAATGTTCATGGATTTTTCTCTTGCTAGGGATCTTGAAAACCTATCCCCCAACAATAAAGTAAATGATCTGTAAATCAGACTTAGCTAATGATTTTCCAGCTTTGTTCATACAGAATAAGATAAAGAATTGAGGAGGGTTTCATTGCTTAGATTGGACCAGCAAAATCACTTTTCCAGAAGAGCGGTAACTGGGCTACAAATATTTCCCCCAACTTGCTGTGGGAGTAGGACAAAGATTGACTCTAGACTTTAATCTTGTCCCCTCAGTGAGACTGAGTTGTTTAAATGCCCCACCACTGTGAAAGTCCTGCTATTCTATACAGATCTGTGTGAAAAAATAAAGAACAGGAAGGGAGAGAAGAAAAAGGGAAATGAAGCAGAAGGAAAGAAGGTATCTAAGTACTGTGTTTTTGAGCATGTGTTTTTTGTGTTATGCCACAGTTCTCTTTTATTGTCCTGACTCAGTTTCCTTAATCATTCTGACCCAGTCCTGCCTCAGTTTCTCTGTTTCTCTAATTGTTCTGCTTCAGTTTATAATTGTCACCTCAAAGCTCAGTCCTGAAAAACCTTCCCTCCCTCTTTATCAACATATTTGATGAGGATAAAAGATCTTATGTTTTAGAATATCAGAATGCCTCCTCCCATCCCAAACTACGCAAACAGATACCATCTTACCAAGATGCCTCTCTCCATGTCTGGGGTGCCTCCCCCTATTATGTCGTCCTTCCCCAGAGACTCATCCCACCCTGTCAGAGTCCCATTTCACTCTCAGTACCCTGACTCCACCCCTGCCTCAGTATACCCCCTGAGTCTGAGCCATGTGTATATAGGTCATTGAGAACTCACATTGTTTTCTGGATTCTTGGAGATGATAGTCTCATTCAGCCCTGAGACCAAACCATGAATCCATTTGGTCCCAGTAAATCTCTCCCATTTAAATAAATTATTAAATACTCTCTAATCTCTACCTTGCCTCAGTTTCTCCAGCATTACATTTGTTATTCTCTTGTTTTAGTCATGTTCAAATTTTCATGACCTGTTTGGGATTTGCCATTTCCTTCTCCAACTCATTTTATAGATGTGGAAACTGAAGCAAACAGGGTAAAGTGACTTGACCAGTGCTACCCAGCTAGTAAGTGTCTAAGGTCACATTTGAACTCAGGCCCCCAGAGTCCAGGTCCAGCATTCTATCCACTGTGCTAACTAACTATATGTATACTACATGAAGCCTTTCTTGATCCTCTCAATTGCTAGGACTCTCCCAAACTACCTGGTTTATCACTGCTTTATATTCATGGCTATTTGATCTTTATATATTGATGGGATAGGGAACAAGGGAAAGGAATAAACATTTATTAAGTGTCCACCATGTCCCAGGCATTGTGCTAGAAGTACTTTACAAATATTATCTCCTTAATAGATATATGTTTACTTGTTGACTCCTCCTTTCGAATGTGAGTTCTTTGCAACTAGGGATTGTTTTGTTCTTTGTAATTGTATTCTCAGGACCTAGAGTATCCCAGAACATAATAAGCACTTAAATACTTGTTGATTAATTGATTGTATCTGAACCAGCCAGGACAATTTAAGAAACCTTGATAATTGAGTTCATTTGACATAAAACACAAATCCATGACAGACCTGAATTATTAACTTAATCAACCATTTGACACAGGGAAACAAATGCCTTTAGGAAAAATCTCTCTCCTGCCTCAGATGGGTGACTTTAAGGACATTAAAGAAATACATCATCGTAGCAGTTCTGGATCATTCAGGATGGGGGGCTATTCTTCTTAGCTTCCCTTCTCTCGTTCCCCTGTTGATCCAAAGAGTTGTGTGTGTGTGTGTGTGTGTGTGTGTGTGTCTGCACATGTGATCTTATTACTAAAAATATTTCTTTTATTTCCAGATATGAGAACTCATCAAGAACTCTAGATACAGAAATGCTCTCCACTAGTAAAGATTGTCAATTCCTCTATTATTTATAGTTTCAGAGAATTGCCTGATACAATGGTCCCATGTGGTCATGTATGGCCACATAATCAGTGTGTTTCAGAAACAGGACATGAACTTGGATCTTCCAATTCTCTTACTATACCATATTTTTTTAAAAAATAGCTCATATTTCTATGGTACTTTGAGGCCCACTAAGTGCTTTACATGTATTCTTATTTCATCCTCACAACACCCCATGAATTATTTCCTACAGGTATTATTATAATCATTTTGCATATGAGGAAATCATATAACAAGGAAACTTTTCCAAAGTCAAACATGGAGAGACCACATATCCAAAGTCATCCTATTATTACTGATCTCACTCATATCTCTACTCTAAGTTACTATTGTAGCCCCAGACCTTAAACACTCAGGCCTCCTGACTCCAGACCCTGTACATTATCCACTGTGCTAGCTAGCTATATTTATAGTGCATAAAGCCTTTCTTGATTTTCCCAATTCCTAGGTCCTTCCCAAACTACCTGGTATATCTCTGCTTTGTATTCATGTCTACTTGATCATTTATATATTGATGCCATAGGGAAAAAGAAAAGGGCATAATGAACTCAGAAATTTGATATTCATTTACAGAATCTGATGGGTCAGGGTTGTATTAGAGCTAATTCATATCAAAGATCCAATTGTTAAATTTTCAATGTGATCACTTATTTCTAGGAAACTGACAAATGCTACAATTCAGGCTTAATCTCTTATTTTTTTTAAACTGACTACACTTAAAAATATATTGAGAAAGTATTCATAACACTGATTAAACTTTTAAAAATATCTCACAAGTAAATTTTTGGGGGTTTTCCAAAGAGCCGGTTGTTAAACATTGACTATACTCATCATGATTCCCATTTCTGAAACTGATGCATCAAATAAACACTAGGATCCAGAATGCAGTCCCCTGATGTCTGTATTTACTCTAATACTAAACTCTTAAATCCATTGAGACTGATGAATCCATCTTTAATATATATTGATCCTCTCAGGCTTCAATACCCACTATTCTGAATACCCCATACATAGACTCTCACAAGGCACTGTGAGTGACCACACTCTGATTCTTATACACTGTCCTCCGCTCCAAACTTATTTTCTCTATCCCATGCACAAACTCCTTCTTTATAACACAGGCTTTCCATGTTCTTCTCATCACCCTTGGGGGCTAGTTTCCACCAAACTGCCTCTGACACCAGCATCAGGATGTGTCACATTTGTTCTTATATAGACCCAGGGCATAATCAGTAGCTACCAGCAGCTGTGCATTTCTGACTGCTTTCCAGGGCTTAATATTTGCCTTTTATCAGTATTTGCCTTCCTTAATACATAGAAAGGAAGCACCCGGACAGAATTCAATTTTAACCCTAGCTCAGCATTTGATCTAAGTCCAAATTTTGAGTTCATAATCCTGAAGATTTAACCCGAGTCATAAATTTGACCTTCCATGACTGAGTTCAATCTCCCATAATAAAGGAAGATTTCCTAGCAGGATTTATCTTCATGGCAGGGAACAAAGAATTATGGACCTATAGAAAGGATAGATGACATGATCTCTGTCCATGAATGATAGATTTGTCATTACAGAAGGATTTTCCTGCACTCCATGTCACACAGAGGTACCCATTTGTATTGAATAAGTTTAGATGGGAAATAAATGGTCTACCCATATATTTAGCAGCCTAATACTTAACTTGGAACAGCTACTGAGATCTGTCCTAAGAATCTGGGATAATGTCACCAAGGGCACTTTTGCCTATGGGTACTCCCTCCTTCAAGAAAGACCTAACACTCATCTCTGATCTAGTAAATAAGATTTAGGAAGATACCTAAAACAGATAGACATGGACTTCCCAGAATCACACAGTAATCCATGTCAAAGAATTTTGGTCTCATGAAGGATATTGATATGCAAGAACATTATCAGAGGGAAAATTTATGGTTATCAGTTTTAAGAACTAGGGATGTCTAGTCTAGAGAAGAAAAATAAAGCCTTGGATTTAATTATTGCCATCAAATATTTGAAAAGCAGTCATATGGAAGAGGGATTAGGCTTGTTCCATTTAGCCCTAGAAACCAGAGCCAGAAGCAATGTGTTGATGTTACAATGCGACAAATTTTTGCTTGAAGTTAAAAAATACTTCCTAATGATTAGAGCTCTGCACAAGTAGAATGAACTATTGCCTCAGGAGGGGCTCATTGCTCTCCCAATGGAGATCTTCAAGCAAAGACCAAATGGCCTCATGCTGATGATATTTGAGGAGGAATTCTTTTTCAGGTACTGGTGGAAGTAAATAGCTGCTAAGAACCCTTACAACTCTCAAAGTCAGTGATTCTTCCTTTCTCCCAGCCCAACAGCTCCTCCATCATGCCATACTGCTTCTAAGAATGCTAACACATGATTGATGCCATCAAGGGACAACATGCTTTCCAAGACGAAGGTTTGCTTCAAAATCCAGTTGAAAAGACCACTGCACTATGAAGGTACAAGAATCAATTCAGCACAAAGGAGAAGGATATGTGTCTCTATTTTTACCCCCACAGCATGGTATTTCCTTATGCATTACTAAAATATAAGTAACGTTTCTAATTATGTGACAAAAAGTATTCTATATATGAACTGTTCTTAATATTATGCCTCTGTTGGCTATTTCATTACCTGATAATGGCTGGGTAATTAGAGTAAGCAACATATTCTTGTGGGATAAACTCACAGCAGAGATTTTCAGGAAGAAAAACATAATGAAATATCTCTTTAACATCACCTGCAGGCAATCTGTAGAATTAGTAACTGCCAGAGGTTATTGAGGCAAACATAAATAGACCTTTTGAATTCCAGAGAAGGGTATGATGATATTATTTATAGCTACTGCTGGATTAAAGTTAAACTGATTCAGGGAAGCAAACTTCACGTTTCTGAGTACAGGCAAACTTTCATTCACTGAAATGCTGGGGTCTAACAGGTCACCCCATCCCCTAGTTCTGTTATATGTATGCTTCAGACTACATCACAAATAAAAGAAACCCCAAGGAAATAAGTATTTATAGTGCCTACCATGTGATAGGCACTGTTTTAACCACTATAAATATTATCTCATCTGGTCCTCACAATAACCCTGTGAAGTACATGCTGGTATTTTCATCATTTTACAGTTAAGGAAACTGAGGCAAACAGAGTTTGAGTGGCTTGCTCAAGTTCACACAGTTAGTAAATGTCAGAAGCTCAATTGCAATTGGGATTTTCCTATCTCTTGATCCAGTACTCTATCCACTGCATCGTCTAGCTGCCTCTGACTACAAATCACCATTTGTCAATTAATCAAAAAGGATTTAGTAAGTACCAGTTATGTACCAAGAACCATGGAACACACTAGTGTTTTAGAAAACTGGGAGTTTAAGAAAAAAAGAAAGAAAATAGGCCCTGCCCTCAAGAAAGTTATGTCCTAATAAAGGGAAATAGCACACATATATAAATAAATACAAAATATTCAGAAAGCAAATTCAACATAATTTTGGGAGAAGAACTCACACTTATGGAGGAATTAGACATACTGCATGCAGAAATCCTGCAGGAAGTAGCATCTGAACTGAGAGCCAGATCCATATCGGCTATTGTGGTGAGTACTGTATATACAGATACACAAACAAAAAAAAAAAAATGAAAAAGAGCAAGCCTTCCTTCAGGAAGTTTATATTCTACAGACAGATAAATGTAGGATTCATACAACATGTAGCAGGATGTCTGTACCTTCCCAGATGTTAGAATCATCTCTTTGGAGCAACTTGAATTAAAGACTACCAGACTCTTGTTTGTCCAATCAGGCATTGGGTAGAGATGATTTGTTGCCCTGTGTCATGAACACTTAAAAAATAAGTTGAAGCCCACTATATCTGTCACTGATTGAGTTTTCTGGACCACTAAAGGTGCTGAAGATTGGAATAGTCAGTCTGAACTATCTCAAGATAGTGATGCCATGACTCCCAACCTAATGTAATTACAAATAGTTCCTTCTTTTATATCTAATAGTGTCACTTTAGCAAAAAAAAAATTGCAGTGGAAATGTAGACAGTGAAACAATAGTTGAATGTGGTGTTGTTTAGTGAAAGAAAGCCTGGTTCTTATGGTTTTGTGGAACACATTCATTTCTATTAGGGGAGGGGCAAGACAGGTAAGTGAATATTAATAGATATTAAAAACTAAAGGGACCCCATATCAAAATAAAGTCAAAATGGGTACATAATTTGGACATGAAGGGTGATACAATAAGTATGTGGGAGAGCAAGGGATAATTTACTTAACAGATCTTTGGAAAAGAGAGAAACTTATGACCAAAGAAGAACTAGAGAACATTATGAAATGCAAAACGGACAATTTTTATTTCATTAAATTAAAAAGCTTTTGAACAAACAAAACTAACACAAACAAGATTAAAATGGAAGCACAAAGCAGGGGGGGAGGGGAGGAAGGAGAAGGAGGGGGGAATTTTACAGCCAGTGTTTCTGATAAAGGTCTTACTTCTAAAATATATAAAGAATTGTATCAAATTAATAAAAAATACAAGTCATTCCCCAACTGATAGATGGACAAAGAATACAAACAATTTTCAAATGATGAAATTACAGCAATCTATAGTCATATGAAAAAAAGTTCTAAATCATTATTAGAGAAATGCAAATTAAAACAACTCTGAGGTACCATGTCACACCTCTCAGATTAGCTAAAATGACAGGAAAAAAAAATAATGATAAATGTTGGAGGGGCTGTGGGTTTGAAAACTGGGACACTAATGCATTATTGGTGGAGTTGTAAAATGATTCAACCATTCTGGAGAGCCATTAGGTACTATGCCCAAAGGGCTATAAAACTGTGCATACCTTTTAACCCAGCAGTGCCATTATTGGGTCGGTATCCCAAGGAAATCTTAAAAAAGGGAAAAGGATCCACATGTGCAAAAATGTTTGTAGCAGCTCTTTTTGTGATAGCAAAGTATTGGAAAATTAGTACATGTCCATCAATTGGGGAATGGCTGAATAAGTTATGTTATTTGAAGGTCATGGAATATTATTGTCCTATAAAAAATAATGGACAAACTGATTTTAGAAAGGCCTGGAAAAATTTTCATGAACTTTTTTTTTTTGCTAAGCAAAACAGGCAGAACCAGGAATACATTGTACACAGTAACAGCAAGATTTTATGATGATCAACCATGAAAGACTCGGTTCTTCTCAATGGTCTAATGATCCAAGAAGGTAATCCCAATTAACTCTGGAGAGAAAACGCCATCTGCATCCAAAAAAAGAACTATGGAGATTGAATATAAATCAACACATGCTATGTTCATTTCATTTCTCTCTCTCTCTCCTGTGGTTTCTCCCTTTTGTTGATTTTTCTCTCCCAATATGATTTATAAAGAAATGTGTATTTAAAAAGTTACTATCCATATACAACTAGGAAAAAAACTAAAGGGCCTCAATTAAAAAATTAATGCAATACTTTTTTTTTTTAGATTAATAAAAGAGGTTTATTATTGAGTTTAGAAGTAGGAGATAGGTGAAGGTAGAGATAAGGAGGGCACTGGACAGAGGGTCCAGTGGACAGAGGGTCCTCACATGGCGACCATGTTTGGAATCTCTCGCAATACTTTTTTAAAGTTCAAAAATAGATATAAACTAGTAGAACAGTTTTATTATCACCTATTAAATTCAATGTATTTCTTTGGGGGAAAAAGAGATTGTTCATAACTGAGGTGCAAAGTTCCTTTTGTAAGCTTCTCTCTTGATCCTTTTGTTTTTTATTAAAATGTTTGTATTTGTTGTTGATTATACCCCATATTTATGGAGGAGATATTCTATCACTACTTTTCTTACTATGTTATTTCATTAAATGTCTTTGCTTTGAACTAATTCTGTCCTCTGACCAATTAGCAAGGTTAAATGCATTTGAAGAAGTTCAAGAAGTCTGACTTTGTAATGATGCAAATCTAAAAAGTACATTGAACCTGGGATCACTTTTCTGGAGATCCTATGTGCAAGAGGGGTATCCAAGTACTATGATCATCCCATGATCTTATATCAGTGATTATGTTCTTTATATGTTCTCAAACATAAAGCATGGAGAAGGCCACCACTAGAAAAATAGTCTCCTAAAATAATCTTGAGGTATAAGAAACATTAATGAATTTGGAGACAGAAGATCTATGTTCAAATTCCAACACTTTTAGCTATGGCTAAATCACTTAACCTCTAGAAATTTCACTGTGCTTAAGTAATACTTGAAAGACAATATTCTGCCCTTCTTTGGATCTCAGTTTCCTTAGATGGAAAATAGAGTCATTTGGGACATACCTACTAAACGTCTCTCTATCTCACATATACAGTGATTCTACCTCCTGAAATTCTTGTTGGAATGAAAAACAAAGCACTTTATCAATGTAAAGTGTTATTATTGTCATTGAAAAAGGTTTAATTTGTTGTTATTTGGTCTCTTTCTCTTTTTTTGGTGAATTTGCTCATCCAATTTTGTTTTCTGCAAGAATGAAGAAAAACAAGATAGAAAGTTAGAGTATTAATTTTAATATTTCAGGCTAAAGTAGTTACATCAATTGCATTATCCATATAATTTCCTCAAATTTTTCTGTATTGTTCCCCTTTTTTCCATCCTGATTCCCCTCAACCTACCATTTCACTCTAGCTAAAAGAAACAAACCCTGGCCCCCTTCCATTATATTCCAGCTTCATTCCCCAACAATGACATTAAGGGGTTATGGCTATTCATACTGCCCTGAACCATGCTCCCTGTAATCCTCCATTGAGCCATTCTGTATTAAAACACCCTGATAAGTTGCCAGAATGTTTTCTGCACAGATGGATGGCCTAAAAAGGAAGTTCAGATATATACTTCCAAACCCACAAGAACAGATTTTTGCCCCTATTTTCATTTCATGCTGCTAAAGTGATTATTTTATGACATGGCATAAAAATTATCTCTGTTTTGAAATAGACACTAAGCTGATATTCCAGGTAATGATACCTCCAGGCCAAGTCATTATTTTTCAGGACCTTTAATTATCAGAATGGGTACACTGTTGACTACTAAACCTTTTATTTTTATGCACACTGTCTGAGCGGGACTGGTGCCCTCTATTTCTAGGCTATCATCAATTTGTCTGGCTTTCTCTATTATCGTCTAGACCATTGGTCTCCAGCAAGTGGATACAAAAGGCTGATTTGTCTGGTAGTACACTAACATCCCTCTACATTATCCTTACCAGTTTTCCTCAGGAAGAAGGATACTGTCAGGCCTTGCCCTTACACAGCCCTCCACATGGTTCACAGGAATTTCAAGTGTTGAGGAGGATGGAGGCTTCATAATTTTCTCAAGGGTTTATAATTAGCCACTCACCATCCTACAATTTAGCACTTCTCTCACAGCCTATCGTATATAACTAAAAAACTCCATTCTAAAAACTTTTGAGCTGCCAACAGTTGAAACAAGAATAATGTGTCACCATTTATGGTTTTGGATTTTTACAAAGCCAAATAACCATCTTGACTTTCTTTTTTTTCCTTTTTGACTGAATTTGCTTTGATATTGGGGTCTGCTGGGTGGGGCACTGGAGTCAGGAGGACCTGAATTCAAATATGGCTTCAGACACTTCTAGTTGTGTGACCATGGACAAGTTATTTAACCCTGTTTGCCTCAGTTCCTCATTTATAAAATGAACTGGAGAAAGAAATGACAAACCATTCTAGTATCTTTGTCAAGAAGACCCCAAAAATGAAGCCATGGAGAATTGGACATGACTAAAACAATTCAACAACAATAAAAGATGTCTCTGGCTTCTATAAATTTGCTCTAGCAAATTCTACCTAATAACACTTAGAATCAGCATGAATTTTGGTTAACATATTCAGATCTTCAAGAATTCTATTGGATAGAGACCTTAATAATAAATTTGTAATCTCTTAGATACCGATTAAAGATTTTCAGTCCTTAGGGATATGAATACAGTAAAGATTTGGAGATGCTATCATCTGCCAACCGAGACCTTTTTATCCTGGTGTCTGAAGAGATCTTGCCAAAATCCAACAAAGAAACCCCTTCATGGCCAGTGTGCTCTGATATTGCTCATATTTGTCATGGTCCATCTAGAGTAAGACTACTATTATTTTGATAATAAATTTGTGATCTCTTAGGTAAATGTTTAAAGATTTTTAATCCTTGGGGATGTAAATACAGTGAAGACACTTCCATCTGGAGATGCTATAATCTGACAACTGAGAACCTATTGTCCTGGTGTCTGAAGATCTCTTGCCAAAATCCAACAAAGAAGCCATCATCTTCATGGTCAGGTGCTCTGGTATTGCTCAGATTTGCCATGGTCCATCTGGAGCAAGACTGCCATATGCCCATAACTAGTGAAGCACAGAGATAAGGGAAAGTAATTCCCTTCAGAAGAGAGGGGCAGGATCTGAATCAGAATCCATGTGAGCATAAATCAAGAAGCCAGGCCAGCTGCATCAGGTGCAGACCCTGTTTATCTGAGAATGACAAAAACCCATTAAGCTGAAATAATTCTAGTTGCAATAGAAGAAATTCAGATCCAGGTCAACACTGGATCAAGAGGCAAGGATTGTTGTGAAGATCAAATGAGCTAAAGTATCTGAAGTCATAAACTCTATGTAAATGCTAGCTATTATCTCTAATTCTTAACCAACTATACCGATAAGCAGTTAAGGAACTGTGCTTGCTACATACCCATCAGCAATTATATTCATATTATATAGTAATTAATATCAGTCCTATGATCACTTAGTTCAGACATGTATGATCCATGGTATACACAAGCATTGTCCCTTTCCTGAATCGGGCCTTTTTATCTTAAGATAAAATTGGAAAAACCTTTGTTCCTCCCATTGGAGGATATCAAAGAATTTCCTTCCATCACTTGGTGCAGTTTCAGCACCACCAAATCTTCTGAGCATCTGCAAATATCCAAATAGCATAATCTTGAGGTAATATATCTTTAAGTCACAGACAAGGTTAAATCCAGGTCCCTTAAGTTTCTCTTGTAGTTTCATATGTTTTCCTTCAACGATCACTTATCTCCATTGCATGTCCATACCAAAACTCAAAGAATCTTATCCTAATAAGTGGGGACACCTTTCCCCTAAATGATACTTTAGTTTTCCATATTTTGGTTGAATCCTTTGTAACTTTACTAGTCAGTGGGTGATCTGACCTCCAGACTAACCCTTATTACCATTGGCATCAGGTCACTAACTACTAAGGAGGGTGTTGACAGTATGGCTACTGACAGAGGCTACTTATTCCCTCCTTTGGACAGACTATGATATCATCCAATTAACATAATTGATCCAAGGCATATTATGTACGTGTGGTTAAGTGAGCACCCTAAACTGTGAAGCAGAAATGACCTATAGTAAGGATAAGTACAATCTTTGCATTTGCAAATTCAGTGCTTAATACAATATCAAGAACATAGTAAGCACTTAATAAAGGCTTGTTGACATTATCGATGATCCTTACTTAATTCAATGTATGTTTTCTCGACCAACAGGATGATTTCAGAGAGGCCTGGGCAGACCTACATGAACTGATGCTAAGTGAAATGAGCAGAACTAGGAGATCATTATACATGGCAACAACAAGACTATAGGATGATTGATTCTGATGGATATGGATCTCTTCAACAATGAGATGATTCAAACCAGTTGCATTGTTCAGTGATGAAGAGAGCCATCTGTACCCAGAGAGAGGACTGTGGGAACTGAGTGGTTCACTGTGAAGATCGTGTATTTTTAAATTAGCAGGAATCAGGAATTCAGATTAGGGGAAAATCGTCAGTCTTTATTCTCAGTGAAGAAGGATCGGAGGTGGAAGAGAATCGGCGATGGCAATGTATGCAGCTGAGTCAAGAAGCTAGCTCGACCAGCAGCCACACAACCAGCAGCTCGGAGTCTCAAATCCAGCCCAATCTCCCCCAGCTTCTCTTCCTGTCTCTCTCTCTGCCTCCACCCACCAAAATCGTCATTTCCTATACAACACATCAGGACTTGCACGGAGAGTGGGCAGGGACCATTCTTTATCCAAGCATGTATATAATAGAGTATAGCCCAATTACTATTTAGCCTCACGTACTTAGGACCTCAGTGCATCAACTCAAACCTCAGCCCATTACAGTTCACAACATAACATTTTCACTCTTTTTGTTGCTGTTCGCTTGCATTTTATTTTGCTTCTCTTTTTCTCTTGTGTGGCACAATAATTGTATAAATTTGTATACATATATTGGATTTAACATATATTTTTTACCATGTTTAACATATATTGGACCACTTGCCATCTAGGGGAGGGTGTGGAAGAAAAGGGGGAAAGTTGAACACAGGGTTTGCAAGGTCTAATGTTGAAGAATTGTCCATGCATATGTTTTTAAAAAAATAAAAAGCTTTAATAAAAAAAAAGTATGCTTTCTATAAGAGGTCCAATCATACAGGTCAGCTCTCAGTCAAGACTGGACTGGGTGTATTTTAATTTCCAAGTATCCCTTTTGCTAGCTATTTGAAGATCTAAGAATTCCTCACAGTTCTGGGCACCCCATGAATACACCCTCTTCCTTGTTTTCAATTGATGAGCCAAATATTTATGTGCCTACCAGATGTCAATCACTATGCTCTTAGGTACAGAAGGACAAGATTGAAACAACCCCCTACTTGCAATAAAGCATAAATAAGAAGTTTCTTGTTGCTGTTCAATCTTTTTCAGTCATGTCCAACTCTCTATGACCCCATTCGGGGTTTTCTTGGCAAAGATGCTGAAGTAGCTGGCCATTTCCTTCTCTAGTTCATTTTACAGATGAGGAAATTGAGGCAAATTGGGTTAAATGACTTGCCTGAGATTAAAACAATTGGCAAGTGTCTGAAACAAAATTTGAACTCAGGAGAATGAGTTTTCCAAAGCCTATCCACTGTGTGATCTAGCTGCCCAAATATGAAGTTAATAAATAGTTAAACACAAATTAGTTTTCTTCCTGAATGCTTTATGTTCCCACCCCAAAGGGTCCATAGCATGGTGTAACATTTCAACTATGCACTCATCATCACGTCCAGTGGATATCCTTCAAATCAAAATTACTTCTTAATGGTCTTGACCCACCACTGAGCTATACAAAGTCTTCCCCTCCCACTCCATCTAAATAGCTTCTGCGGCTATTCACTGTAAGATACAAGTCTTCAATCTAAAATCAAAGTTAGCAAGATCACTTCAAAAGATATACAATGACACTGCCATGAAATATATACTTCTACAAGTATACTTCATTTCAACACATAATGGTTCCTTGATTGCTTGAATCAACTTGCCTTCTGGGTAATGGAGATAGAGGAAAGAATGTTGCCAAATTATAACCTCAAGCTTAAGAGGAAAAATCCTCCATACCACAAATAAAAGTAACTAATCAATATAATTCACTGCTACTGGTATAATGTATTCCTTAAAGCATCAATGTAGCCAACTAACACATATATTTTTATACAAATAATTTAAGCAGCCAATTTATCAGAGTACAGATAGTATACATAGTTTACTAACACAAAGTATTCAAGAGCACTACTAATTCAGTATGCATTAACTTGAAAGAAGTCTTCCCAAATAAATAACCATAACTGTAGAATGGGACCTATTCAACCCTAAAGCCCACTGCTAGCCCAGCTTGAATGGGAGGAGTCTGGGATAATTTTAATTACCTAAATTATAGACCAGGATCCATTTTAATAAATTCTTTCATGGGCCTAACAGGAACCACATATTCAATAACAAAGCATTTAATTAAGACAGAAGAGCAAAAGAAGAAGAAATAATAAGACTTTGGAATCATTTTTGGTCCCCCCACACACATATAGGTACAACCCTTTAAAAGTTCCCAAGAGATCATAATTTAGTTCCTTTATTATTCCTTATTAATATTTCAACCTACTGGGATAATTATTACTCATTTATGATGATGATGATGATGATTTATTAATACTTAACTCTTTGGGGGAAACTAGGTAGATGAGTGGAGAATGTGCCAAGTCTGAATTCAGAAAAATTTATTTTCCTTAATTCCAACTGGCCTCTGACACTTATTAGTTGTGTGACCCTGGGATAGTCATTTAATTTTGTTTTCCTCAGTTTTCCAATCCATCTGTAAAATGATTTGGAGACAAAAATGGTGAACTATTCCATTATTTTTGCCAAAGAAACCCCAAATAGGGGCACAAAGAGTCCGACATGACTGAATCAACTGAAAAACAACAACCAACAGAGGACTATTTTTATGAATTTCATTTCCCTTTCCTACCCTGTAGTCTTTTAGGCTCAGTAGCAAGTATAAGGGCCACCAGTCCCTGATAGAAGCAGCATTTAGGGTTTCTCCATAGCCATGATGGACTAATAATTCTCAAGTTTTTTTTTTACTGAATAGCATTTGAACTCTACTAGGAAAGATAGGGGACCAAAAGAACTCTTTCTGCTCTTATCCCAAAATTCACACCAAGACTTTCTAGTACACAAATAAATCTGATGGGTAATTTGAGGAACCCAGAATTAGGTTGATTATATAAATAAATAATCAACATGGGAGACAGTTTCTCTAATTTAACCATAATTGATATTTTTTTTTATATTTCTAAGGAGAAGGGAAATAAGCATCTCTAACTCAGACCCTGGCTAGGTATTATGACTGGGGGCTATACAGTTGTTCTACTCAATGTATCCAATGGTAATGGGATTGAGAGATGACCTTCCCCCAACCTCCACTGATTTTTCAGTGTATATTTTTCTGTGATAAGAGCACTCCAACCAAGGTAACCAATATATTTATCAACAAAACATTGTCCCTGAATAAACATAGATTCTTACTATTAAACTTTCTTTTAAAAAATATTCCTTATAAATCACCAAAATCCCACACCATCATCAGCTCCTCATGATGGACATGTTGATTTTTCCAAGATTACTATTTATCTTATAGTAGTTACTATTATATGGATGCAACCCTCTAAGAGAAGCACCTACAATAGCTTGCTGAAATGGAGCAAACCCTCTGGACTTATTGTATCACATTTTAAAATCATTTCTTAGGATTGGAGGCATTCTCAGATGCTTGATCTCTTCCAAAATATCAGTTTCAATTACAGATAGTAACATTTTTGGTGTTATCTCCATGGTTTGGGGGATATAGCTAATTCAAAATAGGCAACCTGTATGTGTATGATGATGAAATTTTTGTTCAGATACTGTGTCATCCCATTCACAGGAGCTAATAGCAACCAAATTTCATGGGATCAACATGAGATCATAGGCTTAGAGCTGGAAGAGATCTTACTGGTCATAATTTTTTTATCACTGAAGAATCTGAAGTTTGGACAGGTAATTTACCCAGGGAAATGGCAGGAAATGGCAGAACCACAATCCCAGCATTTACCTGTGAAGCATACACAACCCTCTCTCATTACCACTCAATATTTCCTTTCACAATTTATTGCATGTCCAGAAATAAGGAAGTCTGGTATTACCCATTTTTTAAAAATTCTTCAGTGCATTTTAAATCAACAAGCACTGAGGAATCACAAGGAGAAATTGTGCCCTTGTGAAGAGAATAAATGTAATCTATGGCACCCCAGTTTCTGTGATGAAAGTGGTCTCTTCTGAATTCCCATTGAAATAATGAGCCAAGAAGCTCCATACAGTCTCCCTATGGAGAGATGATTAAACACGTCAGTCTTATTATTTCTTGAGGTGTGTTTTTTGCATTGAAATGACTTAACTGTGGTCTATCGCTTCCAGGGCAACTGCAGTTGTCTTGCTGAGTCTTTGTGGATAAAAAGAACAAAATGCAAATCACTTAATTTTTCTAACTTAACTTGTGAATCAATCCTAGAGTTTCTGGGGGGAATTGAGAAGTCTGACCTGAGCCATGATCTGCTGGATCAAAGTTTATAAGGAAGCATCATTGTGCCAAATACCTAAATAGAGGACCCTTACACTGTTGGAAACTGCTGAAGTTAAGCACTTCAGGTAAGATTGGACCAAGTAAAAGCATCATCTGTTCAGAGTATGGATATTCAAAGTGATACAGCAGGGTTTCTACATTTTCCAATGAGACAATTAATCCAGAAACTTGATTATTTGTAAATGTAGAGTCTAATTCAGCTCCTGTACTGAAAATAGCCATCAATTCACTAAGGTTGGACTAACCCATATTGGAAAGTCATATGGATGGCATTACTAAAACAGGCACCAATATACAGTTTAATTTTAGACTCAATTGTCTCCTTGTTTAAGAAAGAAATGGTTTTTGTTTAATGATCTAATTATCTGGGAATGGGTCAGTCAATTTAATTGTGCTATATACCGCAAAGCGGGTACAATGGGGAATGGGGAAACATGATAGATTAGTTTCCATCACTCTGAGAAGAACAGGCTGACTGGTTAGGCCATGTGAGTTATGCCTCCTTGGCAGTTCAGGATTATTAAGAAAACATTTGCCAAAGCGTAAACTAATATTCAGAAGCAACTGCCTGATAATATGTTGTCTTTCCAGCAGTTAGATGATCCCAAGAAAAGCATCTTTTACCAAGCAGCTCTCCTCCAATGCTGATTTACACAGCACTATTCCCAGGGAAAAAGCAGTTAGCTTAAATTTATTGTAGTCCAGGGCAAACCAAGGAAGTAGCATCAGCAGGTAGTTGGCATGGGAATGACAGATAGTCTTAAACTGGTCATGTAAATCTTTTTCCATTTTATGAGCTATGGTATGTCATAGGTCTTTGAATTCTGGAAGCTTTTACTTATTGTATCTCACTATTAAAATAATATTAACCACTAAAACTTTTTTTCAGAGAATGTCAGAATTGGAAAGGACTCTGATCATCTCTTCTAGGGATTCTTAATCTTGGGCTGTGATATGGACCCCCTCTGATGTCTGTGGAAGCCTTTAGACCCTTTTCTATGATTGATGTCTTTAAGTACATAAAATGAAATACACTGGGTTATAAAGAATATCAATCACACTGAAATATCATCATCAAACCATTTTTAAAATAAGTTCACAGATCCAGGATGAAGAACCCCTCTTTAAGACAAATTTCCTTAAATTAGAGATAAGGAGACTGAGGCACTAAGATATTAAGTGTCTTCCCTAAAGTTAGTTAGTTGGTGGCAGAATCAGAAGAAACCCAGTTTTCTAACTATTAGTCCAGAGTTTATAATTTTGGATAGAGTAATTCTTAGAATGCATCCTAAAATTGTATAAAGTTTTTTAACTTCCCCATCACACTATTGACTCCAGTGACACTTGAAAATCAATGAAATTCCCTGGACTTTTTTTTCATATAGACTACTCTCTAGCTACATCTCCCTTGTCCCATATTAGTACTGCTGATTTTTTTAACTTAAATGACTGACTTTATTTTTTAACTCTATCAAATTTCATCTCATTAGATGTGACCCACAGGATAATTCTGGATTTTGATTATATTAACCAAAAATATTAACAATCTCTCCCAGTTTTGTTCCATTTGCCTATGGCAGCTTTGCCTTGGTCCATTCCATTTATTAAATAAATCAAATAGAACCAATTACAGAAGCTAAGAGTATTCACTGCTTACCTTTTTCCAGGTTGACATTGATTCATTAGTCAACATCATTCAAATAGTTCCAATCCTACTAAACACATTATCTTCTAGCAAAGAAATCATGAGCAACTGTCAAATGTTTTATTGACATCCAGGCATAAAGGAATAAATAAATGAAAAAATATTTGTTAGGTATTTACTAAGCACCGAGTCTTTGCTAAACAGAGAGGAACCAACTAGAAAACAGTCTTCGAAGAATTTACCTCCTAATTAGAGGAGCCAATGCTTATAGGAAAAATCATCTGGAAAGGCCTGGTGATTCTTAGGGTTCAACATAAGGATGGATGGCAATACCCAAGAGTTTGTAGGGTATAATGTCAGGATAGAAGTTAAAGTATATTAAATCGGTAGTAGTTTTTGGTAAGTTCTATATCTGTCCAAAACACATCACTTCTTGATGAGTCCATACTACCAAAATATCAATACAATCCATGACGCTAAGATCCTAAACTATTCATGTAAAATTTTTCATTGAGATTGATATAGATCTATAACATCTTTCAATTCAAGGAGTTTCTCCACTTTTTAAAAAAATCTGTAAAACCTCTGTCCTCCTCCAATATTATTACTAGCAGATAATCTGACATTGCTCCTATTCCTCAAAGACTATCAACACAGATTTAGCAATCATATTGATGAGTTTCCAGTATCCTGAAGTATAGTACATCCTAACTAAATGATTTGAATTCATCAAAAGGGCATTTAGCTGCTCTAATACCTGCCCCCTAAGTAATATCTAATATCTGCTCTAATATCTACTAACATCTTGAATTGTAATTACCTAAACTAATGCAGTCCAGTGGAAAGGACCCCGGATCTAGAAAGGAAATGAGCTCACAGTCCTTGTTCTGCTATTCCTTACAGCCTTCCTTAAGATATTATTGGGCCATTCCAATGGACTTAGGATAGAGGGAGCCATCTCCAAGCAGAAAGAAGACAATGGAGACTTAATGTGAATTACAACATAGTATTTGCACCTTTTTTGTTGTTCTCTGCTTGCCTCTTTTCTTTTTTATTCTTGTTTTCTTTTCCCCTTTTTGATCTTATTTTTCTTTGCAACATGATAAATGTGGAAATATGAATAGAAGAATTGCACATGTTTAACATATATTGAATTGCTTGCTGTCTATGGGAGGGGATGGGGAGAATGTAGGGAGAAAATTTTGGAACACAGGGTATTGCAGGGGTGAATGTTGAAAACTATCTTTGCATGTATTTTGAAAATTAAAAGCTATTATTAAAAAATAAATAAATAAATATAACAATGCATTTAAAAAAAGATATTATGGAACCTTGGTTTCCTAATTTGTAACAAGAGTTTGGTCTCTTCCAGTCCAAAATCTCATTTTGCCCTATCCTTTTTGTTTCAAGATCAATTTTCCTTGACACTGAAAGCAGAAACAAAATAGGTGAAGAGCAGTTTTGCTTTCTTCGGGTCCCCTGTAATCATCCTATTCAATCCAAGCAGGGTTCTTCCTTGATTTTATTTTTTTTTTAAATTGTGATTGTCATCAGAATTTTTCAGAAGCTTCAGCTTGTTTAGGTTTTAGCATTCCTGGCACAAATTCTATAGAACAAGCCTGGTCTTTTCAATTTGTCCCTTGATATATTCCCTTGCTTCCATCTTTTGAGTATGTCTTTTTTAAACTCTGAGCACTTGGGAGACCTTCCCTTGCATCCATATCCATCTTTTGAACACCATTGACACTTCTTACTCACTGGAATCATTTATCATTGGATGATCAGCATTTCATTTTCCTAAGGACTTTTCTAAGCCTTAGATCTAAGCTAGCTACAGAACAAAGTACTCCCTGATCTCCCTTGGGCAGGGACTATCTTTTTATTAAGTGCATTCCATGAACTAAGTACCATGCCTGTCACTTAATATTGGATATTGGGTAGAGATAGTGTTTCCTTTGTTTCCCCCAATGTACCATTATAGTGGATGTTGAATATATGTTGCATTCGGCTGAATATAGACATCCTTCCCACCACCACCACCACCACCCATCCTTTAATAAGTCTCGTCATAAAATTAAGAAAACATGTACAACTTAATTGAAAGCACACTCAAATTTTATACATGCTTAGCTTGGAGAGGATATTTATTGCGTTGAAGAAAAAAAGCAAACTGTATTTTAACTATCTGCTCAGTGTTCTAACATGTCATTTGTGCCTACTCTATTTGAGGTATTGCCTTTCTCAACCTCAGTTCCTAGTCCTTAGATTTAAATTGAATATCAGGTGTAACTTGTTCATATTTTCCCCTTCTTTCCAACATGGGCACAGTGCCTTGCACATGATAAATACCTAATAAATATTGACAGAGCACACTTTTAGCTTATATTTAGCATGTTTGAAATTTAACCTCAAATTTTACGATGATATATTATTCAAAATTCTTCATTATTCTCACCTGGACTCCTGTGCCAGTCTTCTTACCCTTTACATTATTTCCAATTCAGTAACAATTCAATAACTTTACATAATGTTCAATTCAGAACAACTTGAGGTTGTTCCTCAAACAAGGCATTATCTGCCCTGAGCTCTTTTACTGACTCTCTCCCATGTCCAAAATGCTCTCTTCGTCATCTTTGTTCTGAATTCCACAGATTCTTTTTTAAGTCCCTAAAGAAATTCTACTTTCAACTGGAAACCTTTACAAATGACTTTCCCACTATTATTTCCTATTTATCCTATGTACAGCTTGTTCTACATAATTGCTTTTCTGTTGCCTTCCCCATTAGATTGTAATACCTCAAAAGCAGGTACTATGTTTTGTCTTTCTCTATATCCCCTTGACACAGTAAGCACAATCCCTGGCACATAGTAAGTGCTTAATAAATGCTAGCTGGATTAAAGCAAATTGTATTAAGTGCAAGACAATTCATTAATTCAGAAAAGATTAGTATTAGAACATTAGACATCGGGAAAATATCCTAAGTTGTTTTTTAAAAAAACACATCATAACACTTGTATTGACTAGCCTGCAATACAGAGAAAGTTGCTGCTTTTTCTCTTCTGAATCATGCCCTGCAGCAGGCAGGTCAAAGGCTCTATTATTTCCCCAGGTGATGGATAGAGTCCCATAAAGAACTTGGCAAAATTACCCTTTTGAAATCAAGGTTTTTTTTAAAAATGGAATTGCCCACTATAATTACCTCCAGTGTCTCTGGCAAGTTGCATAAATTAGATGTATAATCCATATTGTACCCCAAGAAGTGTTGAGTCATTTTCCAGCTTCAAGGGAAACTTGCAAATGGAAAGATGGAAAATTTTTTTAAATCATTTTGCACAAACTAAAAAGACAAGGATGGTTTTCTTGGTTGGGATCTTTTTTTGCTTTTGTTTTTTTAAATATAACACTGAGAATAAGATTTAGGCAGGCGAGAGCTCTAAGTATCATAGATTTTGTGGGTGGCATTCAAATATCATTTCTGAAAAAGAGAGTTACTATAAGAAGGACCCTGAGCCCACTTTTCATTCAGCTTTGGCAATTCTTCCTTGTATTTAATTATATTCAATTCAACAATCATTTATTAACACCTAATAGGAATCAGTTACTGTGTTAAGTGCTAGAGTTATAAAAATGAAATAATTCCTTTCCTCAAAAAACTTAAATTGGGGGAAAGAGGAACAACATTTGTACATATCTGTGTACAAAATAAATATGTAAAAGACCTAGATCATACAATTACTTGTATTAATTATGGATTCATCTCCTTGACACCCCCCAAACTTCCAACATCAATTTTTTAATTAGGGAAGAGATAAAATAAAAAAAATGATGATGGGGGGACACAAAAAGGAAAGACGCCAAATTTCAATTTATTCCATCACTTCTTGGCAATTCCCTCCAAAAGGAAGGAGACAACATGAGCAAGTCTTATTTCTGTTAGATTTCTACTCTAGCACCCTGAAAAATGATCAACTTCTCTGGGCCATTTGTGTCAAAGATCACAAAAAGAAATAGAGAAAACTATAGTCTAAATTAATTTATTAGTTAATCCCATGGAGTTTACAATTTCATTTGAATCCCTTTATTGCTGTGGAGAATGGTAATGGTAATCCACCACAACACCAAACAATGACATAAACAAAGAGATGGAGGAACAAACAGTAATATACACTTAAAATTTAAAATATGAAACACAACTTTGCAAGTTGTAAATAAAGTTCCTTCTAGCTAACAGTGAGAAATGATACTCCCACAACTGGCAAGGAGAATTTTGTTCTGTCTACACATAAAGGTTTATTCATATATCATCTACAGGAGTAAACTGATAGCAGACAAATTCTTTGAGAGCAGAGAGGGCAGGGAATGGTCTGCACGGGGTGTGTTTGCATGCACAGGGCAGTAGGAGGACTATGGAAAGCTTCATGTAACAGGTAATACTTGAGCATATTGCCATAATCCAGTTGAAAACTGTTGAAAACCTGGTGTAGGTGAGTAGCTTTCTAAGAAGAAGCAAGGAAATGTTTATGAGAGATGTGGAGAGAAATTCAAAGATTTGACAACTGTTTGGATATGTGGGTATAGGGTCAAGGGTAATGGAAAGATTGCAGAAGGATAATGGCATTCTCAAAAGAAAGAGGGATGTTAAGTAGAGAAATGATGTCATTTCAAATCCTAACTTTGGTACATAAAGGCTATGGGTATTGCACTTAATTTCTCAGTGCCCCAGATAACTCAATATGACTAAAAGTTACAGTAGAGGTTGTAATATCCATTGAAAAGAGGAGTTTCTTCCATGAGAATTTCCTAT
The DNA here is from genome assembly GCF_902635505.1 of Sarcophilus harrisii. NCBI lineage: Eukaryota > Metazoa > Chordata > Mammalia > Dasyuromorphia > Dasyuridae > Sarcophilus > Sarcophilus harrisii. The sequence continues at coordinate 44,701,520 of NC_045426.1, read as the reverse complement.
ACAACAGTGGAATCATACATCATTCTCCCCTTCCAAAAAAACAAATTGTGCAAGGAACAGTTCTGGGTTTCAGTAATGCTAAGACAAAAACAAAATAATCTTTTCCCTCTGGGGGAAACAACATGTACTCAGAAAAATTCAAAACATGCACTAAAGAAATACAAAGGAAATGCAATGGCTAATTTATTTACCCTCCAACCCAACTTTTCTCAGGATGATCTGGGAATTCTTAAGTGGCAAGAACAGTGGAGGGTCTTTCCTCAGATTTTTTTTTTCCTTAGTCAAATATCTGGCTAAGATTCAACAAACCCAAGAAAGTTAAAATAGGAAAATTAAGACCAAAAACTGGACAAATGGATTCTGTTAACCATGAATTGGAGGAGGGGAAAACAGAAATACGACATCCCTTTATCTAGGCATCATGTCATTTCAAGCATGATGCCTTTAGAAAAGAGCTCAGCTGACAGAACAAGAATCAGAAGTTGAAGATAAAAGAGAATAAAATATCAGCACTGGGCAAGAGTGCTTTCTCATGCATTTTTAAACTTTGGTGCTCAGTTTGAAAGGAGGATTGGTTCAGTTCCTACATATACAGAGAGAGAGAGAGAGAGAGAGAGAGAGAGAGAGAGAAAGATACACACATGTGTATGTACAAATACACACACACACATTTTTTGTTGTTTGTTTTGAGCTGAATGAAATCTTCAGCCTTCAGTCTGCTTGAGAGCTTTTATGTTCAAACAATAGGAGTGAATAAAATCAAAATCTATCACACGTCCAGAAGCTTTCTATGGTTCTTTCAAACACTGATCCTTGTCACTAACTCTGGTTGGTTCCTGCATTGAACATGACACATCCTACCTATATCTCAGCTTCCCTACTTTGTCATATCAGGGTAATACATCTGTCCCTAACATCCAGGGTTGGTGAGAAGACTAAAGAAACCATGTTTACAAAGCCTGGTAGATTCCTCAGCAGAAAGATTTTTCAGACCCAAACTGAGAATGGTTTCTGGAGCAGGTAAGTGGTACAGTGGATAAAGCACCAGAGTCAGGGGGATCCAGTCTCAGACATTGACTAGCTATGTGACCCTGGACAAATCACTTAATCCTGATTGCCTCCTAAAAATCTTTTTTCTTAAAAGTTTTTTTAAAGAATGGTTTCTATAGTCATGGTATCAGAGATAAAAAGAACTTGGAGATTATCTAATATACACCATCTATTTTACACAAGAAGTGCTTTCCCTACTCAGCAGCCATATATCCACTACTCTAGGTCTAGTCTGAATTGGAATATCACAATATTAATTGGATTTCCTGCCGCAGGTCTCTTCTCCTTCCAAATGCCAAAGTGATTTTTCTAAAATCCAGGTCTGATTGTGTCACCCCTGACTCCTAACCTTATATAACAACTCCCATAACTTCTCTTCCCTAATGGATCAAATATATAATTCCTTATCTGGCATTAAAACTTTTCATAATGTGGTAATTTTTGTCCTTTCCAGGTTTTTTTTTAACACTTTATTCTTCACTACAACCCTTAACCCCACCACCATGCATTCTAATGGGCTAACAGAGCCAGTAACTCACACATGACCTTCTGTCTTCCATCTAAGTGTCTTTGTATTACCTGTCTCTCAAGAAAATTAATTGAGTGAATCCAACTTTAAAATGACCAAATTTGACAGTTTATGCATATATAGCTCTGTAACCATTGCCCCCTCCACCTCTCATGTGAGGGAAGAATTATTTTCTAGGGTCAGAATTATAATACACAGAATTACTCAATTGTTTTTCACTTATAGACAAACTCTGGATACACTCTTGGTGGTGGTGCCATCATCATCACCTGCCTTCTTTCTCTATCCCTTTGTGTCTCTTGGACTTTAATGTACTTCTCAGAACCTCCATTTTTAGGACCAGCTTAAATAAGTCATCATTCATTGTCTAGTCATAACCATTCTTATCCCTCCAACCTTTCACTTTCCTTTTATTTGTAGATTTTCCTCCATTAGAATGTACATTCCTTAAGGGCAGCTACCATCTTTCTTTCTACTTATATTTATATCCCCAGCTCTTAGAATACAATCTAGCATGTACCATTTGTTGATTGGGTTACTGAAAATACACAAGTAAAATGATAAGACAGAAAGAGCTCTGAAAAATCCAAAGTCCAAGTTTCAGTTCTGCCATTCACTAAAATTGTATTCTGTAAAAGTCACTTTTTTCCTTAGGTCTCAATTACCTTATTGATAAAATGAGACAATCAGGCTAAATGATCCCCAGACTTCTATCCCTTTAGATGCTAAGTTTCTTGAAGGTAGGAACTCTCCTTTGCCTCTTTTTATATCCCTAGCACTTAGTGCAGTGTGTGGCACATAATAGATGTTTAATAAATATTGATGATCAATTATCCAACTTTTATACATTCTGTTATCCCAGGAGTTCAGGGATATTAGTGCTAAATTCATGGTCCCAGTCATTGATTAAGTTGATTAGTTTTGCTATTTTTCTATAAACATGAGCTTTCCTCCTAACTCTGGCCAGTCTTTTCACAAAAATGAAGCCAGTTCTAACCATAAATCCTGAGTAAAAAAGAATGTGAACAACTTGACACAAATCCAGACACAGTGCCATAAGGAAGGAAGAATAATAGCTACACATCCACGCTCTATTGTCCAAGAATAAACATGAATACCTTTGTATATGAAAAATGCACATTCATTTCATTGTACCCGTGTACCTGGATGTAACAATTAAGATAAAAGCCCTGTTTTCTGGCAGCCAGTACATTTGAAAACACAAACAGCCAGCATCTCCCATATTCTTCCAGTACAAATGTCCAGTCAATTAGCAAGGACTGAGGAAACATTAGGGAAAAGTCTGTTAAAAAGCAGCAGGGGAGCCTGAGGCAGAGATGGGAAAGTAGGACAGAAAGAAAGGAACACAGCAGAGAGGAAGAAGATGCAGGGTATGATACAGATGGTAAATGGAATTATTCCCATCATACCCTGCACATGCCTGCCAAACTGGCCCACTTATTACTTCCTGTGTAACTTATTCCATTTCCTGCCTTAGGTCCTTTGTACAGATTGTCCTCCATGTCTGGAGGACATGGAAGGTCTAACGTTCATTACCCCTTTGACCCTGTCCCCACCTCTTGGAATCTCTAGCTCCCCTTACAGATTCATCTCAAAGTCTACCTCCTTCAAAACACATTTCCTGAATTCACTCTCTCACCTTCTCTCCTCTTTGTTAACAGTATTCCCACTCCCTCATTCTCATTTGCATAATTACATTACTTTGTATTTAGTTTTTATACATTTTTTAAAAATATTTACTTATTCCTGAGTCATGTGTTTTTTTTGGAGCAACCAATTAGGAAATTCTCATCAATGAATATGTACATGATTGAAAACTGGTCCCCCCAGAGCTTCCATATAATTCAATTGTGAACATACAAGGAATATCTGTACATGCTTTATTAAACTCACTCATATATTTTATGTGTTTTTATATTTGCCAATATAGAAGTTAAGCTCCTTGAGTGTGGCAACTATTTTGCTTCAATAGTTTAAATACATGCAATCCCTTGCACCATGGCTAGCACACAGTAGGTACTTAATTAATGTTACTTTTATAGTCAAATTGACTTTTTAGTTCTCAGTTAATTGGAATGATGCTGGGTATGGTCCTTAATAATATGTTCATTACATGTTTTATGGCCTTTGTAATCCATCAAGTTGTCCATCTAGTCAAGGCTAATAACTTCCATTACTTTGTAATTCCAATTTGTCTTGAATTCATTTCTGAGGTAACCTGCTCTTAATTTGGGGAGATTTGGCCCCTTGTTCTAACACTCCTCGATTCACTATTACCCCACATCAATGTCTTGGGACAGTGATATATTTTAATTCTTGTCTAGGGTTCTTCTCTGGGATTAACAAAGAGCATTCAGGGCATATTATGAAATAGGTAAAGTATAAGCAGTTTATTCATACACAAAAAGAAATGATAACCATGAAAAAATCATAGTGTACATTATAGAAGGATTAGAAGAGAATTTAACTTTTATAACAGCGGCTGCAATCTGCTGGAAGGCTCATAATTAAAGTTTCATCAGGACATAAAGGAATTTTGCAGTGCTGCTAATTAGCCATTTTCTATTTTGTCTCCAATGGGTTCTGTCTAAACAAATGCCAAGTTTGGGCCAATCTTCTTGTCAGTGTCAACTCTCTGCCACTTGCAGTTTGTTCTTGCTACTACTGCAACCATAGCCTCTCTAGCAAATACTCATCACTTGCAAACCAACAGACTTTTCATGTTCACAAGTTTCTTTTCTGACTAAGAAAATGAGATGGTAAGCATAAGTTACCCTGACACTAGTTGCCATGTGGGTAGGGTCACTTCGAAGTTATGGTAGAAAAGAATCTATCCTTCCACTATCCCTTAATTAAGCCTAATCTTGTTGTCTGAAGAAATGTAACCCAAAAACCATAGCCAGAAACTATCTCTTTTTTAAAAAGGTTCCCTGAGACACAAGGTCTTCTTACTCAATAGTCAAAGAGGATACTCATAAATTTTCATGCAGAGGCAGCTATGTGGTGTGATGGATAAAACAATGGACCTCAAATCAAGACTTGAGTTCAAATCCAAACTCAGACATGTATTAGCCTTGTGACTCCAGATAAGTCACTTAGCTTCTGTTTGCCTCAGTTTCCTCAAATGGGGATAATAATTACCTCTTAGAATTATGAGGATCATGAGATGATATTCCTAAGATGCTTAGCGCTGTGTCTAGCACGTAGTGGATGCTGATTACTTCTTGACTTACTTCCTTTCTTTTCTCCTCTTTCCCTTTCTTCTTCCTTACTTCCTTCTTTCCTTTCTTCCTTCCCTCTAATGAGCCATGTATGTTCAGAAGCTGACTCACTTTCAGATCTCCCACATGGTTCACCTGGGAAAAGATGAAGGATATACAAACCCACATTACATTTAAAATCTCCTTGAGGGTTTCTACTCATCAGGGCTCTCTATGGGTGTCATTATACCCACCCATAAAGCAACTCACATTATTAGGGACTCTGTTACCAGCAGTTCCCATTCAGATAATTAGCATTTCTCCAATTCTTTAAAGTTTACGAAGCACTTTATGTACATTATCTCACAACCATCCTGTGAAGTAGATAATCTGGGCATTAAACAGATTCAGAGGGTTTAAGCCAAGGGAAAAAGTTGAATCTAAATATTTTCTAACTTCAAATTCTATTCCCTTTTTATCACACCCAGTGACCTACTTCTATTGCCTACATTGACAATGATGTACAATAGAATATATTGCCTTCACTCCAACAAGGAAAGCCCATAACAGGGATGGAAAACTTAGGAACCTCTTGTCAAAGGTGCCATATAAGTTGATTTGGGGGAAGCAGAAATGGGTAAAGAGTAAGTCTTAGGAAGTAGATAAATATATTCTTTGATCTTTCATTACCTGCCTGGTAGTACCACATATATCTGGCTTTTCAATCCTCCCATCTAGACCTGGATTCAAATCCTACCTAAGTACTTATAGGCCATTGATCCCACACAGCTCACTCAATTTATCTGTAATTTCTATTGTAACCAATCACATGGAGTATGAGACATTTTCTCTATTCTTCACAATATCTCCAAATACTTCAATATAAAAATTATATGCATGAAGTAATTATAACTGTTTCTAAAGGTTAGGATACATAATAGTTTAATGAAGTAATAATTTGATGAATTAATAGCATAACAAGCTAATCCTTAATGCACTCACTCAACACCTACTCCCCTCCTAGTGCCCACTCTCTGAGAGGGTGGCACAACTGGAATCCCCTACTTGAAGCTCTGAGACCCACACTGCAAATTTCTTGCTCCTGGTATAGTCTCCGTCAGCATATTCTGCTCCTGCCCTTACCCCAACATTCAGTGGCAACAAGCAACAGAACTCTACCTGATTCTGTAAAATGAGGAGATGAAGGGGTTGGCCCTAATGGTCTCTGGTGTCCCATTCAGTTTTTAATCTATGATCCTAAGATCTTTTTTAGGAGTCTAACTAGAGAATTTAAAAACAAAGATAATTGGGATGGAGTACTAATGGAGGGAAGGGGAGCAATTTCATTATGCTTAAAGGAAAAGGAATTGATATCCACCTAACTAGTGCCCATTCTGTTTCCCCAAAAGTCATTTGGAGCATTTATTGAGATTGGGGAAAAATAAAATTCCTTGACATAGGAGGAAATTATGGCAGTTTTAAAGTTTGGCCCTTAAAGGAATCTGCCTTCAAAAGGAAAAAATCAGAAATCAATAGGGAAATACAAGAGGAAATGACTAAAATTACAAAAGAATTCAGGGGAAAAAATCAAACATTTTTAAAAACCTTAAGCACAGGCTGAAAAACAAACAAAAAATAGTTTTTAAAAAGCCAGAAGTGAAACCACTTTCACTTCTCCAGAATATCTAAACAAGTCCAAAAATCTGCATGGGATCCAAGAAAGTGATATTCCTGAATAATTCAAGAGAAAAATAAGAATCATGAAAACAGAACATATGGCCTGCACAGCAAAAATAATTGACAGAATAAAAAAAATTAGTCTATAGTAACAAGTTTTTCCTTAAATATGAAAGAGAGATGAACTGATTGAGAACAGAATTATACAGACATGAAGGACAATATAGAAGAGAAGCAAAAAAGCAATAATGTTAAAAGAACATATGATCTCTATACCAGCAAAATATATTTAATTGTAAGTCTATAGAGATAATTTAAGGATCATAGGTATCCCAGGAAAAAAATAACAAATCAAAAAACCTAAATATTTTAATATAAAACTGCCAAAAATTTCTGAATGGAAAACAAAGATTCAATAGAAAGAATTCACAGATCACCTCCAGACCCTCCAGGCCCCACCAAAATTCTTCAAATTCTAAATTTCTCTATGTCAAAAGTTTTTTTCTGTTTTTTGGTGGGTTTTTTTGTTTGTTTTTTGTTTATTTGTTTGTTTGGGTGGGGGGGTTGTTTGTTTTTTATGGACAGCTAAGGTGCAGATTGAGTTCTGAGCCTGAATCAGAAAGAGTTCTCTTCTTGAATTTGAAACAGGTCTTAGACATGTATTAGCTATATGACCCCGGACTAGTCACTTTATTTTATTTGCCTCAGTTTCCTCATCTGTAAAACAAACTGGAGAAAGATATAGAAAACCTTTCTAGTATCTTTTCCAAGAAAATTCCAAAAGAGGTCACAAAGAGTCAGAAATGACTGAACAACACCAGTTTTCTTGATCTATAAAATGAGGAGGTAATGAGGTTGGAATATGAAGAATGGTCTCTAATGTCCCATTCAGATTTTATCCTAAGATTGTAAGAGCTTTCCTATTACAATTATTATGAAGTTGAGGATTCCTAGTCCATATTGGGGATGTTTCTGTCACTAAAACAGATCCCAATGCCTCCAAATTTGGTAAATGATCATCAAGAGCTATTGAGATATATTTTTATCAAGTCATACTAATGATACTCTGCCCTTTTGGACTCTTGTTTTTTCTCTAGAAAAATTCATAATTAGAATAGACCATTTCTGAGGTCTTTTCCACCTCAAAACTATGATCCTCTGGACTCGGAGAGGCTAATTCTTGCATAACACTCACATTCTCCACCATGAGCTTGCCCTCAAAACCTTTCCAATTTAGTAGAAGTTGTCAGAACTTGCACCACAGAACCTTGGATCCTTTCCATGGCACAATGAGGCATCAAAGGAAAGTATTAGTGAAAAGATAGTGGTAATGATGGGGCTCTAATTTAGTTAAATGCTAGGTTTGGAATCAAAAGTCTTGGATTCAAATCCCAGATAGTTCACTTACTACTTGTATGACTCTGAGCAACTCAACTTTTGTTTCTTTACTTACAAAATTGGAGGGGAGAGTGTCAGTAAACTAGAAACATTTTGAATATCCTTCTTGCTCTAGATCTATGACTATTTAGAATGCTGAGAAGTGGTTAAAAAAAAAGCAATCAATCCTTCTAGTTAAAGAGGGAATAAAATGGAAGGTGAATCCCCACATTGTATTATAAAGTTTAAATAAAAAAGTTAATTACTATTGTAAAACTAAAGTCTTCTCTCAGATAACTCTTTGAGTTTTACAAATATGGAATGCAGCATGGCATAAAGGCTAAAATATTAGACTCAAGGCCAGAAAAATCTGGATTTATATACCATCTCAAGGACTTACTCGTGGTATGTCCTTCTGAGTCTCAGTTTTCTGATCTTTAAAATGGGCAGAATACCACCTATTTCCCAGGGTGGTAGTAAGGATCAAATTACATAATGTATGAGAAGTGCTTTGGAAACCATAATTCACTATTTAATTGTTGACTACAGATGCACAGACACCTTTGCTTAGCCAACAATTCTAAGCCATCTGGTTCTCCTGGGTTTCCTGCTAAACTTCACAGTCCTAGTGTGATATTAAAATCTCTTTTCACTCATACTTTGCCCACTTTGAGCCACTTACAACCGCCAGGTGGAGCCCTGACCTGTATAAGTGTAGGAAAGTTAACTCTGAGGAAACCATGCCAGTAACCGGAAATCTTAGATCCAGCATCCCATGGCAGAGAGACCAGCATAGCTATAGCCATTTCTCCTTTTTCTCTACTTCTATCTGCCCTTCAAAACTTCCCTCTCAAAATAAATCGTTCCACTTGACTTACCAACAATGGGATCAAGAAGACTCATAACCTATCCTTAGTTCTACCTTTTTATTTTAAAAGCTATGTATTCTATACCCAAGGACCTTCAAATTCCCCAGCCACAAAAAGATTTTTCCATGTGACTTAACTCCAATAGGCTCAAGAAATCTCATCATCCTTCTTAATCTCTATCTTTTTTATTTCAAAGCAAACACGTTCTACAACAAGCCATTCTAATGTAGCACATGGTCACTGACCTGAGAAAGTAGTCAACCCAGAATTGTTTTGTTTCCTTGATATTCTATACTACGAGACTTTTAGACAATAAAAATAGCTATCAATTGTAATCTCACAGCAGCCTTGTATTGCCTGGTATTACAATTCTCACATTACATAAGGAGCCTAAATCTTAGGACATAACTTGTTCACAGTCACATAGCTACTAAGTTATACTTAGTATGCAAATGCAACAGGATTTGAACTCAGATTTTCCTAGCTCCAAGTTGGTTATGTTATCCATTTTACCATGATGGATCTCAAAGGGAAAAAAAAAGACTTATAAGTGAAAACAGGGATACCCTGAGCTCAGAAAGGCTGCAGTCAAAATGCATAATTTAGTGTCCTTCAATGTTTCCCCAGTATCTGTTGAAAGATATTCTTTCATTGTATCAACCCCATCCAGAAACCATTCAGGGACCCAGAATCAGATTATTTTTAAAACTAAGAAAATGGATATCAAATGGAGTTCACCCGAGAAAACTGATTATAAGCTCCAGAAAAAGCACCAAAAAGGGTCACTATCATCTAAATTAAAGTTTTGTCAAGGGATGAACAAAAAAAAGAGAGAGTGAGAGAGAGAGAGAGAGAGAGAGAGAGAGAGAGAAATTTGAAGGTTGTAATAGAGGAGTTTTTAGAGTTCCAAGACATGTGAATGACCATCAAAAAGAAAAAAATAGAAGAGGGAGAAACAGAAACAGATAGCCAAAGCTATAAAATTTTGGAACTACCTGCCACAAATAAAGCTTTTGGAGCGTGGAAGGAATGAGTCAGTCTCTTTTGTAGGAAGATTAGGTAGTCACCAAAGGGGCATTTAATTTCTAGATCTCTAGGACCATCTACATTCCTCATGGGTAGTGGAAATCCTTTTGATTGAGGTAATATTTTTCCTTCCTAATTAAGTCAATAGGCACAATCAAATTTATAAATACAGGAAGGAGTTCACTATGTGGGTCTTCCTTCCCTCAGTGTAGATCACAAGCAGTCTATGAATAAATAAGATCTAGGGAATTTCCTAAGGAGGGATTTGAATCTAGATCTCCTGGACTCCAAGTGCAGCCCTCTCAAATCATAATCCACAATCATATAAGGGTTTTTCAACTAATCAAGCAAGAAAATATTTATTAAGTACCTAAATCTAAACATCCCTGAAAAAATAACCATAGGAATTTAAATTTACTTAGAGATAAATGATATCAGATCCAGAGCTGTAATAAGAATGAGACCAATGCCTGGGGCTTCAAATTGAGGGAAATAGAAACACATTTTGAAAATGCATCTACTCTCCTAAGCAATACATATTATTAGGCTAGAGGAAAAGCATTTTGCATTTTTGATTCCTTTATGGCCAAATGAGCTAACTATGGTGCTTATCAGATTATATAATTTCAAACTAGAAGTAATTTTAGATGGCATTTAAGCCAAACCCTTCATTTGACAGATAAGGAAACTGAACCTCAGACAGGAAAAAGTAATTTGTCTCAACTCATAAAGGGAGTAAATAGGAGAACCCAGATTTAAGCCCAGTTTTCTAGCTTCACATTTAATACTATTGTGGCAGTTTGGGTTTTTTTCCACTACTTACTACTTCATTCTATAAAAGAGAATTGTAAGGCTCCTTAAAGATCATTTTGACTCCATCAAGAGAGGATAGATTCTCATTGGGAACACAGATTAACAGGCACCTGAGACTAAAATGAAGGGAAAAAAATAGAGGCTTATTTTATTGGAGAAAATAAAATCCTCCTACTTAACTGGACTAGGTTCAAGCTCTGTATGACCATAGATAAATTCTGAGTCTCAATTTTCCTCTCTATAATGAATGGAAATCATAATATATACACTACTTACATCATAGGGTTGTTGGGCAAAAAAACCTCTTTATATGGCATAAACTATTATCTCAATGTGACTATGATTATTATTATTCACAATTTTGCTGAGGTTATCAATCATCTCCTTTAAGAGTGATAGAATTGCTTTGAAAAGAATAAAGCAAAGCTATCAACATTGAATTTTAAGAGTCTAAAATAAAAATCTGCAGGGAAAAGAGATTTTGTAGAATTTATGTTATTATTCTTTATAGGCTCAGGTTACCATGATGGTTGTTTAATTCTTAGCAAAAAAAAAAAAAAAGTTGATTGTAAAGCCTGCTGAGTGAGCACCAGCCATTCCAGACTCAGGCATGAATCCCATGGGGGAGAGGGGGCAGACATTCTGAAGAGGGTCATTTTGTTTAGCCAACAACACAGGAGTTCTGTGTTCTCATGGGACAAATAGCCTCAAAGCATAGGAATTGATCTCTAATAATTGAATCTCAGGTGAAGGTGAGTAGGCAGCAATGTGTTGATAAATTTTTAATAATCAGCTCTGTGAGTAAAATTTTAAAATAAGTATTCATGACATACTTTTAAGTTTAATCCACATTATCAACATTTTTTTCAATTATTTTCTTAAGTTGAAGCAAACAAAATGATAGATCAAGCCCCATTTTGTAGAACTGATGCTTTCTGAGAAGTAATGTTCACAGTGAAAATTTATCAATAAACTCTTCTGAACTTGTTCAACACACCCTAACAAGTAGGTGAGAAATTCCACTGGTTTTTAAAAGAGAAGAGCCCTTAATTGCCCTTGAAATCATTCCATACATCCATAAAGTACTGAAATAAATGTAACAAAAGTTCAGAGAAGAAAAATTTAACTTAATCAAAGGAGCTTTCATAGAAGTTCAAGCCACCTGTTAATAGTAAAGATAATGATGTCTGGGAGGCTGGAGGTACCTGTGACAGCTATAGGAAGTTAGGGAAAAAGAGGATTTATGGGGAGAGATAATGAGTTCAGATTTGGATATGTTCATTATCTACAGAACATCCAGTTCCAGATGTCCAGCAGGCAGTTGGAGATGCAAGACTGGAGGCCAGCAGAGAGACTTGGACTGGATCCATAGATTTGAGGCTATATGTAGAGAGGGGCTTTTCTTTTAAAAGCAGATAAGAAGAAGGAGTGTTGCATTGCTAGAATAAGAAAGACCTGAATCAAATTGTGCTTCATATGCTTACTAGCTATGAGATTACAAACAAATAATCTGCTTCTTTGATCCTCAATTTGCCCATATGGAAAATGGGGAGAACAATAACATCTATTTCACAGTATTATGAGATTCAAATGACATAATTTATGCAAAGCATTTTGTAAAGTTTAAACTTTCTATAAATATAAAGTTTTATTTTAAATCAATCCTGTAGACTTCTAAGGTCCCTTGCAGAACTCTTTGATACTGTAACTTTTTGTATGTGTTCAAGATTGGAAAGAAAGAAGTTAATCTAATGTCCTTGATGTTGAAGCTTTGTGATTTATATGAAGATCAAACAAGAAAACAGTGATGGAATCATCCGTTAGTGAGTATGGGTTCTGGTAGGACCTGCAGATCACCCTCTATCAATTTCACTCACCAAAAGTGTCAGCTGTAATAAACATTACCTCAAATCCTTTCATTCCATGAGGGCCCAAATCAAAGTCATCTAAACCAAGAGCTCATTCATTGATCTTCTGGTTATATTTCTGAATCATTTCCATAGAAACTGGAAGTGCTCCCTGCACCAACCCAGGCATTCTTCCTGCCAGCAATTATCTTAAGGTCTGATTTGCATTTTAAATGTCACCTGTATAAATTAAAACTGTTTACAGTTAACAATGTCATTATTCCATGATTCATGATTTCTACTCAGCTAGCCAAAGCTTTCTTCTTCCAAAATCCCATTCTAAATTCTACCTGCCGATCGGGACACCAGGGAAGTTCTGCTTCCATTCAAATTTCTTTCTTCCCCTCCAAGTCTTGGTTCAAGTAATCTCTACTGCTTTGCTTTGTAACACTTTAGATGTCTTGATGTTATACTTGGCAGGGAGGATATTTGAAAACAGTTCACTCAGATATTTAAGCTGCTGTTCAAAAAAGTTCCTGCCTACTAAGAGAAAACAAATTTTCCTTTCTGGTAGATTTAAGTGTTCTATAGTGATCCTGCTTTAATTGGGCTTTTTATCTTTTAGCTTAAATATCATTTACAAGAAGATGAACTAAATGACCTTCCAAAATCCCATTAATCTGAACAATCTATGATAAAGAGAGGTTAATGAAATGGCACGTTTCCCTTTGACATTGCTTCATTGTTGCCCCAAAATGTAATACTAAAATAATAACAGCTTGCTTTAAGGATTGCAAAGCACTTGCCATGTCATAACAATCCTGTGAGATAGATTATCATTATTATCTCCATAATATAAATTAGAGAACAGAGACTAAGAAAGGTTAAATGATTTACAGTCATGTAGTCTATTGAGGCAAAATTTAAACTCAGGTCTCCTTGATGCCGATTCCATTGTTTTCCCTACTACATCACCTCACTTATAATCTTATTTCTAATTTACTTGATTCTTGTCCATTTAGAAAACAACCTGTCCAATATTATTTATTGATTACTAGTTAACAAGTAAGAAGTCAAAATGGTGCAGTGGAAAGAGAGCCAGGTTTGGAGTCAATAAGTCATGGGTCCAAGTCTTGTCTCCAGCACATACTGGCAGTGTAAATGAAGCACATCATTTAACTTCTTAATGTCCCATCATGGTCGCAAAGCATTAAATGTACATCTCAATTGATAGGTGGGGTTTCCTTTCAAAAACTTCCCTATGTCAATGAAATCAAAGATCTGACCCAAAAAAATTATTCTATATGCTACCTCCTTATTGCTGTGAAGATACAAGAGTCCAAAAGAAGTGGAACCCAGGACTCTCTTAGATTGGACTCTCTTGAAGTAGTCTTTCCCTACTCTAAACACTGAACATGGCATCTCTGGCTGCCTAATATCACTTCTTTTTTTATTAAAGCTTTTTTTTTAATTTTCAAAATATATGCATAGATAATTTTCAACATTCACTCTTGCAAAACCTTGTATTCCAAATTATTTTCTCCCTCCCTTCTCCCCATCCCCATCCCTAGACGGCAAGCAATACAATATATGTTAAATATGTTCAATTCTTCTATACATATTTCCACAATTCTCATGCTGCGCAAGAAAAATCAGATCAGAGGGAAAAAATGAGAAAGCAAAATGCAAGCAAACTACAACAAAAAAAATGAAAGTACTATGTTGTGATCCACACTGAGGAGTATGGAGACTGATCTTACCTTATCCTCTCTCCACACTTTTCCCTTCTTCCTTAACTCTTTCCCATTAATCTACACACATTAATCTATCCAGGCTTCCACAACTGGCCATTTTTCCTCTACTTGTTATTTCTTTGTAGATTTTGGAGTGTATTATATATTTCTAAGTATATATGTGTATTGTTCCCTCTTAAACTCATTCCCAGTGTAAATAGGATTTCAGATTTACCAGCCCTCCTTCCCCATCTAATTGCTTTGTTTAAGTTATTTCTCTGGCACCTCATTTGCATAGCATAATTACTGTTGTCACCTTTTCCTATATGAGTATGCTTTTTAGAATCACATCACATTCAGTTCTATACCCATCTTTCTTTTGGACGACCCAAGAGATATAGTTTATATTTCCATGTTTAAAATATAAATAGTTTTTCTTTATTGAATCCCTTGAAATTAATCTTTGATGTTGGCTCTTATATATAAAATTTTCTATCGAGTTTAGTTTGTTTGCAACAAAATCCTGAAAATCTGACAATTCGTTGAAAGTCAATTTTTTTCATTCAATATTATACTTAATTTTGCTGGACGGAAAATTTTTGGCCACAAACCTACTTCTTTTAGCTGCCAATATATAGTATTCCAGGATTTGGAGACATTTATTATAACCACTGAGAGGTCTTGTATGATTACTAGTAGCTTCAGCATATTAAAATTATTTTAATGTTGTTATTGTTGTTGCTTTTTAAATTTTCCCTTTGATCTTGGGGTTTCAAAAATTTAGCACTGATATTCCTGTATGTTTTCCTCATAAGACCTTTTTCAGGTGGGGGTCACTAAATGTTTTTCTATTTCTACTTTCCTATCTTGTTCTATCCCTTTAGGAAATTTTTCTTTGATGATTTCTTGTATTCTTGTGTCAAAGTTCTTTTTTTTTTTTGGTCATAGCTTTCAGGTCATCCAATTATTCTGAGTTTTCTCTTCTTCATTTGTTTCTCAGATCTATTGTTTTTTCTTATGAGATGTCTAATATATTCTTCTATTTTCTCATTCTTTACACTTTTTTGTCTCATAACTTCACTGATTTTCCCTTACCCAATTCTAATTCTCAATAATTTTCTTCTTAGACTCTGGATCTCCTTTCCTAGTTGAGTGGTTTTCTTTTCATTATCTTCTTGTTTTTCTCAGATTTTTCTTTTTTTAAGCTTTTCCTCAGTCTTTCTCAATTGATTTTTAAAGATTTTTTTTTTAGTTCTATGAATTCTTTTTAGGAAGGTAACCATTAATGATACTCTTTGGAGTAGGAAAGGCTTATCTTCAGTATCTTCATCTGAAGAGGATACTATTCCCATAGTTACTTTATATATTTGGGTTCTTTTTCCTTTGCCTGTTGAATTATTTATAATAAGAACATGTTAGTGTAATCTCTTGCAAGTGACTGTAGCCAGCAGCAACCCCGCCTCACTGCTTCTGCACTCAACGGGTATTCCTTCTCACTCAGAGCCCTGTCTCAGCAGCATAATTGGCCTTGTGTTCCTTATCAGCAGAGCTTCCCTCAATTTTCCCAAACTCAAACTCTTGATTCTCCAACCTGTCAAGGAGGTGAAAGTTCTTATGATTGGAACTAGGGATACCTCAGAGACTGACTAGTCCCAGTTCTCTCCATTTGCTGTTTCAATGAAGCTAATTTAAAGTTGTTTACACTTCACGCTGGTCAAACCTCCATCCCCAGGGTTTACTTCAGATACCCTTCTCTAGTTGTCTCAGTAGAACCCTTGTTCTGCCCCATCTTATTTATTTTTCACTGGTCTATGTTCATCCTGAGGCACAATTTTGTTTTGTTTCTGGGGTAAATCTGGAGAGTTTGGAACTTTCTGACCTATTTCACCATCTTCCCAGCATTTTCTCCTTCTTGACCTTTTTTTGGAAACCTTTAAATCCTATGCTTGAATTAGTTGTGTAGGTGCTTCTTACATTTCTATTTTGTTGACTTGACCATTACTTGAGCAAGGACTTCCTCATCCCAATAAAGTCTATAACCTTCATTTGGATAAAAAAAAAATGACCCTGTATAAATTGCAGTGAAGGCAACCTCAACAAGGAAGACTGACAAAGAGCTTAGTGAAGTCATGGGTTCACATTGAGAGTAGTATCTCTGAGGGACCACCAGAGATTCCCTATCTTTCTTCTGTAATCCATTCACACTCATAACCATCAGGTTAGATTTGTCCCTGTTCTACTCACTTTCTGCCCTTCAGATGTTTTGCTCCATCTAAGTACTTTCTTCCAATCCCTTCTTTATGTAAGTGGGAGGCTATGGGTGTAGAATAGAATACACAGAGACATTGTTGATGTGCTGCTGGTTATTTTTGTCAAATGGCTTTTCTATTTATTATTTAGTGTTTAGGACAAAATATGTCAGTAAAGAATCTGGAGATTTTTTTGGAAATTAAGATGACTTAAAATATGACTTATTTTGACTTATATGATTAAAAGATGACTTTTTAAAATGAAGATGACAAAAAAGTATATGATCATAAAAGCATGCATTACGGGGCTGGAGAGGGTAATTGAATAAGCATTTGTAGTACCTACTATTTGCTAGATACCATGCTAAATAGTTAACAACAAATATCTCATTTGATTCTTATAACAACCCCAGGAGATGCTATTATTATCCCCATTTTATAGATGAAAAAACTGAGACAGAGGTTCAGTGGCTTGCCCAAGATCATACAGCTAATCAATGTTCGAGGCAGATTTGAATCCAGACCCAGTATTCTCTGTACCACCTAGCTGAGAAAATTCAAAATAATCTCCAAGATTTCTTCAAAATCTAAATATTAAAATTTAAACTATCAGAATAATAAAAAGTAAGCTGCACTAGTCGGAAAGTCTTCCTGGAGAAGTAGAACTTGGAATGAACCCATTTGGGTGAGCAGGGCATGGGTAGAATAATGAAAGGAAAGAGAACAAATTTTAAAAGTAGCTAAAAAGAGTAATGGTATAGAGGAGGAACAGGAATGAGTATGGTATATTCCTGGTTGTAGGGATAGAGAAGAGGAGATCAACACGATCTGTGTAGGATTACTATCACAAAATAGTATAAATTGATGGAAATTGTGAGACAAGACAATGGATGATAGAGATTGTGTTCATTCTTCCTCTTTCCCCTTTTGAACCTTTGCCTTTCCACAGGAGTCTCCAGCCCCCA
Organism: Sarcophilus harrisii; assembly: GCF_902635505.1. Taxonomy (NCBI): domain Eukaryota; kingdom Metazoa; phylum Chordata; class Mammalia; order Dasyuromorphia; family Dasyuridae; genus Sarcophilus; species Sarcophilus harrisii. The sequence goes on along the minus strand of NC_045426.1, from coordinate 44,684,164 downwards.
TCCAGTCAAGGAGACTAGAAAGGAAGCTGAGTAGAGGTCTACCAAGTCTTTCCTTGTGGAATTCAACCATAAGCACATAGATTGAGAGGTGGAAGGGATCTTAGAGGCCATTAAATGCAACTCTCTCACTTTAAAGAAGAGCACACTGAAGTACAAGCTGCATTCGGGTTAAGTGACTTCTCCATGGACACGAGCCTTCCACACTCTATTTCTTGCCCTCGCATTCTATCCCCTATCCCATGCTGGGCATTCCCAAGGTCAAGGTGCCACTGAGCTTTCTTGGGTTTAGGATGACCTGCTAAGACATTGGAATACCTATTATTACCATGGCCTGAAAAGTCTAAATGGATATTTCCTCTTTTTCCTGAAACAGGAGGAAGAAAAAGCTCAGAGAATTTGAGGGGAGAAGGAAAGATAGTTATGATCTCTTACCCCTACCTACAATCAGGTTAGTTTCTAGTTTAAATGAATGAGCAGCTCTACACCTTGATAGAGACATGTACCTACTTTTGCTGCTATTACTTTTTATTACTATAATTACCTGATAATATTTTATTTATTTTTTATTTGTTTATTTGTGAGGATAAGAGAAGAATTATATTCTTCCCTCACTAGAACAAAAGATCTTTGGGAAATTCACGCACCCCATAGTTTAGGCAGAAACAGTGATAGTGTTGACAAAGTCTGGACATCCCAGTGGAAATGAATAATGAAAGCCTCATCTGGTCTGAAGTGCATGTGGATATATTGTACGGCCTCTTTCATCCCAGGATCTTCTCCTTTACATGCAGGAACAGAGTAGGCAGAGGAATTTGGACCTGACGCATTGAGCAGCTTAAGTGGGGAGATATATTAAGAAAGCTAGTGTTTGGGGAAGATTATTCTGTTCAGCAGTACACAGGATAATTTGGAATGACAGAGAGACTAGAGAGATGTCTCTGTGTGTTCTCAAAAACTGTTTTCTCTAAAACTTCAAGGAAAATTGTGTTTTTATGTTATAATTTTATAACTAAAGCCTCATCTTCATCATACTGAACTTTTCTAGAAATAGATCAAAAGAGACATGCTGTCAACGTGGCTGATCCCTCTTTTCTCCAACAGCTAATGACAAGGACATTATTGAGAATGGCTCAATGAGAGTGACTCACAGAGCAAAATGCTGGACTCTAGTTCTGATGTCGCTATACCCTTTGGTCTTGATCTGGCAGATAGAGTATTGATCAGGATTACAAAGATTGCAGGACGGTGCAATTTCCTATCCAGGATGTCTCATCCAAACAAAGCAGTGACTCACCCAACAGGGGCTATTAGGGCTTGTGAATCAGGTCTTGGAGATTCTGAGTCATAAAGAACCATAAGGAGATAGTTCTAAGTAATTGGAATTTTACAGCAATGTTACATAAACAATAACTGATTAAGGAAGAAGCCTGATTCCCCAAGTTATATTTACTCATAAATTCAAGTAATTTTCTTTCAAAACTTTGTCTAGGGTATAGTTTCTGTATGCAAGTAAAGCTGTTGTAAGAATTCTTCCATATATTTGGGATCCAGACCTTTATTAGTTTGGAAGTTTCTTTTATCATTACATTTTAATGCCCCGAGGTACCCACCCTTTGAAAATGGCCTTTGAGAATCACTTTGGCTGAAAATGTCACCCAGGGGTCAACCTGACTATGAATCTCTATGCGTTGAACTGACTGTTCCTCAGATATCATAAGGCCGTTATGTATGATCTTTCCTACTTAATGGGATCTGTTAGAGTTGGTGCTACATTGGCTTAACCTTAGAGAAGTCAGAGTTCCCTCCATGCTACAATGGAGAGAACATTACTGAAGGAGTGCTGCAGTTAATAAACATTGACTGGGAGCCATTTATGTACAGGATACAAGAAGTTCTAGGAAAAGTGGGAATGGAATATATAAGAGAGAAAACAACTTGTAGTTCACTGGAATCAGCAGATCTTTTTCATAGGAATTATTGCCTAGCACATTTTCCATTCTTCATATGGCCCCACCATCCTGGTTCAGGCCTTATTCCTAGAGGCCTGATTTCTAGTTGATTCCCTTTCTTCTAGTTTCTACTATTCCTCCTTCTTTCCAGTAAATGGAAATCTCCTTGGAATCAGAAACTTTCATTTTTTCTCTAAATTATTAATACGTAACACAGTGTACGTGTACATGATAGACACCCAATGAAAATTGTTTATTGAATTTGAGTCAGCACAGAGATATTTTTAATTTATTGTTATCTCCATAAAGCTGAATAGCAACAGTAACTCATAAGAGATGGAATTGAAGAAAAGTTATAAATATGAATCAGCAAATCATGAAATATTAATATTAGAAGGAATCCAGAGGTTATCTAGGCAAACTCCTAACTATAAGCATTAATGCTATTGTAAAGAGTTGTATTGTAATTACATTGCATCATTTTACAATTGTACTTGTTGTACTTATATATACAATTGTAATTGTAAAAATTATAAACATTACTCTCTGGTTGACCACTTCCAGTAATAGAAACTCATTCTTTCCATTCTGTTTGGGGAAAACTACATGTTAAAATTTCTTCTTTACACTGACCTGAAATTCAAAAAGTCTTAATGAAGTCTTAAGATCTAGCCTCTTAAGACTTTTGGAGACACTCTATACAACCTAAATGATAAGTGGACAGAGAGAAGAATTTGGAATCAGAAAAAACTAAATATCCTGCCTCAGACACTTACAATTATATGAACCTGTGCCTCACAGGATTTTTGTGGATATCAAATGAGATAATATTTTTAAAGCATCTTGCAAACCTTAAAGTTCTATCTAAATGCTAGTTTATTTGTTATTATTTTTAATCCAGCAAAACAAATTCCCATGTTGGCCATGCCCAAATATGCATCTCTCGTATCTGGATGTTGAGTCCAGAACCTCTGTCAGGAGGTGGGTGGGGTGAATCATCTTTAGCCCTCTGGGTATATAGTTTAATCTTGCTATTAATCTGATTCCTAAAGTTTTTCAAAATTGTTTTCTCTATAATATGGTTTCTGTTGAATAAGTTCTTAGTTCTGCTTATTTCATTGGGCATCAGGTCATAGAAGTTCTCCCAATTTCCTCTTTTTACAAAAAGTCTATTATTTTTATGGCACAATAACAGTTCATTAGATTCACATGTGGGGTATATGGAGGGGTTCAGGGAGGATTAGAGTCTCTAGTGTGAGGGTTTGTCTCATGAACCTTTTTCAGGGATACTCATCCACTCTTACCTGTGACTTCAAGAAGCTATAGCATGCATAGTGTCCATAGCTGGTAATATCCTTTTGACAAAAAGGCTAAATTAGATTGAAGGTAACCAACAGGCCCAAACCTGTTAGTGAGGAAGGGCAATGTCTACAAAAGCATGTGAAGACTTCTCCTTCCCATGAAAGTGATTGAAGCAGGCATTATGAAACACTTAGAGCTTGGTCAGACATCAAAGACACCAAAATCATCCATTGTATCCCACACCATAACTTATTGTCTTACCTTTTGTCCTCCTACTGATCTTCAATGACTCAGGAAGAGAAACTTTGTACAATTCTGCCTCACTTAAATCTAATTCACACATGATGTCACTGGCCTCCTTGAAAATAAAGTACAAACAACAACATATTCATATATCAGAATATGGTAAGCCATTCCACAAAGAGGTGGGCATCCCCATAGTTTCTAGTTTCTGACTAGTATAGATATTTTTAAATTTAAGAATCCTTTTCCTCTTTCTTTGATCCCGTTGGCTTACAGGCCTAAAAGTATTATTGCTAGACCAAAATAGGATGTGGATAGTTTAGAAAATATTGGATCATATTTCCAAATTGCTTTCCAGAAAAGCTGGATTAGTTCACACTTTCACCAATAATTCATTCATGTGCCTGTTTTCCTGAAATCCCTTCAACATTTGTCATTTTCCTCTTTGCCTATCTAATGATTATAAAGTAGAAATAGAGGATAATTTTTATTTTCTTTGTTCTAAGATCATCTTTTCATATGTTTATATTTTGGATTTTTTCTTTTGAAACTTACCTATTCATATCTTTTGATTACTTATTTATTGAAATTTCTTCTTAGTCTTATAAATATGAATCAATAACTTATATGTTTTGAGATATTTATCAAAGAAACTGATAAAATTCATATCCCCCTTTTCTCTACCTCCACTATTTAGGTACCCATTTGCCTTCTAATTTTAATTGCATTAAATTTGTTTGGGGGGACCAATTTTATATATTCAAGCTAGTCCATTTTATTTTCTCTAATTCCCTTTTTCAGTTGTTTAGTCATGAAATCTTACTTTTCTGTAGCTCTGAAAGGTAATTTCTTCCTTGTTCTTCTAATTTACTTATGATGTCAGGTTTTACATCAAACTAAGATGTTGCAAGATTAATCTAGGTTCATTATTTGCATTTCGATAGGCATACTCTTAAAGGAAATGAGTACAAGTTTATTACTGCTCATAACCTTGATTCAAATGAAACATAAGAGAAAAGGAAACTCACAGCACAAATGTTATGCACAAATAACAAACACAGTGACCACTATAACAAACAAACAATATACAACATAAGTCATCACCACCCTGAGGAAGCACCAACATCTGAATTCCTTGGCTAGGAGAACTCATAGTCACAGCTACTCAGAGTCCCAAGTGGGAGCCATTGCTAGACAAGTTTGTACAAGACTTCCTAGTTCAAATCCTCAAAGTTCTTTTCCATTAAGGGATTTTTTATAGACTGAGAACAAAGAATACACTATGCTAAGTGTTCTCATTTGATACATTACTCTTGTAACAGCCTCCCAGGTACAGGATGCTCCATCACAAGAGGCCCACCCAGGAGTATATCTGTTCATTCATTTAGGAGTCCTGTATTTACTCAAGGAATTGGCCAGGTTTCCAGGGTAAACACAGGCCTGCAATAAAGGATATTCATTAATTAATTAATACACCAGAAGAGTGACCTTTCAATTTCTTTGTGCTCAGCAAAACATTACACAAAAGACATAGCTGAGACTTACTTAAGATTCCTTAGTTGCTTTCTAGTTTTCCCAGTAGTTTTGTCAAATAATAAGTCCTTATCCCAGCAACTGTGAACTTTAAGTTTATCAAATATTGCTACTGGTTTGCTTAGTTCCATATGTAAACCATCTAATCTATTTCACTAATAAACTTATTTTTTAACCAGGACCAAATCATTTTAATAATTATATTTTGAGAGTGTGGTATATATGGTAAAAGCAGATGCACTTCCTTTGCACTTCTTTATCATGATTATCCTTAAGATCTTTAACTTTTTAATTCCTCCATATGAATTTTTTTTGCCAGCCCTATAAAATATTCTTTGGGTAATTTGATTAATATTGCACTCAATAATGTAGGATTGTCATTTTTATTATATTGACAGCTTACTCAGAAGCAATTAATATTTTTGTGATTTAGATTATTATTATTATTTGTCTTTATTTCTTAAAAAAAATAACTTTTATATTTGGATTTAAGTAAATCCAAGATCTTTACATCTACAATTTATTTGAAGTAGGATTTCTTTTTCTAGAGCTTTCAATTGGACTTTTTTCTAATTTATATGAATGATGATGATTATTTATGTGGATTAAGAAGCAGCTGATGATACAATATATAGAGAGCTCTAGGTCTAAAGTCAGGAAGACCTGAGTTCAGGTTCTACATATTTGCTAGCTATGTGATTCAGGGCAAGTAATTTAACTAACCTCTGTTTGCTTTAGTTTTCTCAACTGTAAAAAAAATAAAATAAAATAAGAGGGGGGAATAATAATAGTACCTATCTCCCAGGATTGTCTTGAGAACCAAATGAGATAATATTTGTGTTTTTTTAAAAGGAATTTAACACAGTAACAGGAACATAGCAGATGTTGTATAAATGCTTATTCCTTTCCCCTCCTCTTTTTTTATTTTATTTGCTATAATTTCAGTGTAGCTATTGTTTCCATTCACTGTCATCTCAAAAATAATTTTGTTTCCTTTGTGGCTTTATTTTTTCCTTCATTTCTCTTTATTTTCTTACTGCTATATCTAGCAATTTTAGCACTATATTAGATAGTGGAGGTGATAATGACTCTATTCAGCTAGCTAACATAGTAGAGGATCTGCAATCAAAAAGATTCATCTCTCTGAATTTAAATCTGATCTCATACACTTACCAGATGAGTGATCTTGAACAAGTCACTTCACCCTATTTGCCTCAGTTTCCTCCTTTATAAAGTGAACTGGAAAAGGAAATGACAAACTACTCTATTTTTTTTTATTTTTTTATTTTTTTATTTAATAGTCTTTTATTTACAGGATATATACATGGGTAACTTTACAGGATTAACAATTGCCAAACCTCTTGTTCCAATTTTTCACCTCTTACCCCCCCCACCCCCTCCCCTAGATGGCAGGATGACTAGTAGATGTTAAATATATTAAAATATAACTTAGATACACAATAAGTATACATGACCAAAACATTATTTTGCTGTACAAAAAGAATCAGACTCTGAATTATTGTACAATTAGCTTGTGAAGGAAATAAAAAATCCATGTGTGCATAAATATAGGGATTGGGAATTCAATGTAATGGTTTTTAGTCATCTCCCAGAGTTCTTTTTCTGGGCATAGCTAGTTCAGTTCATTACTGCTCCATTAGAAATGATTTGGTTGATCTCGTTGCTGAGGATGGCCTGATCCATCAGAACTGGTCATCATCTAGTATTGTTGTTGAAGTATATAATGATCTCCTGGTCCTGCTCATTTCACTCAGCATCAGTTCGTGTAAGTCTCTCCAGGTTTCTGAAATCATCCTGTTGGTCATTTCTTACAGAACAGTAATATTCCATAATTTTCATATACCACAATTTATTCAGCCATTCTCCAACTGATGGACATCCATTCAGTTTCCAGTTTCTAGCCACTACAAAAAGGGCTGCCACAAACATTCGTGCACATACAGGTCCCTTTCCCTTCTTTATAATCTCTTTGGGATATAATCCCAGTAGTAACACTGCTGGATCAAAGGGTATGCACAGTTTGATAACTTTTTGAGCATAGTTCCAAACTACTCTCCAAAATGGTTGGATTCGTTCACAACTCCACCAACAATGCATCAGACAAACTACTCTAATATATCAACAAAGAAAACCTCAAATGGGGTCACGAAGAATCATACACAACTGAAAGGTGACTGAACAACAACTGATAACAGCTCTTTGCTTTACTTCTGCTTTTATTGGAAAAACCAAAAGCCTCTCTATCTCAATACAGGATCACTTTATGTAAAGGTGACTTTCTTATGTATACAACTGAGAAGTATGTAGATTTATTCCACTACAATTTGGTAATTGTCATTGATTTACCATCCTTTATTTTTCTAAAATTATATTAAAATCCTTAACTTCCTGTTTTGATTAGATTTATCTAGGTCTTCTTTTGATAGGATTTATCTGGGTCTAAAAGGCATACAATGAGGTTCCCCATTATTATCATTTTATGCTTAATTTCAATTAGATTAACTTTTCTTTTAATTATTTAGATGTTATGCTATCTGATGCATATATCTTAAATATTTATATTGATTTGTTATCTATGGTACCTTTATAAATAATGTAATTTGCCTTCATTTCTCTTTACATCATGTCTACATTTACTATAGCCTTATCTGAAATCATGATTTATATCACTGCTTTCTTCAGTTGAGCTGAACTCAACTATTCAACTCAACTGTAACAGACTTGATTCTAGCCCTTCATTTTAATGATATTTGAAACTTTATGTCTTATAAGCAACATATTATTGGATTTTCTTTTCCAATTCCTTCTGCCACTTTATCCTATTCATGTCCCTTTTTTATATAAAAAAAAGCATAAATTGGACTTTTCAGGCTCACCCCACTTTGCATGTATTGTTTTGTTTTATTTCAGCTCCAAAGAAAAAGATGCCCTTCTCAGAATAAGCCCCTCACTTCTAAACTCATCACCATGCTTCTAATTTAAGCCTTGATTGACAATACCTCCCTTAGTCTCCTTTCCCCTCTAACTGAAGGGGTGGAGGGTAGAGTACCAAACTTTTCCTGATACCTTCCTTCATGGAGGACAGAAACTGGGCTTTGGGGGCTCTCTCTGCTCCAAATTGACTGCTTTGTCTGGTTTTAATGCAACAAAACAATATGCCTTCACACTGTGTACCCCTCTGGTCTACCCCTCATATTTTCCTGACTCATTTTGTGTATTGTTTCCCTCCATTAGTTTGCAAGCTCCTTAAAGGTAGGGAGCATCTTTTGCCTTATTTCTTCTATCCCCAACACTTAAGACAATGTGAGACACGTTTATTGTTTAGTCATTTGAGTCATGTCTGACTCTTCATGATCCTATGAACCCCATGGACCGTACTGTCCATGGGGTTTTCTTGGCAAAAATATTAAAAGTGATTTGAAAATAAAATAAAAATAAAAAAGTGATTTGCCATTTCCTTTTCCAGTGGGTCAGGATAAACAAAAGTTAAGTGATTTGTCTAGGATCACACAGCTAGGAAGAGTTTGAGGTCAAATTTGAATTCAGGTCTTCCTGACTTTTGGCACAGCACTCTATATACTGAGCCACTTAACTGCCTCTCCTGACACATAGAAGGCACAGTTTTTTTTTTTCCCCTCTATCCTGTCCTTTTGTATTTTTTCCCCTGCCCTCCCCCTCCCCCTCAATTAAGAAAATCTTTTTTTAAAGGTATTTCCCTAATATTCATGATCTTTAAAATGGGCAACTTGTTTCCTTTTTAATTGCACCATTTTTCTTTCCCGTTTTGATCCCAGGTTTTTACTCTTTTTTTCTCTTACTTTTTATGAGTCTTTCACATTTCTCTTTCTGAAGTTCTAGATTGTTTTGCTCATAGCTATTCCCTTCCCTATTCTGCTCTCACCCTCAAACCAAATTTTCCCCATTACTCTTTTTTTTCCCTTTTAAAGTATATTCATATACCAAAATCTGAAGGGAGGAAAATAGGAAAGGGGCAGAGTTCTATATGCATTTCTTCTGGAGAAATCTGAATCAGATTAAAGTGATGTTCATGGAATTCCTATTCCTCCTCTTTCTTTATGACTAAATATTCATGATTTCTGTACTATTTCCCTTTCTTTTCTTCCCCACTATATTCTGACATGCCTTCCTTTTTTGTTGTGATCATCAAAATGAAACAAATCCACTTCCAGCTTCTTCATTTTATTTACCTTTCTCTTTGTCTTTTAAAAATTTTAGGGTTCCAAGAAAGCATCTGTTTTAATCTCCCTGTTAGCATATAAATAATACTTACCTATCAATCAAATAAATGTTCATACCTTTACTGCAATAATTACTTAATAAATGATTTTTCTCTTCCCTATAAACTCAAAAGTAATCCTTGATATATTAGTAAAGTTGTTGAGTCTTTATATCATTATTTAAGTCTCCTCCAAAATGAAAAAAAAAACTGTATAAAAGCAAAAAAAATTATGAATATGAGGAATTCAGAGAAATATGGGAAAACTTGCATGAACTGACGCAGAGTGAAGTAGGAAAAATTATGCAGGGAACAATAACAATGCAAATTAAAAGAACATTACATTGAAGTAGGATGCTGAGTAATTCCAATTGAGCATTAGTATAGAAATGATGCATATGTTGTTAGATATAATCTGTGAGTCTGCTGGTTTTGGCAGTTCATTATTTTTCAGGATTGAAATAAGGAAGTATAAATCCAGAAATGACTGATTTTTAATAAAAATCAGCTGAAACTCAATAAGTTATATGCTCTCAGCTTCACTGGGAATTGCTATAGATATATAAGAACTTTTTCATGTTACTTACTGGTTCTTCCTGCCACACAGAGAGTGGGTGGGAGGAAGGTTGTACAGAATCCATGTGCTAAGATCAAATTCTATGAAGTGCACAGGTGTTTTGGCAAATCTAGCCCTCACCAATGCCAAAAAGGTCTGCCTTTGCCCAGCTGCATTCTCTATTTATATTGAGCCCTCATGACAATGCTATATACTTGGTAGCAGTTTTACACCCTAATTGTCTATAGTTAGTCATTATGTCTCAGCTGCAAGAGTTGAAGATGCCAAGAAGCCTGAACACCATGAGGCTTTTTTTAATTTTGCAGAGGTTTAGACCAAGAAGGTAATTTCTAAAGAAAACTCCAAATTCATTTGGATCAAAGGGCTCTGAGGTGAAGATATTTCTAACCCAACTTCCTCTTCCTGGACCCCCATGGATCACAGAAGCACCAGTGAATAGAAGGTACCCATACAGACAATTTCTTATTTTTTTAATTCTATAATCCACAAACAGTTTAGATGAAAAAGAAACATGCTCACCATTGTGCTACTTGTTATAGTAATAATCAGTTCTGGAACCCAAGACTTAGAACAGATTTGGAATTTTGTTTCCATGAGACAAATGTTCTTCCTTATCAAGAGCACAATAGCTCATGTGCTATTTGAAGAGTTTAATCTATATATTCTACTTGAATCAAATACATCTACCACCATCTTCCTTTCTGTCTCTGTTTTATAATTCTTAATCATTCAACAAGGATTCATTAAGTACTTACTATGGGCCATGCACGAGGCTAGTGCTAAACAATTTTCCATTTCAGACTAAAATAAGGAAGGTACAAAGATAAAAGGAAACTTAAGGCCTAATTTTGTACAAGCAATTTTTGATCATTCATTCTTTTTGAAAAGTAACAGACTTGAAATTTATCTAAAGTTTTCCTGTCTTCAGAAAAGGAAATTTATTTAACAAGCTACTTTACTTTAACTTCCATGTAATATATTGGCACTTTGGTCTACATGATTCATTTTTCTTATAGTTTATGAAGTTTACAGTCACATATAGCTTAAAGCCCCCAGTTAGGAAAAAATTTTAACATTCAGGCAGAAGTTTGGCTCTGTCCTAAATTCAAGATTTGTGTTTCTCTGGCTAGAGATGGCTATCTCCTTTCTGTGTGAAATAAAAACCAGAATACAAGAAATATTTAAGTTCAAAGAAGAGGATAGAGAATTTTGGCATGTTATTATCATATAAACAATGACCCTAACTTAGAAGAAGAATTTGTAAAGAATGATACACAATTAAAATTGAAGATATATATATATATGCTATGGAAATACCAAATAAACTTATGCTTTTTTAATGTATTATTCATTTAAAATTTAAATAAAAATGGAAAAAGGAAAAACCAAATTAAAAAAAAATATTGATATGTACATGACAAAATATATGAGAGGATTCAAAATATAAAACACTAAATTTCCATTTCAAGAAAGCATATATAATAATAGTTGAATGCATTGTATTCCTAACTGGTCATCATTTCTTTATTTCTTGTAGTTTTTGTAATTGTTTTGTCTCTGCTGTGCACTTTTTATTTTATTCTTTTTTTCCCCTTTCCTCCCCTCTTCGACCTCCCCCAAGCAGGCCACAGTCAAGATTAGATATGTATGTATATATGTGTGTATGTATATATTTATATACACCTATATATATATAGGTATATATATGTACTGTACATCTATATACATAGATATGTGTAATAATACACATATATAAATATATATTAACATACATCTATATACGGTTGCACCATGCTTGTTTATTTCTGTTCATCAGAAAGTGGATTATATCATCCTTCTTAGGTCCAAGTCTTTCCATATTTTTCTAAATCCACCAACTTATCATTTCTAAACCACAGCAATATTCCAACCTTATACTATCTAGTTGTTTTAAATAGTCTGAAACAGTGTAAATTAATACGGCTGACATATAATATAGTTTCCTTATTTTTATTTTTTGATTTAATGTATTTTAATTTTAACTTTGAGATCAGTCTTATCTGGACAGCTTGGAATTTTCTGAAGTACTCCATCATCTTCTCAGAATCCTCTCTAGACTTTCACTTCTCAATGCATGCAATCAAATTTTAGTAATCATTATATACAAACATGATCCCCCTAGAAACAAACTACCAACATAATTTTTGACTAGGTGAAAAAGGCCATTATTTGCCTCAATTGCTATCTAGCCTCAATCTGTTAAAATTGTTAGCTTTAAAAGGTCAAGGTCTCCCACTGCATCCAGGATCATCTCTGGTCGTCCTGATCTATATCTGGCCAGGATCCAGATAGCTCTGGAGCGGAAAGTGAGGTAACCTCCCTCACTGAAATCCAATTCACTTGCATGTGATCAGAAAAAGGGATGTTCATGCAGAAGAAGTGATATATCTAGAACTGAGACAATCTCATAAGAAAGATCACGTGTAATAAAACATTGGCTTTTCTAAACTATTTTGTGGTACTAATGTCCTTCTCTATGCTAAAACAAAATATTATCCCATTTCCTAATTTTATCTGGTTCTGAAATGAATTAACTTCTTTTCACTTTGGACTTCCAGGAACACTTTTCTCCAATATCCATTAATTTAATTCAATAAACATTTATTAAATGCATACTATATTCCAGGTACTGTGTTAAGTATTAGAAATTTAAAAAAAGAGGCAAAAGCCACTCATTTTCCTTAATGAATTTACTTCTCTAACATGTATCATATATCTACCCACTCCACATATATTACCTGTTTTCTTCCCCATTTGAAGGTAAACACCTTCAAAGCAGAAATTGCTTTTGCCTTTTTTGTAACTCTTGCACTTAATCAGTAAGGTGTTGATTCAATGATTTTTCCAGACTGTTTTAAATATCTCTTCTTACTCCTTACCTTCTCTCTTCAACTTACCTTTCTCTCTTTATTCAGAACTTCTTCATAAAAAGGTACTGTAAAGGTAAGGGGAGTAAATACAGGCCCTAGCCCTTGGAGTTCTCAGTAGTCCTTGGTATATGATGACTTTATTAGACTATCTCCACCAAACAAGCCATGGATGTTTGGAGTTATGCTGATCAGACTAGATAGACTAGGGCTGTGAATGCTTCAGGCCCCAAGCATCACAGCAATACTTTGCACTATGAGAATTAAAGGACCAGGAAAAATCCTCAGAAAGGCTTTCAGAAGAGAATATGGAGAAGTCTAAAGCACATTAAGGAAGTCACCTCATTATAGATGTCTGAAGTGGTGACAGTACTCTTGTGATGAGACAGATTGTAAGCAACTCATGCCTTTTCAACCTGTGTAATTCTTGCCTACCCCCATAAAGGAGTTAGCAGACTTCAAAACACTTCAAACAATTACGCAAGAGAAGTAATATAAAGAACATCAGAGGATATCCCCAAAATTGAGACTCGTTGCTTAATTTCTATTATTGTCACCCTGATTTGTTTAAATGTGAGCATGGGCCAGTATTTATAACAGGAAAATTGTTGTAAGGAATACTTAACATTGAAAAAGAAGAAAATTGTCCAGAGGGCCTAGGATAGAAATGAAGAAGTTTTTTCCTTCCCCAAATTATTTTACATTTTATAACATTAGACTCAAGAAAGAAAAGGCTCATTACATCTTTATTTCCTGAGGTATTTCAATTCAACTAATTATCATTAGGGTTTAACTGGAAATTCAATACATTATGCAAATGTCTCCTTTTATATACCACCAGGGTCAAGGCATTTCCAAAATGGAGTGAGTGTTAAAAGAAATAAGTGGCATCCAGATAGGCTCAGGAACTGTAAAGCAGTGATAGAAATCCTCATCCTTTTTACAGTGGAATAAATCTGGCAGATAGCAATGTTCCTTGTCCTCAACAGTTTCTTCTGAATGCTGAGGCACTGAAGTAGATAAATTATTAGTCTCATTGTTTTTAATAACATGGCTCCATAAATAACCATCATTTCCTCAAGAGCAACATGACTTTTTCCAACATTTGTATGAAGTGACCAAAGTAGAACAGGCTTGAAAGTTCCCAAAAGGGAGAAATGGGAAAGAGGTTACAGAGAAAGTAGGATGATGATGCCATTGATTTGGAACTGTAAAGGATGCTCCTCAATTTATAAATGAAGTCCAGAGGCCCATATAGATGAAGTGAACGTGTCTCAGAATACCCAGTTATAAGTAGAAGAACAAAGTCACGAACCGAGATCTTCTGACTTCAAATGTGTCATTCTTTCCACCAAGTCTAAGTCTTCCTCTAGGTTCAGAACTCAAGGAAATCATAGCTGACATAGTGACTTGATTTGTTGGACACTCTCTACTACTAACAAAGATCAATAAATAGCATCATCACTAGGCAACATGCTGTAATGCAGCATTCCTAATTGATGGACAATAAACTGGCAATTAGGTGACATATTTCATAGAGCATTAGACCTGAAGTCAGGAAGATCTGAGTTCAAAACCACCCTCAGATACTTATTAGATGTAGATAAATAGATAAACAGACAGATGGGATAGATAAATGGCAGATAGATAGATAAATAGATGACAGACATACATGATAGATAAACAGATACATAGATGATAGGTAGATTAGATACATAAATACATAGATAAATAGGTGGTAGACAGAAGAGATAGATATATTGATATATAGATGGTAGATAGGATAGATATATACATAGATACATAGATGATGGAATAGATATATTAATACATAAATGTAACCCTCCAGAATCCTGGAGAAATTCTTACAACAAGGTGTGAACTCAGTGGAATTGATAAGATAATGGTTACCTAGTTTAGCATGGGGATTAATAGTTCTCTAGTTCAGTACATGTACTTAATACTTATTCACAAGATTCACACCTGTCATGATGTAATTATAATAGAGGGTGGCTGGAGGCCGGAGCACAAGCCCTTGGATACAGACATTCATTCCGTCTCCCACCTTTGTGTGACTGGAAACTGGAGCACAAGGCCTCGAACTCAGAGAAACATTCCATCTTTGATCAGGCTCCTGGTGGCTCTCCTTCATTTCTACACTGAAACCCAAGTCCCATCTGAAGGCCCTCCAGAAAGCCAGCCGAGCCCCAGACAAGGAGACAATAAAGACTTTTGGACTTTATCCCTAACTATTCTTGTGGTGATTATCTGCTGAAATGAAGCCTGGTCCAGACACCTCCAAAAAACCAATCAGAACACTACACATAGATGGTAGTTAGACAGGATACATAAATAGGTAGGTAGATATATATGATATGATATGACAGATAGATAAAATGATAGACAGAATAGATAGATACATAAATACATACACAAATAGATGATAAATAGAATAGATTTTTGATACATAGATGGTAGATAGGATAAATACATAGATACATAGATGATAGCATAGATTATATTTATACATAGATGATAGGTAGATAGATAGATAGATAGACAGATAGGTAGGTAGATAGATAGATGATAGATCAATCCTGCATTTAGATTCAAAAGAAATGCTTAGCACAAAGCTTTGGGTAAATGCTCTTCAATTGAGAAATCACCAATCAAATAATGGTATATGAATGCATTAGAATATTTTTGTGTTGTAAAAAGTAATAGAAAGAATTCAGAGTAGCATAGAATGGCATCAATTGATGCATTATGAAATAATTAGGACTAAAAATATAAAATGACAAAAATATAAACAGAAGGGAACAAAAAAATGTAACCAACAATGTAATTATAATGACCAATCCTGTCTCTGCCAGAAAGTTGAGTGGCTGTGTTGGCTAATTTTATTGAACTAGTTTTTTTTTCTTTTATTTTTTTATCAGTAAGTAACTCTTTATTTTGAGGCCTGGCTAGCTTTGAGAAAGAGATGTTTTCATAAATTAAAGAAATGCAAAAACAAAAAATATAGGTAATGGAGCAGACTGACACTGAGAGGCCACAGTTCTCAGGGGCAGGAAAAATGTACTCTGCCTGATGCAACTGCCACCAAAGTTTCTTGGTGAGCCAATTTTTTCCCAGACATGTATATAAAGAAACCTGACTCTCCATTGTTAAAAATACAAAAGTATTCTGACTTTTCTGTCTACTCACTGGACAGAGGGACATTTTGATCAGCTACTGAGCTGGAAATGAGCATATAATCAAAAGGTTCTAATTACCCAGGCATTCTCTGTGTCTTCTGATACATAGTTAGCATACATTTATTAAATGTTAACTGTATGTCAGACACTATGCTAAGCCCTAGGGATGCAAAAGAATGCAAAAACAAATTCCTCCCTCCCCTCCAAAAAAGCACAGCCCTTATTTTCTTTTTTTTTCTTTTTTTAATAGCTTTTTATTTAAAAGTTATATGCATGGGTAATTTCACAGCATTGACAATCGACAACCTTTTGTTCCAATTTTTCCCCTCCTTACCCCTACTCCCTCCCCTAGATGGCAGGATGACCAATACATGTTAAATATATTAAAGTATAAATTAAATACAAAATAAGTATACATGTCCAAACCGTTATTTTGCACACAGCCCTTATTTTCAAGAAGTTTACATTCTAATGGGAGAAACAACATATAAAGATCTAGATACAAACACAATATACACAATGGTGATGGAAGGTGATCTCAGAGAAAAAGCACTAGCAGTTGGGAGAGCCAAAAAAACTAGGATTTGAGTTGAATCTCAAAGGAAGCCAAATGAAGAGTGGGAAATGTCTGAGGTTGGATTTAAATTCAGGTTTTCCTAACTCCAAATACAGTATCCTATGCATTCTTCCACCTAGCTCACTTGAATCCAGACTGCCTTCCACCAATCGCTTTCCACTACACCATGCTGCCCTTTGACTTCCCAGTGTCCATAATTTGCCAGTCCCCAACAGAGAATAGACTCAAAGCTATAGAATCCCAGGGATTTCTAAACATCATCTGGCTTTCATTGAAGTCTCAAGGTCAGTCCATTTGTTGATTTATAAAAATCTTCACAGATCATAAGGATTTTTCAATAACTCCCGGAGGTTGATAGTACAAATTTTATCATCTCCATTTTACAGATAAGAAAACGGAGATTCAGAGAAGTTAAATGATTTCACTGTTCCTTATATAGTTAGCAAATGCAGAAGGCAAGACTCAAGCCCAAGCCTGCTAACTTTAGGAACACTTCATTTTCATTACTTTTTTAAAAATTATCATTTGCACCTTTAATATGGTGTATTACATCCCCAGACTAAAATGTATTGTCCTTGAGGACAAGGATAATAACCCACAGACTATCAAATACATATGTGGGGAACTGAAATCACAGCTTTCCATTTTCTGCAAAAGTCTTCCTTCTCTACTCAGATCCCAAATCCCAAAGATCACAGGCATATAGACAATTGCCACAGGTGAGTCACCTTTGTTCCATATCTCAAGGTGAAAATGGATTTCTTTTCTATTAAAAAATGCAGCTCTTTCATATGTATCTGAATCAGAAATGAGAAAGAATATACCCTATAAGATTTAAGCATCACTTGACCAATGACACAACAGAGAATGAGAATCTTGCTCTTAAAACTCATTCATTCTTTTATATTTTAATTTACATTTTATCTAATTCAGAAGGTATTTTATTTGAAGAATGGGAGCAGGGAGGAGAGGCAGAGTAGACAGGGAGGAGACTGAGGTAAATACTGAGTTTCTTCTAAGAAATATCCATTCTAAGGGATGGCACTTAATGATACAAAAAGGCTCATGGAAGCCAACCTGTCACTGGAGAATTGAAGTCCTTTGTAACCACATCACCTTCTAGAGTACATTCATATTCCAATGAGAAGACTATGGATGTTTCATCCTGGACAAGTCCATCTTAGTCTGATATTATGCCCACAGAACTATCAGGCAGATCTATGCTGTGGCCTAAGAGAATAATACTTAAAATTTTTAGACTAAAAATGGATGGTAGCAAGTATTCTGTCATTCCCCAGAAACATAAAGTATTGACCTTATCCTGAGAAATTGTCAGGTTTGTTGTTGTTTTGTTTTGTTTTGTTTTGTTGGTTTTTTTTTTTTTTACCAGAACTGTGATTTATAGAAATGTACTTTTCTCCTATGAAAGTTGCCAATGTAAAACTTCCTCCATTCATGGCACTTTCCCCACAATTTATAATCTGAGAAAGTTGCCTAAGGCATTGATAGATGAAATGACTTGTCCAAGTTTCCAAAGCTACCTCTCTCTCCCCTACTACCACCCTACTGTCACTCATCCTATTAGGGTTGCCATCATTGTTAATGATAATTAATAGTATCATAGAGGTAAAAATGAAAGGGACCTTGGAGTCTACATAGCTGAATCTCCTCACTAAAATTATAGCTAGTATTTCAATGGCTCTTTTTTTAGTCAAAGTATTTACATACATTATCTGATTTGATCATACCCACACTCCCTCCTATCATAGGACCTATTAGCTCCATTTTACAGATGAAAAAAACTGAAGTCCATAAAAGTAAATTCATCCAATCCTTAAATATTTGAGATGAGATTTGAACTTTAGTTTTTTGTGACTCCAGATTCCTGATTCTTTCTACCATATTACTCAATTTCCTAGGGACCATCCTAACAAACCAAAGATTCTCCACTGGATCAGAAGAAGTATCAGTTTTCATAAATGGCACAGTCAAAGCTAAACAAGGCAAGATGCCACTTAGTTCAACTCCCAATGACTGAACAATCTGTGAATAGTATTATATCACAAAAACAATAAACTTGAAGAATTCAGTCACTCAGGAAGACTTCTGTAAACTGATACCGAGTGAAATAAGCAGAACCAAGAGAGCAATTTAAATAATCAGCATATTGTAAGGGAAAACACCAGAAAAACAACAGAATTCTTAACACAATGAGCAATTATCATTTCAGAAGACTGACAGTGAAGGATAGCTCTTATCTTTAAGTAAAGAGGTGGTATAACTATAGGAAATACATAAAAAAGACAAAAGACATATCCAATATATTGTTTTACTTATTATAGTTCTTTATTACACAAAAGAGTTCTAATGGGAAGAGGAGGGACTTATTTGGGAAAGTAGTTTTTTTAAAGATAAAAAAGATTTACTTTTTTTCATAATCTCCCAAGATTTTTTTAAACCAAAATGATTTTAAAATCATATGCCCCAACCTTAATACTTCTTAGTTTCCATAACTTATGGGGAGAATATTACAGTCATCCTTCTTGTTGATTACAATTAGAGGCAACCTATTTTTTTTTTTCAAAAGGCTGGTGACAGCTAGAAATAATAGAATAAATAAAAAGCATAAGATTTTTTTAAAAAAGATTCTGTCAACATTCTCTAATTATAATTAAGGTATTAATTAGCTTTAGACTTTTGTTGTTATCCATGCTGTTGGCACTCTAATCTTTAATATGAAGAAATAAAATTAGAGTGCCAAGGATCTTCCTATAAAGAAAAAAAAACTTCAAGATTCAACAAAAAGGATAAGCACTGGTTGCAATCAGCTCAGGGTCTGTGATGCCGATAAATGAAATGAAGTATCTTGGTAGGTCAAAAACAACCTACAGTCCAAGATTGACCCAGAAAACTTTTGGTGCATTTCTAAAAAGTGCTATTTCCTACTTTCTTCACCTAGAACTGCTATATGCCCTGTAGCACTTTTGTTCAACTGTTACCCCTTTTTAACACAGAAAAAAATCACACTGGTCACACACATGCACACTATTAATATCTAGTAACTAAGAAAATATACAATATTGAACTATGATAAATTCAATAATAAATTTAAGAATTGATATTTTGTTAGTCATGACAATATATACATTTTAAGTAGTAATATGTGAATGAGAGTAGTTTGTAGAAGGTTATTTTTTGCTCATTTTTTTTATATCAAGTCAAGCTACATGGATTATTGGAATTAAATAAAAGATGAAAATGGCAATATTTGATATACAGAAGGGTTCTTGGATCTTTTACAATAACTCTTTAGTACCCTCATCATCCTGAGAGCATAATTTGTTTTTTAAAAAAAGCTATGCCAGCATAAAAATTCAACAATTACCTATAAAGTTCCTGCTATGTACATGGAATTATGCTAAGTAACCACTGGGTATACAAATAAGGAAAAAAATAATCCTTTCCCTGTAGGGGCTTACAATATAATGGGAGAAGAACACACACAAAAGGAAACTGTCAAGCTTGGGTAGTGGAAGGACACTAAGGGTTTCCTAGCCCAGTGACATCTTGCTCAATGAAACTGAAACTAGGCAGAGCCCAAACTAACTAATCTGTACATTGATAAAAAGTTCTGGTGCAAAGAACTATTCTTTGCTATATTGGTTAGTGAATGTCTTATTCCTGGTAGACAAAATAATGGCAAAATCCACTTCATATGCCAATGTAACTTTAAGAAGCAGAAATTTTGCAGCAACCAAAACTCCATACAAAGTCCCCAGAAAGGTCTCCTACATTCTAGGTACTTAGTGGGTCAGAATCCTCCCCAAACCATCACTCAGCAGCTCTCATCAACCTATTTACTTTTTCTGGGCAGCTAGATGGATACCATTCCTAGAGTCAAAGGATTCATCTTCCTGTGTCTAAAACTGTCTTCAAACTACCTATTAGCACTGTGACCCTAAAATGATGTTTTCTTATCTGTAAAAATGGGAATAATAATAGGATCTAACTCCCAGAATTGTTTGTGGGATCAAATATGATAACATTTGTGAAGCATTTAGTATTGTGCTTGATATATAGAAACTTATGCTAGTATAGACACTTGAGCTATTACTATTATTAGTAATAAACAGAGAACATATTTAGATCAAAGGTCATTAAATGAAATAACATAATAATAGCAACCAAAAAATTCTTACAAAAATAAATAAGTTCTCCTAGAAAAAGACATACCCTATGCACAGAGATGAGAAATGGGATATTATACAACATGCACGTATACATTTTTGGGATATAGGTGGTCAGAGCACCTACAGAGAAGAGCTACTTCTGCTTCCAAGATTGCAGAGTTCTTTGGAAATGTTATTTCACTGTTTTCTACCAGGTCTGTTCTCTAATAAGCATAATACTGCCCCTCCACCTAACTATAGCTATCCAGATATGTTCAGCTCTTTCCACTATCCATTGGGAGACTCAGTGCTTAGTGATTTGTTCCCTAAAATAGCAGGGTTATTTCATATATATCCACCATTTACTGGATTGTAAGTAGGGGTGCTGTGGTTAGTAAGCCTCTTCCTAGCAGAGAAGGAATACAGTTCTTTCATCCAATAGCCAAGAATTACCTTGAAGGAAAGCAGAACTGGTTAAAAATTTAAGTGTGAGTCTCTCAAAAATGTCTCAAATCTTTATGAGTCAGGCTCAGGGGCTACACTAAGCTTCTTCCTTGAGTAGGATCAAGAACTCAACAAATGCCCCACCACCATACATTACACCCTCTTATCTCTTTCTCAGAAATTAGTAATCATTATATTATTATCAATGCTGTAAGAGTATAGCAATCTACTGTCATATGGTTCCATTTGGAATACTTAGGATTCTTAATTGCAAACTGACTAGGCAAAAAATCTCTTCCTTAGTCTCCACTCTCACTCCCCCATACATATGTATGACCTGTTCCTTCCCTCTAATTTTCCAATTACATTCTTCTCTTTCCTTCCATTGTGCTCTCTGAAATCTCCATAATATTTTTAATAATCCATCCTTCATATTGGATCTGTGTCCTTCTCCTAAAAATTAAACTAGATACATTTTGTACTTAATTTACTCTATATATGTTGTATTTGATTCACTATATACAATCTATCTGGGTAACCAAACAAAAATAAGTAAATATAAAATATATTGACAGTAAATAAAAGGTAATTAATTGAAAGGCAAGTACCAGAAGCTGGCAATTGGGAACGGGGGAGAATCGGGAAAATTTTCATATTAGATGTGCTCTCCTCCTGAGAGTTCAGTAAGTCAGACTCCTAACCGTTCAACTCCTAGGATGTGACAGAGATGGCGGGGAGACATTGAGCTGGCAGCTGTGGTACACAGCAGTCAGGAAAACCTGACAGCCACCTCCTTGGACCCCAGAATGTGGGGAGAAAGCTCCTGAGATGCAGCAGGCAAGGCATCAGGACTCAAGACATGCTGGGAATAGAACTATTGAGGAAGGCAGCCTAGTCAACTATCTAGGGGGAAAGAACTTCAGTGTCAAGTGGACAAGTCATTTGGAATTCAATGACAATGGCTTTTTTCTCCTCTCCCATCTTTCAATGATGTCACCAGAGTTCAAGGATGGGTTAATTAGAACACAGCTTCTTAAACTGTAGATTGCATCCCCATATGGGGTCACAAAACTGTATATGAGGATCACAAAAAATTTGGCAACCACAAAGGTATCAAACATTTCACCAAGATTTAATTATGTAAACATAAACAAGCAATCCATCTCATTAATATGAAAATTTGCTTTCGAATTTAATAAATGGTAAAATTATATGTATACCAAAGGATTATTTTAAAATAAATTTATGATTTATTATTAATAAATATTTGATTTATATATATCATTTTAAAATTTCTTTGGCAAAAAGAGATTGAGAATGGAAAAAAGTTTAAGAAACTGTGGCTTAAAAGATGAAAGGAAGTATTTATTACATTTCCACAATAAGGGGATAGAAGAAGGAGAGAGGAGGAACAGGAATAGGAAAGTAGAAAAGACAGGATTTCTTTTCCAATCTTGAAAATGTAATTAGATTTTATTCCTCAAAATTTCCAGGCATTTTCAGAATCCTCCCTTTAAATGATAA
Source organism: Sarcophilus harrisii (assembly GCF_902635505.1). NCBI lineage: Eukaryota > Metazoa > Chordata > Mammalia > Dasyuromorphia > Dasyuridae > Sarcophilus > Sarcophilus harrisii. The sequence continues at coordinate 44,661,485 of NC_045426.1, read as the reverse complement.
ATTTAGCACTTATCCTCACCCTCAAAGCTGTAGGATCAATACATTCACAAACCACCCAAAAGAAGGAATCCCTTATTTGTCATCTATTTTGACCTGCATCATCTACTTGATTTTCTGACCCCCTTGAGAGTCTATTTCTTTTATAATCCTTATTGAGGACTGCAACTCCAAAAAGATGTAGCATACACAGCAGCTACACCATGTAAAAACATTTTGGCAGATGAGCCTCCTAAAAAAGAGAAAAATCATATTCAGACTTATATGGCTTAGGATGCATATTTTTATTTACTTTTTCTTAATAACTTGCTTGCTTCCTTTATTTCTTTATTAAATTGCCACAACCAACAAATTTCTCACCGAAGGACCAGCCTACTGGTGATGAGTCTATTCACAGCCCATGTTAAGCATATTTACTTTGCTATAGGAATGGCAAACTCTTTTCAGCATGATGGATCCCACAGAGATCTGTGTTCCTCTGGTATAGCATCACCCACACATAAAAATATTTTTCAATATCTGTATATTGTCTGCCTGTACCCCACAATATAGTATGTAAGGAACAACACTAGATTTAAAGTCAAATGGTGAGTCTGAATCCCACTTGTACTATTTTCTACTTTCATCACCTTGGGTCACAATTTCTTTGGGTCTCAGTTTCCTCATCTGTAAAATGAGGTGGACTAGATGATTTCTAGGGTTCCTTTCAATTCCAAATATTGTCATGATCCTAAGAGTTAAAACAGTTAAAAATAAGAAGCTTTCATATGCTAGGAAATTTGAAGGCCCCAAAGTTCTTTTTTTCCAATGAAACAGATTCTCACAATTCTGCTCCTAGAAGTGTCTTAATCCTTGCTAACTGTGGGGTTCTTGCCAGTCTAAAGATGATATGGGAAAAGAAGAGGAAGGACTTAGACATGAAATGCACACCTGGCTTGGGAAACCACCTGAAGACTATCACTCTTATTCATTTCATATACTTCAGCTGATAAAACAACCACAGGTGGGATTTGGAGAAGATGAGAATGTCACCATGGACTGGTTGGGGCTGACTAAGTGCACAGGCACATGTCAAAATATTTGCAAATCAACTAAGACTGGAAGCAGTTTTTATTCAAGTAGAGGAATAGGGGCTCCAGTAACAAGGTGAGACTTGGGAGGGCAGTTACAAATAATAGATATAATGGCAGTGATTGATAGATGGGGAGTGAACAGGGAGCTGGACACAGATAATTTAGAACAGCTTATAAAGGCTTTAAAATAATCATGGAAGACAAAGATCCACCATATCTCTTGCATCCAGTCTCAGCTCACTGATTCCATCATCACCTTCTCAGTGGATAGTAACAAGTGCTCAGATTATTATAAGAGTCTTCTAACAGGTTAAACTGCTTCCATTCTCCCTCCCAATTCATCCTTTACACACCTCTCAAACTCATATTCATTAGATGTGTGTGTGTGTGGTCATAGCCCTCCTATTTTCAAACCCCTTCATTGACTCCCTCTTAATCAACAAATGAAATTCAGACATTTCTGGCTGGCCTTCGTGGGCCTCCATGATAGGATACCATCCTACCTTCCCAACCTCACGTCATACTATTCTCCTCTGTCAGAATTATAACTAGAGAATGGCAAGGGAGGTATGTATGGCTGTGAAATTATTGAGGCAAAGGAAATAACTTGAATGAATTTTACCATGAAAAGTTGTGTGTTGCAGGGTAGACATCCAAAGTAGTTTCAAGAATCAAGGCTAAAAATCTCAACCATCATGCAAGGTAAGAGAAATTGTGCAATGACTGGAGGTTATGATGCTTATATTTTTGCCATACCCAAATGATTCACTGTGTTGCAACTGTGGGCTGATCTTTCTGGAGGAAACTATGAAAGGACTTTTAGAATGCTTCTCCAGCCTCCAGGTTATAGGAAGAACAAAGGGTTCCTAAAGGAAACAAAAGTCAGGCTTCTATGGGGAAAGAAGTTGGGAGATCTGAGATGGAAGAAAAGGAAAAGCTTGATGCTTGTCAGTGTGATGTAGAACGGAAGAATGTTACCTGGAAGAGAAAAGGATGGAAATGGACAGATATACAATTAGAGATTTTTTTAAAAGGCTCTTTCTGAAGAGGAGAAAGCAGAATGTTCTAAGGAAAGAAGTTGCTTGTGCTCCCAAGCATTACATAGTATATATATATATAACAGAAGTTATCAGCTAAAAAGAGCAAAGGAAATTTGTGTGTTTGCTTTTGCCAAATATTTAAAGTCTATATTCCTTGGTAAAAGCTAATATAATGTTAAGAATGCAGATGAAATGGGGGTATTAGTGACTGCACTCCTAAAATGGGGGAACACAATGAAAGTTTGAGCCAGTGAAAGAAGCTCCCTAAAAATTCAATAAACCAGAAAACTGGGATAAAATGCATCAGTCCTGACCCTCAGAGAGTGGTGCTAGAGTAAGCCATATTATGTCAAAGGTATCACCTCCTTCCAGTCTCTCAGGTTTGTAAACTCAGCATTTTTTTTAATTTCTCAATCTCTCTACTCTACATAACCAATCAATTGCCAAATATTGCCTTTTCCACCTTTACAGTATCTCTCACCTCTGACCCCTTCGCTCCACTTTCAGTCCTCATCTTTCACCTCAATTATTTCAATAACCTCTTAATTGGTTTCCCTGTCTCAAGTCTCTTAGCACTCCAGTTATTTACATACTGCTGCCAAAGTAATTTTTAAGCACAGATCTGACCACGTGATACCTCCACTCAATCAACTCTAGTGGCTTCCTATTGCCTCTTGGATAAAATACAAAATCTTCTGTTTAGTTTTTAAAGCTCTTCACAATCTGGCCCCAACCTAGTTCTCCAGCCTTATTTTTATTTCAATCAACAAGTATTTATTAAGTGCCCAATATGTGCCAGGTCCTAGAGAGCCAAAGACAAAAAAGAAAGTCTCAAAAAAGAACACATGCATACATAAGTATAAACAAAATAGAGTGTTTGGGATGGAGGGAGGAAAGAAACAAGCAGCTTTCCATTTTCATTGTTCATTAATCCTCATCTTTTACACTGTGATCCAGCCAAGCTGGTCTTCTCTCTGTTCCTTACAATTATTCCTTTTCTTCTCCCTGTGACTTTTGCCCCAACAATCTCATATGCATGGGTTGCCTTCATTTCATGGAGTCCCTCTCTTTTTTCAAGATTCAGCTAAAGCATTGCTATCCATCTAAATCTTTTTTTCCTGATTGCTTCAGTGGATACTGCCATCCCTCCCAAACTAGCCAACAGCTAACTTCTTTGCATTTATTTCTATTTATTTTCTTTCTATTTATTCTGTATCCACACATATAAACACTTTGTATTTATTCCAATTTATTTTCTTTCTATTCTTTATACACACATACACCCACATGCAACAAATATAGAAACAATAATAATACCTAACGAACAGATAGGTAGACAGATAGATGGATAGATAGACAGATGATTGATAGATAAAAAATTTGATTGATAGATAAAAAATTAACAGATAGATATCTCCTTATTGTCTCTCCCACTGGCACATAAACACCTTGTGAGTCAAAATTGTTTCATCCTTTATACTTGCATTCTCAGTATCTAGTACCTTTCACCTATCAGGTGTTTAATGAATATTTGTTAATGAATGTCAGTGGAGCAAGAGGTCTAGAGCACCCCAATGAGATGTGATTGTTGTTGTATTTGACTCTTCATGACCCTATTTGGGGGTTTCTTGGCAAAGATGGTTGAGTGATTTGCCATTTTCTTCTCCAGCTCATTTTACAGGTGAGTAAACTGAGTCAAACAGGTTAAACAAGTTGCTCACAATTACATAGATAGTGTCTGAGGCCAGATTTTTACTCAGGAAGATGAGTCTTCTTGATTCCACACCTCATATTCTACTCACTTTGCTTGGCTTCTATTTAAAATTTTTAATGAGTGACTTAGATAGATGGGGTGATGCTCAAATGTGTAGTTCTGTGTCCAAGCTAATAGTGGTATCTAGCATCATCATAAATCACCATAAAAATATCCTGACAGGCTCAAACATCTGGTTAAATATAACAAAATGAAAGTTCAAAAGGGTGAAAATAATCTTGTACTTGGGCACAAAAAATTAACTTCACAAGTATAAGACTGGGGAGGTGGGAATAAAGATAATTTTCTTCTCAAAAAGATCTGAGGGTTTTGGTGGAAGCTCTATATAAGTCAGCAATATGATGCAGCAGCCTAAAAAGCTAATGTCATCATAAGCTGCATTAAGAAGGGCAGAGCATGAAAGAATAAGGAAGAGATAGTCCCACTGCCCTCTGCCACAATCAGACTTCATCTAGAGTATTGTACCAAATTCTGGGTGCTAGGTTTTAAGTCACTGACAAGCAGAACGGTGTCCAGAGGAAGGCAGCCTTGAATCCAGAATACATAAGGAGCAGTTGAAGGAACTGGGAGAGTTTATCCCAGAAAAAGAGATTTAAGGGGGATTGTGTAACTGTCTTCAAGTATGAAAAAGGCTGTTGTGTGGGGGAGATATTGGATTTCTTCTATTTGGCCTTAGAGGGCAGGATCTGGAGCTGTGAATAGTAGCTTTAAAGAGGAAAATCTATGTTAAATGTCAAGGAAAATCCCCCAATAACTGAAGCTTCCCAAAAGTGGAATGGCCTGCCCTAAAGGGTGACAAGTCCCTCCTTTTTAGGGGTCTTCAAGCAGATGTAGGATGATTGAGTGTGGTCATGTGAGTAGAGTATGTGAGAGAGAGAGAGAGAGAGAGAGAGAGAGAGAGAGAGAGAGAGACAGACAGAGACAGAGACAGAGACAGAGACGGAGACAGAAAGATATTGTATGAATTCCTTCCATGCATAATCTGGACTGGATGTCACTGAAGTTCCTTCCAAATCTCAAAGTCTGTGATCCCTACCCACATAACAGCCACCTGTGTTTAAAATTATTAGGTGCTGGGGCCAGGTTGCTCCAAAAACCAATCATGGGTTCAGAAAGATTGTCAATCAATCATAAATCCCAGAGCTTTCAAGACCACATCAAAGGTGGAATTTTACTAATAAGGGAAGTTCAAAGTAAATCTTTTTCCAGAATTATTCCTTCCACTTCTCAACCTTCACTTTTGCAATTTTAATATATCACTGGTCAGCATAAGAAATTAAATGGAAATTTCAGGAGACTTTTGTGGAAGCCTGGATGACAAACAAAGGCCCTCAGACACAAAGCTTATGACCAAATATTTAACCCAAATTTTACACACTGTAAATGCTCCATCAAAGAAAAAGAAAAAATTCAGACTTCTCTGGTATGAATGGAGAGCCAAAAAAATTTACCTGGACTTTCCAAATCATGGTAATGCTGTGCTCCTAACCCCTGAAATGTAGAAGAAATAACTTTATAAAAGGAGCGATACTATCTAAAGTCACACTCAGCCAAAGAGACCCTGTTGTCTTCCCTCCAGAGAAGGGGGAACTAATGAAATAAGATATCACAGGCCCAGAAAAAAACATTAGAGGTAGTCATATTCCAGTTTCCTCCATTGTCTTGGGAACAAGCTTGCTGTTTTTTCAATATTTAATAAACTCCCAATAGAATAAGTAAGTTTTTAAATGAACCTTGCTTTCAGTTTTTAGTGGAATTGTAGTTACATTCATGAATCACCATTCATTAAGAGAACATTTACTGCTAAATCTAGAGAAATGAACTGGAGGGCTACCAATCATCTCTCCATCCTCTGAAATTATTTTCTCCAACCCAAGATACTTTCAAGTCTCCTATGTTCCAGCCAATCTGAATTGTGTACTCCACTTTGTTTTTGCTTTGTTTTTGCTTATATTGTTCACCATGCCTGGAATACTTATGAAAGGAGAGAAAACTACTCAAGCTACATGCCACAGGAAGAAGGGATAATAAAGGAAGAGGAATATTGGTCGAAATCACAAAGACAATTCACAAGAGACAACATCCAAGAAATGAGTCAGTAATATGTAACCCATGGCGCCAGATAGCTATATGCAAACGAATAGAATACGAAAATCAAAGTGAAATTAAAATCGATTGTGTATCATTTATTTATTGATCTTATTTACAAGTAATTGATTTTGTCCTGTAATTGACTCTTTGTCTCAAAACTTGATTCAGAGATTTAGCTGGCCTGTAATGAGTTAAAAATACAACTCTCCTTCCTCAAGGAATTTAATTGACCTTGGGAAAAGTGTATGAAAGCAAGGGAGTCAGGCCTAATATCTTTTGTCATGATATTAGGAGACACCCTCCTTTCCAGAGCTAAGACTCAGCAAGCAAGCTATGCATAATGACAATTTTTTGCACTCACCCTCTGGCAAAAATTGCATAATTATTATATTGCTTTGACTAGCACCAAGTGTTCTCTGAGTTCAGACAAGCACTGGACAAGCTCAGAAAAAACCCTTTTTCTGGTCATAAAGGCGTACTGTGAATCAAACCTGTCTCATTGTTGCTATTGCCTCTCATTGTCAAGGTTCTAGCTCACTGTGTAGCCACTGGTATAAATATTGAGATCTCCTCACATTGCTGTGGGTCCCTGTCACTAGGAGCAAAGTCCTGCCACGTGTGTCCTTACTTACAATCTCTTTCCCTCACTTTGAAATTAAACTTCTATTTGATTCCTGACTCTCCTATCTCTAATCTGCTCTATTCAACTCCAACCATCCACAGACCAGAGGCAGGTTCTATCTGGAAAACATTTTAAATTACTCAGCTTTCTTCAGGAATGTCTGGTTTGCTGTCCAAGAGTCTGGGCTGGATTCAAACAAGCAACACTTCTTAGTCTCATGAGAGAAGGGGGGAGGGTGGCTGTTAATGGTCTCCATTACCAAACTTCCAGTCAATCATGTTATTTCCTGTGCCTTAGCTTTGTAACCAGTCATATTCTTTTTAATCCCATGATCTCATCTATCCTGTTCTAATACCTAATTACCTAATACCTATCAAAGGGGAACTGTCCTTTTGCCGAGATCTTCTGCATAAATGGAAGCAAACCATTAACCCATTTATTGGCAGGCAGTGTGTCCCTATTAATAAATATTATTTTGCTCAAAGATTTACCTCAGTTTATTTTTTGTCAAATTTTACTCAACACAAAAGTGAGGTAATTCTTCATTAATAAGTTAGATTTTTAACATTGAGGAAAGATTTCATAATTCAAATTCAGGGAAAGATCTTTATGTATCTATACACATGTGCAAAAGAACTTGTGTATTTTTCCTGAATAGAAGGCCTGTTCCCAACAGCCCTGCCACAGTTTAGCCCTTTAATTTAGAACATTTAACCTCTGTCCCTCAGCTGTCTTAACTGCAAGAAGAGGGGTGTGTGTGTGTGTGTGTGTGTGTGTGTGTATGTGTGTTGGACTGGAAGAGGGAAAACAGAATAGAGGATGAACAATGATTTTTAACATTCTTAAATTCCTTCCATGTAATGACCAGCCCAAAATTCTAAGTTTCTGCTAAAATTTCACCATGCCTAATATCGATATTAGTTTATTTGTTTTGAAGTCAACTACATTCTCTAGTAATGTCCTGCTCCTTCCTATAGAGAACCTAGTTCCCCAATTCCCACACTAGGCCTTTCTCCTCATTAGAAAAAATTCAGCAAAGGCTATGGTAATAAGAGATTTCCAAAGTGCTCTTGCCCCCAAGGAGCAAATTTCGGAGGCTTTATTCCAAAGTGTGGTTAAGGGTATGGATAAGAGATGGGGGGAGGAGGGGAGAGAAAGTTTAAGGAACTTAATACCAAGAAATTTTCCAGCTAGTCTGGATTCCAGAATGTGAGCTCATTAACCCACTCAGTTCATTAACAGGCACGGCAAAGAGGGAGGGAGGAAAGAAAGGAAAAAGAAAAATGATGCTGGCAGGACCTTAGCCAGGCAAACCATCATGCCACACAAGCATATTTATGCACATAAAATATTGTAATGCTATAATTAGCTGTACGATAGACCACTCTCATCTAGAAATCTGGAGAAGAATAAGCTAAAAATCTGGCTCAAAGCTTTCATGGATTCCCTTTTGTTAAAAAGATCCAAATTGATAGGTTAGAAATTGGACAGGGAGCTGTCCAGTTCATTTCATTCACTGACCAGAACATTCACTCATAGCTGCTATAAAAATCAAATATTCCCAATCTTTTCCATATCTATCTGTTATACAAGAGCGGAATGGAAATAGTTGTAAAATTTCATGCTCATGTGTTCATAACAAAACTTAAGTTTCTAAACCCTGACTAATTTGCAGAGTACTTTCTCTAATAATTATGTGTCTAGACTTGAAATATTTAATGTTGTAAGGAACCATTGCAAATATGCAATAACTACTTTACATTGAATAGGTGCAGTCTAACATGATGAATTTAATACTGTACGAGGACACTCTTCATGCTACACTAATGGGTTCTGAGAAACCATTAGGATCCAACAGGTAAATAGCACATTTCTGAAAAAAAAATTTGAACACTGTTTCAATAGAGTATCAGCTAAGAGGATGCTATGCTCTATCAGGTCCCTAATGTAGTATGTGTTCACAAAATTACCTAATTACATACTTATGCAATAACCCAAGCAATTTGGAAAGCATCACTGGTGTCCACAATGTGAAAAATTAGGCTGTAAACACTGGATGGGAAGCATTCCATACTGAAAGCACACAGTTCCAAATCAGTGAAAGGAATCAATGTAGAGGTACAAAGTCATCTTACATAAAAGCAGTAGGAAAGGGCTAGTTACCATTGGATTCCACAGATACTCAAAGAATAAACCATTGTAACTTAGAACACCAGACACTAAGCCTACCAAGAAACCTAGAAGGGAGAGTCTATTAGAGTCCACTGCTTTTCCTACCCAACAATATGGAGGTGTTATCCAGTACAATCCAAGGAACATCTGTGTAGTCATCAATCAACAAGCATTTATTATGGGATGATTATATGGCAGTCCTAAGTGTCCATGCTAAGCATGGGGACACATATGTTTTGTCAGCCATTTTTCAATCACATCCAATTATTTGTCTGTAGGAGGGGTGGGGGAGTTTGTGGGTGTGGGTGAATTATTTAAAGTTTGTTTTGGGAGGTTTGGAGGGGGCTGGTTCTTGGCAAAGATACAGAGTGGTTTGCCATTTTCTTCTCTAGCTCATTTTACAGATGTGGAATAGAGGCAAACAAAGCTCAGACAGCTAGGAAGTGTCTGAGGTCAGAAATGAACTCTGAAAGAGGAGTTTTCCTGACTCTAGGCCTGAAATTCTTTATACTGCATTATCTAGTTGCAAATAAAAGAAGAGAGAAAAAGTCGCTGCTCTCAAAAGGCAGAGAAAGGAATAGCGGAACAAAACCCATAAATGGGAAGTGGGTACATGGATAGGTAGACATCAAGGTCGCTTACACAAGACCATGGTAGGGAAAATCCAACGTCTAATCCAGATTAAAATGAAGACATGACTGGCTAACCAGCTTTCTTGCATTAGAGGTTCTAGGCAGAGCAATCCAATCAGAAAGAGAAGTGACAGGGAGAGAAGGGATTTCCAAGGTGTGAATTCCAGGATGAAGAGGCTTCTGGAGCATGACAGAAAAGATCCAGAACACAACCTGGAAAGAAATATAGTGCCTTTTATATACAAGTTACTAAAGAAACACCATACAAAGTCAAATAAAGAAAAAATGGAAAAATAGCTCCTGACCTCTAAAAATTACATTCTATGAAATAATGTAACCCTATGAAAGAGTTATAATATGTAAAGCTGTATTGACATGGGAAGAAAGAAAATCCATGATAATTTGAGGAGAGGGGGGTAAAGAACTTACAAATTGGGAGATCAGGCTTCCCATTAAAAATAGCATATAAACTGAAATTTAAATGAAAATGGGGGTAAAGAGGAGAGGGAAAGGAGATCTAAGAGGAAGAAAAGAAAGTAGTACATTCCAAATAAGTAACAGCTTAAGTAAAGTTGTGGAAATAGGAGATAGAATTTCAAGTTTGGATAAATGCAAGCAGGCCATTTTGACTAGAATCTAGAGTGTGGTGGCAAGGAAAATGAACTAAGTCCAGAAAAAGACTACAGGAAGATTGTGAAAGACCAGAGACGTCAAACTGAATAATTTGTCTTTGATAATAGGGGAAATGGGGAGCTGCCAAAGCTTCTTAAGCAGGAAAGCAAAATCCAAAAAGTTCAAAATCTTAAGATGGTCAGACATTCTTTAGAAAAATTGTTTTACAGATAGTGGATCAAAGAGGAAAGGGACTAGAAATCAGGAGTTCAATGAGGATTCTAATGTAGTACCAAGGGTATCAGGTGCTGAACTAAGTGGTGGCCATGTGCATAGAGAGAAGGGTATAAAAGCAAAATGTGGAGGAGAGAGAGGAGGAGGAGGAGAAGAAAGGAGGAGAGAGGAGAAGGAGGAAAAGAAGGAAGAGGAGAAGGAGGAAGAGTAGGAGAAGAAGGAGGAGGAAGAGAAAGAGGAGAAGGAGGAGGAGGAAAAAAAGGAGGAGGAGGAGGAAGAGAAGGAGAAAGAGGAGTAGAAAAAGAGAATATATAGGAAAATATATTTAGAGCTCTTGAGAGGGAATACAGTGTCATAGAAAGGGCAATACTTTTGGAGTCAAAGAACGTGGGCTGAAATCTTATCTTCACCATTCCAGCAAGCTACCCTTTGTCTGTATGACTTGGAGGAAATAACAATATCTCTAGATCTTTATTTCCTCATTTTCATATGATAAGGTTGGACTAGATGGTCTCCGAAATTCTTCCCAGCTCTTAAACTATATTCCTTTGATCTTCTGACCTACAGTTAGGAAGTAAGAAATGGATGATGATTGATGGGAGAGAAATACTAAGAAGAAATTGTGTGAGTAATAAAAGGAGAAGCACTTATATCTCCCCCAAAAAAAAATCCTAGAAGGAGAAAATTTTCATGAAAACTTAGTGGACATTAGTATTAAGTGATTCAGAAATAAAATAATAAAGATAGATATTGAAAAGTGATAGACCATGAAAGCAGAATCTATTATATCCTATCCACCACATTCTGTTTGTTATAAAGGAAAGTGTTACACGCCAGAACTCTGAACTGGAAACAAAGAATGCTTACAAGGTACTAAGTGGAGTTGATAGAGACAATGGTTATCTGGTTTAGCATGGTTCAGTATTATTGATTTAATCCTACAACAAATAATGGTTTCCTAGTGATATAATGATTGGTGTATATTCAATGTGGAGCATATAAGCAGGGACTGAGAGCTACAGAAAAGAAGCTCTAAGGGTCAGAGAAGACAAATACACTAGAAGCTCTCAGAGGCTGAGACAGATTCATTCCATCATCCACCTTTGTGGTGGCTGATGGCTGAAGCACAAATCTTTGGATTTGGAGAAATTACAAGAGCAGAGAAGACAGGGGAGAGCTTAAGCTCTCAGAACCAAGAAGAGAGATAGGCCTCTAAGAAAGCTAACTGGGCCCCAGGAAAGGAGACAAGACTTGGAAAGAGACAATAAAGGATTTGGACTTTAACCCCTGGCTACTGGTGTGGTGATTACTGAACTGAAAGGAAAGCTGCTCCCAGAGACCTCCAGGAAACCGAAACAGAGAACATTACATTTTGGCGTCTGAACCTGGAACCAAGAACCTACATTTGTGAAGTTAGGGTGAGTACAATAAGGAAACTTTGTTAAAGATCTAAAGTAGTATTCCAGCTAAAATGGGACAAATGTTTAGAAAGGAGATTTCTCCATCACAAGGAAATTTTGTCAAAAGCTTGGTTAAACTCATTACAAGTCAAGGTTTGATTGTAACTTGGGAGCAGATCATTGAGCTTTTAGAAACTGTACAGTACACATCTCCTTGGTTTTCTAAGGAAAAAGAATTAAATCCAGATAAGTGGCCATTAGTAGGAGAGCAACTATGTGAATACTACAATGATAATGGACCTGACTCATTTTTCAAAGAAACACTTTATACATATAACTTAATACAATTTGATTTAGGAAATTATATAAGTTCTAGAATAAGGAAAAAGAAGAAAGAGCAGGAGAGGGAGGATCCAGACTAACTAGGTGAAATGGATAAAGAATTAGACAAGAAAAGAGTTAAGTACAATTTTAAGTGGAGTGCTTCACAGCAGAAGCCATTAGGGCATTCCCCATCTCATGACCCTCCCCCCTCAATTAACTCTTCATGGGAGGGAGGAGGAGGGGGAGAGGCAGTAACACAATCAGCACCACCTATGAAGGAGCCTATGACAAGATTACAAAAGGCACTGGTTAAGGCTAAGAAAGGAGGACAGGATATCTGATTTAATAAATACATACCCTGTGATTGAAGAGCTTTTCTCTTCAGGTCAGCAATGGAGAAGATACACTCCTTTTGATCTGGAAAATATTAAGGATTTGAAAAAGGGTTGCATTCTTTATGGGGCTACATCCTCTTATGTTAAGATGTTACTAGAGAATTTGGCTTATGAAATCTTAACCCCTAGTGATTGGAAATCCATAGCAAGGACATGTTTAGAACCTGGACAAAACTTGTTGTGGCTTTCAGAGTATCATGAATTATGTAAGATTCAAGCCCAACGAAATAGGCAAATCGGAGTTAATATACAAATCACCTTTGACCAATTAGCAGGTGAAGGTCAGTATGCAGACAATTTAGCACAGACTAATTACCCCATAGCAGCATGTGAGCAAATTGTTGCTGCTACAATCAAAGCATGGGACTTCTTCCCAGGAAAAGATCAAGGGGAAGCCTTCACAAAAATAGAGCAAGGTCTCAATGAACCCTTTGCGAATTTTGTGGGACATTTGCAAACAGCTGTCACAAGAACAATTGGAGAAAATGCAGCTACAGAAATAATGATCAGACAACTGGCTAAGGAAAACCCTAGTGAGGTTTGCAGAAGAATTATATGAGGACTACACAAAGATGCTCCTTTAGAGGAGATCATAAGACACTGTGCCCAGTGGGCACAAGTGCTTATTATACCCAGACTATGATTAACATGGGAAGACAGGGTCCCTTTTGGCAAGGGACTTCTAGAGAAGCATAACTTCAATGCTTTCAGTGTGGAAAAATAGGACATCTGAGAGCCCAGTGTAGGTATAGAGATAGAGTGAGAAGACAGGCTGAGAGAAGACTTAAAACCGTATGTCCAAAATGCCACAAAGATTTCCACTGGGCCTTGGAATGTAGATTGACCCAGGGAAATGAGAGGCAGGGCCCAGCTCCAAGATATCAAACAAAAAACAGGTGGGGCATGATGGCAGCTGAGTTTACACCCAGAGAGTCTTTAGAAGTTCAGGACTCTGATATGATCAATCAGCCAAAAAGCAATTAAATGGCAGAAAGGGATTATAACTGCAAAGAATACAGGCTTTTTTAACCCAACAGAAGGGTGGTATCCAGTGAAAGTAGCTCCAATATAATTGCCAGGTGATGAGGAGAAATCTAGAAAGTGGTAAATAGAAGGGAATTAATTTTAGGTTAACTGCTTGGGAGAAAGGGTTTGCTTGTATTTCTACAGATGGAGAAAGATTCAGATGGATGCCAATGAGTCATATTCACCTTGTCCATCAGAGAGAGACAGAAAAAGAGAAAAGTCTCAAAATAAAGGAGAAGATCTAAGAAACATCTGACACTGAAAGAGCATGGCTGATAATGAAACTGTTACAGAACTTTAGAACCAGGAGGAATCATTGGATTCCCTGAGATGAAAAATTATTCATAAGACTGTTGCAGAACTTCAAAACCCATAAGAATCATTGGATTCCCTGGGATGAAAAATTGTTGACAAGATTGTTGCCAAACTTCAAAACCAGCAGGAATCATTGGATTCCCTAAGAGGAAAAATTGTTGATAAGACTGTCAAAGAACTTCAAAACTTTCAGGAATCATTGTATTCCCTACACATATGAAGTAATGGACAATAATTCCTTTTGGACTATTTCTAAGACTTATGGGCATGTATACATCCTCATGTTGATTCATGTTATTTGTTACATCACTATAGCCTATGTTACTATGTGCTTATGTAATTTATGTAATTATGTGTAATACCTCCCATATTGATGGATTTATGTATACTTGTTTCAAATGAGACCCTTCAGAAACCCGCTAATCTTATTTGATTTCCCATTTTCCTTTGATTTTCATCTCCCTTCCTGAGACGTCAGGAAGGGCGTGATCACCTCCTTTCATGGTGTTTTACCCCTTTTTTGAGGAGTCAGGAAAGGCATGATCACCTCCTTTTGGAGGGTTTTCACCTCGTTGAGAAGTCAGGGAGAGCATTACCCTCTATGCTCCAAAACAAAAGAAAGCAGTAGATGTTAGGGGCCAGAACTCTGAACTTGAAACAAAGAATGCTTACAAGGTACTAAGTGGAATTGATAATTACAATGGTTATCTAGTTTAGCATGGTGATTAATAGTTCTCTAAGTTCAGTATGATGGATTTAATCTTACAACAAATAATGGTTTCCCAGTGATATAATGATTGGTGTATACTCAATGTGGAGCATATAAGCAGGAACTGAGAGCCACAGAGGAGAAGCTCTCAGAGCTGACAGATTCATTCCATCGTCCACCTTTGTGGTGGCTGGTGGCTAAAGCACAAACCTTTGGATTTGGAGAGATTCAGAGAGCAGAGAAGACAGGTGAGAGCTCAAGCTCTTGGAACCAAGCAGAGAAATAGGCCTCTAAGAAAGCTAACAGGGCCCCAGGAAAGAAGATAAGACTTTGAAAGACACAATAAAGGATTTAGACTTTAACCCCTGGCATTCCTATGGTGATTATTGAACTGAAAGGAAAGCTGCTTCCAGAGACCTCCAGGAAACTGAAACAGAGAACATTACAGGAAAGGTTGGATAGCATTAACTGTGAAGCGAAAATAACATGCAAAAATAATTTTTAAACAAAATAAAATGAAGGGTTGGTCTAAATAATATCTAAGGATCATTTTAGTTCTGTCATGCTGTGATTCTAGAGTTTTATGATCACCATTCCCTTAGTCCTAGTTTCCTATCTAGATTCATATGATGGCACTAACTATTCCCTACCTGGAGAATTCAGATTTCAATTGAGCATAGTGTAAGTTCATCTTTTGCTCATTTCCCATAAAATTCTGGAAGCATAGAGAGTAATTCAGTGATAAATTATTCTAGTATCCCGTATTATAGTTAAATTATTTCATTTTGGTTCAATGATTACCTACAAATTTTCATTCAAATACATATGCATTTGTTGTTACTTTCTGTAGAACTAAGAATATATTTCAAATTAAAATACCCTGTTCCAGGACATTGCTTTTTGAAATAATTCTTAGAAAATTTACATACCATAACCCAATTATCCAACAGAATTGTTAGAAATAGACAGTGAAAGGTATGTAACATATGTAACACTAATATTTGTATGCACCAGAGACATCTTTTATTTATTCCAGTCAATAGATATATACAGCTGAATTGTTAGTCATTTAATTATCCTTAGAACTAACTAAATGCCAGTCCACTGGGATCACAAAGAAACATTTTTGAAAAAAGTGAGTGTTTGCTCTAGTCCCTTTGAAAGAAGTTGTTATTTCAGTGAGAGTGCCAACAGGGCCAGGATGGCATAATAAACTTATGGCTTTGTATCCCCAATGCCACGCGCTTAGATTAGAACAGCACTAAATCTGTCCATTCATTTTGATAGTATCACTGAACAGGTGTTTAATAAATGCTCATAGATTTGAATGTGTGAATAATATTGAAACTTACTTGAATGGCTGGATTTGGCTTTAAACTCCATGGATCTGGTGACCATCCCTTTTCCTTCTTTGGTCTTTATGACATCTATTTGTCACAATATAAGCTTCTCCTGTCTTTTCATTCTTCAGCTACCAAGGGGCAGCATTGTAATATAGTCATGTGATCAGAGCAGTCTAACTCAATGATATTTTCCCTTGAATTTCTTTTTTTTACATAATTTTCTTTAATTTTGCTTGATTTTTTTTGAATAAAAAAAGCATTTCCATAACATAGTACAATAAAAAAGATGATTGTACATGAAAATGCAAATCTACTATGCACAACTTGCTATTCCTTTCAAATATGCAACAAAATTATCATGTAAATTGCTTTTTTCTTCCTTCTCTTCCCCCCTCACCCGAGAGATGGTTATGACTAGACCTAAATAGGCATATGTATATAAATCTATGTGTGTATACATGTGTATATGTTTATATATAAATGTGTATATATGTAAAAAGGCATATATACATGTATAATACATATGTAAAATCATTCTGTACATTTCTATATATCTATGATTCTATTCATCTATTTTTCAGTTCTTTCTCTGAATATAGAAAGTATCTTTCTTTATATGTCCTTTATAGTTAATTTGAGTACTTATAATATTCAAAATAACTCATTGGTTCAAAATTGTTCTTAAAACAATAAAATAATATTGTGTGCAATGTTTTCTTGGTTTTGCTCATTTCACTCTTGATTATTTCATGCAATTCCTTCCATGTTTTTTCCTAAAATCATTGAGCTCATCAGATCTCATAGATTTCAAAGGTGGTTCTTCCCAAGTGAACCAAAATTACCAATTAATTTTGAACATTTTTTTGAGACTAAGTTTCCCTAATTCATCTAAGCTGAAAGAACAGTGCCTTCTCATAAGGACAATTTTAAATGTTTATTACACTTTAAAATAATCTTTTAAATTATTAAAAATTGCCCCTCCACAGCCCTTTTCATATTGGCTAGAAACTGGAAATTGAATGGATGCCCATCAATTGGAGAATGGCTGAATAAATTATGGTATGTGAATGTAATGGAATATTATTGTTCTGTAAGAAATGACCAGCAGGATGATTTTAGAGAGGCCTGGAGAGACTTACATGAACTGATGCTGAGTGAAATGAGCAGAACCAGGAGATCATTATATATTTCAACAGCAATAGTATATGAGGAACAATTCTGATGGATGTAGCGCTCTTCAACAATGAGAGCATCCAAATCAGTTCCAATTAATCAGTAATGAACAAAACCAGCTACACCCAGAGAAAGAACACTGGGAAATGAGTGTGGACCACAACATGGCATCTCCACTCTTTCTGATATTGTTTTCTTGCACTTTTGTTTTTCTTCTCAGGTTATTTTTACCCTCTTTCTAAATCCAATTTTTATATATATATATATATATATATATATATATATATAGTATTTAACATATACTTTAACATATTTAACATGTATTGTTCTACCTGCCATCTAGGGGAGGGGGTGAAGGAGAGGAAATGTTGGAACAGAAGGTTTTGCAATTGTCAATGCTGAAAAATTACCCATGCGTATGTTTTGTCATTAAAAAGCTATAATAAAACAAAACCTAAAATACACACACACAAAAAAAATTGCCCCTCCATTAAATAGTAAGCTCCTTGAGAGCAACAACCATCTTTTGCCTCTTTTTCTATCACCAGTATTCAGCACTGTGCTTGTCATCTAGTAGACATTTTTAAAATGTTTATTCAATTGAATTGAACTAAATAGTATATAAAAGTCCTAAATCTTTTTGAGTTTGTCATAGGCCCCTTGAACAGTCTGGTAAAACCTATGGAGCCCTTCTTAAAACCATAATTTTAAATACATGAAATAAAATCCATAGGATTACAAAGAAAATCAAATATATTGAAATGTAGTTATAAAAAAAATTAAGTTTAGAGGCATCAGGTTGAAAATTGCTTTAGAGCAATTTTTGAAGTTGCTTTAAGGTACAATTTTATATCTTTATTAATCCTGAATTTTACTTTATTAACATTTTATAATCCAAATCTTTTTTCATAAACTTCATTATAATGATCCTTATATCCTCATCCATAGTGTAATCTGGGTTTCTGCCCAGTCTTCAGGAATGAATCTATAAGGTAGCTAAGTATCAAAGAGAATAATGGAAGGAAAGGAAGAATGGGCCTGATAGAGGGATATGCCAGGGTGAGTCTGCCATAGAAGTGATGAGCTGGGTAAGAATAAAAGATTCCAGGTATTGGGAGAAGTTCTAAGATGAAAGAGCATTAGAGATAGGATTTTGAACCTCTAGAATTGGAGGAATAAAGCATGTTCACAGATATGGAAACATAGCATTTATGTTATTGCTGTTCCATCATTTTTCAGTTGTATCTGACTCTTCATGACCTCATTTTGGGGTTATCTTAGCAAAGTTACTGGAATGGTTTGCCATTTAGTTCACTTTACAGATGAGAAAACTGAGGCAAAGAGTTAAGTGACTTGACTAGGGTCATACATCTAGGTGCAGATAGATTTAGATATAAATATATTTTTATATAATATTATATATTTATATATTTTATATAATATATTATTTATTTATTATATATTATTATATAAATAAATATATATAAAAGGGGCACCATGTGTCAGGCACAGTGCTAAATGCAGGGATTGCTATCAACTGGGAGAATTCGGAAAGGCCTTTTGAGGAAGGGCACTTGAGCTGAATCTTGAAGGAAGCTAGGATGAGGAGAGAGAACATTCCCAGCCCAGGTGGCAAACAGCCCGAACTGAACTGGGCAAGATGATGTGTATGGAAACATGAAGTAGTCCAGTGTGGCTGTAAGTAAAGTATATGAGAGAATAATATGCAATCAGCTGAAAAGATTATTTGGGATCAGATTATGAAGAGCCTAAATGCTGGAGAAGGTTGTATTTCATCCTAGAAACAATAGGGAGCCACTTAAAGATTCTGAGGAAAATGACATGGTCAGACGAGTACTTCACCAAATATCGATTTGGCAGCTGTGGGGAAGTAGATTGAAAAGGAAAGTGACTGGATGCAAAGAAAATAATCAGAAGGGGAATGTAATAGTCTGGATGAAAAGGGATGAACGAGGGAGACTGTGGTATGAATGGGAGGAAGGAGATGAATAACAGAAGGGTTGAGGAGGTTAAATCACAAAGATTTGACAACTTATTGGACATAGGAGGTCCTCAAATCATAGATCTAGGGACTATAGAAGCCAAGTCTGTATATACAAGCTCTACCCCACCTAACTGCCCCCTGATCTTTCTGATTCTTAAAAAAAGTGAGAGAGAGAGAGAGAGAGAGAGAGAGAGAGAGAGAGAGAGAATTAGCAGATCAGAAGGTGAGATCAGTTTAATTCTGTCTTCTCATCCAGTCATGGAACTTGTCTTCAATAGTTACATTTACCCTTATCCCTAAACATTCCTTTTCTCTATCTCAATACTCTGCTGTATAAGCTGAAAACTTCATTTCTGAGCCAGCTGTTAGTCAGTCAGTCTCTCATTCAATATTCCAACTTCTCACAACGGTAGCTGTACAATTGCCATTCCACATTCTTCTCTCCTCTGATACCTCTAATGGAGTTGTTCTCTCTGTCTGTCTGTGCCTTTCTCTGTCTCTATCTCTGTCTGTCTCTGTCTCTCATACACACACACACACACACACACACACACCACTCAGACATCAAGCCTCCTTTGGGACCAGACCCAGATTCCCTAGAGTCTATAGCTCAGCAAGAATCATAGATGGTCATAGATTTATATCTGAAAATGAGCTAAAGACCATCAGATCCAATTACTTTATTTTACAGATGAGAAAACTGAGGCACAGAGTTTAAGGGATTTTTGTAGGATCACCCAGCTAAGGAGTATCTGAAGTAGGATTCAAATTCAGGTCCTCCCTAATCCAAACCCAGCATTCCATCCTCTATACCACCAGACAGCTCAGTGACACAACGACTAGAGTTTCAGGTCTGGAGTTAGGAAGACAAGTTCAAATCTAGCTTCAGACACTTACTATCTATGAGATCCCGGATAAGTCACTCAACCCTCTTTAACTCAATTTCCTTTTCTATAAAATAAGCTGAAGAAGCAAATGTTAACCATTCCAGTATCTTTTCTAAGAAAACTCCAAAAGGAGTCACAAAGAGTTGAATGTGATGGACAACAACTAAATGGCTCTAATACTATTTAGCTGCCTCATTTGGAGATTAATGTTTTTGGTAGATAATCTTCATGTCCTTCCCAAATAGACTTCTACCAGTTCCCTCCCAAATAAATGAACTTCATTTTCTGCCAATATTTCATAGCTACTAGGTATTTTTGTATCCATAAACTGAAAACTGCAGTTGGTGAATGTATTTAAGGTGATTTATTGACATAAGACATCAAACAAGTTTCAAATGCTAAGCAGCAACAGGAATTCCAAAAGTATTGATATTCCAGAGGGCCCAACATTGTTCCCAGACATTCATTAGCCGAAGAAGGAATCAGCTCATCATTGCCCAGTAAAGCTGGGAGGCAATCATAAATAATTTAGAAAGAAAAAGTAAAATGCTTTTTTGTTGCTTGGCAAAATTAGAGAGAAATTAGGTGTTACAAAACACAGCAATAAATAACTTGTAATTTGTAAGCTTCAGATAAACATTAAAACTGACATACTACAAATCTTGTTTCTACTCTCACAGCATCTTTCATATATGTCTCCTTTTCTTCACTCACAAGGTTGCTACACTACTCAAGCCTTTGTCACCTCTTCCCTAAAAAATTGCGAAGGTCTTTTTATTAGTCTTCCTGACCCAACATTCTCTTCATCTTAACCCATATAATTGCCAAAGTAATTAGAACACATCTAACCAAGCTTATTCAAGAAACTCCAATGGCTCCCTATTGCCCTCAAGATTAAACAAAAACTCTTAGGTTTAGCACAATAGGAATTAAGAAGTGGGTGGACCTACTGCCCCTCAGATTTCTTTTTTCTGCCAATTCCTACTTAGTTACTGCATCTAAGATACTCCTCACTGGTATCCCTAATACTCCCTGGAAGAAGTCCATGTGTGCTCCATTTGGTCTTTAGCTATCCAGTTATCTTCAGAATCATCTCAAATGCTGTCTATAACATTCACCGGGGAAATTGTGGTTAATTAGCTTCTTCCCTGCATGGAATACACATCTTTCAGGATGCTCTTTTAACCTCCTGTTATACTTCAGCTGCATCCTCATTCAAGATAATATCTTCAGGGGCAACTAGATGGCACAGTGGATAGAGCACCGACCCTGGAGTCAGCGGGACCTGAGCCCAAATACAGCCTCAGACACTTACTACTTCCTACCTTTGTAATCCTGAGCAAATCACTTAACCCCAATTGCCTAACAAAAGAAAAAAAGAGGGAAAAAAGAATAAAGTAAAAAGTGCACAGTAAAGAACAAAGAAAACCTACAAGGAAGCAAAGAAAAGATGGACAGTTATGAATATAATGTTTTCTATTATTATATGTTTTCTCAACAATTTATTACTGCATATCTTGAATCCTCCCCAAAAAAAGCAAATTTGGAAAGCATAACAGTGGCCGCTGGATTAGAAAAGCTCAGCTTACATCCCAACCCTAAAGAAGGGCAAGGTCAAGGAATGCTCAAATTACTGAACAATTGTTTTCAATTCACATGCCAGCAAGGTTATACTTAAAATTCTGCAAGCTCAGCTTCAAAAATATGGGAACAAAAAATTACCAGAAGAGCAGGCAGAATTTCAAAGAGGCAGAGGAGGTGGTGAAATACCGGAGAAACTGAAGCAAGATAGAGATTTGTTTTTAATCTTTTAAAGTGAAGACTTTTGACTAGCCAACCAGATGGGACTCTGTCCAAATCATTCTGGCCCATAGGAACTGAGTCAGGGAATTTATGTAGGGTTTGAGATAATTAGGGTTTGCAAACAGAATACACAACCTGAGTATACAATCTTATAGGGGAAACAAAGGCAGATAAGGAAGGGGAGCCAAGACACTGAGTGGGCAGACAAGCCATAATTCCAGGAAAAGATCATAACTTAATCCTGACAGGATAGGGACTAAGATAAGAAGGTTGAGGGCAGGAGAAAGCAAGGGGAGGGGCAATACTCAAACAGAGGGGAAATTATGCAAGGTAATGCACCTGGATTTTATCACACAATGGTGTGTAAAGGTAATTGAATCTCCAACGTTTTTCCTGACTCAATTCTCCCAATCCTAATGGAATGGAAGGGAGGATGGCCATAATAATGCATTTTTTTAATTATTCAGGGAATAACAGTGGAGGCAAAATTGCCAATATTCACTGGATTATGGAAAAGGCAAAGGACTTCCAGAAAAATATCTATTTCTGCTTCATTGATTATACTAAAGGCTTTATGTGAATTACAACAAAATGTGGCAAGTCCTGAAAGAGATGGGAATATCAGATCAATCTACTTATCTACTAAGAAATCGGTATGTGAGCCAAGAAGCAACAGTTAGAACTGAACATGGAACAACTGATTCACTTAAGATGAAAAAAGGAGTATGGCAAGGCTGTAGATTGTTATTTTATTTATTTAACTAATATGCAGAATGCATCAATCTTAGATATGCAGATAATATGCATCACTCACTCAGATATGAATCACTCTGATGGCCAAAAGTGAAGACAAATTAAGAAGCTTCTTGAGAATGAAAGAGGAGAGCATAAAAGCTGGTTTAAATCTCAGCATAAAAATAATATTCTAAGATCTTGGCAACTGGCCCCATCACTTCCTGGAAAATAGAGAGAAAAAATGGAAGCAGTAGTCAGAATTTATATTTTGGAACTCAAATATCATTGCTGATGGCATCTGTAGCCATGAAATTAGAAGATGCTTGCTCCTTAGAAAGCAAGGTATGACAAATCCGGACAACATACTAACAAGCAGAAATATCACCTTGCTGGCAAATAACAGTGATAGTCAAAGCTATGGTTTTTCCAGGAGCAATGTGTGGCTGTGAGAGTTGGACTACAAGAAAAGTTGAGCACCGCAGAATCAACACTTTCAAACTGTAGTACTAGAGATTTTTGAGAGTCCCCAGAACATCAAGAAGATCAAATCAGTCAATACTTAAAGAAATTAATTCAGTCTATTCAGCAGAGGTTTAAATACTTTGGTCACATAATGAGAAGAGGGGACTCATTGGAAAAATTGATTTTTGAAAAGATTGAAGGCAAAAGGGAAAAAATGGAGGATGAAAAGGAAACAAAGGACATGAACTTGGAAAGATTTGAGGTAGTGGAGAATAGAAGGGCCTGATGTGCCATAATCCATGGGATCATAGAGAGTTGGCCATAGAAACTGGAAACTGAGTGGATGCCCATCAAATGGAGAATGGCTGAATAAATTGTGGTATATGAATATTATGAAATATTATTGTTCTCTAAGAAATAACCAACAGGACGATTTCAGAGAGGCCTGGAGAGCTTCAATGTCCTCATATGTAAAATAAAAGTATTGGATTATTTGACCTTTTGGGTATCTTACAGTTCTAAATCTGTGATCTTATAAGCTTAAAAGGACAGCTAGGTTGTCCAATGGACAGAACACTGGACCTGGAATTAGGAAGACTCATCTTCCCAAGTTCAAATCTAGACGTGCGACTCTGGCAAGTCACTTAATTTTGTTTGCCTCAAGTTCCTCATCTGTAAAATAAGCTGGAGAAGAAAAAGGCAAACTATTCTGGTATCTTTGCCAAGAAACCTCCAAATGGGATCCTGAAGAGTCGACATGACTGAACAACAACAAATAACCATAAGAACTGAAGTAATTAATGGGAGGCCTCCCAAACTAACCTTCAGGACTGCTGACAACAGCCGACCTAGCATATTAACAAGGATGTTATTGAGCCCCTTGAGTCTGGATAACTTCCAAATGCCTCTCTAACAGCAAGTTTTCACCGAAATGGGAAGAATGGCCAATACCCTCTTGGCTTCCCATCCATTCTGCTCTTTCTTTAAAAAAGAGGAAATATGATATCATGGGATGGTCACCAGACTTAAGGTCAGAAGATCTGGATTCTTTATTCTACTTCTGCCACTCACTAACTACGGAATATTAGGCAAGTCTCTCCACCAGCCCTGGACCCCAGTTTTCTCATCTGTAAAATAAAAGAGTCATATTATATGTTCTCTAAGTTTTCAGAGCTCAGAAGCCATCTAGAGACCTAGAGTCCCTACCACCTCTAAATCTATGATGCTATTGCAGCCCATTAATAAGATTATTATTAATCTATCTGCTACTAGTTCTGACAAATTAGATCCCCTCAAGGACAGCTATTACTTCGCTCCTCAAGGTTCCGAGGGGTTGAGGAGTGAAGTTCTACTGCTATGGCTTGTGAGCATTCACTGATGTGATTCCAAGCCATTGATCATCAGTTGATATTAAATAGCCTGTTAGGTTTAATTAGCTTTAAAAAAAAAAAAAAAAAAAAAAAAAAAACCAGGTATTTACCAAGCTAATACAACAATAGTTAGTATCAAACATTCTTCCCATTTAGCCACTACCCAGCCATACTTCCCTACAAGTTTATACAGTATCTAGGAGAAAGTGGGCTTAAGCTTAGCATATATAACATAATAAAATAAATTACAATTTCTGGAAGTTCTTTTGTAGGAAACTATATGACACCAGGAAAGCCACTTAATCACTCTCAGCCTCATTTGCCTTATCTGACCAGAGTTCTGATGCTAAAAACATTGTTAAAAATGTACATATTCTTACCTTAGAGACAAGAAAACCTAGCTCTGAATCCTGTCTCTTACACTTAATATCTGTGTAACCTTAGATAAGGCATTTAACAACTCTGAATCCAATCTATAAAATAGGGATAATACCTCTAAGTCCCAATGA
Source organism: Sarcophilus harrisii (assembly GCF_902635505.1). Lineage (NCBI taxonomy): Eukaryota > Metazoa > Chordata > Mammalia > Dasyuromorphia > Dasyuridae > Sarcophilus > Sarcophilus harrisii. Next base: position 44,636,782 of record NC_045426.1, on the reverse strand, counting down.
ATATGACACAATTAGCATTAGGGAAACCCTGACAGTGCTATATGAATATCTTTTGTGCTCTCTCCCAGATATAATTCTAGCCTCCCATGATCCATCTTGCTTGTTGAAAACATTCATTGTACTTACTTTACCTCCTAACACCTCTCATTAGCATTCCTGTTATAGCCCAAATTGTGCGTACCCTGGGTAATAGGGATTTCTTCCTTAAAGTATTAATGTGACTTGTGCTCTAATTCTTCTAAATCTAATTGAGTTTAGTCAAATAAAGAAGTGACATCCAGCTTGATATCCATTTTTTTTCCTTTCTGAATCTGGGACTGTAACAAAAATCAATAAATAAAATTACTTTTGCCATTTTGAATGACTGCTTTGACTCTAGTTATCCAGTTAAGTACATACTTAGTGTTTTTTTCTGAGGTGAAGATAAATGCATTCATTTCTTAACTAGCTTGGTGCCAGAAAGAGCATTTTGCTAGATGTTGGGGCAGATTTGTGGCAATGAGCCAAGGTCCCTACCTTCAAGGAGCTTACAGACTAAGGGAGAATAAAATATGAAAAAAGTCACTATAATAATAATGCCATAGTGCATAGAGTACCAGGTCTGGAGTCAGAAAGATTCATCTCCGTGAATTCAAATCTGACCAGACACTTATTAGCTGGGTAACCTGGCAAGTCATGTATCCCTTTTTGCCTCAGTTTCCTTATATGTAAAATGAGATGGAGAAGGAATGGAAAACCACTGGTGATTTTACAAATGAAAAATCAGGTCATGAAGAATCATGACTGAAATAACTGAATAATTACAGATAAATGGAAAGGCATTTCTTTCGTGAAGCACCATGGTAGACATTGGGAATACAAATATGAAAAAGCAAATTAATGCCTGCTCTCAAGAAGCTTATATTCAAGAAGGGGAAGACAACACATACTTCAGAAAAGTGACCAAGGAGGGATATTTTGTTCTGGGAAGTAGAAAAGGATGCTAAATGGAACAATAAGGTAATTGATTAATTTGGATTTTCTAGAAATGGTAGTATTGATTACTATTCTTGAACTATTCTTAAAAGTAGACCGCTGGGACTGATTTCAAAAAAGCCTAGAAATATTTACATGAATTGATGCTAAGCGAAGTGAACAGAACCAAGAGAACATTATATACAGTAACGACAAGATTATGTGATGAGATTGACTGTGATGGACATAACTCTTTTCAACAAAGTCCAATAGACTTTTGATGAAAGTGTCATCCACACCCAGAGAGAAAACTATGGATACTGAATGTGGATCAAAGTATTTTCACCTTTTGTTATTTGCTTGTTTTTTTTTTTCTTTCTCATGCTTTTTCCCCTTCTGATTTGATTTTGTGTGTGTGTGTGTGTGTGTGTGTGTGTGCACGCGTGCAGCATGATGGATATAGAATTATGTTTAGGAGAATTGCACGTGTTTAACCTATATTGCATTCCTTGCTGTCTTGTGGAGGAGGGAGAAGGAAAGGGAGAAATATTTGGAACACAAGGTTTTGCAAAAGTGAATGTAGAAAACGCTCTTTGCATGTGTTTGGAAAAATAAAATACTATTAAAATTAAAAAGTAGACTGCTCTCTCTCCTTCCTTGCTCCGTGTTTCTAGCTGCCGTGCCCACCCAAATTGGATGCCATGAATTAAACCAGTGAGAAGTGGAAAGGACTGATCATTCCCCTCCTCTCCTTTTACTCTGGCTCTGAAAAATGGGCCTGGAGTGTTTGTTTCTGCTTTCAATTATTTGTCCTCAGTTCCAGATGCCAGAGGTGATTCTCTGCCAGATCTGGAGTTTGTGGAAAACTGGTATAGCATCCAGGCTGGCAGGGAAATCCTGAAAAATAAGGGTGCTTGGGACTCAAGCCCAAGATGGGTTTGGACTTGGACTGTGGGACTGTACTCTACGGTGATCTAGCTAAGCCATGCAACTAAACCCCTTTTACTCCCTAGAAACTAAAGTTGTACAGTGATTGTATCTTTTGAAGTCAATATTCCTCCTTTGTAAAAACTCCTTTGTATGGTCCATATTTTAAGAAGGACTTTGTTTTTCTAGTTTTCCCAATTGGAGTGAGGAGAGTGAAAGAAAGAATACAGAATTTAAATTTTATTTGTTTTTTTTTTAATAAAAATAAAAAAGTATTGAAGTTTTCTTTTTTTAAGGGTATGATTGGAGTAGGCATAGGGGGAAGGAGAAATGGAAAATGGGCACATAGCCATGATTTCATTGATTCATTTCATACCCAATGTGAAAACAACACCAATAAATATTCATAAAGCATCTGTACCTTACAATATTAGAGAGTAGCATGGAACGCTGAGATTTAAGAACACTTATTCAAAGACACACAAAAGCAAGACTGACCTTGGTTTTCTGACTCTGAGCTCAAGCCTCCACCCGCAGCTCCATAATGTCTTGAGGAGTGCTTTAAAGAGTTATAAAATGAGATATTGTGAAAACTCTAAAAAGGAAGGCTATTGCCGACCAGGGGCATCAGAGTAGCCTTCAGAGAGAAGATGCATTTCAGTTAGATTTTTTTTTTTAATTACCAGGAGTTTCTCTGGACATAATAGATTTGCCTTTTCATGGGCAAATATCTTTTTTTTTTAACTACATTATGGAAATGCTTGTTTTATTTCACAAATTAAAAAAAAAAAAAAGATCGTGTTCAGTCAACTAACTGAATCTTGAGATATATGCTGTAGCTAACACCCTAGAAATTAACTAGGGGTTCAGTGAGAGCACTGAGCCTGGAGTCAGGAAAGCCTGAGTTCACACAGGACCTAAGACAATAATTGTGTGATTTGGGCAGGTCACTTAAGCCTATTTGCTTTAAATCATTGGAAATGACAAACAACTCCAGTATCTTTGCCAGGAAAACCTCCTGGAAGAGTTGGACAAGATTAAACAACTAAACAACAGCAACTTCCTAGAAAACTGACATTCAGTACCCCCCAAATCACCAGCCTATCCAAAAATAAATCTTGCCCAATCAATCACTGAACAGTGAATTTGAAGAGTTCTAAATGCAAAATTTAAATGGCAACTGAGAGCAACCTCCCAAATCGATTAAACATCCACAAGTTTTATCACCATCTAATTGCTTCAAAACCATTTTTTCCACAGTGAAACCACAGTGGTTTCTGAATAAAAATTTTAATTTCAAGGTACCTCTGTAATTTATTGTGCCTGTTACTGCTATATTATAAAATCCAATGCAATGTCTCTTCAGGCCACCCAGCCTATGTTTTCCTAATCTGTCGTGGCCTCAGTGTCATGTTTATGTGCTCATCTTTAATCAGTTTATAATTAGAAGGTGAAGAGAACAGCAGTGTTTACAAGCTCAACTTGAAACAGAGGCTGCCCTGAATAAGAATAGCCTCACTTTTGATCATTCTTGTCAGTTCCTTTAATCAATGAGAAAAACAAATATATTGAAAGGTTTTTATAACCCTTCTGTCTGGGGGGGGGGGGGGGGGGGGGGGGGGGGGGGGGGGGGGGGGGGGGGGGGGGGGGGGGGGGGGGGGGGGGGGGGGGGGGGGGGGGGGGGGGGGGGGGGGGGGGGGGGGGGGGGGGGGGGGGGGGGGGGGGGGGGGGGGGGGGGGGGGGGGGGGGGGGGGGGGGGGGGGGGGGGGGGGGGGGGGGGGGGGGGGGGGGGGGGGGGGGGGGGGGGGGGGGGGGGGGGGGGGGGGGGGGGGGTCTAGGATATATTTAAATCCAAGGATAGAAAGGGAGAATTTAGGCATTAAAAGAATATTAAAGGAATAGTGTTTTTGTTGATGTCAAATAAACATGAATTAAGCAAGAATGTTGGTAAGAGGCAGCAACTCATTGTCCCACCTGCTGGATCTAGCCTTTTGTTCTGGCTCCTAACTTCACTTGGTTGGCAATCAAAGGGAATCTTGGGAAGGAGTGTTTCCTCACTTCAAACCTATTCAACTCCTGTGGGGCTATTATCACTACCACCACAATCATCATCATCACCCTCATCATCATCATCATCATCATCATCATCATCATTATAACAATAGTATTTATATAGCACTTTAAAGTTTGCAAAGCACTTTACAAATAATTATCTCATTTTATCTTCATAACAACCTTGCAGAGTAAGTATTATTATTATCCACATTTTACAGAAAAGGAAACTAAAACACACAGAGACAAAGTGACAGAAAGTAAGACTAAATTTGAATTCATCTTCTTGACTCCAGGTCCAGCACTTTATCTACTATACTACCCAGCTGTCTGATATTTTAAGATGATGAATCATCAAAGTGGGCTTTTGCGATGTAGACACAATTAAGGATTTAACAGAGGGTGAAAGGAAATTTACAGCCCTAAATCAAATAGTTTTATGGGAACAATGACTTCAAGTCTGCAATAGGAGAAAAGTAGTTTAAAAATCCAATTTAATCTATGCTTCTGTCTGTTTCTTTGGTATTTTCACTGGGTAGGAAAGGTTCTCTTTTCATATCTTGGTTCACCACCAGAGCTGTAACTTTCCAGGCAAGTCACAAAAGGCATAATGGCACTGGGTTACATAGAATCCTACAATATTCAATGACTGCTACAAATTGCACATACATACATACACACACTAGAAATCTGAGAAATCTCTTCTTATATTGCCGTTCTATATAGAATCCCAATCAAAGAAAATCACTCATTCTTTAGAATTAGAGCTACCCAAAAAAGGAATGCAGCTTAAATACATAGCAAATTCTCCATCACTGGAAATGATGGCAAGCTCACCTCAAGAACAAAGACATTATAAGCAATTTATGGTTTGGATAGAAATTGGATTGAATGACTTTCTAAATGCCTCAGCAGGAAAAAAAAAAAAAAAAAGAAGGAAAAGAAAACTATCTTAGCATGTATTTTGAAAATAAAAAATCTATTATTAAAAAAATTTTTTAAATAATAAAATAAAACTAAGCTTCGAGAAGGGTTAAAAAAGAAAAAAAAAAGAATTTGTAGGTTTAGACCATTTTCAAATCAAGAAGCAAAGATTTTATTATGCTGCTGACAGCAGGCTAATTTAATTTTAGCAATTAACAAAGCAAAAAACTCACTAAGTTTCCTACTAGAACTTATAATTAACCAAGAGGAAGATGCTTTAAAAAGGCAAACTAAATTCCTACAGAATTTAGTAAAGGATTATGCCATTGACTGGTAAGTTAACCCTAAAAGGAGAAAGATGCTATAAGACAGGCAAAGTTCCTAGAGAATTTCCTGCCATAACGCACAGTTCCTAATAAACCCACAAAGAAATATGTATAGAGGTACAGGTAGGTTTTTTAATATGGGAAAACAGTTGACATCATAACTTGACTTTCTGACTGGATACAATAACTGTAGGGTCATGATGATTTTGTCAATGAAAGGAATTCAGCTAGGAATTCAATCAAGGCCAAATGTAATAAAAATCCTTTTAAGAATAACAAAAGACCTAATTAAGATCCAAAAGTCCACTTAAAGATGAGATTATCAATACTTCTCCATGCTTGCCTCAGGAAATAGCTTGGACAAGAAAATTCTCTTCTGTTAATACACCTCCCAAGACCTGCCTAGCCACCAAAGAAAGACCTGAGGTCTTTTTCCTGGGACTTAATTTACCATATCACTCCCACATTCTACATTTTAACCAAACTGGTCCTTCTGCTATTGCTCACACATGATCTTCACATCTCCCATCCCTTTAGCTCTTCCTTGTGCCTGGAATACACTCACATTTTACCTCTTCCTTTTAAAATCCTGTGTTTCCTCCAAAATCCTATGTAAGTGGTTTACCTTTAATATGAAGCTTTTCCTGACACTCCAATTTTTCATTCCCCCAAATTATTATTTTGTATAGTCTCATTTAAGTACATGTTTCCATCCTGACAGAATGTAAGCTTCTTGAGGACAGACAATTTCACTTTTGTGTTTGTATCACAGTGTCTGATAAATTATAGATAATTAACAAATGTTTTTTATTTGTGCTACCTGCCTAATATCTAAGCTTTATGTAATATATAAATATTGAGCTAGAGATACTAAGAGGTACTATGGTTATGGCACATGAAATAGAATACTAGACAAAATCTGGTTTAAAAACTCTCTGATACTTATTAGTTAAATTAGCAAGTCCCTTAACCTCCTAACCTCTGGTTTCTTTATTTGCAAAATCAGGATACTATGGTATGGTTAAAAGTTATGTCCCTGTAGGAGATGTTTTTAGTTTTGACCTGTGGTTTCACAAGTATCAAGGAAGAAAGTCCTCACACATATATTATAACTAGATTGTCATCAACTTAGAGTGTGGTCTGGAACTTTGAGGGACTAAAAAGTTTGCCCAGGATTACAAAAAATTGGTATATACCAGGGACAGGACTTCAATTCTTTGAGTCTGAAGCCAGCTTTCTACCCAGGGCACCATGCTGCTATTCCAGTTATTAATAAATGCAAACAGATATTTCTAACAGTGTAATAATAATAATGTCTGGCTTTTATATAGTATTTTAGGGTTTTTGAAATGTTTTACAAATATTATGTCATTTTAAGCTCACAACAACTCCTTATAGGTAAGTACTATGATTATCACCTTTTTACAAAAAAAGGAAATTGGACTTCCAAATCACGTGAGCAAGATTTCCTCCAATCCTCACAACCTCTAAAACTTATTCAAAACAGAAATTATGCTCCAACTACTGCTAGCTCTATATCCCAAAGACATCCCAAGAATAGGGAAAAGGATATTTTTACACAAAAATATTTATAGCAGCTCTTTTTGTGGTGGTTAAGATTTGGAAATCAAACAGATGCCCATCAACTGGGGAATGGCTAAACAAGCTGTGGTTTATGAATATAGGGGAATATCATCATGCAACAAGAAATAACAAGTAGGATCATTTCAGAAAAACCTAGAAAGACTTATATAGTGAAGTGAACAGAACCAAGAGAATATTATACATAGTAATAGCAATATTGTTCAATGAAGAAATGTGAATGACTTGACTATTTAAATACTAAAAGGAAGGAAGGAAAGAAGGGAAGAAAGAAAGAAAGAAAGAAAGAAAGAAAGAAAGAAAGAAAGAAAGAAAGAAAGAAAGAAAGAAAGAAAGAAAGAAAAGAAAGAAAGAAAGGAAGGAAGGAAGGAAGGAAGGAAGGAAGGAAGGACACTTATTGAGACGAAGTCCTGTGGATCCTGAGGTGAACATGGCACCACAACAATCTATTCTTGAGTATTTAAAAAGAAAAATGAGAATGATAAGAGCAGAATTTACATCCTGCACAGCAAAAATGAGAATAGGAAAATTTTGAATCTACACTGGCATACCTCACCAAACAAAGAGAACAATAAATTGAGAATACAAATATACAGAGCTGAAGAACAACTTATAAAAATAAAAGCAAAAAGTAATAATAATATCAAAAGAAAATGTGTTCACTATGCAAGCAAAACATATAGATCTTGAAGACAGGATGCACAGAGACAACTTAATGAGAACATGACAGAACATGTCCCAGATGAACACAACAAGACAAAAAATATTAATGCCATAACAAAGACAATAATAAAAGAAAATTGACCAGAAATTCAGAGAGTAGGAAATAAAATCTTAATTGAAAAAATTCATTGAAGGTGCTCTAATTCATTATTGATCAGAGAAATGCAAATTAAGACAACTCTGAGATACCACTACCCACCTCTCATATTGGCTAAGATGACAGGAAAAGATAAGGACCAATGTTGGAGAGAATGTGGGAAAACTGGGACACTGATACATTGTTGGTGGAGTTGTGAACGAATCCAACCATTCTGGACAGCAATTTGGAACTATGCTCAAAAAGTTATCAAACTGTGCATACCCTTTGATCCAGTAGTGTTTTTACTGTGCTTATCCCAAAGAGATCTTTAAGGAGAGAAAGGGACCTGTATGTGCAAAAATGTTTGTGGCAGACCTTTTTGTAGAGACAAGAAAATGGAAACGGAGTGGATGCCCCTCAATTGTAGAATGGCTGAATAAATTATGGTATATGACTATTATGGAATACTATTGTTCTGTAAGAAATGACCAGCAGGATGATTTCAGAGAGGAGAGACTTACATATAATGATGCTGAATGAAATGAGCAGAACCAGGAGACCATTATACATGGCAACAACAAGATTATATGATGATCAATTCTGATGGACATAGCTCTCATTGACAGTGAGGTGATTCAGAGACCAATTCTTGTGATGGAGAAAGGCATCTGCACTCAGAGAGAGGACTGTGGGAACTAAATGTGGATCACAAGATAGTATTTTCGCTCTTTTTGTTGTTATTTGCTTGCATTATGTTTTCTTTCTCATTTTTTCTTTTGGCTCTGATTTTTCTGTGCAGCATGATATTTATGGAAATATGTATAGAAGAATTGTCACTTGCTGACTGGAAGGGTAAGGGAGGGGAAAAATAAAACATAGGGTTTTGTAAAGATTAATATCAAAAATTATCCATATATATATTTGGAAAATAAAAAGCAATAATTTAAAAATAAATTAAATAAATAAATAATTAAAAAAAAAACTTATTGCCTCAAGAAAAAAAAGTGACATTTCAAGACTGCAAACTCAAAGACATATAGTGGTTAAACTTAACAATATAAGTCAGAAACAAAAACTTCTACAAACCAGCAGAAGAAAACCTTTTGAGGGAAAAAAACATTCAAATACCCCAAACAACAGATATGTAGGAATGATGAATTAATGCAACAGGGAAGGACAGCAACAGCAACAGAATGACAGTAGAGAGATCAGTAAGTGACTTCTTTCTAAAAAGTATACAAGGAGTCAGGTGCAAAAGCAGAAATCTGATAGAGGTAACAATGAAGAGGTCAACAAGGGCCATATTATGGATAGAATCTGACAAGACCCTACCTATAGGTAAAATAATACTTTTTTTTGTGGGACTACATTATGATAAGGGAAGATGCCTAAGGAAGGGGAGGGAAAGGGAGTTAAAGACATGCTAGAGTCTAATCAAGAGCTATTTGTGAGAAGACAGTGAATACTGTGATATCAGAAAGAGAGGTCCTACAAAGGAATGGAAAGGAGGGGGAAAGTTTGAAAATGGGAGAAGGGCAAGGAAGGAGATCTTACTTTGGAGGTAGGAGAGCAATCCACTGATTAAAAATTGCCATAGATAAAGAGAGCTGGTGGGGGAAGAAATAATGAGGACCTTACAAAGGATGAGGATACTTGAGAAGTCTATTTGTCCTTGGAGGGTATTAACTGGAGCCTCTGGGGGCAATTGGCACCTGGAGAAATAGGAAAGCATTGACACAAAGAGGAGCTATCCAAGCAAATGAATAAGAAAAAACTCAGCAAGAAGTGTGTAGATCAGTGATGGGTTGCATAATCAGGGACCTGGTTGGAGAGATGTCCTAGCACAGATTAGTGTCTTCTCTAATAAATGAAATAACTACCATTGTTGTAGATGTGAAACAAACTAGGAAAAGAAGAATTCATGGGGTAATAATTATATAAACTGAGATCATTTGGGGAAAAAATGATGTAACCTTTGGGGGGCCAGGATATAAACTGTGTCCCCTTTGGGGAGACCCTCCTACCTTTCCCAGACAACTCCATCCCCAAGTTAATGGTCCCAGACAAGCCCTTCCCAAGTTAAATGGTCTCATTCAATTGGAGATCTTGGCCTGAGGCACAGCCAATAGTTCTCTATTGAGTGGCTCAAACTGCTCCCCACCCCCCAGGCCAAGATTTATCCATCTAATCAGGGGTCTGTTAACCCACCTTTGCCGAATTCTTAATCAGGAGTTAAGCTTCCTTCTAAGGGAAAAATAAAATTCCCTTTTTGCCACACAGATTTCAGATTTGTGAATTCTTTTACATTGGACCTGTGACTCTGACCAGAGGGGATCTCCCACCCCTATTCTTGAACCTCATCAATCCCAACAAGGCAGTGAAGAAAGCATGTAAAGAGGCAATGAATATTTTGAAAGTTTTGATTGCATGAAGAATATAGAGAAAAGGGAGAGATATAATTAGAGAAGGTCTAGAATAATCAGAAAGAGAATGAATAATGAAGAGCATCTTTATAAAGGAGCAAAGAAATTAAAATCTAAAAACTAATGAACAGAACTAGCTGAAAAGGAAGAGAGGGTGAGGAAATCTATTTGACTAAGAAGAGGAAAAGCTCTGTGAGTGTGTGTTTATGTGTGTGTGTATGTAAAATACTAGATAAAAGCAGGAAAGAAAAAGGAACTAATAAACAAAACTCTAAAAAAAAATTAGGGAGCAGGGCAGCCAAGTGGTAAAATAGAGAGCTGGGCCTAAAATCAGGAAAACCTGAGTTCAAATCCAGTTTCAGATGCTTAACTAGCTGTCTTACTCTGGGTAAGTCGCTTAACCCTGCTTGTCTCCATTTTCTTATCTGTAAAAGGAGCTAAAGAAGGAAATTGCAAACTACTCCAGTATCTTTGACCAAAAAACCCTCAAAAGGATCATGAAGAATTAAATACAACTCAAAAACAACTAAACAACAACAACAACAAAAAGAAAATGGATATAAAATCAAATGAGAAGAAGGAACCAAGGCTGAGGGGAAAGAACCAGTGGAAACAGGACACCTTTTAAAAACTGATTCAAATAAAATAATTAATGGAATGTAATACTGTATTTATGTCATAAACTGAGATCTTTTGGAATCACCCAGAAGCCTGCAAACTCCCAATTAAGTGGTTTCATTCAATTGGAGATCTTGGTCAATCACCCTCCATTGAATTGCCACAAACGACTCTCAGTGGCTGAAACTCCCAGTTAAATAATCTCATTCAATTTTAAATTGAATTGAAAATCAGTCTCTCAGGAGCTGGCCCCCATCTCCAGACCAAACGTCAAGGCAAGCCCCCATATATCTAGGGCTACATGCCCAGATATCTTTGCAGAAGTCCTAAACATCATTATGCTTCCCAAGGAAACTGTCTTCTTAGCAAGCTGTCCTGCCAGGACTTTTCGCCCATTGATGAAAATATTCTCTTCTCAGTGTTAGCCTTTGCTATCTTCCTAACAGGACCTTTTGCCCACTAAGAAGTCTGTCTTCCTAGCAAGCTGGTTTCTCAGTGCCAATAAATTCCTTTTTGCCACAGATTTTGGGTTTGCACATTCTTTTGCATAGGACCTGCGCCTCTGACCAGAGGGGATCTCCCACCCCAATTCTCACATCTCATCATTTAACCTCATCATTTACATGAAAAGAGAGAAATTTAAACTGAAAGGCTTCTGCCCAGACAACATTAATGCATCTAGAAATAAGAATGGAAGTGGTTGAATAGAAAAAATCTTTCTATCAATTATTTTGCTTTTACTCTATCAAATATTTGGTTTGGTGAACAAAATGTATAAACAACGTGTATATGTGTGTGTATGTATGTCTGAATGTATATGAGCCATTGTTCAATAGATCAAAGGATATGAACAAATATTTCTCAAAAGAAGTTGCAAAGTATTCACAACTATATGAAAATGCTCTAAATAACTAATAACATGCAAATCAAAACATCTAAGGTTTTACTTCATCCCTGAAAATTGGCAAAAATGACCCCAAAATGGCAATAGTCAACACTGAAGGGCTTGTGGAAAGATAGGCACACTAAGTAAATTGTTGGTGGAGCTGTGAAATGGTACAATCATTTTGGAAGACAATTTGGAATTATGCAAATAAAATGTTTAAAATGTCCATCTTCTTTGAATGGGAAACTCCATCACTAAGCTTATACCCTAAAGAAGTCATTAATAAGAAAAAGTCACTCTATATCCTAAAATATTAATAGCCACATTTTTTGGTGATAACTAAGAATTGGAAACAAAATAGATACCCAAGAATTAGGGAATAGTCCAAAATCAAGAATGAGGTTCAGGAATAGCATGTTGCTGTCTTATTAAAAAAAAATTATTTGTGTAATTAACACATCCAAGCAGGGAAAACTCTAAACTGACACAGATCAAAGTAAGCAGAGCCAAAAAAACAATCTCCGCTAAATCATTTTTCAGTCATGTCTAATTCTTTATGACTTCATTTGGGATTTTCTTGGCAAAGACACTGGAATGGTTTACTATTCCTTCTCCAGCTCATCTCACAGATGAGAAACAGAGGCAAACAAGATTAATTGACTTATCCATAGTCACATAGCTAGCAAATATCTGATTTCAATTCAGATCCAGACTCCAGGGCCAGCAACCTATCCACTGTGCCATCTAACTGCCCCAAGAAAATAATATACATAGTAAATATAAAAATGTAAATGAAAAGAATGATGTACCAAAAAATCCAAAGTAAATGTAACAAAATTATAAAAATCTAGTGGGATGCAAATAAAGAGTTATGAGAAGACAACAAAAATCTACCTCTTTATGGAAATGGGAGGGCTACAAGTATTACATATTTCAGGTTTCCCACAATATCACTTAACTGCCTATTATTTCTCTCCATTGTCATCCTTCAAATTAGTACTTTGGAGTTTATATTTTTTTAAAGGCTTCTCTAAAAAAGAAGAGCAGCTGGGTGGAAGCGTATATGGAACAACAGGGATGGAGTCAGAAAGACTCATGTTTCTGAGTTCAAATCTGGCCTCAGACATTTACTAGCTGTGTGACCGTGGGCAAGTCACTTAACCCTGTGTGCCTCTGTTTCCTCATCTACAAAATGAGCTGGAAAAGGAAATGGCAAACCAAAAAGTTCACAAGGGATCATAAAGAGCCAGATATACGCAACTGAACCAACTGAACAACAACAAAAGAATATTCACTTAGTTGTCACAGAAAGCCCTATCTCATCTTCTTCTTTGAAACAGTTCTTGAAATACCATGCCCCATTTCTCAAAATTGCTTCTCTTTAATAACAGACACCACTGTGTCACCCCAACAAAATTAATCTCTTGTTCCTGTTGCTTGGGATATGATCTCATTACTGAAATATGTAGTGTTGCATTATGCACAAGCATCTGATTTCAAGTCATCCTCCAGCCTGTCTCTCACATTTAAAATATCTCCCCCTTAACAGTCATTTTTTTTCCCATTGTTTTGCCAAGAAGGCAAGGGTCTCTCCTCATGGGACTGAGTAAGACATAAATTGTATTGTTACAATTTACTTTATTTTAAGCCCAAGGCTTTCCTGATTAAAATCTTTTTCTAAAGTAGTTGGTCCATCACCCCCTTAAGGGTCTCTCGTCCTTCTACATCCATATCTGTATTTTATGTTCTTGCATAGTTTATACTGGGGCAGCTCAATAGCACAATGGATTCATTTTCCTGAGTTCAAATTTGGCCTCAGACATTTACTAGTTTGTGGGACCCTAGGCAAGTCACTTTACCCTGTTTACCTCAATTTCCGCGCCTATAAAATAAGCTAGAAAAGGAAATGGCAAACCACTTCAGTATCTCTGCCAAGAAAACCCCAAATGGAATTACAAAGAGTCAGAGTCGGAAACAACTAAACAACAATGAGAGTTTATGCTATTTTCCCTGTCCAAACCACAAAGTCCCAAGCAGAGAACACTGTTTCTACACAGAATTTAAATCATAAGGTCCAACACTGGCAAGAAGCAGTGTGAGAATGGCAAAGTTTAGCATTCAGGCTTCTCTGCTCCTTTTTCTCCTCTCCACTCCAACTCAATCAACATCAAATCTCTCCTGCCTTCAAAACACATCCTTGACTTTACATGCTATTTGTTATCCATGTGATAGTTTTGCTAATCTGTTTTTTTCTTCTTTCTTTTTTAACCTAGATTACAATGGATGACTCCTTATATTATAAAGAGAAAGATTCATGTTCATTAACAAATGTAATGTTAAAAACTGAAGACATTAATTGAGATAAATATTTCTTTAAAAAAAATCCAGTCCTACGAATGCATTGTTGGTAGAGTTGTGAAATGATCCAATCATTCTGGAGAGGAATTTGAAACTATGCTCAAATATTCTTTAATCCAGCAATGTCTCTACCAGGTCTGTATCCCCAGGGGATCATAAAAGAGGAAAAAGGGTCCACATGTACAAAAATATTTGTAGCAGACCTTTTTGTAGTGGCAAGGAGCTGGGAAATTGAGTAGACGCCCATCAGTTGGGGGATGGCTGAATAAGTTATGGTATATGAATGTAATGGAATATTATTGTTCTATAAGAAATGATGAACAAGCTGATTTCAGAAAAACCTGAAAAGATTTACTTGAACTGATACTAAGTGAAATGATCAAACCAAAAGACACTATACCCAG